>NC_140959.1:85836778-86436778 GCF_014529385.1 Adiantum capillus-veneris | reverse complement strand
TACTCCAAGCTTGTGAGAAGGGAGGCCTACACCAACAACTCTTGGCTTTGTGATGCAAATCCAACCAAGAGCCAAGCTTCAATGCATGCTCATCTCCTCTTCCATGCTAATTACTAAGCTATGCTAAGCTATTATGAGTGATTAAGTGAGGAGATATACTTATTTCTCGTAAGACTACTCCTTCCTCTCAATCTACTCTCATACCCCGCTAGCTCTCACCATCTTCGAAGGTGTGTGAGGTCTTGGGTCTAACACCGTGAGGGAATTGATGCTGTGTTTTAAAGTGTTTGCTTAGTGCTTAAAGCTTCCATCTTCATTGCACTAGCTATATATTGAAGGAACCCAAAGTATTATATTGTAAAATGTCTTCCCTGATGGGGGAAACGTATAATAGAAAGCCTTTTGGAGGGGGGACCGTGGAGGGGGGGCTGGCTCCATATAAATCTGGCCGTCAACTGTTGTCAATAGGATAATTTCTCTCTCTTTTGAAGTATTGTTCATGCCTATCTAACTAGATGTTATGCTTTTTGTTGCTCTCTCCATCCAAGCACTCTTGCTATGCTCATTAGGAATCTATTCTAATGAAATGCTCACTATGTCTATGCTATTTTCCGCTACACACAAGTTATTAGGCCATTAAATGTTACATTGGTATTAGAGCACAAGGTTTCTCTTTTCTTGCTCAAGAAGGGAGGTCCTCAAGCTAGATATAAATGGTTGGTATTATTAATTGCAATTGAGTAAGTAGAATAGGGATGTTTCAGCCTTGCAGTGCGCCTACCTTCGTGCAAATAACGGGGCATCACCATCGAGAGCTATGGTCTTAATAGTGGAGGGCTGCCTACGGCTTACCACTATTGAGCTATTAGAAACTTGACAAGAGTCGGTACTGTTCTGGTGTTGAAATACCCTCTCTTCTATTCCTTGCAATTAATGATATTCGAGCCATGGGTACAGTAGCTTGAGTGCTTTTCTAAAGGGGTAAAGAGGAGCAGCAACTAGGGCTTGAAGTGCCAAAGTACACCTAAAAATATTACACCTTAAAAAATTGTTAGAATGGTTGAAAATAGTAAAGAGAGTGAGATTAATGTTGATAGCTTTGATTTTGCTAATGAGCTGGCTACTAATGATGCCCCTATGCTTGTTAACTACCTTGTTTTTAGGCTTCAACAAGCCATGGGAAATCCATCCTCCAAAGTGAAGTGCAATGGTAGCTACATGCTCATGGGATTCTCCAATCTCCTCACCATGACAAGAGAGTACCTAGGAAGCCTCCTTGTGAGACTTCCAAAAGAGGCCTCTCTCCAATTCGAGAAGAAGAAGAGGATCCATACAAAGGGCTCAAAAATTTACTTCTTGATGACGCATCTCCTTCCCAAAGAAGAACCCACCCAAAGAACGAGAAAGAAGTGAGTCTCTTGCCACAAGATCGCTCCAGGAAGACAGCGGGAGAAACGCTCTCCATCACCTCCTAAACAGAGAAGACCATCGCACACTTCTCCACACCATAATTCAAAGAGGGATGACAAAAAACAAGAGAAGAAACGGCGGGAAAGAGGCACCCTCTTTGAGACCACAATGACCTGCATAAGAGTAATGCTTTGCGCCTAATCTTAAGTTGGAAGGCTGGGGATTGGTATAGAATCCTAAGGGTGGAAGAAAAAACGATTTACCCTACTCTTAGGAGACTGTTCTTGAAAGAATACATACGAGAGGGAGTGCTTTGGGGTGTAGCCTCTCAGCTCCAAAAAGCCCAACAAGAGGAAGAAGAGTCGGTGAGAGACTTTATTAGTCGCTTGAAGCATTTGAATTCTCGTTGTAATCCAAATGAGCACTTCAATAATAATCAATTGCTTGATAGATTTATTAGGGGATTACGACATGAGGATATCTACAATGGCCTAGTCATTAGAGGTATCACCACTTGGGAATCAGTCACCACCAATGCGATCAAATTGGAGGATAATTTAATGAGTCAAGGAGAAAGAGTGTCTATTGAGCCTAAATCTACTAGCTCGCAAGCATCGGGGCATCAGCCAATGAACCTAAAGCATATTGCTAAGGAACCAAAGATATCTGAGATGACTTTAGCAGATCTCACCAAGGCCATTCAAGAGTTTCTTAGAGACTATCGTGCTCTGCAAAACAATCCTATGTATCCAAGAAGGGAGCAACATTGGTGATCAGTAATGCTATGGTCCGCATAGTACCAGTGAATGCCCTACTTTTAGAGTAAAATACAATGGGAATTGCAATGCCTGTGGGAGGTATGGTCATCAACCTAAGGATTGCATAGTATTTAAGCGTGCAATGGCCAATAGACCAAACTTAGCATGGATAGACACACCTTGAGTGCCTGCATTGATGCCGGCCCCACCTCTTGAACAAACGTCACAACACATGGTCCATAGGGCCCAAAATGTTGTTGAAACAACACCCTTCCCACCTCCAGTGCTAGGACCGCAACCACCACATCCGAGAATCACTCATGTGAATCAAGTGGGTTGTGAGTCATGTATTGCTTGTTTGGAAGGCTATGAGGAAGATATAGACCCTAATATTTTCTATGGGATTGATGCGCTTGAAGAAAGTCCACAATACTACATGGAGGACTATTGGGGACAAGTCAAACATGTCTATCAAGTAGCTATTGTTGCTGCAAGAGGCCAAAATATCAATTACACTACAAAGAGACCACCTCTTCAATGCTATGATTGTGGAGGTCCACATTGTGTGGCCGAGTGTCCTATTAGGCTACAAAAGAATGCTACACTAATGCAAACCAATCAAGCGAGCACGTCTACAATGCCGATACTCATGTGCAGCCGATGTGGCATAGATTAATTGGTTGCCCAATGTCCGAATAATCCAAATGCGCCGAAGATCACACCATTAAACTTGATTGATGTTACCAAGGAGCCATCATAAAGTACACCTGTGGTACCAGTAAACGTACTCACACGATCGATGCTCCAAAAACAAGATTATATTCTTGAAGAAAGATCAATTGCCCAATCTCAAAAGAAGAAGAAAACATGAAGGAAGAGATCACAAAAAGCAGCAAAGTCAGATCCCAGTTCAAAGAGAAACACAAGGACTGGTGACGACCCCATATATATGAACGACACTGAAGAGGATTCTGATTCAGGTGAGACCATGGAGACCAAAATGACCACTAAGAAAGAAACCAACAAGGAAGATCGTCACGAACCACAATGACCAGGACCCAAGAAGAAGATAGGAACTTACCCAAACCCTACGGAGGAGATCAAGCGAGTCAAGCAATTAAAGAGTCTGGTAGAAGAGACTCAAAGGGATCTAGAGCTAGCACCTAGGCAAATCCAGATTATAGACACAGTGTTCCCTACGCAACAACAACCTCACCAAGTCCATAGACCCCTAGCCATACCTAGTGTCATCCAAGAAGAAAGTCACTTAAAGTCATGGAAAAGTGGGCGTACTCACTTCTTGTTGGAAAGAATGTTTAAAGCGGGACTACCTGACCCTATCAAAGAAATGGAGATCCCATCTTCCCCACATCAAGGGACTGAAGCCCAAAAGGTGCCGTTCAATATTGCCAAACGATGGATTTCATGGCTTCAGAAGTTAGAACCACCATCATGTCCAAACTATATGGAGACCCTGAGCTATTCTTAGCTCTTCAAGCTTTTCTCAATGGAGGACTGAAAGTCGGGCTACCAAAATTTGCACAGATGGATGGAGCTAGGGATATGCCAATAGAGGAGGAACAAGTATATCCACAACCCGACCTAGATGAGAACCATGTTGTAGAAATACCTGTTAACAAGTTGGGACAATAATTTGAGGGTGATGAATCCAATGCAACCATACCAATCACTACGAAGGGATTAACTGTGAAGGGAATCCTTGATGGTGGCACTGTGGTTAGCATTGTGACTAAAAACTGCTGGGAAACTATGGGAAGACCTCACCTTGGGACCATAACCATAGTAGTAAAGATGGCCAATGGGTCTATTGTTAAACCTATTGGCATGCTAGAAGATCTCAAGATCAAGGTCTTTGGACATAAAATAAGAAATACCTTCAATGTTATGGATTTCTCCAAGCACACTATGGCATCTGAGATGATCTTAGGACGTCCTTTCATAAGGGAAGCAAAAATGATGCATGACTGGTCTAAAAACCATGTCTGCTTGCAGTTCCAAGATTTTGTCATTCAAGTGGATCTTGTAATTGGTTGAGCACATCCTCTAGGAAATAGATTTATAATTGATCATAGATCTGACACCATAGTTCACTCGGCCCCCTTGGAGTATTGTTACACATGTAAAATGGACACTGATGTTGGGGAAGATTCTCCTTATATGGATGTTCTACATGGGATGACTGAGTCTGACAATGTGGATTGGGTCCACCTAGTAGCAACCATAGAAACTTGGGGAAATAGGGGGACGACCTGGGTAACACCTGAGGGGGATGAAATGACATTCGTATCCTTAAATATGATAGAAGCAATGCACATAAATTCTGATGACCTACAAGATGAAGGTTTGACTGGCATTGGTACCAGTAGCATCTCACAAGACTATAGCCCACACGATTTGGGGTCAGAATCATCAATTGAAATTGACTCTGAGGACAAAGAATCTGAGTTAAATCTTAGTACAAATGTGGGGACAAACCATTCAGGGCCCAGTGGTACCCTTGATGACAATCTATCCAAGGGAGCAGAAGACACAAGTAGCGATTCATCTAGTGACTCTTCACTAGAAATCGGTCATAATCCAAAATTAGACAAGAAGAGTAAGAGATATAATAGGCAACGGTATTGAGCAAATGCGTGTGCTAGAATAAATGAAAAGAAATCTACCGCAGAATGGCTTAATTATATAGGGGCATGTGATGTTCATCAAAAGTTGGTAGATAACTGGGGTGAATACCTTCAAAGTGTTACGTGGTGTGGTCCACAACCCATTGAAATCGCACAACTAAAGGCTATAGAGAAGCCAAAGTTGAGCCGTACTGTAAGGAGATGACATAATAAAGAGTTACAAGCCATCCATCAAAAGAAAGCAGCCAAAGAACATGCAGAGCTTAAAAGGATCCAAGCAAGAGTTAAGGCTCGAGAAAACCAACGTCTTAGACACCCACAAGAGGCTAATCTGGGAATCACATAAGCATTTTTTGAAGACACTGATGATGATTCATTGGAATCTGAGCCACCTCTACGATATCCAATTGAACTAAATAGACTTTATGGGAGAGTACTATATAACACATTATTGGATACAGGAGCTCAAAATAATTTGTTATCCTATGGAGTTTGGTGTAAGCTAGGGAAACCACCCCTATCCACAAGAACCATCCAAGTCAAGGGTGTCAATAAGAAGAAAACCAAATTTTTTGGAATCCTACACACCCCTGTTATTTATGACAATGGAACCGTGGTTCAAAGCTTTTTGGTCATGCCTATTGGTCCTATGGATGGTCATATAAACCTAGGGCACAAATGGATGTCTACAGTCAAATGTAATATCGATTGGGAGACCGGGAGTATCATGGTGCAGAAACCAACTCATGGCCCTACGGCTCAAGGAATAACACCTGAAATCTCACCCTTTTATAACACAAAAAACAACAAAATATTGCCAATCCAAAAAGTCACAACATGCCAGTAGCACAACCCTCTAAAGCTTCAACTTCCATGGCTACGATAGACAGTGCTACATCAAAGTGTCCACGTGATCTGACCAAGGGTACATATCAATGGGTCCCCAAGGTATAGTTATTGGACCCCCCTATGGTTCAAGGTAATTCACAAAGGAAACCTCGAAGGAAGGCGTCCACTCAGGTTAAGAAGGTGAAAACCAAATCATGTTGTATTCCCAAACAACTATTAGAAGCCCAAGGCTACTATGATGGAAATGATCGAATTCGGGTACCTAAACGTAAATCGTGTCCTTCCCTATCCACTACGAACCATGTGAGTCAAATCTTGTGATTCCAAAGCGGATGGAAGACTATGGGAAGGGAAAGATCATAGAATGCTACACACCTATTCCAGAGCTAGTTTGGGTTCCCTTCTTTATCTCTCCTCTCAAGCACGAGGATGTAATCCTAGGGGCACCATGGTTTGATCACATGGCTGCCAATGTTAAATTCCCTGAAAGGAAAATCTACTTTAGGTTCAGGGAAAAATATATGTACATAGATGCTAAGGAGTTGGGTAACACCATACCCATTGTACATGCGCAAGCTTTCAATAAGTCAATAAAGAGCTCTATTTCTGTGTACATGATTTTTGTTAAAGATTCTCAAAATGAACCTAATGCTTTAGCAAAAGAAAATATAAATAATCTCAAGGAATTAGAGTTACCCAATTTTCTTAAGGGATTTCAAGATGTTTTATGATGACATCCCTTGTGAACTACCTCCTAAACAAGGCAATGATGACCATGCAATTGAACTTCTTCCAGGAAGATCACAGCCTAATAAATCTCCTTATAGAGTTTCTCAAGATCAACAAGAGGAGATTATGCGGCAAGTGCATGAGTTAGTTAAGAAGGGCATGGTTAGGCCTAGCTCATCTCCATTTTGTTCAGCGGTGCTATTAGTACAAAAGAAAGACGGCACATAGTGTATGTGTGTCGACTATGGAGCACTAAATAGGATCACTATCAAAAATAAGTTTCCCATTCCACAGGTAGAAGACTTATTTGATAAGCTGCAAGGGTTGACCTACTTCAGTAGGATTGACCTAAAAAGTGGCTACCATCAAAAAAGGATAGTTGATCAAGACATTGTAAAGACCGCATTTCGCACCACATTTGGTCTTTACAAATACATTGTCATGCCTTTTGGCTCAACCAATGCACCGGCCACATTTAACCGCTTGATGGAGAAGCTATTCAGGCCTCATCGAACCATTACTGGAGTGTTCTTTGATGATATAATCATTAATCATCTACTCTAATTCACTAGACGAACACAAGAAACACCTCCATGTAATATTTCAAGTCTTACGAGAGAATAAAATTTATATTAACCGAAAGAAAAGTGACTTTTTCTTACAAGAAATTCAGTATTTAGGTCACATTATCTCTCAAGATGGCATCCAAATGGATCCATCAAAGCTAGTGGTAATAAAAGGATGGCCTAGTCCAAGGAATCTACATGAACTAAGAAGCTTTATAGGTATGTGTGCATAGTATAGAAGCTTCATAGAAAAGTTCTCACAAATCACGAGATCATTACTAGGCAAAACCAAACTATTCAACTTAGCTCGGGAAAGGGGGAGTTCCATGAAGCTTCTAGCTCCTCATGTAATCCATCCATAGAGGTAAAAGCTTCTACACAACCTCCACCTACCATAGGCAGCCTCCATGAAGCTACAGAAGATTTGACACCTCCCATTCTTCAATTATTACGTGGTGCACTACTTCAAGTTCGTTCATAGGAGAGTATCTTACCACCCTTGCAACTCGACGAGGCACCCAAGGTAATAGAGAACTATTGGCTAAAATCCTCACCTATTACCATTTGAAATAACCGGTTCCAAAAGGTGATGTCATCCTTTTAAAGTATGATCTACCCAAGGAAGAGGGAGTCTTCATTCACATCAGCATATTGAATTATTTCCATCTTACCCTTCTTTCCCTGACCCTTGAGCTTTCTGATTTTAGGGATTGTATATATATAGATATATAGTAACTAACCACCTTAGTTTATAAAAAAATAAAAAAATAAAATTTAAAACAAATAGTAAAGAGCAAGAGCAATTAGCAAACGAGTGTATACTATACTAGTCAAAACACGGCCTTACCAAAGAGAATCGATTACACCTACCTTGGTGATGAGGATGGCGGTTTAGCCTTAGAGCTACCGATCGAGCTCTCCAACCTCCACTTACTTTGATCCTCATCACTCGGGTGATGGAGGGTAGGTAAGATTAGTATGATAGGAGTGTTTCTGTTTTAGAGTTTAGTGATTAGCAAAGTTCTTTTTTCCCACTGATGTGCCTCTGGAAGGTGGATGTTTGGTGGTGACTATTGTGATGTTTGTGACTACATAAGGATGCCTTCGAAGGACAACAACAATGGATGTTTACATGTTACAACGGATGTTCTCCATTATATTAGGTGTACTACTTCCTTTTATCTATGCTTTCCACAGTTACATGTTTGCATCTTCTCATTTGAGTTCTAACAATGCATAAAATTTGTGAAGTTGTGACATTGCCAATTTAGATGCTATCATTTTTTCAAACTTTTAGTACCTTGTTCTTCTCTTTTAGTTTGGTCTATTAGTTGGCTTTAAGTAGGTATCAGGACCTTAGGCTAAACTAGGCCACTTAATTGCTGACTTTAATTCTTAAATAATCTATTATTTATAGTAACTTTAGTAATGTTTTAGGCTATGAGGATATAGTTCTCTCTAGCTTATTCCACCTAAGTGTGACTTGTGTTGTGGAAGTCCATGTGTTAAGCCGGTATTTGAGACCTCGAGTCTCCCGACTAGTTTATGCTCAAGCTGGTATTTGACACCTCGAGTCTCCCAGCTGATATTTGAGACCTCGAGCCCCCCATATACTTGTAGCAACTATGACAACAACAAAAAAGGAAAAAAAACAAAAACAAAAGAAAGAGAAAAGAGAAAGCAAATAGCACAAACTTCCTTGTATTTTATGTTGATCACACTTAAGTGGTATAAGTGACACGATCACTAGTGTTTAGACCTCGACAAGAATTCCCAGGGTTAACTACTCTTTAGTTGATATTTTTTAATTAACGTTGGTCAATCTAATACTTACTTTAGCCCTAGCTCTTGTGTACTTCTCTTAGAGTCAACCTTAACTCAATTGCATTTCATTCAGGTACTACACTTGTTCTAGTTGGCAATGTTACAATTCACGAATTTTTTTTTATTTCCTAGAATATCATGCATGCATCTCACTTATTGCACACCTGCACATGCTACCTTTGAGCTTTCACAATGTTATTTTTCTTCTACTACAGATACTCCTATCATGGATCTCGATGCTGCACTATTATACTCCGAGGGCAGAATCTACATCAGGAAGGGGGGAATGTTAACCACCGGTGTCCACTTCTAGTAGTCATGGGCCGGGCTTGTCGATCCAATAGGAAAATGGTTAAAGTCATTGCCGATGAGAGGTGCACTCTAACTTGAACATTCAAGGGTTAGTTGGCTAAGCATGGGTGCCCAAGTGTGAATGGGCGAGCTTATATAAAAGTCACTTTAACCTAAAAGTCACTCATTCTCTCATTTGTGCAATTGAAGAGTGCTCTTGCTCCATCTCCATCTTCTTCTTCATCATCTCCTTGTGTGTGTGTGTATGCATGAGAGAGAGAAAGATTAGTCTGGTTGTGTGCTTGCATCCATTTGTGGCTCGCACACAATGTAGGACAAGTCCTTTGCTTTGACACGTGCGATAGATGCGCACATAAGGTCATATGTAGGTAGTGAGTCACTCATTTTTTCAGAAACCCTTTTCAGTGTCAACTAGTAGAACATGTCTAGGCTCTCAATCAGTTTTAACTCCAAAAATGGGGTCATATATCCAATCCATATTACATTTCTTTAGGCGACACTAGATTTAGGCATTACTGGGTTGTAGTGTCAATCTTGGTGAAAGTGCAGAGAGAGAGAGAGAGAGAGAGAGAGAGAGAGATTAAAACTTGTATAAGTCTCTATTGTAAAGGTGGGTGTGTGTGTGTGTGTGTGTGTGTGTGTATATATATATATATAGAGAGAGAGAGAGACAGAGAGGGGTGGGGGTGGGGGTGGGGGTGGGGAGAGGGAGACAGAGAGACAAAGAGGAAGACATATAGAGAGAGAGAGAGAGAGAGAGAGAGAGAGAGAGAGAGAGAGAGAGAGAGAGAGAGAGAGAGAGAGAGAGAGGGGTGGGGGTGGGGGTGGGGGTGGGGAGAGGGAGACAGAGAGACAAAGAGCAAGACATAGAGAGAGGAGGGGGGGAGAGAGAAAGAGAGAGAGAGAGAGAGATATATATATATATAGATAGACAGATTTTATTATCATCCATGGAGGTCAAATATGACCTATGGGACCAAAGTTACATGTAATGTAGTATGTGTATGGCTGATGAGTGACTCTTGATGCTCCAAAATTATGGTAATGAGAGTCACAATGGAGAGCCCACATTGTGGCTAGGAGAGAAAAGTATGTAGGTCTAAGTCATGGAGTTAGGTCTTCAAGCGAGCTCAATGGAGCGAGCTTTAGAGAGAGCTTTTTTTTTTTTTTTTGGAGGGCCACCCTCTCTGCCTCCCCTTCCTCCTCTTGCCACCCATGTGCTTCCTCCTCTTCCCTTGCTCCTCCTCCTCAGCTTCCTCCTCCAACATCCCCCCTCTCCTCCACCTCCTCTCTCCATCCCCTCTAGCCGCCCTCCCTCCTCCTCCAGCAATCACCCTTCCTTCCCCAAGATTTGACTCTTCTTCCTCTCTCTTTCCCTATCATTATATAACCTCTCTCTCTCTCTCTCTCTCTCTCTCTCTCTCTCTCTCCCCTTCTCCTTGCTTGCCCTCTCCAACTCCCACCCCCCCGTCCCCCCATTGCCCCTCCCACTTTCCTCTCCCACCCCTCTCGCTCCCCCCCCCATCGCCTCTCTCTCTCTCTCTCTCTCTCTCTCTCTCTCTCTCTCTCTCTCTCTCTCTCTCTCTCTCTCTCTCTCTCTCTCTCCATCCCTCGTCACCGGATAGATCTTTAAGGTCTCTTGGATAGTTTCCTACGACGTTAAAATTATCTTCTTCTTCTTCTTCTTCTCTCTTGCAATCACTCATTCACTCTCTCCCTCTGTCTCTCTCTCCCCTTTCTATCTCTCTCACTCTGAGACAAAAGGGACGAAAATGGTGGGGTAGAGAGAGAGAGAGAGAGAGAGAGTTGGTTGGGGGGGGGGGGGGGGGGAGAAGAGGAGATGGGGAGAGAGAAAGAGAGGGGAGGCACACACACACACACACAGACGGAAGGGGGGGGGGGGGGGGGGGGGGGGGATGGGTGGATGGAGAGGAAGAGAATGGGGAGATAGGGGGCGTGGAGAGAGGAGTAGCGAAAAAAGAGAGAGAAAGGGTGGGGGGGGGGGAGGGGCACCGCACTAGAAAAATATATTTTCCCTAACCGAAGAAAATAAGGGCAAACTTGAAATTCTCTCGATTTTTAGGTAAAAAATCAAAGGTTTTGCCGGTATTTACACTAAAACTTGTGAATTTCTCGATTTTCTTCAAGGACATCTCAAAATATAGCCGAGATTTTTAAATTTCAGCCGGTTAGAAACACTTTACCCTGTTTTTTTACTCTGATAGGGGGGTTGAGAGAGAGAGAGAGGAGTGAAAAGGAGTTTATGCCCAAAAAAAAAAACAGCTCTCTCAAGCAAAGCTAGTAAAGGAGCTTAAGGCCAAAAAAAAAGAGCTCTCCCAAGCAAAGATATCACTCTCTCCCAAGCAAAACAATAGTGATATCGCTATTGCTTTGCTTGGGAGAGCTCTTTTCTTTTTGTCTTAAACTCTTTTTCACTCTTTTTTTCCTTTTTATATGAAAAAACAACAACGCTCTCTCCCTCTCACAATCCCCCCCCTCTTTTCTTCCCCCCCTGCTCCCCACCCGCCCCTCTCTCTCTCTCTCTCTCTCTCTCTCTCTCTCTCTCTCTCTCTCTCTCTCTCCATTGTTGGCCTCCCCCAAGCGTGAAGGGCCGCCTTGTGGGGTGGTGTTAGAAGCTGGACACACCCTACGAAAAATGATGGCTCGGTAGATTATTATTTTTGTAATTATTCATTTATTGAGAAAAACCCGACATTTCACCTTGTAAATATTGGGGCTTACAGAAGTTTCCAGATTGTATCCCAGTTTTGACATCTAGATTGAGTAGATGGTTAAATTGGAACATTAGGGTTTGAGAATTGTAAGGTATTTATACCACTTTTTGACCTTAATAAAAAACCTTTTGTCATTTTAAAAAAGTTTGAAGTCTGTGAGTGAGCGTACTGTGTACGAGAGAGAGTGAGAGCTTCATCTTGACGCTACGCACGCACCGGTGGTTGGAATCGAGTGCGGTAAATTGCAGTGTGTTGCCCCTGACGAGAGCTATGCACCAATACCTACATTGCGCGCGTACAGTCCGGTTTTGCGAGCTCCATCTACGAACTTCATCTGGTGATTCAATGAGCATACGTTGTCCGATTTTGAATTACAGCATATCCACGCGTTCGCATTGAGTAGAGCTACACATTAGGCACTTTAGATTTCTAAAACGATGACCTGCAAATTTCGGCCAGACATCCTACGTGATTTTGCACAAGGTGTTTTGGGTTGGGGTTTTGGTTCATAGACCTTAGGGAGAGCGACCTATTGGTGTTCATAGGGTCTCCTTCAAGTTCTGTGGTGTTTCGAGATTGTTTGATGGGTATTCGGCTATAGAAAGCGTTGTAGGAAGTTTCCTCTTATGCACTCCTGAAGACTGTAGCTTAGACATTGGGTAGAGACCTCTCTGGGAATTAGTTAGGAGTCGGTCGAGTGTAGGTTGACACCCTATGTTTGCTTCCACGCGCCTGCGGGTCGAGCTTTGTCCTTAGCTGACAAATCTTGTTAGGTGAGTTCTCGCTGTGCTGACGTCCGTTGCGGCGTATCCGTCCAACATTGGCGCCGCTACCGGGGAAAAAAATCTTAGGTAGCTGACTGAGACTAGTCCTTGAGGATAGGGATTCTTTGGCTTTCCAAGAGTTTCGTTTTACATTTAGATAGGATCAGAGGGTGGAGGACTCTCTAGGTCTTGGAGGGAGTCTAGGGAGCGTGTGTCTGGCCTAGATCCTTCAACTTAGGTAGATTTAGGTAGATTGAGATAGTTTTAGGTATTAGCTGAGTTGATGAGTAGGAGTTGGAGTGGTAGAAGCGATGAGAGGAGAGCTTGAGAGTTCGGAGAGGCCAGGAAGCAACCAAAACACCATTATCACCATTTCATATGATGAGTAGGAGTAGGGTAAGTAGTACATCATGATTCAGGATCTAGAGCACTTCATGCATGTATACTTGCTTGTTAGATTCATCACAAGGTTGTAAAAGACGCAAACGTGTGTTTGAAAGCTGAAGTGAAGTCCAGAAGTTACTGTGAGTGTTTTTGATAAAACTGCAGAACATTAGGAGCATTTCTGTCAAGAAAAAAAATTAATTTTAAGCCAGGAGACATCCTACGCGTAGGATGTCTACATGCTAATTTGGTGGGAATTTTGGAATTTTGATTTGACCAGTGTATCCAGAAGGTAGGTTTTACCCTATTTTCACCTGGAAAGTGAAAATTTGACCATATCTTGACAGGATAAGGCTAGATATACTGAAATTGCCAGACATCCTACCCAAATTGTGCCAAAGCATTATTTTAAGACCAAAACCATAGGATGGCTCCATGAGCATGATCTGCATTATATATTGAGTGATTGAGAGAGGTTTCATCTCATTTGGGTGAGAAAATTGGGTTCTAAGCAGATTTTAGCACTTTTGACTGAAAAAAGGCTAGAACAGCTAAAATTGGGGATTTTTGAAATCCAAACCAAAATCTAAGCATACCACTGGGTTGCTGACATCAAAGGGAAGCTGTGGGTCAAGTCTGGGGTCAAACAGACCAAAAAGACATCCTTCGCGTAAGATGTCATCTGTGTGATTTTGCACTCCAAACCCAGTTTTGAGCATACCAAAGTGATCAGCACCTCAAGAGGAGTCTGTGCTTTGCAATTGAAGCCATTCAGAGCAAAAAGACATGCTACGCGTAGAATGTCTGAAGCAAGAAATTGAAGCCAGATACTGATTGTAGGCCTAGCAAGGTGTTGTATAGCCTTAGGCAAGCCTCCTAGTCAATTTTGGTCCAAATTGGAGTTGATTGGACTGATCAGACCAACAGCAGGCTGTCGGAACACATTTCTGATCCATTAACCAGCTTGTAGGTGTCCAAATCAAAAATTAAAAACAGTTGTGGACTCAGAACTTCAAGGGGAATCCATAGAGCAAAAATCCACGCAAAACAGAGCAGGAGACATCCTACGCGTAGGATGTCTACTGGGGTTTAGTGAAGAGAAAATTTGACTGAGCTTATACAGTGAGGTTCCATTTGGCTTAAGGATTCCAGAACTTCTTTCATAAGTGAATTTGGACCTTGTTTGACCTTTTGACAGAGCAAAGACTGAATTCAGACTTTTCACGTTGATGGAGCAAAAGATGTGGTGCGCACACTCACACACCCAGACAACTCAACACAACACAAGGAATTTACTTGAATTCCTCACCTCACTCACTACCACTCAAAATCTCCTTAAAAACTCTACCCACAGCTCAATTCAAACTCCAAACGCCTCGACCTACAAGCCCTTGCCTGCCCGCAGACACTACAAGGTGAGTCGAGGTGATCAACACTTGAAATCACGCTTGATGGTGACCAAACTATGCAAGAAAAACCATCAAAAAACCAAAAACTCCAGCCACAAAAGGCCACTCTCAAACCATTGCAAAAGCTTCACCAAACTCCACTCTGTTGGACTCTTTGGAGTAGCGCCAACCCTAATGGCACCGATACAGGGTCACATAGTCTTGCAGAAAGCCGCACCTTCTTCCCTCAATTCCTTGCACACACACATCCATGGAAACCTCAGAACTCCCATAGACTCTCCCAAGTGCAAAATTGAAGAGAGAAAGCTCTCATTCACTCCTCCATACACTCGAAAACAGGACGGGAACGCAACAGGATTGCACTAGACCACCTGTAGGAACCCTACTTTCTCCCACACACAGAGGGGTGAAAGGGTTGATATTGCTCTTCAAAAGTCCTCCCTTAGCTCGAACACTCATGCCACCGTGAGTGATGTGGCAATTTGAAGCCATTTCACACCTTTTTTGGCCCAGTTTTGACCCTCGGCGGGCATTTTTTGCTGGAAAGACCCCAAATGGACTCCAAAATTCACCAAATTTCGCATGCTTGATCCTAGATACCCAAATCACATTTCCACATCCCCACATTTCATTTTTGATCACTTCTGGGGCGATGCACATATCACCGCAGATCAAGCGCCGCAAATAGACAGTTACCGCATGTGTCAAACTTCTCGAGCGGGATGAGAGTACCCACACTTGTCACTTGCATTATTTACATTCTAGAAAGCTCAAACACATTATATAGAGCCAAAATAAGCCACCTAGAACCATATCCAAGGCCCCGATACCCTATCCAGGCATGTACATATGCTCGACTACCAACACACAAGCACGCATATTTACAGTTTGCACACGTTGCACCTTTTTTCGAACTTGAAACCGCTTTGCAAAGCTCCCAAATGCATGTATTTACATATTTTTGTACATATGACCATGCATATAAATGCTACTTTGTACATGCCAAAAGCGGTCTATCATCATTGCCCACCCTCTAGGTAGAGCATTTATGCTGAACCAAGAGACTATTTGCATCTGGAACCACATCCCTCACAAAATATTTCTTCAATCGATACCCATTTATTCTGTAGTGCAAACGTTCACCAGACAATTTTTCCAACTCATAGGTGCCATTAGGAAATATATGCTTCACTCTGTATGGACCCAACCATTTGTCCCTCAACTTCTTTTGAAAAGTAAAATCCAAGCGAGAATCATACTTCATCACCAGATCTCCCTCTTTGATTTCTTTCTTTGGCAGCCTCTTATTCATTTTCTCCATCCTTGTCTCTGCTTGTTGAAGATAATAATCACTGGCTTTCTCTCTATTCATTCGCAACAACTTTAGAGAAAGAATTCTTTCTTGCAGCTTGTCACTATACCTTTGACATGCCCTCTGGACATTGCCCTTTACCAAGAAATACTTCTACATCTTGCAATGATTCCCTTCCTGCATACAAGGCTTCCTTGACCTTTAAAGGAGCTACCAAGGCATCCAACTTGTCCCTAGCCAACTCATCAGCTTCTTTATTCTACTCACGAGGAACATGCTTAAACTGTATCTTCTCAAACTCATGCAAAAGCTTCTTGATGCCATAGAACCACTTCTTCAAATTGTCTTTCTTAACATTCCACAAACCAAGCAATTGATTCATGACTAGCAATGCATCCCCTTTTGCAATGACCCTCTTCAGTCCAAACTCAACACACTGCTTCAACCCAAGGAAAAGCGTGAGGTACTCGGCCTCATTGTTACTTTCAGCTTCATCAAGATTGTAAGCTCTAGAAAAGATTACATCCTCTTTTGGGTTCTTAATGACTACCCCACCACTTGCCTTTTGAAGAACTTTCCTGTATGCACCATCAAACATCATTGTATACGCATATGTAATATCTACTTCCTCTTCATGATCATCCTTGTCAACCCTTGGGTAAGATGGAAGCTCACCCCCCTTATATACCACTATGTCTGCCAAGTGAGCTTTAACAGAATGATCCACCTTAAACTCAAACTTATACTCTTGAAGCTCCAAAGTCCACTTTAAAATGCGCTTGCTAGGCTTCAAATGGTGTACTACATCCGGTAAAAGATTCGATGTGGTGAGCACATAGAACTTTTGGGGCAACAAATAGGTTTTAAACCTACAACAAGCAAGAACCAAGGCGAATACCCACTATTCCATTTCCGTGTAGGAGAACTCGCTTACATTCTTAATCTTGCTCTCAAAATAAACTGACTTGAAGTTCCTTCCTTGCTTTTGTAAGAGAACCGACCCAAAAGCTACTGACCCCACACTAATAGATACATAGAAATTCACTGCAAGTCGGGAGGACTCACTGTTGGTAAAGCACACAATACCTCCTTGATGCCATCAAAAGCCTGTTGCATGTCTTCATTCCATTCAAACCCTTGAACTCTTTGACTCAATTTCTGGAGAGGATACACATACTGACATAGCATCCAGAAAAAACGTGACAAGTACCTGAGCTTATGCACAAATGATGCCAAATCCTTTGTGTTGCTGGGCGGATCCATAAGCAATAAAGCCTTAACTTTCTCTGGGTCAGCTTCTATTCCATTTTGGGAAACCACATGTCCTAGAAAATGGACTCTGGCATGAGCAAACTTACACTTCTTTGGGTTGAGTTTCCCACCCTCTTGTTGAAGCCTTTCAAAACTCAACCTCAACTTCTCCAAATGTGTGACCCTTGAGCTATAACACCCAATGTCATCCATGAAAACGCGAATGAACTTACCCAAGTAGGGACCAAACACTCTATTCATCCATCCTTGGAAGGTAGCATATGCATTAACCAGTCCAAAAGGCATTCTTTTGTAGGCAAAACAACCCCAAGGAGTAATGAAGGTCGTCTTCGATCGATCTTCAATCGCTATTAAGATCTGAAGTAGCCAGAAAATCCATCCATGATTGAGTAACCTTCATGACCTGCAACCTGATTGAGGATTTCATCTAGAAAGGGTAGTGGATGATGATTCCTTTTTGTGGCAGCATTCAAAGGTTTGAAATCGACACATATCCTAAATCTTCCGTTATTCTTGGGCACAATAACAACAGGAGAGACCCATTCAGACTCCTCTACTCAAAAGATGAAATCTGCTTCCAAAAGCTTCTCACCTCTTCATGAAGTGCCTTCTCATGAATGACCCCCAACCTCCTAAGCTTTTGAACCTTTGGCTTGGCACCCTCTTTTAGATTGATTCTATGCTCGACTCCTTTAGCTCCTTGCAACTCTGTATATTCAGTGGCAAATAGCTTTGGAAATTCCTTGAACATGTCTTCATACTCCTTTTTTTCTTTTTCTGTCAAGTCCTCTCCTAGCATGCTCCTTACATTCACTTTGGCAGGCTCTACAATTGCTTTTGGACTATCCTTCTCCTCCTTGACCTTCACATCATGCATCGATGCTTCTTTTTCAACACTTATCCCAAAAAGATCAGGACATAATTGCATCAAGCCTTCCTCTACACTTTCTTCTGATGATGTAGACGAAGCATCACTATCGTATGATGTGGTTTCCGTCAAATCCGTATCTTGCATCTCCACTAGGGGCTGTGTACGGCTCTTGTGTGTCTTCATGTTGTTGACAATGGTCCTTCCTTTCTCTTTGTCGGGGATGGTGATCAAGCCCGTGCCCCAATCCTGCTTAGCACCAAGGGTTATAAGCCATGGTCTCCCTAAAATGATTGGATACGCATTCTCACCCGCTTGCATTACGTAGCAATCAACCAAGCACTCAATCTCCAAGACTTTATCTTCACATCTTCAGCTATTCCAAGACACCTTGCCTTTTTGTGGTTGGCCATCCTCATACGAATCGAAGCATTCACTGACATCTTAACGCCTGCTTCCTTCATGATAGCCTCGGTCATGACACACACCTGGGCACCACCATCCACATATGCTTGCACTTCCGTCTTCTTTCCTAGCATAGCTTCAACTATTGGCACCATATCCATTGGGTGACCAACCCTCAAAGATGACACCATGCTTTGATGCTTTTCCTTCTTGGAAGGAAGCCGCGTACTCACACACTTGGTCCACTGCCTCCTCAATTTAGCATTCAAAGCCACCAACTGACCAAAAGATATATTTGCCTTTTGATTTCGTATGTCGTCGACAATATCATAGTCTTCAACACCTTGGCCAAGGAGGTAGTCCTTTGGACCAATTTTCCTTCTTCGCCGCCTCTTGCTACTTTCTGGTTTGTCTTCTACCTTAGCCTTTCCTTTGCTTGCTCTTGTTTCCCTCTCTTCTTCTGTCTCTTTCTCCCTATCATGCCTAGCTCTCTTATTGGCCAAAACATCCACATCTTGATGCTCAAGGGTAATGATGTTGATAGACCTACCTTCTCCATTTCTAGGCAACAGTTGTGGAGGTTGTTGTGGCGGCGGTGCTTCTAGTGCCCGCTCTTCTTCTGTCTCTTTCTCCCTATCATGCCTAGCTCTCTTATTGGCCAAAACATCCACATCTTGATGCTCAAGGGTAATGATGTTGATAGACCTACCTTCTCCATTTCTAGGCAACAGTTGTGGAGGTTGTTGTGGCGGCGGTGCTTCTAGTGCCCGCTCTTGATGATTTTCTTCTATTCTTCCTCAACCACGTCCATATAGGGGGTATATCCCTCCTCTCTCTCTTGGTGGTTCAGGACAATCAGGGGTGTAATGACCCTCTTCATCACAATTGTAGCATCTACCTTGTAGCCTTCGTCCCCTGCCTCTCCCAGCTGGCCGCTCCTCTCTTTGGTTCCTATTCATTATGTTAATTCTTAATTCTTGCAACTGACCAGCAAGATCATGCAAAACCCAGGCCGTAACAGGATCTGGACCTTGAACCACTCACTCCACTCTATCATCCGTTGTCACAGGGACCATTGGTTGCACCACAACTAGCTCAGTATGTGTCAGGCCTTGCTCCCACCTTCTCTTGATCTTCTTGCTCTTGGCCTCGGCAATTTCCACAGCTCTTTCAAATGTAGCAGGCTCATCTTGATCGACCTTCTCCCTTACACTTGGATGGAGACAATCCATAAATTGAAGCACTTTAAAGAAATCCCCTGGAGGTACTTGGGATGCCACCTCTAATTGAACCCAAAGCCCTTTGAAGTGTTGCAAAAACTCTTTAAAGTTAGCATGAACATCTTGTTGCAAACATCTCAATTTTGTTGTCGCTTCTGTTGCGGTTAGTTTTTTTCCAAACCTGTCAAAAATTGCCAGCTTCACCTGCTCCCATGTTTGTTTTTTTTCTTCCTCTAAACCTTCAAACCACTCCCGAGCTTCTCCTTTGAGCGCAAGAGGAAATACATGAAGCTTGGCTTCATCATTCACAATGTGCATACCAAGCGTATGCCACTCGAAGTCCGCAATCCAATCCTTCACATCCTCCTTCCCTGTAAACATTGGCCGACTATACGCCATCCCTTTGAAGTTGCTTCTCCCTTGCGTGAGTAATTCCACAAGATTTGAAGTCTTTCACCTCAACCAAACCACCACGTTTCTTCAATGAAGCTCGAACTTCACAGCAAAACCGCTTCACCTGGGTGCACAACCGGCAAATTTCTGCTCCCCAGCAGGATCGCCAAAGGATGATGGAGCAAAAGATGTCGTGCGCACACTCACACACCCAGACAACTCAACACAACACAAGGAATTTACTTGAATTCCTCACCTCACTCAATACCACTCAAAAGCTCCCTAAAAACTCTACCCACAAGCTCAATTCAAACTCCAAACGCCTCGACCTACAAGCCCTTGCCTGCCCGCAGACACTACAAGGTGAGTCGAGGTGATCAACACTTGAAATCACGCTTGATGGTGACCAAAATATACAAGAAAAACCATCAAAAAACCAAAAACTCCAGCCACAAAAGGCCACTCTCAAACCATTGCAAAAGCTTCACCAAACTCCACTCTGTTGGACTCTTTGGAGTAGCGCCAACCCTAATGGCATTGATACAGGGTCACATAGTCTTGCAGAAAGCCGCACCTTCTTCCCTCAATTCCTTGCACACACACATACATGGAAACCTCAGAACTCCCATAGACTCTCCCAAGTGCAAAATTGAAGAGAGAAAGCTCTCATTCACTCCTCCATACACTCGAAAACAGGACGAGAACGCGACGGGACTGCACTAGACCACCTGTAGGAACCCTGCTTCCTCCCACACACAAAGGGGTGAAAGTGTTGATATTGCTCTTCAAAAGTCCTCCCTTAGCTGGAAAACGCATGCCACCGTGAGTGATGTGGAAATTTGAATTCATTTCATTGCTTTTTTAATCATTTTTTGACCTTTTTTGGCCCAGTTTTGACCCCCGGCGGGCATTTTTTGCAGGAAAAACCCCAAACGGACTCCAAAATTCACCAAATTTCGCACGCTTGATCCTCGATACCCAAAGCACATTTCCACATCCCAACATTTCATTTTTGACCACTTCTAGGGCGATGCACGTATCACCGCAAATCAGGCACCGCAAATAGACAGTTACCGCATGTGTCAAACTTCTCGAGCGGGATGAGAGTACCCACACTTGTCACTTGCATTATTTACATTCTAGAAATCTCAAACACATTATATAGAGCCAAAATAAGCCACCTAGAACCATATCCAAGGCCCCGATACCCTATCCAGGCATGTACATATGCTCGACTACCGACATGCAAGCACGCATATTTACAATTTGCACACGTTGCACCTTTTTTCGAACTTGAAACCACTTTGCAAAGCTCCCAAATGCATGTATTTACATCTTTCTGTACATATGACCATGCATATAAATGCTACTTTGTACATGCCAAAAGCGGTCTATCAACGTAAATTGACCAACATCCGAGGGAAGTACAGTGCCAGATTAGTAGACCTAATCCAGAACATCAGCAGTGTATAAAATACAGTAGTGGTTGAGGTTAACTCTCCAGTTATACCAATCATTACTAAAATCACCTCTAGCGGTTAGATGCTTTGATTCGATTGCCGAATTTAAACGCTTGTGTACAGGTATATTCAGCAGCAAAGCAAGAAGATGTGCGGAGACTGATCCTTTGCCAGGTGAGTGGTTGGAATTGTGATAAATTGCATTGATAAGTTTGATGAATTTAAGATCAGGAAGATACATTTTTAGAGACCAAAAGGTGGTAGGTGACCAAGGTAGCTTAGTGTCCACCAAGGAGAGTGTAACTCAGGCAAGGCAAGATCCACTAGCACCGATTATTGAGGAGGGTAGTGATACTGACACTTCATCAGACAAATCCTTCTTCATGATGGGTAGTCAACAGCCAGGAGGTTTTACCTATGACGGACCAAGGCCAGGAGGAAGCACCTCCCTAAATCCTTTGAATGATTCCAAGTTCACTGCGATCTTCTTAGAAGGAACAAACTTGAGGGAAGCCCTAGTTTATTCTGACTATCAAGGACGCAAGTGTATTTGTATTGAAGAAAGACCGGCTCAGAGACTGGAGATAATTCGAGTCTATGATGATGGAGATACATTCCGGGACAAAAAGGGGAACCACTATCTGATAGTTAGTAACCCTGAAGATTACAATAGATATGGAGATAACGTGGCAAAGGGGAAAATGGTTTCAGAAACTCAAGAACCGCCTCCAAACATTGATCGACCTGGAGCAATTTTTATGTATGATAAGAACACAACCAGGGTTTCAACTTATAATGAGAATGTGGGAATTTACAAGCATAAGAGCGAGGGAATAGTCTCTTACTTTCGTTGCAAAGAACCATACCCAAACGAGTTAAGCAAAGATAAGAATCTTTACTTATTCTCTTACGAAATTGCTATGGGAAAGGATATAGTTTTTGTTGATAGGTACGGGCGAGAATACCAACGTATTCTCCCAGAGGAGGTAGAAAAGGCAACAGTTCCAGGAGCATCAACATATGCCCCCGATGAAGTGCCAAGAGCCACCTACACCCCTAGCAAGTCTACAAACCCCTTTTCAGAGGAGTATGACGCGACCTCACATTCCACCCGACCGCAGACATTCAACAATCAAAACCAACCAGCAACTCAGCCATCATTGCAGGCATGGCTGCGACAGAGTGCAACATTGGAACAAGACCGAAACCGAGATGGTTATCAAGCCGCAGGAGGGCTAAGGGATTTACAAGAACCACCACTCTATTCAAGGTATCAAGGAAAGAGTAAGCCAAAGACTCAAGGGTCAACAGAGCCTGGAAGACCACCCATAGAACGAGTTCGAAGAGATGAACCATCTTGTTAGGAAATAAGACGTAGCTAAATAGATAATTGAGTAGATTACTTAATGGAGAGAGACAGATTTATATACACAAGATTATAGAGTATAGAGAGAGAGAGAGAGTACACACGATATACGTGGTTCACCCAATGTGGGCTACGTCCACGAGAAAGCAGCCACTCAATGTCTTTAGTACTTCAAAACAAGAAGTAGTTTACAAAGGGATTATACCCTTAATGGAGCTCCCGCCGTGCTTCACTCTCACCACCTCACACTCACCTTGTTGCATCAACTTCACACTATGAAATGTGTGTAGAAATGGCCTCCTTTTATAGGCCAAAAGGGCCGCCCTCTCTTATGAGAGACAGCCATGTGTAGCCACCCTTGTGCGAATAAGTCCAAATCGGACCCTCCAATTCGCCCATGTGTAGCCGCCCTTGAGAAGACAAGTCCGCTTTTGAATTCGGCCACCGGCCATCGGCCATTGACTTCCGATCACCAACCACCGACCATTGACTTCCGACCACCGGCCATCGGCCATTGACTACCGGCCACCGGCCAACCGACCGATTGTTTTCCGACCACTTTCCGGCCGCCGTTCGGCCATAATATTCCGGCAATAAGGAATATTCCGGCGGAAAAAATTCTCGGGGGCCTCCGTCCCCGAGGCCTTTAAAGTTGCCCCTGATTCTTGTCCGTGAAAATTTTGGTTTCCGGTGAGTGATTTTCCTTCACGCACGATGGCTTCTCCTCATAATGGGGGCCTTACAAATGTGTGCTTTTACCACAGAAAATTACAAGGGTAAATCAGGCTCCATACTTAACACATCTCTAGCAAGAACTGTTAGAAATTACGGCTTAGGAGCACCATTAGGAGAGGAAACAGCCTACTACAAAAGACCAGAGGAGGTATATCGATTAGGACGTGGAGATCCAATGATGAGATTTGTAGACCATCGTAGAATTAGACCTTCTCAAGTGCAAAAATGGGTAAACAAGAAACACACGGGAAACAGAGATCGGAGAGATCATGTAGCAACCTTTGTGCGTGTAATTAGAGCGGAAGAGGTTTTATTTCCCTACCCAATTTGCAAGGTTTGGACTAACCCTAGAGGAAGACGCTGCTACTTGGTTTGACTCTGTGGAGCGTAGAGACTTTGAGTCTATGGAGGAGGTGTTTGACGAGTTTATCGAGGAATTCTCACAAAGAGGGATAGCTCATAATACCGTCTCACAAATCCATAAATTCAAACAGAAAGACGGGGAATCTGGGCGAAAAACAGTCCTACGACTAAAAAGATATGTTAAGTTCTGTCCTGTGGAAGAATTGCCAACTTAGTCCAGACTTATGCTTATATTTATCCCAGGACTAAGGAATGCAGATCTCCTGAAGGACTTACATATGAAGAGGAGCACGATGTTAAATGAGTTAACTACGGATGCTCTTTACCTTGTGGACAATTGTGCGGTCTACAAAGAGGGTGAGTTCAAGGATCTTGATGACGATTCATCCTCACAACAAATTGGAAGCAAGACTTCTAAGACAACACCGAAAGGAGAAGTAGATGTAAACCAGGAGCAGCTTGTAAAGGAAGTGCTAAAAAATATTAACTTGTACGCCAAACCCCAGGCTAAACAGCCCAAGTGGTGTGCTATTGAACAAAAATGGACAAACCATGGGACGGAGGAATGTTATTATAACAAGGGATATGTGAAAGAGAGACCTTATGCTCCCCAAGCTCAGTTAGCATCTCCTCAAGTTCCACCGATGCCTAGGTATCAAGCAGGCAACCTACCAGAACCTGTAGGTGTAGAAAGACCACAACTAGTGTTGGCGCAACAACCACCCCTACCAGGAATACGACCAGTCGGCATAAGGTACACACTAACCGTAATCGAATCAGAAGAGAAGGCTTTGGTACCTATGCATGCATATTATGAATATCCCAATGGATATGCTGCAAATCCTGTCTATTATCCATCAGAAGAACCCTCAACACCAGAACCATGGAGCATGATAGGAGGTGCAGGACCACCAACCGTTGTACAGGCAGAAGGAGAAGGAAGATATAGCTTGGATGAACGAACATTGTTGTTCATAGCCAACGGAGGCATGGGCGGGCAGAGACATGCATACCAACAAAGAGGAGCTCAAGGAGCACCTCAACAGCCTAAAGGACCCTGCTACAAGTGTGGTGGAGACCATTGGCTAAGAGATTGTCCTCATGATGAAAGAGTCAACGCATATTGCACCAAGTGTGGAGTTACTCATTTGATTCCTGATTGCCCTAAGAACCCAAGCAAAGGAGCAAAAACTACCTTGAACATGGCCGAAGCAGTGCATTCCAGTGGAGGGTCAGAAAATGAAACAATAATACCTATTCAGGCAGTGACACGAGCCCAAGCTCAAAGAATGACGAACGAACCCATAATTGAAGAGCCAAAAACCGATGCCCCAAGTTCAAAAACAAAAAATCATAGAAGCACTTGGAAAGCTAGAAAGGCGCATATGAAAGCCATAGGAGAACGAAAGCAAACTGCTCTATCCGATGAGTTAAAACACACAAAGGATAGATTAGAGCGGTTAGAGGATCTATCTAGCCTAAGCTCACACACTACGAGAACTGTAGCACCCAAGGAAATAGCAGAACCCAAAAGTGTAGGATCAGAAGGATCAGTACTGGCAGACAAGGTCAATGAGCAGTTAGATGCACTTCTAAAAGCTTACGAAGCCAGACTCAAAAAGAACCAAACCCAAAAGCAAAGATAGATGACTTATCCATATGCTGAAATAGAAAAACAGAGATTGAAAATGTGTAGAAAGATGATTGAAACAACTCAATCTTTGATAGAAAACGTGCTTGGTAAACCTACAAATTGGCAGGAAGTACCAGCTCCAACCCCTATCAAACAAACTTTAGAGGAACAAGTAGAAACGCAAGAAAGACTCACGAATGCCTATGAGTCTAGGGGAGAACCTATCATAGTGCCAAATACGACAGATGAGGCAAGTGACAAGTTCCAACCTAAAACATTGGCAAAAATGGGTAAGGATTGTAACGATTTAGATGATCTGTGAAAGCAAATCTGTGAGGCCAACGAAGCTAACAGGGGGAGTTACCACATGAAAAGCACAAGGAAAGAGAAAAATGAGATCTTACCTCCTACTAAAGAATTCGAGGCAAGATCACAAATGATCTTTAATATACATTCACAAGGGGGAGACCAGGGATCAATTAGTTCGGGGCACAGCCAACCAGACTCGCTAAAAACTCTACCCTCTTACCTAGGAGAGTATGAAGCCAAGTCGAAGGTGAGAGCAATCCCATCTCAAAGACTTTCTTCTAACAAAGTGATGGATTCACAAGGGTTGATTGAGTTATTGTCCACCCCAGTGGCATGCACAATTACATTAGCCCAACTCCTAAGGTTACGACCAAACATGTGGACCACAGTAGGCAAATGCCTAGAAAAATTTGGAGTGAAAGACCCCACCTCGAAGCTTCAAGAAGGGATCAGAGAATTGGACAGGCGTCAACTAAACATTAGGCCAGTACCATTAAACAAGGTTGGAGAGTATTGAGAGGGAGAAGATGGAAACACCACGCTACCGGTAGAATTCCAAGGAGTAGTTTCCAAAGCTATTCTTGACAGTGGAGCAGGAGTTGTTATTGCCACCAAGGAAATCTGGAAAAAATGGGAAAAACCAGCATTGAGAGCTACCATAATGAAATTGCAATTGGCAGATGGGTTGATGGAGAAGCCTCTAGGACTCTTAGAAAAAGTGATTATCACCTCGTGCGGAATCGAGTATGAGCATACATTTGCAATAGTCGATTTCGACAAAAAGAACAATTACGAGATCATCTTGGGAAGACCATTCATGCGACAATTAAAGATGGTCCAGGATTGGGGTTACGACCACATATACCTCAGACACGGTGAGACAACAACCAAAATTCACTTGAAAGACCATAGTTACAAGGATGTGAACCAGACACTAGTGGAAGAGTGTGATTCAGCTACATTAGCAGGGTCAGAACTCCCAGCATGGTTAGGGCAACAAAACGAGATATGGATGTGCGGAGCTTCTCATTGTGGGAGCTTAAAAAGAGAGGAATGCGTCTTAGAAAGAGCGATTGAGAACAAGAATTATATTCCATAACCTTTTCCTGAAGATGCTGAGTGGCATAAAATGGTAACCATCTTTTTGCAACATTTGTCAGCCTACTCAACGTCCTCTTCCTCATATGTGTATATATTTTTCTACGCTATTAAGTTATCTAGAGTAAATTCCCCCTCTTCGTTTAACCTTTGTGGCGACACATACATTATACTCTTCCCAAAAATGTCACCTTAGTCATATATTTATATTACCACCCTTTTCTTTTTTGGTTTGTAATCAGAATAAGCATACAATAACCAACTATATACCTCCAAACTTTCTTACCTCTTGTGAATTAGTAGTAGAAAAATAATCTATCCATCTTCCACCCCATATAGATAAATTCCCATGGAAATCAACTCTCCACTTGTCTTTACCAAATATTATGGTCCCTCTCTACAAGTCTTCTATGCCCCCTACATAGGTGGCCCAATATCTCTTAAGAATATACATATAGTTTCTCTCCTTTCAAAAAGAATCCAATTGTATATTATTTTCACAAGCAAATAATATTGGGCCCTCCTCTATTTGTTTAAGCATCATAGCCTTTTGAAAAAGCATGATTCCCCTTGGATGCATACAAACAAAGGGCCCATACAAGAAGACTTGGAAGCAAAAGGTTCCCTAGCCTAGTATGGAACTTCCAAACCGAATTCCTTGGTGCATGGGCGTGAAGAATAGTCCAAATTCATATCACACATGTTGAGAAGGTCAATTTTGCCTTTTGAATCATGTCATTCCGAGCTACAGGTAAAAAGTTATGGTCAAAATAGTGTAAATCTGTCAGATTCGCAGCAAAAGGGAACTCTAAATCAAGTAAATCAAGAGGGTGAGATCTTATTTTTCCCCTACTCATCTTCTAGAAGAGCAATGAGTGTTCAAGGTCACTTGCATGTGATGGGACCAACCTAAAGATGCTTTCTAAATGCCAAGACAGACAAGTTGAGATACCCCGCAGGAGCTACCCGTAGGGCCTCATGGTGGGGCCCACCTACATTATGCACCCCTATGGAGCCTTCACGGTCTAAAATGATATTTTTGGTGAATAAATAGTCCCTTTTATGTCCAATATTCAATGAGTGGTCAAAGGACACTTAATTAGGTCTAATCACTTACTCTAATTAAGTGTAGCATAATCCCACTCCTACACAACTATAAATAGCCCCCCTTGGAGAGACTCAAGGACACACACCTATATTTTCAACTTCATGTTGTTTCTTGATCAATAGTAGAGAAAACCCCAACTCTCCCTCTTTCACACCCTCCCTCCTAACCCTCCTCTTTGAAGGAAGTGCAACTCTATTCTCCACTCTTTCCATTCTACAATCTCTTACTCCATCAACCCAATAAATCATTTGTAGCACCTCAATAACTTGTAAATACATCATGATCTCTCTCATGGTTATGTCAATGATCATGAAATCATCTTCAAAACTTTCAAGTGTCGCAATTCGTGATGGTTAGCCAGCGTCTGTCCTCCCCTTAAAAGGTGTGCGAGAAATCAAGTAAGTGTTCTATTCTCAATTTACCATTGGTTTGTTTCTCCACACTTATTCAATTGGTCTAAAGAAATTTCTCACTCCAACTCTCTTTTGCTTCATTACATATGCATGTGGCTACCTCTCATGGTGATTTTATTTGTGTCACGGCATTGCATAGATGGAGATGAGCTCTCTATGCAAAGTGTGTTAGTTCGATGTAAGTGATTTTCTTGTGTGTTTGAGAGGCAAGTCTTGTGCGCATGATTTTTTGATGAGTGCTTGAGAGAGAAAGAGTTTGTATGTATTATGGGTATTCTTATGGGGAGAAGGTGAATGCTATTCCACAAATTGCATATTTCATTTTGATGCACGGCATTGGGTTGCATAATCGTTGATGGTGTTCAAGTGTCCAAAGTGTATATAGAGTAAGGGGGTTTTCAAAGTGTGTTGCTTGAGTGGGTGAGTGCAAGTGTTATTTTGATTGGTTTCCTTCTCCACTCCCAAAAGAAGGTGGTGCCCCAAGTAGTGTGCGTACCTCTTACGAACATTTTGTGAGGGTAGGCCCATTGGTTTGGGTTTAGAGGCCCCATTTCAAAAAGCTCGCTCTCATAAAGTGGTGCCCCCACTGAGGAACATATTTCCAAGTTACCTTCAAATTTTTTAGTGATGAACAATGGAGTTCCCATCTATCCATTTCATTTTGCACAACACATTAGAGTAAATGTTCACATAGATAGAAAAGTCTTTTTCCAGCAACGCATTGTTTTTATGTTTGGTGCAGAAAGACTTAGAGAAATACTGGCATCACCCAATCCAATTATACTTCCAATCATCAATTATGAAACTTCTTTTGATGTTCACGTTTTCATTTTGTTTTAAAGGCAGGAACAAGGAGTGGTGAAGGGGTGCTCAAGGGCCATATGAAGGAACGAGGTCTTCAAACCAACAACGAGGAGTAGCACATGAATCACGATCAAAACAATGAACCTTTTAGGCCTATTGCTCGGCAATCCATTCATATACTCATTGCAACTAAGTTTAGGTTTCAGTCTATCATAAGGAGGATATTTGGATCCACTCGCCTCAATGAAATCTATGCTTCAATTAATCCATTTATTCTACCTATGATAAAGTACGAATTAACAATGGATGTGTACATCTTCATTTTAATGTAATCAGATTTATAGTGTCAATAATCTTGTGCGGCCCGTAAGAGAAAAGTTTCTTTTAAAAAGTCTAAACAAAATGTCAAGTTCTTTTCCCACGTTCTATGCAAGAAGTGGGGAAGATGCGCAAGAGTTTCTTGACAACTTGGAGATGGCACATCTCATATCCGGGAGAGATGAAGAGGAAGTAAAGCTATGAGCCTTCCCGTTGGTTCTAAAAGCAGAAGCTAAAGCATGGTATGAGACCTTGCAACCCCAAATCAAGTCCAATTGGGAGAGACTGCGAGCAAGCTTCCTCTCCAAGTTCGGGCAAGGTGATACTTCTGAAGGACTATGGAAATGTCTTATTGGACATAAGCAGGTATCACTTGAAGACTATCCCTCTTATGAAGCAACCTTTGTCAATCTATGGGGTAGGTGGGAGGCTACATTAGAAAATCATGGTGGTGCACCTAACTTTCTAAAAAAAGAGAGATTCATGGTTGGCTTGTATCCACTTTTAAAGGCTAAAGTAGAGCTAAAATTCCCATCCACCTTCGAAGAAGCACGTGAGGTAGCCATCATCAAGTTTAGAAAACTACACTTCCAAGCACATAGAGCAAGGGGTTTGAATGAAGTGAGTGAGAGGGAGTCTTCACAAACCATGGAAGCACCAATTAGGGCCCCTCTTGCACAATCTTCACAAATAGGAGATAACTCTCAACAAGAGGTTTTACAAAGGCTAACTCAACAGCTTGAGAACCTCACTCTGAATCTAGTACAAGGCCTACCTCAACAACGACAACCAAGAGAAGGGAATCGCAATCAACGAAGACAAGCTCAAGAGTTGCGATGTTGGAATTGCAATGAAATGGGCCATGGCATGTACAATTGTCCACATCCAAGGCGACTTCCAGAAGACATATACCCCCCCAAACCGCCTCCTCTCACTGTGCAGCAAGAACTAGCTCAAGGCCCACAAATCCTTCGTCGACCACCACCACCAGCAAATATACCTCCCGTCCCACATGAGGAGGAAGAAAGAGGAGTCAACATCATCAAGCTAGAAGAGGTAATAGATGAGCATCCTCTAAACTTTGATGTTATGCCGGCAGAAAAACGCACAAGAGCACATGATAAGGATGAAGACATGAGAAGTGAAGGAACAAATTCAGCCAGAAGAGACAAGAAGAAGAAGTCAAAGATGGAAGAAGCTGAAAGTAGCAGGAAGAAAAGATCAAGGCGAAGGGAAATTGGTATCAACAACTTCCCATTGGGAAAGGAGCTAGAGCCCTACAACATCCTGGAGGATTTACAAACCCAAAAGCCAAACATTTCATGGCCTCAACTTCTACACCTATCATCCAAAGTAAGAAGGCAATGGCCAAAGTTGGTAAGTACAAGAATTCCAAAAAAGAAAGCAAATCTTTCCATTAAGGTTGTGGCCTCAAAGCTACAAAAAGATGTGGAACCCATTGTGGATGCTTACATAAGGGGTAAAAAGGTGTCTAATGTATATGTTGATGGTGGAGCTCAAATGTGTGTGATCACGGAAAAATCAATGAACAGGTTAGGGCTTGAAATTACAAAGTCCTCTAATTGTCAAGCTAGGCTAGCCAACAACTCAAGTGTGAAGTGTTTGGGGATCATTGAAAATGTAAAAGTCTCTGTATGTAACATAGATGCACGAGTGGATATGTATGTCATGCCAGCTAAGGGGGAGGGCTATCCCATCATCCTAGGGAGGCCTTGGCTCATTGCTGTGAATGCAGATCAAAAATGGGGAAGTGGTCGTTTGATTCTTAAGAAGGGTCAACCGGTGGTGTATGATTGGCGAGAAGGAAAGCAACTAGATATCAACTATGAAACCACGGCAGATGAAGAGAGCGAGGAGGAGAGTCCTTACTCAAGTGATGAGGAAGCATCAACCAGTGCATCAACCAGTGAAGAGGAGTCTTCTTTGGAGGTAATGGGAATTATATTCAACGCCAACACTCAAGATGTTCCTATAGAAGAAAAGCCAACAGACAATCACACATGAGGGGATGAAAGATGCCACCACCTTGAATAAGGATTTGAGAAGATGCTTGCAAAAGATCTTACTTGTGAGGAAAAGAGGTCCTACATCAATATGTTAAGGAGGTATCCCAATTTGTTTATCACTGACTACTCACAAATAAGAGGTGTAGATGTAATAGAGCATCGAATTGAAGTGAAACCAGGGACCAAACCCGTGGCTCAAAAGTTAAGGCGACTAGGATCTGTGCAACAAAAGGCTCTCCTACAAGAAGTGAATCAACTCTTGAAGGCTGGCTTCATCTATCCAGTATCCAACTCCGAATGGGTATCACCTATTGTAGTCACTCCCAAGAAGAATGGTAAGTGGAGGGTCTGCGTGGATTACAAACCCCTCAACGCTGCGACAAAGAGGGACCACTTCCCTCTCCCTTTCCAAGATGAAATTTTGAATGAAGTAGCAGGTCACGAATGCTACACTGTGTGTGATGGGTATTCAGGATATTTTCAAATTAGAATAGCAGAAGAGGACCAACCAAAAACCACCTTCATCACACCTTGGGGATGTTTTGCATTCAGAGTAATGCCTTTTGGGCTCACCAATGCTCCTAGCACCTTCATGAGATTCACAATATTTGTATTTCAGCCATTCTTTGGAAAATCTATAAGAGTCTTTATGGATGATTTCTGTATTTATAGTTGTAGATCACTTCATTGCCAAAAGGTTGAAGAGGGGCTTAAGAGGCTCCATCAATTTGGGGGACAACTCAACCCAGAGAAGTGTCATATCGGTGAATCTCGGGTGGTTTTGCTAGGCCATGTGGTTTCTTCACAAGGAATTCAAGTGGATCCCTCTAAAGTAGAGGCCCTTTTGTCATTATCTCCACCAACAACAACTAAGGAGCTAATGACCTTCAACCACAAAGTGAGGTACATGTCTCGCTTCATCCATCTCCTAGCAGAAGCCATTGCCCCTTTGCATAGGTTGGCAAGCCAATCTACATTTGAATGGGGGAGGGAACATGCAAAATGTTTTTAGGAAGTGAAGGGCATTCTTAGCTCTCTCCCAATCCTAATGCCACCAGATCCAAAGGAGACCTACTATGTCACTCCAAGTGTAGGTTTCGAAGCAATTGGTGTTGTTTGGATGCAAAAAGATCCTAAAACATCATACATGAGGCCGATCTATTTTGCAAGCAAGGTGATGACTCCGGCCGAGAAGGGATACACTGAAATGGAGAAAGTGGTCTTTGCAATCTTGTTTGCGGTAAGGAAGTTTCGATCGTATCTTCTCCCTATGCCATTTGTTTTTCTCACCTTAGAGCACAATCTACCATATGTAGTACAACACATGAGCCTCTCATCTAGAATAGCAAAGTGGGTGCGGGTGCTTGAACTCCAAGAATTTGAATACACTTTCCTTGTAGAAGATAGCACAAGAGCAGGACTTGCAGACATTCTCACCTACAAAGTGAGAGAAAGGGAAGGATCACGACTACAAAGAGAGGAAGGCTCAAAACAGTTCAAAGTAAAGGAGATTGATAATGCCCATACTTTATGCTTTGACGGAGCTTATCAACGCTAACAAGACAAAGCAGCAGGGGGAATCATCATTTTGAACCCACAAAAGGAGGTAATGGTTAGAAAAGGTATCACTCTACCCAGTGTTCACTCTAACAATGAGGCTGAGTATGCTGCTCTAACCCTTGGGTTAGAAGAATGCAAAGAATTAGGCATACAAAGACTTATTATAAAAGGTGATTCTTTGCTAGTGGTCAGGAAAATCCAAGGGACTTGGAGGTGCAAGAATCGTACATTGTTTGAGTGGCTTAGTAGTGTAAGAGCTTTGATGAAGGGTTTTAAAGCAACACAGGTACAACACATTGTGAGAACTCATAACAAGGAAGCAGACTTACTCGCAAATGAAAAGCTTCAAATGGCGGTAGGAGGTGTGAAACTATATGAACCCAAATATCAAGGTCAAGAGGAGCTAAAAGACATTATCTTCTTTCTACAAGCAGGTGAGTGTCCCAAACACTTAGACAAGGTGCAAAGACATAGACTAGTTAAGAAGGCCACACCTTACCAGTTGATCGGGGATGATTTATATCACAAAGGGAAAGATTTGGTCTTGAGGAGAGTACCAGGTGTGCAAGAGATAGAGAAAATTCTTCTTTCATGTCATGATGATGTCTGTGGTGGTCACTTTTCTCAAGATATTACAAGTAGGAAGATTTTACAAGCAGGGTTTATTTGGCCGAGCTTACACCGTGATGTCCAATATTGGTGTAAGGCATGCAAGCCATGCCAAATTGCTGGGGATAGACGACTAACATATGAGCCTCGAGTCCCAATAATATCTTATGGCCCTTTTGAAAAGTGGGGTGTGGATGCAATAGGTCCCCTACCTCGTACTTCCACAGGGAAGGTTTTCATCATCATGGGTGTTGACTACATGACACGATGGGCGGAAGCAACAAGCACAACCCGAATCACAGCTGAAGAGGTATCAAAGTTTATTTTTGATCATATTTGTAGTAGGTTTGGAACACCCCTAGAAATATTATCAGATTGAGGCCTGGGTTTTAGGGCTGACCTTCTGAATGATCTCTTGAGGAGGTTAAAAGTGAAACACCTGCATTCCACACCCTACTATCCTCAATGCAATGGATTGGTGGAAAAAGTGAATGGAATGATATGTAAGATCATTTCTAAGCAGGTTGTGGACCGGCCTAATGATTGGGATCGCCATTTGACGGCTGCTCTTTGGGCGTATAGGACATCTTTCAAGGTATCTACCCAATTCACCCCTTTTCATCTAGTTTATGGACAGGAAGCACTTCTCCCCATTGAGGTAGAGCTCTCAAGCTTGCGCGTTCTTGCAAGAGTGGCAAAAAAACCAAAAGAGGTTCTACATGAAAGGATCTTAGATCTCCAACGACTTGAGCTAGATAGAGAAGAGTCCATTGATCACTACATCACCAAAGCGACAAGCCAAAGGGATAAAATCAACAAGAAGCTCAAGGGGAAAGGATTGAAGGAAGGTATGTTGGTTCTTCGCTATGATAACCGACTTGATACTCGACTTGACAAAAAGTTTTTGCAAAGATGGGAGGGACCTTTCATGATAAAAACAAAGTTTGGGAATGGTAGTTACAGATTAGCAGATTTATCAGGAAAACTCCACAAGACAAGAGTCAATGGATGGAGGTTAAAGCCCTACTTTCAACGTATCAATCCGTTGATAGGCAGTCATCTGCCTACATCGTCTAAGCTCCAAATTGACATGGCTCCCTTCGGCTTGGCAAATTCTCCACCTATTTTTAAAGCTTTGATGTGCAAAGAAGAACCAGCCTTGGAATCTGAACATATCCAAGGCAACCCTCCCATCTCCGATTTATGGGATTGAGGTAATGAAAAGCAGGTCTAATGGAGTAAAAGAGTGCATGACACTCCTATTGGAAAAAAAAAAAGTGGAAAAGGAAAAATGACAAAAAAAAGAAAAGAAAGAAGCAACACCGTCCTCCTAAAGATATGAATATCTCTAGGCTTGGGGGAGGGCTAATATGAGTGGCATAAAATGGTAACCATCTTTTTGCAACATTTGTCAGCCTACTCAACGTCCTCTTCCTCATATGTGTATATATTTTTCTACGCTATTAAGTTATCTAGAGTAAATTCCCCCTCTTCGTTTAACCTTTGTGGCGACACATACATTATACTCTTCCCAAAAATGTCACCTTAGTCATATATTTATATTACCACCCTTTTCTTTTTTGGTTTGTAAATAGAATAAGCATACAATAACCAACTATATACCCCCAAACTTTCTTACCTCTTGTGAATTAGTAGTAGAAAAATAATCCATCTTCCACCCCATATAGATAAATTCCCATGGAAATCAACTCTCCACTTGTCTTTACCAAATATTATGGTCCCTCTCTACAAGTCTTCTATGCCCCCTACATAGGTGGCCCAATATCTCTTAAGAATATACATATAGTTTCTCTCCTTTCAAAAAGAATCCAATTGTATATTATTTTCACAAGCAAATAATATAGGGCCCTCCTCTATTTGTTTAAGCATCATAGCCTTTTGAAAAAGCATGATTCCCCTTGGATGCATACAAACAAAGGGCCCATACAAGAAGACTTGGAAGCAAAAGGTTCCCTAGCCTAGTGTGGACCTTCCAAACCGAATTCCTTGGTGCATGGGCGTGAAGAATAGTCCAAATTCATATCAAACATGTTGAGAAGGTCAATTTTGCCTTTTGAATCATGTCATTCCGAGCTACAGGTAAAAAGGTTATGGTCAAAATAGTGTAAATCTGTCAGATTCGCAGCAAAAGGGAACTCTAAATCAAGTAAATCAAGAGGGTGAGATCTTATTTTTCCCCTACTCATCTTCTAGAAGAGCAATGAGTGTTCAAGGTCACTTGCATGTGATGGGACCAACCTAAAGATGCTTTCTAAATGCCAAGACAAACAAGTTGAGATACCCCGCAGGAGCTACCCGTAGGGCCTCATGGTGGGGCCCACCTACATTATGCACCCCTATGGAGCCTTCACGGTCTAAAATGATATTTTTGGTGAATAAATAGTCCCTTTTATGTCCAATATTCAATGAGTGGTCAAAGGACACTTAATTAGGTCTAATCACTTACTCTAATTAAGTGTAGCATAATCCCACTCCTACACAACTATAAATAGCCCCCCTTGGAGAGACTCAAGGACACACACCTATATTTTCAACTTCATGTTGTTTCTTGATCAATAGTAGAGAAAACCCCAACCCTCCCTCTTTCACACCCTCCCTCCTAACCCTCCTCTTTGGAGGAAGTGCAACTCTATTCTCCACTCTTTCCATTCTACAATCTCTTACTCCATCAACCCAATAAATCATTTGTAGCACCTCAATAACTTGTAAATACATCATGATCTCTCTCATGGTTATGTCAATGATCATGAAATCATCTTCAAAACTTTCAAGTGTCGCAATTCGTGATGGTTAGCCAGCGTCTGTCCTCCCCTTAAAAGGTGTGCGAGAAATCAAGTAAGTGTTCTATTCTCAATTTACCATTGGTTTGTTTCTCCACACTTATTCAATTGGTCTAAAGAAATTTATCACTCCAACTCTCTTTTGCTTCATTACATATGCATGTGGCTACCTCTCATGGTGATTTTATTTGTGTCACGGCATTGCATAGATGGAGATGAGCTCTCTATGCAAAGTGTGTTAGTTTGATGTAAGTGATTCTCTTGTGTGTTTGAGAGGCAAGTCTTGTGCGCATGATTTTTTGATGAGTGCTTGAGAGAGAAAGAGTTTGGATGTATTATGGGTATTCTTATGGGGAGAAGGTGAATGCTATTCCACAAATTGCATATTTCATTTTGATGCACGGCATTGGGTTGCATAATCGTTGATGGTGTTCAAGTGTCCAAAGTGTATATAGAATAAGGGGGTTTTCAAAGTGTGTTGCTTGAGTGGGTGAGTGCAAGTGTTATTTTGATTGGTTTCCTTCTCCACTCCCAAAAGAAGGTGGTGCCCCAAGTAGTGTGCGTACCTCTTTACGAACATTTTGTGAGGGTAGGCCCATTGGTTTGGGTTTAGAGGCCCCATTATAAAAAGCTCGCTCTCAATGCCTTGGAACCTCTGGAATGGGAACACATACTAGCAACATTGGATGTCTGTACCATTACAGATAGTCCAGCAACAAAATTTTGCGATAAGGATGGGGATGATCTGCTACCCTATTACATGGTAAGCCTTATACCAGGAGAAGATGAGTTTGTAGAACAACCAGAATGAGAAGAGTTTTATAACTCCTCTGAGCATTTGGAGGTAAATAACGATGCAGATAATGAGTGTTCAAACAACTCAAGTGAGCGTGGGGAGAAAACGAAGAATATCAAGTTCTATAATTTTGCTAATCAGCACCCTAGACGCCAGGAACACTATAGGAGAAAACGAGAAGAAAACAAAGCGAGAGAGAACCTGATGCCCAAAATAAAAGATAAAACTCACTATCTAATGCTTGTAAAAGTAGAGGATTGTGTAAAACATCAAATATCATGAAAATTCTCAAAAGTTCAAAGGAAAGGAACGCGAGAGGAAATAAGACAAGTATGGAAATCTAAAACAGAAACAAAATCTCAAAAATCAAAACAAGAAACAACAAAAGACCCAGAGTGGACCAAACTGGAGCATAAACAGAAATACCAAGAACTAAAATTCCTAGAGCCCCACAAGAGGCCACCAAATGGGAAATCGACGGAGATCAGGCGCCCAAATGCTACCAAAATTCATGGGTAGGAGCATCTCGACATGCTCGAGAATTCTATATAGCCCACATGACCAAAAGGTGACCCGAAGCGGCACTAAACTTCAGAAACGGCATCAGACACACAAAGCGTCAAAATAGCTCTCGCGACCAAACCGCATGTCCGTTTGCCACCAAAATTCACGAGCGGATTTCCTAGACCATCAACAACCAAGTCCTATGGTGGTAGACCACCACAAGTCATCGAAGACATGTAAATGTAACCACGGGTGCTTCTAGAGCGAGAAATTGCCGAAGGGAGCTCCGGTGAAGCCAAAGTCGACAAAAACCATACGGCAAGGATCCCCAAGGGATCGGGAACCTATGGAGACCAACATCAAGAAATTTCATCGCCAAAAAGCACTCCAAAAGTCAAAAAACGGCTCGGGGGCTCTGAAATCCACACAGGGAGTTACTTTCTATCCATTTGACTTTTTTGTTGAAATTAGGCTTAAAAGGGACTCAGGGGGACTAAGGGCAGGCACCAGTAGCAGTTTCCACAAAAATTTCATCAGGAGACATCCTACGTGTAGGATGTCTCAAGGCCATTTCTGGGCACCAAATTTAACAACTCTCATCAAACACATTTTCTGAATAGCCTTTACATGCTAGCCACCAAGTTTCATCACATTTGGACCAAAATTGACCTCATATGCATGAAAAAATGTAAAGTCAGGGCATAGAGGCAATAATGGGTCATAGACCTACCAAATCTTGTCCAAATCATATGAAAATTGCACAATACATTCATGAGCACATTGCCAACCAATCTGTGTGGTCACCTGCAAAAAATGATGAAGTAGACATCCTACGCGTAGGATGTCTATTTGACATTTTTGGCCTACATAGGGTGTTTTTCCATTCCAGATCTTTTCATATTATCTTCAAGAGCTCATATATCTAGTTTGAAGCCATTCTAATCATTTTTTACCCCCAACACCTCCAAGATACACTTTTTGAGCCCAAAAACACTACACATGGTCTTACCAACATCAAATCTTGTCCAAATCAAAATCCAAGAGCATGGCCATGTTCCACATGCCAAGGACTACCCACAGAACAAATCCCAAGCCATTTTGATGAAATAGACATCCTACGCATAGGATGTCTCCAACATGTTTTTGAACTTTTGTGCAAACAATGACATCATGGGAGCCGTAACCATAGTGCAAGGAGCCCATATATCAATTTTCAACCCATTTGGATATCATTTGCTACCTGTTGTGGACTTTCTACCCAATTTGTGAGCCTAAAGCCTGAATCTGCCCAAAATTCCATTTTTTGATGCCCAAATCCAATTCCAATCACATAGCCATGTTGCACAGACCAAGGACCATCAGCATGCCAACTTTCACCAAAATCTGTTGAAAAAGACATCCTACACGTAGGATGTCTAAATGATAAAATTTTGCCAGAATTGTACTGTGAGCACATGCACAGTTTCCCAAGTTCCTTTTAAGTTTTATTTTCAATTTTCAAGTCATTTGGATAGTTAAAACTCAGTTTCTCAGCTGATATGGAAAAAACGCTAACATCATACTACTGAATGCAACAGGATCTATGGCAGCCGCAAAATCACCGGCAAAGAACAAGAGGATGACCATAAAAGATTACTTGGAAGAAGTAGAGCCGTTCGTCATACCGGAAGGAACTCTAAAGCCAACCAGCACGTGGATCCAAGAGGACTTGCTAGAGTCAAATGATCTGAAGATCTACCAAGGCATGTTCAAAGACACGGAAGGAAATGTACTAGAGCTACCCATGCTACCATTGGGAGCTCAATGAGTTTGTCAGAAGCAAGATGGCAGAGTACCTGGAGAAGATAGATCTCCACAATTATTTTGAAGCTGTGCCGACAGGAATTAACATAAAAAGAGTATGGGAATTTGTGACGACAATCAAAGAAGATGGAGTGGCCCGAGTTACGGATCTACAAGGCAAGCAGGACACAGAGATTATTATCACGGAGAAAGTAGTGGCAATTGCACTAGGCCTCTCCAACAAAGGGGATAGTGTAACCAAAAGAAGAGACGAAGTCAAGGTGTACACTGAAAAGAAAGGCAACTACACCTTTGAAGACATTGCCAACCCTAAAGTGGTAATCATGAGTCAGTTGTACAACCAGTACTTCCATATGTGTACAAAGCAGCCACAAAAGTACAGAATTCCGCCTGGAGCAATTGCCACAACCTTCACCTGGGCAATGCAGAAAAGCAAGCCAAAGGTAATCAACTATGCAGCTTATATACATGACAATCTAGTGAAGATGGGCAACAAGAACCCCACCTACATTGTGCCAGGTGAGCTAATCACGAAAGTGATTTATGGGGCGTTGCACACCAAGGGAAGATGGCCCGACCCTCCGTCACAAAATGACTGGCTAAGGCTCAAGGAAGATAAGGAAGAGGAACAACCCAAAGCACCAACGGTGGCAACAAGTTTGAAACGCCGGCTAGAGGCCGAGCAAGAAGAGCAGCCAGAGTTGAAGAAAGGGAAGAAAGAGAGTGTCCAAGTGCCGGTCAAAGAGACAAAATCATAGAAGGCGGCACGGCTAGAGCAGCTAATGGAAAGTTTCAGAGCCGAAAGAGCCCTCAAGGGAGATTTGAGCGAGCTATGGAAGCCGTCACTAGAAGCAATGTCGGGATCATCCCAAAGGCTGCACAGAGACAGATTTGAAGATTATATTATGAATTTTGAGATTCTAGATGCCACGGCAGAAAATATCCAACATGTACCATTTACAGAGGCAGAAGTGGAGGACGTTCAACGGCACAACTGCTAGAAGAGCGGGAAGGCCAAGAGAGAGAGAGGAAGACAAAGGCGGACAGGGATTTCAAGAAAAAGCCGCCAACTCCACTGTCTAGCCCTGAGTCCAGCCCACCGCCATCACCACCTCCTCGTAGCCCTCCACAAACTCAGTAGAAGGAGGAGCTAGACAAACCTGAAGATCAAGAAGAGTCAAGGCAAGAACAAGAGCAAAAAGAAGAAGCTAAGCCCAAAAGTGAGCAGCCAGAGCCAAATGAAGCAAGGTATAACACATTTCTAGACCTACTAGCTGCTAGATATTCAAAAGAAGAGGCTGCCACAGTCGCATTTGACTTGGCAAGCACAGGGCCCAAAGAGCAAATGCAAAGCCTGCGGTTAGTGGAGCTAAAAGAAATGGCCACTGATACAGTGGACCTGCAGCCACCCACCAATGATTGGGATGTGGTGATGACCAAGCTAATCGCACTAAGGGCACAATCATTGGCCACAGAAAGTGAAATGGCTACTCTCAAAGCCACTGAAGTTCAAATCAAGTCTGAAGTCGACACTCTACACAAACAAAGCCAAAGGCATATAGAGAGAGAAGCAAAGCTGCAAGCCAGCCTGGCAAAGGCATTGCAAAGATGCCAGGAGATGGAAAGAGAAAATCAGGCAGCAGCTCAAAGACTGCAAGGAGCCGAAGAAGAGTATAGAAAACTCAGCAAGACATTAACAGATGCAGAGAGGGAAAGGGATAACCTAACCCTACAACTTGTTGAAGAGTCTAAAGAAGTGGAAGCAATGCGGAATGCCAAAGAGAAGGCAAAAATAGAGCAGGAGGCTAGCCAGGATGAGGTCATTGAGCTCAAGGACCAGATTAAAGTTAAAGAACAAACCATCCAACGGCTACGGGCATCTCCTGCCAGAGTCAGAGCTTCTAGCTCGACTCACACCACTTCAGAGAGTCATATTTATGAAGAACAAATGAAAGAGCTTCAGAAGGAGTTGACCTTAGAGAAGAAGCAAAGGTTGATGATGGCCAAGGGGTCAGTGGTCATGCAAACCCGCATGGAAGAAGAGCACAAGGCAATGCAAGATGAGCTAAAAACATCAAGAGAAAGCTCGAGGAGGCGGAGAAGATCAATGCCGATTTGAACGACCTCCTTGTGAATATGGGAGAGCAAGCTGAAGCGGAAAAGCAGACATTCCAAAAGCAATTAGAAGAGCTGAGAGGCCAGCAAGCAGAAGAGCAGTTAAGCACAGGGCCAGCAACCATGGAAGGAATAGATTTAGAGAATGTGGCAGATCCTGTGGACACACCCATGCAAGAGGAAATCCTTGTAGGACCCTCTCAAGAGCCACAAGATCTGACACAAGAAGAAGAAGAGAAGCTGCGAAAGGCCATAGAAGCAGAAATCAGAGAAACGGCCAAAGAAGCTTTGGAATGGGAGCAGAGGGTTTTTAAATCAATGACCATTCAGAAGATTGATGCCAGCAACCTTCGGTGTGAGTGGCTACAACCCTCTCTCCCATATCCTTTGCTAAAGTACAAAGCCGCCACGATCAACAAAAGAATCAGAGAAGAGCCAACATTGCCACTCTACACAGCAGACATCTCCAAGCCTGAAGGGGTAAAGTTGATAGTCGACTCTCAACCCAGGTGGAGAAAGGCATGGCTGACAAAATATCCACAGTATCTAATCCATTTGGTAGATGCACCAAAAGTCATCAAAGATAACCTAAGTTTCTGCCCTCTACCAAGGATGCGGACGTGGAAGGCCCAGGAGCTACTACAAAGAAGCCAACCTACTTGGCTAAACTATCCGAAGCTTCCAGGCTTGAAGGTAGGCGAGAGAATAAGTGTTCAATACATTGTGAAAACCCTAACGTGCACCATCAAATTGTTCAGTGGCTCGCCTGACCTCTCTTGCATTATGATGAGAAAGATTTGCAAAACCCTTTTGGCAGTCTTCGAGACGTTCAAACCGGGCCAGGCGACAGACAGTATCTTCTTCTTTCAAGATACATACAGATGTGCATACGATCTTTCTGGTCAGCCTTCCAAGGAGGTGATACATGCATTGTATCAAAGGATCATGTTTTTGCCATCCTATCACCTCCAGGCCTTTGAAGAAGCTTTCTACGCCGACTTCTTCACAATCAGCTCTGACATATTTGGCCCAACACTACTGGCTCAACATGCAAGATATGAGTCACTGCTCAAGATGCGAAAAACCCTAAGATGAAGAAGCAGCTCAACAGCCATGTCGGGGATGACATGAGCAAGGAGGAGGGGAGTGTTAGAAGCTGGACACACCCTACGGAAAATGACGGCTCGGCAGATTATTATTTTTGTAATTATTCATTTATTGAGAAAAACCCAACATTTTACCTTGTAAATATTGGGGCTTACAGAAGTTTCCAGATTGTATCCCAATTTTGACATTTAGATTGAGTAGATGGTTAAATTGGAACATTAGGGTTTGAGAATTGTAAGGTATTTATACCACTTTTTGACCTTAATGAAAAACCTTTTGTCATTTTAAAAAGTTTAAAGTCTGTGAGTGAGCGTACTATGTACGAGAGAGAGTGAGAGCTTCATCTTGACGCTACGTGCGCACCGGTGGTCGGAATCAAGTGCAGAGAAGTGCAGCGTGTTGTCCCCGACGAGAGCTTCACGCCAATACCTACATTGCACGCGTACAGTCCGGTTTTACAAGCTCCATCTACGATCTTCATCTGGTGATTCAGTGAGCATACGTTGTCCGATTTTGCATTACAGCATATCCACGCGTTCGCATTGAGTACAGCTACACATTAGGCACTTTAGATTTTGGAAACGGTGACCTGCAAATTTCGGCCAGACATCCTACGTGATTTTGCACCAGGTGTTTTGGGTTGGGGTTTTGGTTCATAGACCTTAGGGAGAGCGACCTATTGGTGTTAGTAGGGTCTCCTTCAAGTTTTGTGGTGTTTCGAGATTGTTTGATGGGTGTTCGGCTCTAGAAAGGGTTGTAGGAAGTTTCCTCTTATGCACTCCTGAAGACTGTAGTTTAGACATTGGGTAGAGACCTCTGTAGGAATTAGTTAGGAGTCGGTCGAGTGTAGGTTGACACCCTATGTTTGCTTCCACGCGCCTACAGGTCGAGCTTCGTCCTTAGCTGACAAATCTGGTTAGGTGAGTTATCGCTGTGCTAACGTCCGTTGCGGCGTATCCGTCAAACAGCTGGTGTTAGATCTTAGTTTTGTTCGTTGCAAGCCCACAAGCATTCACTCTCTGCTCACCTTGTTCTGCCTCGCAGTACATTCTTGTAGCTCTACCTTGTAGTGCCTCGCAGCTCTACCTTGCTCAGTCTCACAATTCAACATTGTAGTTGAGTCCCGCTGCGCTTAGCCTTGCTCAACCTTGATGTACCTCCCTTTTTCCTTCGCACTCGATTCCAGTCTACGTGGTAGCCACGTACAATATCTTTTAGGTTTACACACTCACACACTATAGCCGGTGCTCCTACGTTGCAAGCCAACCCAGCGCCATCGTGGACGATATGACAACCAAAGAGAAGACTACAACCCCAAAAACCCTTTGAAGACACATTCAAGCTTTGTGCTTGTCATGGCAGCTCGAGGCAAGCTTGGCTGCATTGAACACCTCCAAACGGCCATCAATTGGGACATGGAAGAGAATCACAATCTTAAAGCTTGCATTAACAAGCTCAAGGCACGATTTGACTCAATCATCAGACTCGTCATCAGAGAGGGGGAGAGAGAGAGAGAGAGAGAGAGAGAGAGAGAGAGAGAGAGAGAGAGAGAGATTTTATATCATCCTCGGAGGTCAATTATGACCCATGGGACCAATGTTACGTGTGATGTAGTATGTGTGTGGTTGATGAGTGATACTCGATGCTTCAAAATTGTGGTGATGAGAGTCGCAATGGAGAGCCCACACTGTGGCTGGGAGAGGAAAGTGTGTAGGTCTAAGTCATGGCTGAAAATGTGAGGGAAGCAAGTTCGGATGTAACCAAAAGTAGAGCACCCTATTAGTGTGTGGTACTCAGACTCTCGAACTTGCAGTGAACATAATGTGCACAATCAATTTTATTCTTCTCCATTGCCCCAACATCCCGTCTCACATCCAAGGGATTGGGAGCTAAGAGGAATGGCTATGATAGTGTGTATCACTGACAAGGGTATCGGCTCAAGCATGAGAGAGAGAGGGGGGGGGGGGGGGGCGAAGAGAATGAGCAAGGGAAAGAGGGGGAAGGGGAGGGGCCACACACGCACACACACAGAGAGGAAAGAGGAAGGGACATACAGAGAGAAAGATAAGGCGTTGGAGAGGGTAGAGAGAGAGAGAGAGAGAGAGAGAGAGAGGCCAAGAAGGGGAAGGGAAAGGGCTAGAGAGAGGGGCGAGCAAAGAGAAAGAGGTGGAGAGAGAGAGAGAGAGGGGGGGGGGGGGGGATGGGCTAGAGGGATCATGAGAGGGAGAGAGGGAGAGGGGGTTTGATACAAAGAGACCCAAGGCACTAGAAACGTTGCTAGTGCCTTGGCAGTTTAGAGAGAGAGAGAGAGAGACAGAGAGAGAGAGAGAGAGAGAGGAGGTACTTGGCTGCTATAGTGGTGGGAGGGGCGGCAATGGGCAGTGGTGGTAGGATTAGGGGTGGCTCATGGTGGTAGTAAGCTAGCACCACTAACCACCAGTGGTAGACTTAGATGGTGGTGGCAATGGGTGGTAAGGGGCGCCAATGGGAGGTAGTGGTGGCAGCCCCCCACAAAAAAAAAAAAGCTCGCTCCGTTGAGCTCGCTTCATAACCATCCTCTAAGTCATGGCTAAAAATGTGAGAGAAGCAAGTTCGGATGTGACCAAAAGCTAAGCAGTCTAGTAGTGTGTGGTACTCAAACTCTCGAACTTGCAGTGAGCATAATGTGCACAGTCGATTTGACTTTTCTCCATTGCCCCAACAACCTGTCTCACATCAAAGGAAATGGGAACTGAGACAAATGGTTGTGATCGTGCATATTGCTGACAAGGGGATAGACTCACATTGTTGGTAAGCACAATAAACTGGCCAATGCACTTTCACGATGACCAAGAGTTAATGCGGTGTCTATAGAAACTCACAATGACCTATCTTCTATGATAGATGAGTATTCTATTGACCTTGACTTTAAAGACATAATGTTAGCCCTTGCATTGGGGAAGAAAGAAGAACCGTTCACCTTGCAGGATGGTTATCTTCTCCATGGCAATAGGCTATGTGTTACCCACTCCCTTCATGAGAAAGTCATGCATGAATCCCATGCTCCTCCCTATGCGGGGCATAGAGGCATTCAACCTACTCTTCAAGGAGTAGAGACGTACTTCTAATGGTCTACCATGAAAGTGGACATACAAGAGTATGTTTCAAAATGTGTGGTGGGTTAAAAGACTAAGTATGATAGAGGGAAGCAACCTGGATTACTCGAGCCATTTCCAATTCCTAATTCACCTTGAGAGAGTATATCCATGGATTTTATCTTTGGATTACCCAAGTCTATCCATGGGACTACGGGAATATGGACAATAGTCGATAGGTTTAGCAAGCAAGAATACTTTATTCTTGTCAAAAAGACTATTAAGGCACAACAAATGGCAACTCTCTTCATATTTCAGATATTCACATACCATAGATTGCCAACATCCATCGTGTCAGATAGAGATCCTAGAATGACCAGTAATTTTCGGAAAGGTATCTTTGAAAATCTAGGCATATGATTGAATTTCTCTTTGTCCTATCACCCACAAACAGATGGCCAAAGTGAGATAGCCAATCTTAGAATACTCGATCTACTAAATACTTAAGTTACAGAAATAGATCAACACTCACAATGGGAGAAGTACTTACCCCTTGTAGAGTATACGTACAATAATACTACCCATACTTCTACGAGAAAAGCACCTGTAAAATCATAGTGAGAAGACCTAAAAGTCCCTTGCTACTTAAATTACATGGGAAGATCTTCGTTGCTCATGAGTATAGCTGTGATCTACAAGAATCTTTCCAAAAGATTTAGGAGGCTATATCCATCTCTCAACAAAGGCAAAAAAATCATGCTGATAAGCTCAGAAGGGTCTTAACGCTCAAAGAAAATGATTGGGTCTTACTTAAGTTTTCCAAGGCTCAATTGAGGCAAACGACGGACAAAAATCCTACGTGCCATCAAAAGTATTATGCTAAACTAGCAAAAAGATACTATGGTCCTTTTCAAATTTTGAATCCAATAAATGACATGGCTTATCAACTCAAGTTGCCCAACCATTGGCTCATTCGCAATGCTTTTCATGTGAGCCTACTCAAGAATTACAAAGGCGAGCCACCAAAAGAACCAATAATTGAGGACCCGCCAAAGATGGAAGATTAAGAAGAGGTGTTGCAGCTTGAATCAATTCTTCGACATGAAGAAAAGGTACTAAGACATGGTAAGATTATCTGACGATATCTTATTAAATTTAAAAACTATCCTTTTGAAGATGCTAGATGGATGCAAGGAACACAGCTTAAGGATAGTATGAACCTTGTCAATGCTTACAATGCTACACTAGAGTAAGCAAATGTAAATGCTTTTTAAATGAACAATGTTTTTGTCTCATAAGACTAATTCTCTTTTGTGCACAAATTTAAATAGTATGCATGCTTAGAATCATGTTTGTGATGACGATGTCACTCAAAACACCAAGTAGAATTTGTCACTATACTTTGGGAGTATGATATGGACTAAAGAGCAGGCATGCTTGCGGCAGCTATGTCTCCCAAGCACCAAATGGATTAGTCATCCATCTTGGAATGATGTCGTAGGGTAAAAAGGGATCCTCTAGCCGCTAAGAAACGTAGATTAATGACTATGACTTTATCTCTTCTACCTCATAGTCGAGGAGGACTATGGTTTCAAGAGAGAGGTAATGTCATAAAATCTAATATCTAACCAACCCAAATGATTCTCTCATATTAAACTGATCATTTAATGTGGGAGAATAAACGCAAACAAGGGTTAGGATATAGACATGTGCTCATGGATCTATCTCAACATGGGGCCAAGGTAAAAGGGTCCAAATGAGAGATTGTCTGTCAAAGAGCAATGCTACCTAATGGAGCTTAAATACCTTAGGGTTAGATTTATTAAATACCTCCAAAGGTTAGTGTTAAAAAGTCCTTAAACCTAGGACCATGAGCAAGCTAGGGTTGACCTTGAGGTGGGAACCCTACCCAAGCTTGAGGTGCTTGTCATGCTTGCTGACTAAGATGCTTAAGGTGTTCGTGGAAACCTTGCCCAAGAGTGAGGTGTTTGTCATGCTTCAAAGACTAAGGTTCTTGAAGTGTTCAATTCAAACATGATCTCTCAAGAGGCATAAAAGATTGTCATGCCTAAATGACTAAGGTACTTGAATTATTCAATTCAAACATGATCTCTGTTAGAAGTTGGACACACCCAACGGAGAATGACTGCTCGGCGGATTATTATTTTTTATAATTATTCATTTATTGAGAAAATCCGACATTTCACCTTTGTAAATATTCGGGCTTACAGAAATTTCCAGATTGTATCCCAGTTTTGACATTTAGATTGAGTAGATGGTTAATTTGGAACATTAGGGTTTGAGATGTAAGGTATTTATATCACTTTTTGACCTTAATGAAAAACCTTTGTCATTTTAAAAAAGTGAAGTATGTGAGTGAGCGTACTGTGTACGAGAGAGAGTGAGAGCTTCATCTTGACGCTACGCGTGCACCGGTGGTCGGAATCGAGTGCGAAGAAGTGCAGCGTGTTGCCCCCGATAAGAGCTATGCACCTACATTGCGCGCGTACGGTCCGGTTTTGCGAGCTCGACCTACGAGATTCATCTGGTGATTCGGTGAGGATACGTTATCCGTTTTCGAATTTCAGCATATTCACGTGTTCGCATTGAGTAGAGCTACACATTAGGCACTTTAGTTTTCGAAAACGACGACCTGCAAATTTCGGCCAAACATCCTACGTGATTTTGCATCGGGTGTTTTGGGTTGGGATTTTGGTTCATGGACCTTAGGGAGAGCGACCTATTGGTGCTAGTAAGGTCTCCTTCAAGTTCTATGGCGTTTCGAGACCGTTTGATGGGTATTCGGCTCTAGAAAGCGTTGTAGGAAATCTCCTCTTATGCACTCCTGAAGGCTGTAGCTTAGACATTAGGTAGAGACCTCTGTAGGAATTAGTCGAGAGTCGGTCGAGTGTAGATTGACACCCTATGCTTGCTTCCACGCGTCTGCGGGTCGAGCTTTCTCCTTATCTGATAAATCTTGTTAGGTGAGTTCTCGCTGTACTGAAGTCCGTTACAGCGTATCCGCCAACATTGGTGCCACTGCCGGGAACGAAAACCCTAGGTAGGTGACCGAGACTAGTCCTTGAGGATAGGGATTCTCTGGCTTGCCAGAGTCTCGTTTTACATTTAGATAGGATCAGAGGGTGGAGGACTCTCCAGGTCTTAGAGAGAGTCTAGGGAGCGTGTGTCTGACCTAGATCCTTTGACTTAGGTAGACATAGGTAGACTGAAATAGTTTTTAGGCCGTAGTTGAGATGATGAGTAGGAGCTGGAGTGGTAGAAGCGGTGAAAGGAGAGCTTGAGAGTCCGGAGAGGCCAGGAAGCAACCAAAACACCATTATCACCATTTCACATGATGAGTAGAAGTAGGGTAAGTAGGACATCATGATTTATGATTTAGAGCACTTCATGCATGTTATATTTACTGTTAGGTTCATCACAAGGTTGTAAAAGACGCAAAAGAGTGTTTGAAAGCTGAAGTGAAGTTCAAAAGTTGCTGTGAGTGTTTCTGATAGAGCTGCAAAGCCTCAGGAGCATTTCTGTCATGAAAAAAATAAATTTTAAGCCAGGAGACATCCTACGCGTAGGATGTCTACAGGGTGATCTGGTGGGAATTTTAAAATTTTGAGTTGACCAGTGTGTTCAAAAGGTAGTATTTACCCTATTTTCACCTGGAAAGTGAAAATTTGACCATATCTTGACAGGATAAGGCCAGATAGACAGAAATTGTCAGACATCCTACCCAAATTGTGCCAAGGTATTATTTTAAGACCAAAACCATAGGATGGCTGCATGAGCATGATCTACATGATATATTGAGTGACTGAGACAGGTTTCATCTCATTTGGGGTGAGAAAATTGGGTTTTAAGCAGACTTTAGCACATTTGACTGAAAAGGACTGGAACAGCTAAAATTGGGGTCTTTTGAAATCCAAACCAAAATCTAAGCATAGCACTAAGTTGTTGACATCTAGGGGAAGCTGTGGATCAAGTCTAAGGTCAAACAGGCCAAAAAGACATCCTACGCGTAGGATGTGTTTTGGGTGATTTGGCACTCCAATTCCAGCTTTGAGCATACCAAAGTGATCAGCACCTTAAGGGGAGTTTGTGCTTTGCATTTGAAGCCATTTTGAGCAATAAGACATGCTACGCGTAGAATGTCTAATGCATGAAATTGAAGACAGAAACTGACTGTAGGCATAGCAGGGTGTTGTATAGTCTGAGGCAAGCCTCCTAGTCAATTTTGGTCCAAATTGGAGTTGATTTGACTGGTCATACCAACATCAGGCTGCTGGAACAGATTTCTAACCAATTGACCAGCTCTAGGTGTCCAAATCAAAAAGTAAAAACAGTTGTGGACTCAGCACATCAATGGGAGTCTATAGTGCAAAAATCCAGGTAAAACAGAGTAGGAGACATCCTACACGTAGGATGTCTACTGGGGCTTAGTGAAGAGAAAATTTGACTGAGGTTATACAATGATGTTCCATTTGACTTGAGGATTCCAGAACTTCTTTCAGAAGTGAATTTGGACCTTGTTTGACCTTTTGACGGAGCAAGACAGAATTAAGACTTTTTCAGGTAAATTGACCAACATCCGAGGGAGGTACAGTTCCAGATTAGCAGACCTAATCCAGAACATCAAAAGTGTATAAAATACAGCAGTGGTTGAGGTTAACTCTCCAGTTATACCAATCATTACTAAAAACACCTCTAGCGGTTAAATGCTTTGATTCGATTGCCGAAATTAAACGCTTGTGTACAGGTATATTCAGCGGCAAAGCAAGAAGTTGTGCGAAAACTGATCATTTGCCAGGTGAGTGATTGGATTTGTGTTAAGTGAATTGCTAAGTTTGATGAATTTAAGATCAGGAAGACACATTTTTAGAGACCAAAAGGTGGCAGGTGATCAGGGTATCTTAGTGTCCACGGAGGAGAGTGTAACTCAAGCAAGGCTAGATCCACTAGCACCGATCATTGAGGAGGGTAGTGATACTGACACTTCATCCAATAAATCCTTCTTCATGATGGGTAGTCAAGAGCCAGGAGGTTTCACCTATGACAGACCAATGCCAGGAGGAAGCACCTCCCTAAATCCTTTGAACGATTCCAAGTTCACTGTAATCTTCTTAGAAGGAACAAACTCGAGGGAAGCCCTAGTTTATTCTGACTATCGAGGACGCAAGTGTATCTGTATTGAAGAAAGGCCTGCTCAAAGACTAGAGATAATTCAAGTCTATGATGATGGAGATAGATTTCGAGATGAAAAGGGGAACCACTATCTGATAGTTAGTAACCCTGAGGATTACAATAGATATGGAGATAACGTGGCAAAAGGAAAAATGGTTTCAGAAACTCAAGAACCACCTCCAAACATTGATTGACCTGGAGCGCTTTTTATGTATGATAAGAAAACAACCAGGGTCTCAACTTATAATGGGAATGTGAGAATTTACAAGCATGAGAGCGAGGGAATAGTCTCTTACTTCCGTTGCAAAGAACCCTACCCAAACGAATTAAGCAAAGACAAGGTTCTTTATTTATTCTCTTATGAGATTGTTATGGGGAAGGATATTGTTTTTGTTGATAGGTACGGGCGAGAATACAAACGTATTCTCCCAGAAGAGGTAGAAAAGGCAACAGTTCCAGAAGCATCAACATATGCCCCAAAAGAAGTTCCAAGAGTCACCTACACCCCTAGCAAGTCGACAAATCTATTTTCAGAAGAGTATGACGCGACCTCACATTCTATCGACAGCAGACGTTCAACAACCAAAGCCAACCAGCAACTCAGCCATCATTGCAGGAATGGCTTCCACAGAGTGCAACATTAGAACAAGACCAAAACCAAGATGGTTATCAAGCCGCATGAGGGCTAAGGGATTTACAAGAACCACCACTCTATTCATGGTATCAAGGAGAGAGTAAGCCAGAAACTCAAGGGTCAACAGAGCCTGGAAGACCACCCATAGAACGAGTTCGAAGAGATGAACCATCTCTTGCAAGAACCGTCAGAAATTACGGCTTAGGAGCACCACTGGGAGAGGAACCCACCCACTACCGAAGGGCAGAGGAGGTATATCGATTCGGACGTGGAGATCCAATGATGAGATTTGTAGACCATCTTAGAATTAGACCTTCTCAAGTGCAAAAATGGGTAAACAAGAAATACACGGGAAATAGAGATCCTAGAGATAATGTAGCAGCCTTTGTGCGTGTAATTAGAGCAGAAAAGGTGTTATAGTACGGGGCACAGCCAACCAGACTCGCTAAAAACTCTACCCTCTTACCTAGGAGAGTATGAAGCCAAGTCGGAGGTGAGAGCAATCCCATCTCAAAGACTTTCTTCTAACAAAGTGATGGATTCACAAGGGTTGATTGAGTTATTGTCCACCCCAGTGGCATGCACAATCACATTAGCCGAACTCCTAAAGCTACGACCAAACATGTGGACCACCGTAGGCAAATGCTTAGAAAAATTTGGAGTGAAAGACCCCACCTCGAAGCTTCAAAAAGGGATCAGAGAATTGGACAGGCCTCAACTAACACAAGGACAGTACCTTTAAAAAAGGTTGGAGAGTACTGCGAGGGAGAAGATGGAAACACCACGCTACCAGTAGAATTCCAAGGAGTAGTTTCCAAAGCTATTCTTGACAGTGGAGCAGGAGTCGCTATTGCCACTAAGGAAATCTGGAAAAAATGGGGAAAACCAGCTTTGAGAGCTACCAGAATGAAATTGCAATTGGCAGATGGGTTTATGGAGAAGCCTTTAGGACTCTTAGAAAAAGTAATTGTCACTTCGTGCGGAATCGAGTATGAGCATACATTTGCAATAGTTGATTTCAACAAAAAGAACAATTACGAGATCATCTTGGGAGAACCATTCATGAGACAATTAAAGATGGTCCAGGATTGGGGTTACGACCACATATACCTCAAACATGGCGAGACTACAACCAAAATACACTTGAAAGACCATAGTTACAAAGATGTGAGCCAAACACCAGTGGAAGAGTTTGATTCAGCTACATTAGCAGGATCCGAACTCCTAGCATGGTTAGGGCAACAAAAAGAGTTATGGATGTGCGGAGCTTCACATTGTGGGAGCTTAAAAAGAGAGGAATGCATCTTAGAAAAAGCTATTGAGGACAAGGATTATATTCCGGAACCTTTTCCTGAAGATGCCTTGGAACCTCTGGAATGGAAACACATACTAGCAACATTGGATATCTGTACCATTACACATAGCCCAACGACAAAATTCTGCGATAAGGATGGCTATGATGTGCTACCCTATTACATGGTAAGCTTTATACCAGGAGGAGATGAGATTGTAGAACCCCCAGCACAAGAAGAGTTTTATAACTCCTCTGAGCATCTGGAGGTAAATAACGATGCAAATAACGAGTGTTCAGACAGCTCCAGCGAGCGTGGAGAGAAAACAGAGAATATCAAGTTTTATGATTTTGTCAATCAGCACCCTAGACACCAGGAACGCTATAGGAGAAATCAAGCAGAAAACAAAATGAGAGAGAACATGATGCCCAGGATAAAAGATAAAACTCACTATCTAATGCTTGTCAAAGCAGAGGATTGTGTAAAAGACCAAATATCAGGCAGATTCTCGAGAGTGCGAAGGGAACAAATGCAAGAGGAAATAAAACAAGTACAGAAAGCTAAAACAGAAACAAAATCAAACAAATCGCAAAAATCAAAAAAAGAAACAACAAAAGACCCAGAGTGGACCAAATTGGAGCGTAAAAAGAAATACCAAGAACTAAAACAGTCTTTACGAGAGGTATGGACTACTGAGGGAGAAAGTGATGGTAAGGAGGAGTCAAAAAAAGGAAACATGAATGTACCATCACACTATCGAAAATTCACCATCCAGGACAAAAAAATCATAATGACACCACGAGTCAGGGAAAGAATAAATCAGGATTCTTACGATAGGCCGGAAAATGCAAAACGGATAGACCTCGTTGAACCAGGTGAAAAGCCTCAGCCAGTCTATATCGCAATTGATTTAGAGCCTGAAGAAGAAGAACGGCTAACACAACTTCTCAAGAAGTATAAAGATGTGTTTGTATGGTCCTACAAAGAACTCAAAGGAGTTGATCCATCGATATGCCAACATACAATTCCTTTGAAATCAGATGTCAAACCTAGCAAACTGCGTCCTCATACATATAATGACACATTTGTTAAACGAATCAAAGAGGAGATTAACAAGCTGATGGACGATGAATTCATCTATGAAATCGAGCATACAGATTGGGTGTCACCCATTGTGGTTGTCCCCAAAAAGAATGGAAAGCTGCAAGTGTGTGTGAACCTCAAAAAGGTAAATGCAGCCACCATAAGGGATAATTATCCCTTGCCGATCACTGAACATGTACTTAAGAGGGTGGCTGGGAAACGGGCTTATTCCTTTGTAGATGGGTGTTCAGGGTATAACCAACTGGCAATTGCAATAGAGGATCGATACAAAACAGCGTTTGCCACAGAATGGGGAATATATGCGTATCGAGTTATGCCTTTTGGTTTAACCAATGCCCCAGCTACCTTTCAAGGTTAATGACGCATGTGTTCAAAGAATAACTGAGAATATTCTTAGAAATATACATGGATTATCTTTGTGTACACTCTCTTCTACGAGAAGAACATATTGACCATTTACAAAAGGTATTTGAAAAGTGCAGAACATATCGAATCTGTCTAAACCCGGAAAAGTGCATTTTTATGGTTAGACAAGGCCGCATCTTATGACACATTGTCTCAAGAAATGGCATAACCACTGACCTAAACAAAATCAAAGTCATAGTAGACTTGCCCGGGCCTACTAATGCGAAACAAGTGCAATCCTTCATACTGCAGATATTATCGAAGATTCATATACATGTATGCAGTCATCGCACAACCTTTGTATCGTTTGTTAGTCAGTTTTGACTGAAATGAGGAGTGTGAAACTTCATTCCAAAAGCTTAAGGAAAACCTTGTATCAGCACCGGTACTTAAGTGTTACCATATACATGTGGTAGTGATGTGTGTGAACACACTAGGACCGCCGGGGCATTTTTTCCCTCTTTAAGAGGTTTTTTCCCCCGTACATTGTATATACGCCCATCACTCTAGGGCTATCTATTTTTTTTCCATTGCACACTAAGTAATACACTCTCTATTGTGTGCCTTGAGCTTCCTTCGTCTTCTCCAAGCTGTGTGTGTTTCTCTGCAACCCTAATTCCAACAATTGGTATTAGAGCAGGTTGCGTCCTCCCGGGCTTAGTCGCCAGCTGCTCCAGTACACACCTGCTCACTTTCTCCGATTTCAATGAGCTTTGGCGAGCGTTCACAGGTCAACAAATATTTCGGGTCAACTCGTAGATCTTGGTCTGCTCAGATTTTTGATTTGAGCTCATTTCGGCCTCCGTTTCCACTTCAGGCAGGTCTGCACAGGTAATTTTGTCATTTTGTGCAAAAATTCTGTCAGTGCCGTTTTTTGCATAACAGGTGCCTTACAGTCTTCTACGGTTTGTGACAGGTTGGATGGGGACAATTACCCTATGTGTACTTATATGATGCAACACGTTCTTGTGTCAAAGGGCGTCTGGAATATTGTGCAGGGCATTGATGTAGGTCCTGGTTCTGAGGATGTAGGCGATGTTGAGGATGTTGTAGGTCTTGTTGCAAGGATTGCAGCTATTAGAGTTGTTTTGCCTATGGCAGAACAAGCTCGTTGTGATGTTAAGGATGCGCAGGCTCATGCATTGATTGCGTTGTCTATGAAGGGCACCATTGTTCCTCACATCCGTTCAGCAAAATCTGCAAAACAGGCTTGGGATATTCTAGCAGGTCTTTATGCAAGCCACAATGAGGCTAAAATTGCTTTGCCGCATAAAGAGCTGGAGTCGAAGATTATGCATGAGGAAGATGATATGGACACCTTCCTTGCTAGTGTCAAGGATATCAATGAGCAACTTATTTCTGCAGGAGAAGTCATTTCAGACAGTTCCCTTGTGCAGACTGTTCTTGATGCCTTACCAGATTCTTACCAGACTTTTGCTAGTACTTGGAGACTTATGACCCAAGGAAATCTAGAAGTTGTCAAGTTTGATGCATTATGCACATTGCTGTTGCAAGAGTCACTTTCCAGAAAAAACAGGACTAGACAGCGTTCAGTTGAACAGGCTTTTATTGCTTCTCAAAGAAAGGGTGGTAACAGCAATGCAACCACTTCTTATGGTTCTGCTGCGAGTGGCAAAAATTATGTTCCTAATGCTTCTACTGACAGAAATTCGTTTGGAAATTCTGGTGATAAGGGCAAAAAGAAGATGCGTTGCCATTATTGTAAAGCCAATGATCACTTGATGAAGTCGTGTCCTAAGTTGAAATGCAGCCATTGTTGAGTCTTCTGTGAAAGGAGACTGTGTTGCTGATGTTGATGCAGAATGGGCTTTTAGCGCAGAGTGCACTTACAATCCTGTTGTCCATGATGCATGCTTGTCACTGCTAATGACAGTGGTGCTACAAAGCACATTACCTCACATCGTGAATTGTTTACCTCTCTCGAGTCTATCCCTCATGGGAATTCAGTCACTTGTGCCAACAACGCCTCTTATCCAGTTCAGGGAGTTGGAAAAATTGTGCTCACTGCTGCTGTTAATGGCAGTTCCTTCACACTTGTTGATGCACTTTATGTACCTGGGATCAAGAAGAATCTCTTATCTATCTCCGCACTTGCTAGACTTGGACTTGTAGTCAAATTTGTGGATGATAGATGTACAGTTCATGATCTCAGTTTTGGTGATGAAATTGTTGCATCTGGCCTTTTGTGCCGTGGGCTGTATAAGCTCACTTTGTATGACAAGTGTGGACAAAATTTTGCAAATGCTATTGCAGATTCAAGGGCTATTTCAGATGCAAAACTTTGGCATGCACATTTGGTCATCTGAATTTTGCCAGGTTGCTGTCTTTGCAAAAATCTGATATGGTTGCTTCTTTGCCGCCTCTTGAAGCACATGTCAAACATGTTTGTGAAGGCTGTATTTTGGGTAAGATGCAGCGTTCTAAATTTCCAAAGGATGGTTCAGTTCGGACCACATGCAGGTTGAAGCTTGTGCATAGTGATGTTTGTGGGCCCATGCAAACTCTGTCCTTGGGCAATCACCTGTACTTCATTACTTTCATTGATGATTACTCCAGGCATGCATGGGTATTTCCGCTTAAAGCGAAGTGCAAAGTTTTTATGTGCTTTAAACAATTTCTGGCTATGGCTGAAAATGTCTCGAAATGTACTATGGGCACCCTCCGTTCCGATCGAGTGGGGGAGTATATGTCTCATGAATTTAATGCATTTCTGGCTAGTCGTGGGATAAAACACCAATGTACAGTGCCTTACACACCTCATCAAAATGGTGTTGCTGAGAGGAAAAACAGGTCACTGACGGAAATGGCACGATGTATGGTCAAAAGTCAAGCTTTACCGCATTCTTTTTGGCTTGAGGCCATCATGTGTGCCACTTATGTACTTAACAGGTGTCCTACGAAAGCTTTGAAGTCTATTACTCCATATGAAGCATGGCATGATAGAAAGCCTTCTATTGAGCACATGCGTGTTTTTGGCTGTTTGGCATATGCTTTGGTGCCACAAGTGCAGCGCAGAAAATTAGATGATAAGGCTGTCAAATGTATTTTTGTTGGTTATAGTGTTGAAAGCAAAGGTTACAGGTTGTATCATCCGCAAACAAAACGTATTCTGGTTTCTCGGGATGTAGTGTTTGTGGAAGATTCTGTTCAGCCCTTGCTGTCATGTACTAGAGATAGTAATGTAAGCTAACAGGACATTTATGACACTTTGTTGCCTCTTTTCAATGGTGGAAATGCGAATGTAAGTTCCAATGAGGCAAATGTACAGCCTATGGGGGTTTCTGAAAATGTTTCTAGATCAGCCTATTACTGATACAGATGTACATGATGTACTTGATGAGGAAAGGGCTGAAAATGAGCAGGCTAGAGGTATGCCAAAATAACTGGTGCACACTTTGCGTGACAGTAAATTGGATGCACCTTTGTCTAGTCGTACTCGTTCAGGCTCTCGCCATGCATCAGATTGTTATGCTTTGGCTGTGTCTAGCTTACATGATGTTGAGGAGCCTCTGTCTTTTGATGAAGCACAGAATTCAGAAAATTGGATGGCTACCATGCAATCAGAATATGATGTACTTATAGAAAATGACACATGGACTTTATGTGATTTGCCTCTTGGCAAAAAGGCCATTGGTACAAAGTGGGATTACAAGTTGAAATGCAAGCCGGATGGTGAGATCGATCACCATAAGGCTCAACTTGTTTCAAAAGGTTATGCACAACAAAAAGGCATAGATTATGAAGAGACTTTTGCTCCCACTTGTCGTATGACTACTGTGCGTTTTCTATGTGCATTGGCATCCCATTTTGGTTGGGATGTACATCAATCAGACATTGTTACTGCTTTCTTGAATGGTGACATATTTGAGGAAGTTTATGTAACACAGCCTCGCGGTGTTGTCATAAAAGGACAAGAGGACAAAGTGTGCAAATGTAACAAGGCTTTGTATGGCTTGAAGCAATCTCCTCGTGCTTGGTATGAGAAAGCTGACACTCATTTGGTCAAACAAGGCTTTCGTAATAGTCCAACACAAAGCACATTGTATGTTAAGCATGAGGGTGATGTACTTCTCATTGTGGTTCTTTATGTTGATGATTTGCTAATCACTGGACCAAATGAGAGACATATTGTTGAATTTAAGGCTGATTTGAATGCTACTTTCAAGATGAAAGATTTGGGGCTGTTGCATCATTACTTGGGTATACAGTTTAAGCAGTGTGATGGTGGTATTGCCTTGTGTCATAAAAGTTACATAGAGACATTGCTATGTAAGTTTGGACTTGAGGATTGCAAACCTATTGCCACTCCCATGGAAACAAGTTTGAAGTTGAGTCTACATGATGCTGGCGATCCTACAGATGTCACTCTTTATCAAACTGATGTTGGGTGCCTCATTTATGTATGCAACACGAGGCCGAATATTCAGTTTGCAGTCTCACGGGTCAGCAGATTTATGCATAGCCCGGGGTCTAAGCATTGGCAGGCTGTCAAGAGGATTTTCCACTATCTTAGTAGCACGTTACATCTTGGCTTGTTTTATCCCAAGGGGGGATCATTGCCGCCAGACTTACATGCTTTTTCGGACTCAGATTGGGCTGGTTGTTTTGACACGCGAGTGTCCACAAGTGGTTCTTGTTTCATGCTTGGCAGTTCATGTATATCATGGTTGAGCAAGAAGCAACCTACTGTGGCCAGTTCGAGTTGTGAGGCTGAGTACAGGGCAGTCTTCGCAGCTACGGTTGAGTGTGTATGGCTCAGACGCCTTATGGCTGATTTGGGTATTGGACAGAACACTGCCAACACTATCTACACTAACAGTCAGAGCGCATTGGCAGTTGCGAGGAACCCAGTTTTTCATGCTCGCACAAAGCACATTGAGGTGGATTACCACTATGTCAGGGAGAGGCTCTCAGCAGGAGAGATCAGCTTGGCTTATGTGCCAACACAGGACAACCTTGCAGATCTTTTCACAAAGGCATTGTCTCGTGAGAAGCTTGAAGCTTTCCGCAAAGCTTTGGGCTTACTCCCCTTTGTGGACTGATCCTGTCCTCAGGGCATGGCACTTCCCTTTACTCATGTGCCAGCTCTCGTTCATCGCATCACTCCAGGGGGGATTTGTTACCATATACATGTGGTAGTGATGTGTGTGAACACACTAGGACCGCCAGGGCATTTTTTCCCTCTTTAGGAGGTTTTTTCCCCCGTGCATTGTATATACGCCCATCACTCTAGGGCTATCTATTTTTTTTCCATTGCACTAAGTAATACACTCTCTATTGTGTGCCTTGAGCTTCCTTTGTCTTCTCCAAGCTGTGTGTGTTTCTCTGCAACCCTAATTCCAACATTAAGGCACCAAATTGGGAAAAGATATTCCATGTTCACATTGATGCATCTGCATATGCAATTGGGAGTATTCTGGCTCAACCTGGAGACGAAACAATGGATTTCCCAGTTTGTTATGCAAGCCAACAGTTAAACAGTGCAGAAAAGAACTACACAACCACTCAAAGAGAGGGGTTAGGAATGATTTATGCTGTAAAGAAATTTCGACATTATTTGCTCGCAAACAAATTTGTGTTCTTCGCAGATCATCAAGCTCTTTTGTATCTGGTAAATAAACCATGTAATATCGGGAGAATTGTACACTAGTTTATTATATTGCTAGAGTTTGATTTCACAGTGGTAGTCAAAAAGGGTAAAACTCATCTATGGGCGGATCATCTTTCAAGACTGCAAAACGGGGAAGCTCCTGAAGGAGTAGATGATGACATACCTGATGCATATCTTTTCAATATTGAAATGATACCCAAATGGTCTCAGGAAATTGTTAATATTATTTCCTTTGGAGGTAGATTTGATGACAAGGAAGACTGATCCAAACACCAAACAATTCGACGAACAAAAAACTTCCAGTTGATTGCAGGACGGCTATATCATCTAGGATCTGACCAGATTCTACGATTATGTATAAATCCGGAGGAATTCGAGTATTATCTTGAAGAAGCACACGTCCAGGATTGTGCATTTCATTGTCAACAATGAAAACACACCAGAGACTGAAACAATTAGGGGTTTATTGGCCAACTATGTATGGTGACACACATGCTTATGTTAACAATTGTACTATATGTAGTGCCAAACGACCAGTGGATCACGCGACATTGTTTCAGGTAAACATTGCACCTGCATGGGGTCAATATATCATTGATTTCTTAACCCCAAGGACATTTCCTGAAAACATAACAAGAGCACGGAAAAGGGCTATAGAGCTGGAGGCTCGCGACTATAGCTTAATTGAAAATCAACTCTATAAGCGAGGAAAGGACAATCAGCTTAGAATATGTGCAAGTGAAAGTGAATACTTGCTGATTCTAGAACACGAATATGGAGGCATAAGTGGAGGCCATTTTTCAGGCGATAAGACGGCAAAAATTGTCTTAACCGCAGGAATATGGTGGCCTACATTGCATATGGATGCTGAAGAGTTTGTAAAGCGTTGTGACGCATGTCAGCGCACCAAGGTGCCAATAAAGAGAGATGAGATGCCACTATGGCCAATGATGGGAGCAAGGGCATTTGCAAAATGGGGCATTGATTTTGTGAGCCTATTTCACCCCCTGCATATCGCACCCATACCCAATATATCATTGTGTCTACGGACTATCTCACAAAATGGGCGGAAGCCAAGGCAACACAAAAAGTAGATGCACGAACCACTGCACAATTTCTGTATGAGAATGTCTTTATACGATACGGATTACCAATAGAAATTGTCAATGATCGAGGAACACATTTTCTTAATGAAGTCATTGAATATCTACTAGAGGAATTCATGGTCATACATAGAAAATCTGCTCCATATCATCCACAAGCAAATGGACAAGCTGAGGCCACAAATAAAACACTATGCACGGTTCTCACTAAAATTGTATCAGAGTCAAGAACAGACTGGGATCAACAGCTACACTCAACACTATGGGCATACAGGGTAGCTTACAAAACATCAATAGGAACGACACCGTACAACATGGTGTTTGGCCTAAATGCTATATTACCCATAGAGTTTTTAATTCCAACTCTATGAGTAGCGAAACGCTTAGAATGGACAGGGCATGAGCTCTCTTCAAGAATAGATGATCTTGAAAAGCTAGATGAACTTCGCTTACAGCTGTAGCTTCGATCTATGCTAAAAAAAGAAGACAAAAAGAGTTTTTTGACAAGCATGTGCGCACGAAAGAGTTCAAAACATGTGATTATGTACTTGTTTATACCTTGAAGCAACATGCCAAGAAACTTAAAAAGCAAGGGATGGGACCCTTTGTGATTAGTGACCTATCATAAAGTGGAGCTGTCAAGCTTGCTACATTAGCAGGTGAAGAAATGCCAAATTGGATTCGATTAAAGAAATATCATTTACCACTAACACCGGATATGCTTCAACAAATCCATCAAGAAAAACAACGGATGAAGGAGAAACAAAGGGTACGAGAAGAAGCCCAAGCATAAGCAAAAGAACGCATTGCAAAAAGACGGCTTCTACGACAACAACAACAATGTGGATCACCGTTGCGAATCAATGCCATTCGACTAACGAATTTTGATGAAGGCACAGTGGAGCCAATAATTGCAGTCAAAGTGGGTTGCAATCAAGTTGAATCGATGACATTGCTTGATTTTGGAGCTCAAGCAAATTTTATCTCTTACAGATTATACAAACAGCTCAAGCCCACAGGTCAACTACATCCTACTCCACAAGTGTTGGAAAGTAGTACATCACATTCGCTAAAAACATTGTGCTGTACTATATTGCATGTATAAGTACATCAATATATTTACCCACACAAGTTTTATGTGGTCGAGGATGAGAGCACACAACACCTGATGTTGTTAGGACAACCTTGGCAAAAAGAGTATAATGTGCAGATAGATTGGAATGGGGATGCAGTCAAAATTCATCATGCACAAGAACAACAGGTGGTAGTCTTTGCTCAGCCACCCCGAAAGAATCAGCTGCCAGCAATGCAATCACTGGACAAAGCACAACACAAACCGTAGTGTCAAGATCAAGGTTCGCAACACGCGACAAACAAGTATGGGTGCAGAAGGATAGAAATGAAATGGCAGACAAACAACAATACAACAGAAGAAGTCAACGGAAGCAGACAGTTCAACCACAAACCAAGGGAATAAGACAGACATGGATCCCAAAGAAAATTCTCAGCAACATTGTAAAGGCGACTCAAATTTGGATCCCGAAACCGAAGCAAAAGGAACTCCCTTCAGTACAAGCAACATCGGAAGACAGACATACACTACATATGAAATCGGCAGACCAATTTATGTGGATGCCAATCAGCAGCAAAACAATGCCAACTGTTGGGTTAAAGGCCCGTGTGCCCGGCTGCCCGTTGTTCAGCCGCCCATGTACAGCCATTCATTTACTCATTCATAATAACTATACTTATAACTACACATTGTAGTGTGAGTACCGCCCCGCCACACACTGTGTCTATCTCCTTCTTCGTGTTGGCTCTCTGTGTGTGTGCTCTCCGATCCCAACAAGTGGTATCAGAGCTTGGTAGTGAGAGCATTGAGAGCTTCATCATCATTGTTGAGTGTGTTGAAACTTGCTGCTGTTTCATTGCCGTTTTTCGGTTTCGTGCACGTGCGTATTTCTAAAGAGCAGAAGGTTTTTCTGAACTTGGCATTGGGAGGTTCAGCACTCCGCGAGTATTTTCAGCAGGCGTCCTGAGGTTTAACCCCCCTTTCGGAGCCATTCGTGCCATTAGAAATCCCATCCGAGCTACAGACTAGGAGCTGCGTTTTTCAGCTCTCTTTGGTAGTTTTTCCCGCTGCCAGAGCTTCCATAGCCATTACAGGTGACATTGTTGTAGTGTCTTCCACTTACGTGAGCCCACAGCTCATTTGAGAGTGTGTAGCCTCTTCTTGGAGTGGCCTCATACACACAGATAGAGTGGGAGTTTGGCGACATTGTCTTCTTCGACTACAGGTACAGGTACAAGTGCAGGTACAAGTACAGGTACGGGTACATGTTACAGGTTACAGGGAGCTTTGGATACAGGTTTCTTCTGTGGTTACAAAACATGTATTTTGACTGTGGGACAGCCATGTATATGGTTGTGGTTTGAGTGGGAGCTTCTACTCTTCTGGGCAGTCTGTTTATGCGTGTTCTTGAGCTACAGGTTTACATCATCTATATATGTTGATGGATGTGGATATGGCAGTTTGATAGACACTCTTTATGCATGATATTGTGGAGATTTGGTTCACTTATACATAGAGCGGGTTTGCTCTTGCTTGCAGTGTTGCGGTTTGAGTACGGACAGGTACTCGGTTGACAGTAGAGATTGGACTTCGTTGAGCTTGTGCATTGGTTATATGCTCACTTGGATCCATTTATGCTCACGGATTTGTGTAAGCTTGGTCAGCTTATGTCCCTATTGTGGTTATTCAGACATGGAGTATGTTTATGCCTCTATGACAGCTCATTGTTGATGCATTTTGTGGCACAGTTTGCCTAGGCCGGTTGAGTTACAGGTGTCACAGGTTTATGCATTTGTTTGTGGATTTCTACGTACGTTTTTTGACCATATTATGGGCTGATTTATACTCTATGCATTTGCTCTTTGATTGAGCAGCAGGTGTTGTCAGATTTGCAACACTACTTTGTTGTGGCAGTTTGTTGGTTGGTTACAGGTTTCTCATTGTTGCATTCTTGTTGTAATGGGCACTAAAGAGGACACAGTTTTCAATATTGAGAAGTTGGATGGTGCTAACTTCTCATATTGGAAAGATCAGATTTGGGATGTCTTGGTGCAGAAGAAACAGATTCGACCTCTAAAGTTGCAGGGTGTTAAGCCAGAGAACATGGAGAGGGATGATTGGGAGGAGTTGGATGAGATGTGCAGGTCTACCATTAGGCTTTCCCTTTCAAAGTCTGTTTATTACAATGTGAAAGATGCACAGGGTGGAGCTTATGAGCTATGGCAGCGGATTTGCGATATGTATGATAAGCATTCGGCTGCTTCTATGGTGTATTGGATTAAAAAGCTTATTCATTTGCGAATGGAGGAAGGTGCTTCCATGAATGCGCATTTGAATGAGTTCAATACAATTTTCGGCCAACTTGCTACGCAGAAAATTACGTTTGAGGACAATGTAAAAGCTATGTTTTTACTTGTCACGTTGCCTGAGTCATGGGACACATTTAGGACAGCCATAAGTAACTCGATTCCTGCGGATGAGTTGACAAGTACTAATGTGGAGTCTAGTCTTCTCACGGAAGAGATTAATCGAAAGAATAATGCAGGTAGTAAGTCTTTTAGTGCAATGGTTGTCAAAGGCAGGACTATGGACAAGTATAAGTCCAACAGGGGTAAATCTAGAAGCAAGTCCCGTGCAGGCACAAGTAAAAAGGATGTGGAATGTTTTCATTGTGGTAGAAAAGGCCATTTCAAAAAGGATTGCTACAAGTGGAAAAGGGAAAATGGAGATGGTAAGAAGAAAGACCATGATGCTAAGGACAAGCCTAAGTCCAATGTCAAGATTGAGGAGTTAAATGCAACACACGGAGAGTGTAGCTCTCAAGATGACCATGTATGTGCTCCGACTAGTGCTACTAGTGAAGAGCTTGGTGATGTGTTGCTTGCATCCTATTTTGATGACGCTTTTCTTCTCACTCATGAGAGTAGTATGCCTATGGATTGGGTCATTGACAGTGGTGCTTCTTTTCACGTTACACCTCATAGGTCGTGGTTTCATGACTATGATGCTTCGAGCACAGGTACTGTTAGGATTGTCGATGGGCGTTCTATGCAGATTCATGGCATTGGAAATATTCATTTGGCTATGCCAAACTCTACTATGTTTGTCTTGCAGCGTGTGCGTCATGTGCCAGCTCTTGCAAAAAGCTTGATCAGTGTGGGTCAGTTGGATTCACTTGGTTTCAATGTATCTTTTGGTGATGGAGGTTGGAAGCTCACTAAGGGCAGCCTTGTTTTGGTTAAAGGTGCTAAGAGGAATACGTTCTATTCCCTTTGTGTAGCTAGTGTGGCTGATCACATTGTGGGGATCACTGAGCAACCTCCTGTTTCTTTATGGCACCAGCGTTTGGGGCATATGTCACTGAAAGGTTTGAAGTTGTTGGCACGTGCGGATTACATTCCCGTTTCAGATTTTGGTGGTTTTGAGTTTTGTGAGCATTGCCTTTATGGTCGACATGCTCGGTCTTCTCATAAGAAAAGTGTTCCACACAGATCTTTGGAAAAGCTAACTTTGGTGCATAGTGATGTATGTGGGCCGATGCCCAATGCTTCTCTTGGAGGTGCTATGTACTTTGTTACGTTCATTGATGATGCTAGAAGGAAGGTATGGGCATACCCCATTCGTAAGAAGGATATGGTGTTTGATATATTTAAGCAATGGTTGGCTCTTGTTGAGAACCAATCAGGTTGTAAGTTGAAGTGCTTACGTACGGACAATGGGGGTGAATTTATGTCTCATGCTTTCACAACATTATGTGTTGAGAAGGGTATACGGCACGAGCTTAGTGCTCCCTATACACCTCCTCAAAATGGTGTGGCAGAGCGCATGAACAGGACTATACAGGAAAAAGTCCGTAGTATGCTTTCTATGGCTGGTTTGTCAAATGGATTTTGGGCTGAAGCTGTTGCCACTTCTGTGCATTTGATAAATCGTTCACCTAGTGTTCCTTTGGGCTTCAACGTGCCTGAAGAGGTATGGACAGGTTTGACACCTTCGTATGGTCACCTTTGTGTTTTTGGTTGTGAAGATTATGTACATGTACCTAAGGCAAAACGCAGCAAATTGGATCCAAAGAGCAAGAGATGTATCTTCTTGGGTTATGGTAGCTCTGGTGAGATGGGTTATCGATTGTGGGATCCTATTGACAGGAAGATTGTGCGCAGCCATGATGTTGTTTTTCATGAGGACTCTATGTATAGAGCATCACCGCGAACGGTTGAGGTTCGGCGTGTGATATTTGAGGAGGATGGTCATCGGTATGATGGTCCCATGGCTGCTCGTGGGCAGCCCATTGACCCTCAAGTGGGAGATCAGCCCTTGTTGGGAGATCATGTAGATGTGGGACAGCCAAATCAGCCCTTGTTGGGAGATCATGTAGATGTGGGACAACCAGATGCACCTCCTGCACAGTCTTTGAGGCGTTCAGAGCGGCGTGCAAGACAGCCTCAGCGTTTTGTGCCTTCTATGGATTATGTATTGTTGACTGATTGCGGGGAGCCATCATGTTATGATGAGGCCATGTCTAGTGTTAACAAGCTCAAGTGGGAGCAGGCTATGCAGTCAGAGATGGATTCGTTGATCCAAAATGAAACGTGGGAGCTTACTCCTTTGCCAAAGGGTAAGAAGGCACTACCATGCAAGTGGGTTTACAAGATAAAATTGTGTTCAATGGATGCAAAGCCTAGGTACAAAGCAAGGCTTGTGGCTAAAGGATTCAAGCAACAGAAGGGCATTGATTTTGACGAGATCTTCTCCCCAGTGGTGAAGATGTCTACTTTGCATATGTTGTTTGCCTTGGTAGCTACAGAAGACATGGAGTTGAAGCAAATGGATGTAAAGACAGCTTTCTTACATCCGGACTTGCACGAGGATTTGTACATGGAGCAACCAAGTGGGTTTGTTATTCATGGTTCAAAGAAGATGGTATGCCGGCTTCTTAAGACCTTGTATGGGCTGAAGCAATCATCTCGTGAATGGTATCGTAAGTTTGATGCATTCATGAGTTCATTGGGTTATGTACGCAGTTATGAAGACCCATGCCTCTATACTCGCAAGGCTGCAGATGGTAGTCTTATTGTTTTGGTTTTGTATGTGGATGACATGCTGATCGCAGGGAAGTGTATTTCTGATGTGGATGCCTTGAAACATAGGCTACATGAGACCTTTTCCATGAAGGATCTTGGGGATGCCAGTCATATTTTGGGTATGCGGATCACTCGTGATCGTTCTCGCAAGATGCTCTTTCTTAGTCAGAAAGAGTACATTGACAGGGTGCTTGAGCGTTTTCATATGGAAGGGGGGAAGGCCATTAGTACCCCGTTGCCTCCATATGTAAAACTCAGCCATGATGACTGCCCTCAGACAGATTTGGAGACTACAGAGATGTCTCAGATTCCCTATGCGTCAGCTGTTGGTTCCTTGATGTATGCCATGGTGGCTACGCGTCCAGATCTTGCTCATGCAGTTGGTGTGGTTAGCAGGTACATGTCTAACCCGGGCAAGCGTCATTGGGATGCAGTGAGAGGTATTCTCAGATACTTGAGAGGGACTTCAGAGTTGTCCCTATGTTATGGTGAGAAGGATATGTCTGTTTGCGGATATACAGATTCAGACTATGCAGGGTCAGTGGACTCGAGGAAGTCTACTAGCGGCTATGTGTTCACAGTTGCAGGTGGACCGGTTTCGTGGGCATCACGTTTACAGCCATGCGTTGCTTTGAGCACTACAGAGGCTGAATATATGGCTGCCACTGAGGCTGCCAAGGAGGCCGTATGGCTCTCACGACTAGTGGGAGATCTTGGTATGGCTGGTGATGCTCCGATTCTACATTGTGATAGCCAGAGTGCCATAGCGTTGGCACGGAATCCTGTCTTCCATGCGAAGACAAAGCACATTGAGGTGAGGTATCACTTCATACGAGAGGTGCTAGAGGACAAGCGCATAGAGCTTGTCAAGGTACCCACTGACAATAACCCTGCTGATCTACTCACGAAGTCGTTACCCTCACAGCGGTTTACACACTGTAGATCGCTGATGGGTATGGCTTGACTTCTTTTGCTGTACTTTGACCACTTTAAAGGCACACTGCCTTTAAGTGGGAGATTGTTGGGTTAAAGGCCCGTGTGCCCGGCTGCCCGTTGTTCAGCCGCCCATGTACAGCCATTCATTTACTCATTCATAATAACTATACTTATAACTACACATTGTAGTGTGAGTACCGTCCCGCCACACACTGTGTCTATCTCCTTCTTCATGTTGGCTCTCTGTGTGTGTGCTCTCCGATCCCAACACCAACCGCGGAAGTAGCAATACACCTACAAAAGCCTCCAAAGCAAAGCTACAAATGGAAAGCAAAAGACACAAGGACTATGGCCAATTCAGCCACGGAAATTCTCTCCAAGGAGACGACTATGGCCATATCGACCATAGCGGCAAACCAAGCAACTCTTGCAAGAAAGACGATCAAATAGAGGACGGTAGAGTTACAACTATTACTCTCAAAGAAAATCTGCCGACCAAATCAACAGCAAACAAGAAACCTCGGCGGCGAATGCCAATAAGCTTATTGCTTATACCTTCCTCTTGCACAGCATTAATTTTTCCATGCATTGACCGAGTATGCATCATATAGGGCCACATTACACAGCCAAGCATTAGCACAATTTTTTCAACCCATGTACGGCACATACTCCGAGGCGATACCTTGTCGTCCGGGAGGACTCTGGCTAGGAGGGGGGGGAGGCATTCTCAAATGCGGACCCAATGGCAAAAAGAGAAAAAAAGGACATGTTTTTCGACTATTTCTAAGGCTTGTTGTTTGATTGCAAAATTTTCCGGACTAACCCAAGTACATATGTCCTTATACAGCATGAATCTACAAGTATATGGGGCCAAACGCCAAATCAAGCCCCTAGGTGTGTGTATATACGCAAAAATAGCCATTTTTCGGGCAAAATATTAAAAAAACGAAGAAATCCGGCCATAAAAATTTCATGTGAGTGTATATAGTGTTTTGTGGTGATGTTTTTGATTTATTATGATTTTTGGGGATTTTCTGGGTTTAATGTGCTATTTTCCTTTTAATTTTACTAATTTTCGACAGAAAAAACTTCAAAATTACAAAATGCAGGTGAAAAACGGTCGTAATGAAAAAAAAAATATGGGGATGATCAGTGACTATAGGACAACCTCTGGTACAATGGGGGTACAATTATGTGAATGGAGCGAAAAGCATGTTTTGGCCAAATTTTGACCGAAATGTCAAAATTCTCGTAAACTGGGCAAATGGAGTCCAAATTGAGAAATTTTTGAGCCTAACCCACATCTCGCAAGAAGTTGGGAGCACATGTCAAATTTCATGGAAAGTGGTTCAGGGACCCCCATCCTAAGAAATTTTCACTTCATTTTAAGCTCATTTCTACTATTGACTTTTGAGAGAGAGCTTCTGCCACCTAGAGCGAACGGAACTTCCAGCAGCTTCTACGACGCGCATGACTACCCGACAGGCTCCAAACATGAGAGGTAGGCTCACCACCTTGAGCTTTTCGCGCATGTTTGTTGTTTTGTCGCGAAAACTAACGTAGGGTTCACACAAAAAGCGAGCAGTAGAGACCTACAGGTAGAAGTGACCACCTAACGGCTAGCCCAAAAGCAATGACACTTCATCGGCGGCTTACCCTAGCATAGGAGACCACTTTTGGATGACCAAAGGCAGTAGAAAACCATCGGGAAAAACCCTAATTCCTAAAGCCCCGCAAGAGGCCACCAAATGGGAAATCGGTAGAAAGGCGCCCAAATGCTACCAAAACTCATGGGTAGGAGCATCTCGACATGCTCGACAAGTCTATATAGCCCACATGGCTATACGGTGACCCGAAGCGGCACTAAACTTCAGAAACGGCATCAAACACACAAAGCGTCAAATAGCTCTCGCGACCAAACCGCATGTCCGTTTGCCACCAAACTTCACGAGCAGCTTTCCTAAACCATCAACAACCAAGTCCTATGGTGGTAGACCACCGCAAGTCATCGACGACATGTAAACGTAACCACGGGCTCTTCTAGAGCAACAAATTGCCAAACGGAGCTCCGGTGAAAGCCAAAGTTGACAGAAACCATATGGCAAGGATCCCCAAGGTATCGGGAAGCTATGGAGACCGACATCAAGAAATTTCATCGCCGAAAAGCACTCCAAAAGTCAAAAAATGGCTCGGAGGCTCTGAAATCCACGCAGGGAGTTTCTTTCTATCTATTTGACTTTTTTGTTGAAATAGGGCTTAAAAGGGACTCAGGGGGACTCAGGGCAAGCACCAGTAGCAACTCCAACAAAAATTTCATCAGGAGACATTCTACGCGTAGGATGTCTCAAGGCCATTTCTGGGCACCAACCCCGACATCTCTCATCACACAAAGTTTCTGAATAGCCTGTACAAGCTAGCCACCAAGTTTCATCACATTTGGACAAAAATTGACCTCATGTGCACCAAAAAACACAAAGTCAAGGCATAGAGGTAATAATGGGCCATAGACCTACCAAAACTTGTCCAAATCACATGAAACTTGCACAATACATTCATGAGCACATTGCCAACCTATCTGTGTGGTCATATGTAAAAATTGATGAAATAGACATCCTACGCGTAGGATGTCTAAATGACATTTTTGGCCCCCATATGGTATTTTTCAACTCCGGATCTCTTTATTACCCCTTCATGAGCTCATATATCAAGTTTCAAGCCATTCCCATCACTTTTGGCCCCCAACACCTCCAAGATGCACTTTTTGAGCTTGAAAACACTACACAAGGTCTTACCAACACCAATCCTTGTCCAAATCAAAATCGAAGAGCAGGGCCATGTCCCACATGCCAAGAGCTACCCACATAACAAATCTCAAGTAATTTTGATGAAAAAGACATCCTACGCGTAGGATGTCTCCAGCATGATTTTGACCTTCTGTGCAAGATCTGACCTCATGGGAGCCATTACCATGGTGCAAGAAGCTCATATATCAAATTTCAACCCATTTGAACATCATTTGCCACCTGTTGTGGACATCCTACCCAATTTGTGAGCCTAAAGTCGGAATCTGCCCAAAAATGCACTTTTTGATGCCCAAACCCAATTCCAATCACATAGCCATGTTCAACAAGTCAAGGACCACCAGCATGCCAAGTTTCACCAAAAACTGATGAAATAGACATCCTACGCGTTTGATGTCTAAATGATAAATTTTGGCCAGAATGATACTGTGAGCACATGCACAGTTTCCCTAGTTCCTTTTAAGTTTTTATTTTCAATTTTCAAGTCATTTGGATAGTTCAAACTCAGTTTCTCAGCTGATATGCAAAAAACGCTAACTTCGGACTACTGAGTGCAACAGGATCCATGGCAGCCGCAAAATCACCGGCAAAGAAGAAGAGGATGACAATAAAAGACTATTTGGAAGAAGTAGAGCCGTTTGTCATCCCAGAAGGAACTCTGAAGCCAACCAGCACGTGGATTCAGGAGGACTTGCTAGAGTCCAATGATTTGAAGATCTACCAAGGCGTGTTCAAGGATACTGAAGGAAATGCAATAGAGCTACCTATGCTACGTCGGGAGCTCAATGAGTTTATCAGAAGCAAGATGGGGGAGTACCTGGAGAAGATAGATCTCCATAACTACTTTGAAGCTCTGCCAGCGGGAATCGACATCAAAAGAGTGTGGGAATTCACGACCACTATCAAAGAAGATGGAGTGGTCAGAGTTACTGATCTGCAGGGCAAGCCGAACACTATGATTGCAATCAAAGAGAGAGTAGTGGCAGCCGCACTAGACCTCTCCAACAAAGGGGATAGTGTGACCAAGAGAAGAAATGAAGTCAAGGTGTACTCTGAAAAGAAGAGCAACTACACCTTTGAAGATATAGCAAACCCTAAAGTGGCTGTCATGAGCCAGTTGTACAACCAGTACTTCCATATGTGTACAAAGCAGCCACATAAGTACAGAATGCCGCCTGGAGCCATTGCTACTACCTTCACCTGGGCAATGCAAAAGAGCAAGCCAAAGATGATCAATTATGTGCTTATATCCATGACAACCTGGTGAAGATGGGCAACAAAAATCCCACCTACATTGTGCCAAGTGAACTGATAACAAAAGTGGTTTATGGAGCACTACATGCCAAGGGAAACTGGCCTGACCCTCCATCACAGAATGATTGGCTAAGGCTGAAAGAAGATAAAGAGGAAGAACAGCCCAAAGCACCCAGAGTTGCCACAAGGTTGAAGCACCGGCTAGAGACCGTGCTAGAAGATCCGCCAGAGCCGAAGAAAGGAAAGAAGGAAAGTGTACAAGTGCCGATCAAAGAGACCAAATCACAGAAAGTGGCACGGCTCGAAAGATTGATGGAAAGCTTCAGAGCCGAGAGGGCACTGAAAGGAGATTTGAGCGAGCTGTGGAAGCCCTCATTAGAAGCCATGTCGGGATCATCCCGAAGGGTGCACAGAGATAGGTTTGAAGACTACATCAAAAACTTCGAGATCCTGGATGCTACGACAGAAAACATCCCTAACATCCCATTTACAGAAGAAGAAGTGGATGAAGTACGACGGCAACTGATGAAGTACGACGGCAACTGCTGGAAGAGCAAGAAGGCCAAGAGAGAGAGAGAAAGACCAAGGCGGACCGGGACTTCAAGAAGAAGCCACCAAATCCACCGTCAAGCCCGGAGTCCAGCCCACCTCCATCACCACCTCCTCGTAGCCCTCCACAAACTCAACAAAAAGAGGAGCTAGACACATCTGATGAACAAGAAGATTCAAAGCAAGAAGAGACCAAAGGGGAAGAGCAGAAAGAAGAAACAAAGCCCAAAGATGAGCATCCAGAGCCAGAGGAAAGAAGGTTTAACACATTTCTTGATCTACTAGATGCGGGATATTCACAAGAAGAGGCAGCTACAGTAGCATTTGAGCTAGCAAGCACAAGGCCCAAAGAACAGATGCAGAGCCGGCGGTTAGTGGAACTGAAAGAGATGGCCACTGATACAGTGGACCTACAGCCACCTACCAATGACTGGGATGTGGTGATGCACAAGCTAACCAGGCTCAGGGCAAAATCAATGGCCACGGAAAGTGAAATTGACAATCTCAAAGCCAATGAAGTTCTTATCAAATATGAAGTCGACACACTACAGAAACGAAGCCAAGAGCATAAAGAGAAAGAAGCAGAGATGCAAGCTAGTCTGGCCACGGCATTACAAAGATGCCAGGAGATGGAACAAGAAAATCATGCAGCAGATCAAAGACTTCAAAGAGCTGAAGAAGAATACATAAAAATCAGCAAGACATTGACAGATGCAGAGACGGAAAGGGACAACCTAACCTTGCAACTTGCTGAAGAATCCAAGGAAGTGGAAACTTTGAGAAATGCCAAGGAAAAGGCCGAGATAGAGCAGGAGGCGAGCCACGATGAGGTAATAGAGCTTAAAGATCAGATTAAAGTCAAAGATCAAACCATCCAACGGCTACGAGCATCACCTGCCAGAGTCAGAGCTACTAGCTCGACTCACACTACTTCAGAGACTGATTTAAATGAAGAACAAATGAAAGAGCTTCAAAATGAATTGACATTAGAGAAGCGGCAAAGACTGATGCTGGCCGAGGGGTTAGTGGTAATGCAGAACCAACTGGAAGAAGAGCACAAGGCCATGCAAAATGAGCTAGAAGCCATCAAGAGAAAGCTCGAGGAGGCGGAAAAGATAAATGCCGATCTGAACGACCTCCTCGTCAACATGGGAGAGCAAGCGAAAGAGGAGAAGAAAACATTTTAGAAGCAGATAGAAGAGCTGAGAGGCCAGCATCAAATTGAAGAGCAGCAGTTTAGCACTGGGCCGGCAGCCATGGAGAGAATAGACATAGAGAATGTGGCAGATCCATTGGACACCACCATGCAAGAGGAAATCCTTGTAGGACCCTCACAAGAGCCACAAGAGGAAGAAGAGAAGCTGCAAAAAGCCATAGAAGTGGCAGTCAAAGACACCGCCAAAGAAGCCTTGGAATGGGAGCAGAGGGTCTTTAAATCAATGACTATTCAGAAGATAGATGCCAGCAACCTTCGGCGTGAATGGCTACAGCCCTCTCTCCCATATCCTCTGTTGAAGTATGAAGCTGCCACAATCAACAAGCGGATCAGAGAAGAGCCAACAACGCCAATGTACAAAGTAGACATCTCCAAACCTGAAGGGGTCAAACTGATAGTAGACTCTCAGCCTAGGTGGAGAAAGGCATGGCTGACAAAGTATCCTCAAGATCTAATCCACTTGGTAGAGGCACCTAAAGTGATTAGAGACAACCTCAGTTTCTACCCTCTACCAAGGATGAGGACATGGAAGGCCCATGAGCTATTGCAGAGAAGCCAATCGACTTGGCTAAATTACCCGAAGCTGCCAGGCTTGAAAACAGGCGAGAGAATAAGTGAGCAATACATGGTGAAAACCCTAACGGGCGCCATCAAATTGTTCACTGGCTCGCCTGACCTATCTTGCATCATGATGAGAAAGATTTGTAAAACCCTTTTGGCAGTCTTCGAGACATTCAAACCAGGCCAGGCGACAGACAGTATCTTCTTCTTTCAAGATACATACAGATGTGCATACGATCTGTCTCGTCAGCCTTCTCACGAGGTGATACATGCATTGTATCAAAGGATTATGTTTTTACCATCTTATCACCTCCAGGCCTTTGAAGAAGCCTTCTACACCGGCTTCTTCACAATCAGCACATACATATTCGGCCCGACGCTACTAGCTCAACATGCAAGATATGAGTCACTTCTCAAGAGGAGAGAAAGCCTACGATGAAGAAGCATCTCAACAGCCATGTCGGGGACGACATGAACAAGGAGGGGGGGAGTGTTAGAAGCTGGACACACCCAACGGAGAATGACTGCTAGACGGATTATTATTTTTTGTAATTATTCATTTATTGAGAAAACCCGACATTTCACCTTTGTAAATATTGGCGCTTAGAGAAGTTTTCAGATTGTATCCCAGTTTTGACATTTAGATTGAGTAGATGGTTAATTTGGAACATTAGGGTTTGAGATTGTAAGGTATTTATATCCCTTTTTGACCTTAATGAAAAACCATTGTCATTTTAAAAAAGTGAAGTCTGTGAGTGAGCGTACTGTGTACGAGAGAGAGTGAGAGCTTCATCTTGATGCTACACGCGCACCGATGGTCGGAATCGAGTGCGGAGAAGTGCAGCCTGTTGCCCCCTACGAGAGCTACGCGCCAATACCTACATTGCGCGCGTACGGTCCGTTTTTGCGAGCTCGACCTACGAGCTTCGTCTGGTGATTCGGTGAGGATACGTTATCCGTTTTTGCATTTCAGCATATCCACACGTTCGCATTGAGTAGAGCTACACCTTAGGCACTTTAGTTTTCGGAAACGACGACCTGCAAATTTCGGCCAGACATCCTATGTGATTTTGCACCGTGTGTTTTGGGTTGGGATTTTGGTTCATGGACCTTAGGGAGAGCGACCTATTGGTGTTAGTAAGGTCTCCTTCAAGTTCTATGGCGTTTCGAGACCGTTTGATGTGTATTCGGCTCTAGAAAGCGTTGTAGAAAATCTCCTCTTATGCACTCCTGAAGGCTGTAGCTTAAACATTGGGTAGAATTAGTCGAGAGTCGGTCGAGTGTAGATTGACACCCTATGCTTGCTTCCACGCGCCTGCGGGTCGAACTTCGTCCTTAGCTGACAAATCTTGTTAGGTGAGTTCTCGCTGTGCTGACATCCGTCGCGGCGTATCCGCCAACAATCTCTTAAGAAGCATAAAAGACACATGTTAAGATCCTCCCCATTTTTCCCTCATGATGTACTTGAATCCTATTGGATAGGCTTTAAAGGGGTCCAATGAGAATTTAGATGCATTTAAATAAATAATTAAGCTCTTTCTCTTAAAGAGGGAAAAGAGGAGACTTGTCCAAATGATATAATCAAATAATATAAAAGAAAGAGAGGGGGGGGGGGGGGGGGTGACCAAGCATGAGAGGGAGGACTGATTTGGGTATCCATATACCCTCCCACACACACACACACACACACACATACACACATTCTCATAGTGTGAAGTGCACGAGCTCCATCTCGTTCTCCAAGCTTGTTGAGAAGTTGAGAACCTACACCAACACTCTTGGCTATGGAATGCAAATCCAACCAAGAGCCATGCTTGAATGCTTAAGCTTTCCATCTTCTTCATCTTCATTACTATGCTATTATGCTATGCTAAGCAAGAAGAGTAATGATAAGTGAGGAACTATTTCTTTCTCCTGTTGAATGCTTCTTCTTCCTCTTCCCTACCCTCATTCCCCGCCACTAGCTCTCTCCACCTTTGAAGGTGTTTGAGGTCTTGGGACTGAGGCCGGGGATGGTTAATGCTTTTACAATTTTTATATTATGCTCGTGATGCATGAAGATTTCCATCTTTATTGCATCATCTAGGTCACAAGGATCACAAAGATTGTATTGTACCAAGTCTCTCTTGATGGGAGAATCTATAATACAAAAACCTATTGGAGGGGGACCAGCTCCACATAAATCCGGTCCTCAATTGTTGTCAAGTTCTCTAAACTCTCTCTCTCTTGCAAAAGTATTGTTCATGCCAACTTAATTAAGTATTATGGTTATGCTGCTACTGCCAATTAAGTATTGTTCATGCCAACTTATTTAAGTATTATGTTTATGTTGCTACCGCTAAGTATTATGGTTATGTTGCTACTACTAATTAAGTTCACCCTCTGTGTGCTCCAAGTAGTCTCACAAAAATGCTCACTCTTATTCTCTTAATTCCGCTATTCTCAAAGTTCATAGGCCATTTCCATTACTCTCTCTCTCTCTCTCTCTCTCTCTCTCTCTCTCTCTCAAGCTGAAGGAGTGCCTGGCAGCAGCGTCCTTAGGGTGTTTCCACACTGCTATTTTTAAATAAAAGGCTACCCAAAACATGGCCAATGGCGGGCACTCCTTTGGGCAGAAGGGGTTACACACAAAAATATAATGGTGCCACTTCTCATTGTCTACATGATATTATTATGGCATGAGGGGCGCCATAATTGGGCACCCATAGTAGGCCGTCCAAAACTCTTAGAGTTTTGGCGTCGACGAGGATACTACCTAAGCGTTAGCAAGGCACACTTTGCTTGCCAGTTATGGAAGTGTGTAATGGCCTCTTGTGCTCAAAGCTAATGTGGCATGCAATGATTGAAAGATAGAGTTGATTAAGGTGGGCAATGGAGTAGTGTGTAACCAGCCTAAGTGTGGTCAAAGAACCCATTGAGGTTGACAAATTTCCATGGACAATTCACAACAAGACATCAACAAGTTTGTCAAAGATGGTTTTGTGATTTGGAAGCCAACTAAGATTCCCTCTAGGGCAAGGACGACGAAGGGTGCTCTTGAAGTGAAGCTCCTGAACGTCAGTTCCCATAGGGCTAGAAACATGACTTCCAAGTTCCACCCAAAAGAATAACAAAAAGGCACACGTAGATTCCCCTTCATATATAAAAATTTGAAGCCTTTGCAAATATAAACTAAATTGACATCTACTTGGTATTTTGCAATTCTAGACAGTTAAAATACACTAAACCCCAATGTTTGCAAATGTTGGGCTCTCATGCTTGTATGAGTAAACACACACACACACACACGCGTGGGCGCGTGCACACACACACACACACAAACAGTTGATATGTCTCAAGCGCTCAATTGAGCTAGTGCTCGAAAAGCTTTCTATACATTTATTACACCCAATTGAACAATATGAGTGGTAACGCCAGTGCATAGCTCTCCCAAGTCACCGATATGTGTAGGTGGAAACGAAGCTCGTTGCTGCCTACAAACAAGAAATAACACTTTCTTTCGTGCATGAACTCACTACTCAACAGAGAACAACTAAATGCGAAGGCCACGTAACTCTTGCATGTGTTACAACACGAGAGCAATCTTTCTATTCAATGCCCAAGTAAATGCTTCAAATATTAAGAGAGAAAACCGGGGGCATTTTAAGTGTGCCCTTTTTCTTTCTTTGGATGGAATGTTTCTGGCTAGTAGTGAGCCGTGTGGGCACTAGGAACCTTTTATATTTACTTGTATTCATCCTTTGCATGCGACAGCAACTGGACTAGCTTTTGGAGCATGAGGCTTGAGGATGAGGATGATGAGCCGACTCCCAACTCTCGAGGATAAAAGGGACGATGTGGGGTTGGACGCCCGGGGCTACGCTGGCCAAGATGCCATGCTGCCTAGGAGATCCCTCTACCACGTTAGAGGGAGTGCTTGAAATATAACATAGAGAGAGAGAGAGAGAGAGAGAGAGAGAGAGAGAGAGAGAGAGTTCTATTATCGTCATCGGAGGTCAGATATGACCTATGGGACCAAATGAACATGTCATGTGGTGTAAGTGGAGGTCATAAGTGACTCTCAATGCTCAAAAATGGCTGAAATGAGCATCGCAATAGAGAGTCCACATCGAGGTTGGGAGAGGAAGGTATGTAGGGAGAGCTCATGGTTGCATATATGGGGAAAAGAGGACCTAATGTGGTCAAAAGCTGAGCACTCAAGTAGTGTGTGGTACTCACTCTCTCGCACTTGACGAGTGCATAAGGTGCAAAGTCGATGAGACTCCTCGCCAGTGCCCCAACGTCCTGTCCCGCACCGTAGAGAATGGGACCTAAGACAAATGGAGGCAATGGTGTGGATCGGACTCAATGGGATGGGGTCAAGGATGTAGGGATGGGTTCGGTTACCTCGTTCGGAGAAGACAAGAGATTTATAGTTTGGGGCAACGTGTGTGGTGTAATGGTTGAAGCGAGAACCTCCAAATTTCTCCCAAGCCATGATACATTGGTGTTGTAAGAAGGCCTCATTAAGTTGGGAGTCGATCGACGCATCCTTGACCAAGTGGCATGCATCCCATCTTCCAAACCATTTCTTAATGTCAAGCATCCACCCCAAACTTAATATTTTTCTCTTGCATGTCTTTTGGACCTTTTGACTTACTTCATATGTGATTCTAGGAAGCCAATAAAAGGAGAGAGAGAGAGAGAGAGAGAGAGAGAGAGAGAGAGAGAGAAGGGGAGAGAGGGATAGAAGAAGGGGGAGAACGAAGAGTGAGAGGGAGGGGTAGAGAAAGATAGAAGAAGGGGGAGAGAATGGAGGGGGGGGGGGGGAGAGAGAGAGAGAGAGAGAGAGAGAGAGAGAGAGAGAGAGAGAGAGAAGGGGAGAGAAAGAGATAGGGAGATAAGGGGAGAGAGAGAGAGAGATTTAAGAGAGATCCAATTATTATCAAGGATAATCTTTTGTTTGGTCTCATTTCACATAGTGCATACAATAATATATATATATATATATATATATATATATATATATATATATATATATATATATATATATATATATATATATATATATATATATATATATAGAGAGAGAGAGAGAGAGAGAGAGAGAGAGAGAGTTTCTTATATACATAGGGTAAAATAGCATATGTGACTTCCTCAGAAGTTCAAGACCCATAGACCACAACTTCCATTTCAAGTAGACATATCTTTTAAGTCATTCACACTTAAAGATACATTTATCTAATGTGCAGGCCAGATCTCAGTTGATCTAGGGTCTTGCTAGAGAAAAGGAAAAATTGAGATCATTGCCAATCGTGTGAATGGTGTAGGGGGGAGCCTTAAGGCAACTCAAAAATATGTCACCGCACCATATCACCACATCAGTTGCACTAATGGCAATTGTCCAAATGGCGCGCGGGAAAAACTTATGGAAACTCAAAGATGCTACATCACGCCATGTAACCACATCCTGAAGGTTACTAGAATAACATATTAAACTTTATCAAAGATCCATTCATTGACAAGTAGACATATCTGTTTAGTTATTCAAACTAAAAAAATACATCTTTGTAATGTGCAGGTGCGTTCTTCGTTTCTCTCTGGTCCTGCTAGAGAAAAGGGAAAAGTGATAGCATGTCCTTCCTTTATCAAAGCCACATAGAGTGTGAGGTCCCCACCCCGCCGTCTCAAACGGCGGATCTGATGGTAAACCTGGTGGCCACTAGATCTATAGCGGAAGCAAACAAAGTGGTTCAGGGTAGCCATGTCCTTGCTCCCCACACTTAAAACATTTGTGATCCTTGCGAAAAGTTTCAAGCTCTTCAGGAGAGAGTTTATTTTTACCTTTGTAAAATTCTTTCTCCTTGGACCGATTGTTGTTGGAATGGTTGTGGGAAAAATTTTGGGTATTAATTTTTCCCTTTGCATCACTTTTGTCTTTATTTTCCATGGGTTTGACATTCCGTCTAACCCCTTGTTGGAAATTGATACGTAAAGCAACCATGGTATGGTGGATTACTTCGCTGATAGAGTCAGGCCGTTGAGAGTTGACATACTCGGCCATCTCTTCAGGTAATCCCACACATAATTGTTTTTTTTGCTCAACAAAGTCTATCTTTTGAAAGACAGTATCCTTGAGATGTAAATCCCAAAACTTTTCCACATATTTGTGGATAGACTCATGAGAGAGAAGTCTTAAACTCCACCATTCTGTGAGCACTTTGTCCTTTGCATCGCTTGCAAGGAATTGCTTCATGATGGAAACTCGTAGAGTTTTCCATGTCTTTGGGGCTTTGCCATTGCCACGAAGGCTAGCCCACCATTGACGAGCCGATATTTGGAAGTGCATAGCTACATGGCGTAGCTTAGAGGACTCTGTGAAGCCCTCGTCTCCAAAGGCCGCATCAAATTGTTGGATGAAGGCCAATACTTTGTCGGTAGCACCAAAGGTGCCATCATAGGTGAGAAAAGAGATACTCTTTTCTCCCTCTTTGAACTTCTTGAGCTTTTGTGACCTTCGCCATGCAGGGTAAGATTTGCGATGCCCTCCCCTCTTATATTCTCTAGGAGAATAGCCATAGCTTTCATCGATAGAGGAGGAAGGTGAAGAAGAAGGAGAAGAGGGACCTCTTTCTTGCCCTTTTATTCCTTGGTTTCCTCTCTTCCCTTTTGGAGTGACGAGGAGAAGGACTATGGGTTAACCGTTTTCTCTTGGGAGGAGTTGGTGATATTTTAGTCCGCCTTCTTCGTGGAGCCACATCTTCAGAGGAATTTAGGGATTCATTGCTTTCTTGATCTTTGGATTCCTCCTCTCGTATGGGAGAGAGTCTTCTTTTGGGGGTCTCTTCAAGAGTCCTCGTAAGCTCTCTCTCCTCTTGGAGAGGAAAGGAAATCCCATAAGCACGAAGTTGTTCAGTAACTTCGGCTTGCAAAGTGGGGTTGCCCATAGCTTGTTGCGACCTAGTGACAAGATAATTAACAAACATGGGGGCATCATCATTGGCACCTTCATGTGCAAAATCAAAGTTATCAATGTTTATTCTACTCTCTTGGTTATTGTCAACCATGTTAATTAAACTTTTATGTTTACTTAGTGTATGCTTTGGCAATTCAAAACCTTAGTTGCTACTCCTCTTAGCCTTTGAAAAAAGGCACTTAACTATCTACACCCACGGCTTGAATTGGTTAATTATAGAGAGTAGTGGAGTGAATCTAACATAGCGAAGTTGCCGAGGGATAGCTCCTTTTGGACTTATTATGGCTCAATAATGGTAAAGCCATAGGAAAGTCTAAAAAGACTCCATTATTAAGACCAAAGCTCTCGAGGTGTGCACCATATCCCACATAGTGGGCTCAACAAAATCGATAATAGATCCCAAACCAACTTACCCTAATATAATTAACAAAAACAACCATTAATAGGCTACTTAAGGACCTCTCTTCTTAAGACAGAAAAGAGAAACCAAATGCTCTGATACCAATGTAATGTAAATGGCCTATGAACTTTGAGAGTAGCGGAATTAGGAAATTAGGTGAAGCATTTTTGAGAGATTGCTTTGTGAGCATAGTGGGTGAACTTAATTGATGGTAGCAACATAAACATGGTACTCAGTTAACTTGGCATGAACAATACTTTTGCAAGAGAGAGAGTTTAGAGAACATGACAATAGTTGAGGACCGGATTCATATGGAACCGGTCCCCCTCCAATAGGCATTTGTATTATAGTTTCTCCCATCAAGAGAGACTTGGTACAATACAATCTTTGTGTTCCTTGTGACCTACGTGATGCAATGAAGATGGAAAGCTTCATGGATCACAAGCATAACATAAACTTGTAGAAAGCATTAACTATCCCAAGCCTCAGTCGCAAGGCCTCAAACACCTTCGAAGGTGGAGAGAGCTAGTCGGGAATGAGGGTAGGGAAGAGGAAGAAGAAACATTCTATAGGAGAAAGAAATAGTTCCTCACTTATCATTACTCTTCTTGCTAGCATACATACTAGCATAGTAATGGAGATGGAGAAGATGGCAAGCTTAAGCATTGAAGCATGGCTCTTGGTTGGATTTGCATTCCATAGCCAAGAGTGTTGATGTAGGCTCTCACTTCTCACAAGCTTGGAGAAGGAGGTGGTGTTCCTCAACTTTCACCAAGTGAGAATGCCATTTCAAATGAGTGTGTGTGTGTGGAGTATATCCCCCTAGCACCCCCCCTCCTTGCTTTGGGCGAGTGGTAGCTTTTCCACATGCTTCAATCTCATTGGACCCCTCTCCCCCTAACCAATCACATGCAGTATGCAGTCAAGTACATGGGTAGTCTTTTGACAAGTGTCCTCCTTACCCCTTAGAGAGAGAGAGAGATCTTGAAAATATCTAGATATTTTTTGGATGGAAGTAGAAGCTCATTGGACCCCTCTTTAGCCCAACCAGTAGCATTCAAGCACCCCATGTGGTTAAGCTTAGTGAGAGTCTGACATGTGTCCCATGTGCCCTTTTAGAAAAGGGGTGCCCCTTGGGTGAGTGGAAGGTTAGGTGAAAGATCCCCCTAAGTTTGGGACTTTTATGCATAGGAAGCTTCTCAAGCAACTTCCTCATTAAGTGTGTAGGGTCTCTTTTTGACTCAAGCATCTTACCCCCCATGCATAGGAAGCTTCTCAAGCAACTTCCTCATTAAGTGTGTAGGGTCTCTTTTTGACTCAAGCATCTTACTCCCCATGCATAGGAAGCCTTTTAAGCAACTTCCTCATTAATTGTGTAGGGTCTCTTTTTTACTCAAGCATCTTACCCCCCATGCATAGGAAGCTTCTCAAGCAACTTCCTCATTAAGTATGACAAGTACCTCAAGTACCTTAGTCATCAAGCATGACAAGCACCTTAGGTGGAGTTCCCACCTCAAGCTCTGCCTAAGGTCAAAGGCAAGTTTAGGTTGGGTTCCCACTTCAAGCACAACCCTAGCTTGCTTAAGGTCAAAGACAAGTTTAGGTCGGGTTCCCACCTCAAGCTCAGCCCTAGTTTGCTTAAGGTCAAAGGACTTTTAACACTAACCATTGGAGGTCTTTAATGAAGCTAACCCTAAGGTCTTTTAAGCTCCATTAGTTAACCTTGCTCTTTGACAGACCATCTCTCATTTAGGCCCCTTTACCATTGGCCCCGTGTAGAGATAGATCCGTAAGCACATGTCTATATTCTAACCCTTGTTCCCGTTTATTATTCCACATTAAATGATCAGTTTAATATGAGAAAATCATTTGGGTTGGTTAGATATTAGATATTTAATGACTCTCTCTCTCTCTCTCTCTCTCTCTCTCTCTCTCTCTCTCTCTCTCTCTCTCTCTCTCTCTCCAAAGGAGCGCCTGGCGGCTAGCGTCCTCAGGGTGTTTCCACACTGCTATTTTTAAATAAAAGACTGCCCAAAACATGGCCACTTTTTTATGGCATGAGGGATGCCATAATTGGGCACCCATAGTAGGCCGTCCAAAACTCATAAAGCTTTGGCATTGATGAGGATACCACCTAAGTGTCAGCAACTCACACTTCACTTGCCAGTTAGGGAAGTAACGGCCTCTTGCACCCAAAGCTAACGTGGCATGCAATGATTGAAAGATAGAGTTGATTAAGGTGGGCAATGGAGTAGCGTGTAACCAACGTAAGTGTGGTCAAAGACCACCATTGAGGTTAACAAAATTTCCATGGACAATTCACAACAAGACATCAAACAAGTTTGTCAAAGATGGTTTTGTAATTTGGAAGCCAACTAAGATTCACTCTAGGACAAGGACGACAAAGGGTGCTCTCAAAGCGAAGCTCCCGAATGTCAGTGCCCACAGGGCTAGAAACATGGCTTCCAAGTTTCATTCAAAAGAATAACAAAAAGGCACACTTAGATTCCCCTTCAGATATAAAAATTTGAAGCCTTTGCAAATATAAACTAAATTGACATCTACGTGGTATTTTGCAATTGTAGACGGTTAAAATACACTAAACCCCCGATCTTTGCAAATGTTGGGCTCTCATGATTGTATGAGTACACACACACACACACACACACACAAAGTTGATATGTCTCAAGCGCTCAATTAAGCTAGTGCTTGAAAAGCTTTCTATACATTTATTACACCAAATTGAACAATATGAGTGGTAACCCGAGTGCATAGCTCTCTCAAGTCACCGATACGTGTAGGTGGAAACGAAGCTCGTTGCTAGCTACAAACAAGAAATAACACTTCCTTTCGTGCATGAACTCAATACTCAACAGAGAGCAGCTAAATGCGAACACCACATAACTCTAGCATGCGTTACAACACGAGCGCAGTCTTTCTATTCAATGCCCAAGTAAATGCTTCAAATTTTAAGAGAGAAAACCGAGGGCATTTTATGTGTGCCTTTTTCTTTCTTTTGGATGGAATGTTTCTGGCTAGTAGTGAGCTGTGTGGGTACTAGGAACCTTTTATATTTACTTGTATTCATCCTTTGACTGCGATAGCGATTGGGCCAGCTTTTGGAGCATGAGGATCAAAGACGAGGATGATGAGCCGACTCCCAACTCTCAAGGATAAAAGGGACGATGTGGGGTTGGACGCCCGGGGCTACGCTGGCCTAGATGCCATGCTGCCTACGAGATCCCTCTACCACGTTGGAGGGAGTGCTTGAAATATAACAATAGAGAGAGAGAGAGAGAGAGAGAGAGAGAGAGAGAGAGAGAGAGAGAGAGAGAGAGAGAGAGAGAGAGAGAGAGAGAGAGAGAGAGAGAGAGAGAGAGAGAGGAGAGGGAGAGGGAGAGAGAGAGAGAGGGAGAGGGAGAGAGAGAGAGAGAGAGAGAGAGAGAGAGAGAGAGAGAGAGAGAGAGAGATCCAACTATTATCAAGGATAATTTTTTGTTTGGGAAGAGAAACAGAGAGAGAGGGAGAGAGAGAAAGACATAGAGAGAAGGGGAGAGATAGATAGATAGAGAGAGATTTTAGAGAGATCCAACTATTATCAAGGATAATATTTTGTTTGGTCTCATTTGACCTAGTGCATACTATATATATATATATATATATATATATATAAGAGAGAGAGAGAGGGAGTGGGAGATAAAGAAAAATAGAGATAGGGAGAGGTAGCAAGAGATAAAAAGGGAGTGAGAGAGAAAAGTTAAAGGGAGGGGAGAGGTAGAGAGAGAGAGGTTGTCCTCGAGGGTCAAGTATGACCTATGGGACCAAAGTTAGAGTGACTCTCAATGCTCCAAAATTGTGGTGATGAGAGTCGTAGTGGAGAGCCCACACTGTGGCTGGGAGAGGAAAGTGTGTAGGTCTAAGTCATTACTGAAAATGTGAGAGAAGCAAGTTCGGATGTGACCAAAAGCTGAGCATTCTAGTAGTGTGTGGTACTCAAACTCTCGAACTTGTAGTGAGCGTAATGACTCTTCTCCATTGCCCCAATGACCTGTCTCACATTGAAGGAAATGGGAGCTAAGCCGAATGGTTGTGATAGTGTGTATTGCCGACAAGGGGATATGCTCAAGCATGTAAGTGTGAGTATGGTTTCCTCTTTCATCAAAGCACATGGTTTTGTAGCTGGGGGCAATATGGGTGGTGTAATGTATGAAGCGTAACCCACCGGATTTCTCCCAAGTCCTAATACATTGGTGTTGTAGAAAAGCTTTATTCACTTGGGAGTCAATTGAAGCAACATGTAGCAAGTGTATTGCATCCCATCTCCCAAACCACTTCTTTATGACTTGCATCCATCCCATGCTCAAGATTTTGCTTTTATGCGTCTTTTGAACGTTTTTGCTTGCTTCCCATGCAATTGTAGGAAGTCGATGTGAGGGGTTTTGATGCATCTTTATCATGTACTCCACAACGCTTTCCATGCCCATAACCTCTAGAGATCCCGACTCAAGAAGTAGGAGCATACATGGTGTTTGTGTCTTAACTTGGAGAAGGTTTGTAAGAAAATTCACAAAATCTTTCCAAGTAGACTTTGAGATGCTCCCGCCCCACACTTCAACTCCATAAAGAATAACCTGTGTCACCAATGCATCAAAAAAATACTTCTTGAGAACCCAACACTTGATGTTTTCCGCATTACAAATGTTCTCAAATTCATAATATGCTCTCCTTCCCGCTTCCAAACGACGCATAGCACATTCATGCCACTTGTGATTGGACGGAACCTCAACGCCAAGGTACTTAAATCTCTCAACAACTTCAAGTGTCTCATTGTTGTACACAATGCATGGCGGTTGGTTTTCACAAGCATAACCTTTGTTTTGGATTCATTCACAACTAGCCCACTATGCAAGCAAAATTGTGGATCATTAGTGATTGCGAAGGGAGCCCACAATGGCTTGGTATATTCTATGCATGTATTTGAGGTACGAGATGGCATCGTCTCGGTTTTATTGTTGGAATGCATTGTGTGAGAGACGTGTCTCCTTCGCGAGTGAGCTCCAGTATGCTCAGGAGACAGAGCTTTTAGTTGTGTAGGACATGCCAATAGATTCTATAGAGAGAAAGGTAGAGTGACAATTCTCTGGTGAGACACAATAGGTGTTTCAAAGCCTATGAAGGTAGAGATAGAGCAGTTTGCTCCCTAGAGATAGAGGTAGAGATGACAGACATGGAGTTCTTTGATATGCTCGTGCTAGAGGCTGATGAGTTGATGCCACGACACACAATTTCGCTTATGGGTGAGAGGGACAAAGACATCCTACTGTCGACGATGACACATCCATACGTGATGAGTAGTCCTGATGATGCACAGGGGAGGCTAGGAGAGCCAGGTTTGCGCAGATTTTGTCTGTTTTCAAGAGTCTCATGTACGACCCACTAGTTTAGAGGCTCGACCTAGTAGTTGTAGTGGGAGCATTTGCAATAGAGATTGTCAGTCATGCGATGACTGACACTAGCATGGTGTACTTTGGAGCTTTGTAGACCATACAGAGTTGTTTGCAATATTTACACGCAGGCTCTAGCGTGGATACATATGCTCACCTATCACTAGAGCCAATACGACTGCATGTTGATCGACCGAGCGAGCCAGTGGGCATAGGTTGTGAGAGTCTCCCACCTATTTTCTTGTAAATATTAGTAGTTTAGCTAGTATGTACCACTCATCGATGTATCGCCTTTGAGTGGGAGTTTGTTGGGGTAAAGACACTGCGCCTTTGCCCGGGGCTGGATGTCCACTGTCCGATCGTCCACTGTGTATACATTCCTTATTATTCTTATACCTAAAATAATAAGGAGCTCCTCATCACTCCACCCACACAATGCTTCTCCTCTCCTCTTTCCTCTCCTGTACCACACAAAGCACACACGCGTCCGCACTACGCGCACTCACAAGTGAGGTTGATTAATCACTTTAGATCCTTCATTTAACAAAGCTCATGTTATTTGTAAAGTGCCCAACTTCACATCTAGGAGGGTACCCTATAATCTACATTCTCTAATGTATCTAGATCACTGGCTCCTACTGGCTTCATTCCACTTTCTTATTAAGTGGAATCTCCACAGATACCTTTTCTCCATCCACTCCTAGGTAAAATTACCAAGCAACGCTCGGAATTGAGCCTTGGTGCTCACATATGAGACCTATATTCTCCACGCTAACCAACCCAGTGCAAAGACTTGCTGGTTGCCTTTGTTACACACTTAATAATAAAAAAACCCCCTATTTGGTGTCTCCTAAGCCCTCCCGCCTCATTTGGATGTGTGCATCCTCAAAACACGTTGCTCTCAACACCAACCTCCCTCTCCTCCTGGCATCGGGCATGCAACCTGCACTCCTCGCATGCCACGTAACTACTTCATCTCCGTGCTCATACTCATGCGACACCTCCACTCCATGAGATAACGATCTACCCACTGCTCCTTTTTCCTTTACTTTGCACTCCTCGGGCATGCAACCTGCACTCTTGGCATGCCACGTAGCTACTTCATCACCGTGCCCATACCCGTGCGACACCTCCACTCCATGACAACGATCTGCCCACTGCTCCTTTTTCCTTTACTTTGCTTACTCTCCCCTTTCTAAAGCAAGCTAGAGGGTATCTCCAAGGATTCTACCTATTGTTATTAAAAAAAAACCGTTTTGCCCACCTACTTGATGTCACCAAATGACCATTGTAGCACCATCCGTTCCACTTTTCTACAAACGGTGACACTGGATTCATCATCTACTTTGAAGTATCCTCATCACAGTACCTAATACCTTAGCAACCTCCCGTATGATTGATTTCCCAAGCTGCTTCTCATATACCAAAATGGCTTTGAGCTTTTTAGATGGTAAAATTGGTGAAATATCCCCCTCCTCCTTATGCCCCTCCAATTTCTTTGGGTTCTTCAACACATTGGTCCCAAATTCTTTTTGTATCTTCTAATTAGATGATCTTTCTACATTGAACATTCCCTCATAGATCTTGGGACGACTAAATTTTCAATGCCATCTTGATATCTTATTTCGCCAATTATAAATAGTTTGAGAAATCTCAATAACCATGCATATGCACTTTAATCTCCTGTTTAGAAGGATCAAGATCAGGTAACTTTTCTAGATGTATCATGTTCAATTGATTAGTTGTTGCCTGATTTTGTCAAATTATGGGAATACCTCTTTCATTTCTATGCTTGCACCATAGCTCACAATTACGTTCTTCCCCGATTTTAGTCCAACTTTTAGTTTTACTATGAAACCAGTTGGGTGCGCCATGCCTCGTCTATAAGTGACACGGGGTCAGCGATTAGGGATCCATGGCGGGCAATTTATCGGCAATGCATGATGAATTGGGGCCTTCAGATCTCCGCAGTAGGGGGGAAGGACTTTTATACGACTAGAGTTGCGTAGCTTTCAATGTGAAGGTGGAGGTTTGGGGTTCAAAGGGCCGCCGCACGCAGGTGGAACCCTAATCTTTTTGTCCCATGAGACTTAATCAATGGTGGATTAAACCTCCACCATTGATCCCTCCACTTCTCCGGTGTCACTTATAGTCGAGGGTGCGCCATCGCAGCACGGCCGACGTATGCTTGTCCTTTGTGTGAGACACTGGCCTCTGTAAGTGGGGCTTCCAATAAATAAGAGTAACCCGACCACTGGAGATACAATAGATCTCACTACGAACCTGCGTTTTCTCTGCTTACAGTTTCTAGAGGAAAGAGCGCGATCAGACAGAGAGTTCGAAGCCTGCATTTGCCATGGAAAGCTTTGATTCCTACGTTGGGGGGGAGGAGGATCTTCAGGGAGCGGCCAGCGCTCGCCCCTTTGATGGCGATGGCTACATGGGTTTTGATCCGAGGCTTTCCTCCCAGAGATTTGAAAGTTTCGACACCTTTGGAGGTGAAAATCCGTACATGTCGAGCCAAACTGAAGATCTGGGTTTAGTAGAAGATGAAGAAGGAGAAGATGGATTTTCTGCTGCTAAGCTGGGTAGCAGCAATGGAGCCTTTAACGCACCCCCTGTGTATCAAAGCTCTTTTGATGATGATATCGGTGATGGGCAGCACTCTCCTGCCATGTCCTCTCCTTTTGGACAGAGCTTTGAGTCCAGACTCCACTCCGAGTTCACTCCTGGAAATGAATTTTCCCCATCTGCAGATTCAAATGGCAAGGGTTTTGGCCATATTGATGATGGATTTGGACATGGTGAGGCTGATCCCGTTTTTGTTTATCCACCTCCCAGTGGTTCCCTGAATGGTGGTTCTGTCCTTCCGCCTCTAGAAGAAATGCAGGCTGAAGAAGGCTTCATTTTGCGTGAATGGAAGCGGTAAGCAGAAAAGTTCGTGTTTATTTCTATATAATGTCTGAGATCTCTGTTCTTATCTATTACATCTTGTTGTTCACAACCTCATAACATGCAAAGGAGTTTCATACTCAACAGAGAGTCATGTGGTTCAGATGGGGTTCAAGGGGTCCTGAGTTTTCAATGAAGACAGTGTAATGGAACAGATCGGAAATTATTTGGTTTAACCATGACACACTCTTTTTAACAATTGGTCTGGTTAAGGATCTCCAAACTGCGTGCCGATGTGATGGATGTTTTGGTTTATTGGTAGGTTTTTGGTTCAACACTAAAAGACTATTTCACTATAAACAAAGTGCTTGAGTTTTTACATCTCGTCATTCACCTGTTTTATGTACGTATATTGTATGTGTGTCACTCACATGATGCTGCCTGGTAAACATGCTGCTATGTCTCATAGAAAACCTTTAGACTAGGTAAGCATAGGGTTTGTGTGTTTTGGCACCCTACTAGAATATCAAGGTGCACGATGTCTGTGAGTATGTGCATGTAGGTTGTGCAAATGCAATTTGAAGACAGTTGGCTCAATTTATTGAGTTTATGAGGGATTTAATCTTGAGTGAAGACTTCTATTCTCTAATGGTGACTCATAGATTCCCAAGTGAGCTTTTAAATAAGGGGACGCTAGTTGGACCAAGTGAAGTACACGATTTCTCAGTCAATGGCACATTCAAACTTCCCACATGCCTGGGGCTTTTGAGAGACCAGGCGACCTCTTTGGTGAAAATTTTCAGGAAAAGATCTCCTTGCAATAGCCAGCTGCCAGTCATTGCATTTTGGATGAGAGATTATCATCCTGCATATGCGATTTGTTTGGGGTCAGATCTTTTGTGGAAAAGGTCATCGAATGAGCCAGCTACTCTTGCATTTTTGCAGCAGCAGGTCACCTCTCGTATCTGCTGCATTCAGCCCGTACTAGGTTTGCAAGGTAAGCCAGAAGAAGAAGAAATCCCTTTCCCAGATCAGATCAGTGCTACAGTAGCAGATTAGAGTCTTAGTGAGAGCGGACAGCATGTGCCAAGTGGTCTTTTGGTTGCATCTACATTAATGGTATCATATTGTCACATGAAATCAAGGTACGGTTCTTGTGTGTCACAAAATGATGACGTTTCATGACCAAATTCAATGGAAAGAGCCGTCTAGACTTAGAACCTGGATGCTCAAATCAGGCCCCGCTGTCCGTGAATTGCAGGATTGTACAGACTGATGGCATGGAGTGCTGTTGTGTGGACTGATGACATGGCACATTGTACGGAGATTGTTGATGTGGCCATTTTTACTGTGGGGATGATTTCTGGTGTCAATTGTATGCCGGTGCCAGTCCAGCTTGGAAACAATGATAGCATTGATTGTTCTTCCTCAAAAATTCTTGTTGTATTGGAGTAAATTTGAGATTTTTGCGAGATGAGATTTGGCCTTTGACGAGCATATTCGTTTAGAGGGTGATTTTTGCTCTCTAGTCATCCACCATATCCCTAGATTTGCCTATGCTTGGAGATCTAGATGATAATTCCTCTCGAGGTTAATGAACCGTCCTCTTCGGTTCTTGACCCTTATGCTCCAGAGATGGATGCATGGACTCATGATGATGATGGGTCTTATCATGGTGCAAACGATGAGGAAGAGATACCAGTAGCTCCCTCGGGGCAAACCCGACGACAAGATACCGAAGTGGCTATCGGAGACCTTGCCAAATGTTGCTACCTCAGATTTTCCACCAGATTAGCATGAGGTGGGTACTACTCGATGGTCTCGATGACTTCAAAATGATGAGACAAATGGGAGTTTATTACAGGTGAACTATGCCTTGATGTTCTGAGTGGCAAAGGACAGAGAACCTTTTACAGATGATGAGGCCCTTTTTCAACTAAAGTGGAGGGAAGCCATGTAGAAAGAGCTTGATTCCATAACACGTGGGAGTTGGTTCTACGGCCACCAAAGCGAAAGATCATTGGTGTCAAAAAGGTATTTGGATAACCACAAGGCATGACTCGTTGCCAATGGCTTTTCTCAGAGATTGGGTATGGACTATGACGAGACCTTTGCACTGACTGCGAGGATGGCGACTATTTGGATAGTTTTTCCTCTAGTGGCTCATCCTCGATGGCCCCGTGTTTGAGATGGATGTGAAGTATGCCTTTCTCAACAGCGACTTAGAGGAGGAGGTACATGTGGAGCACCCTCCAAGATTCTCAGTTTTTAGGATTGAGCGACAAAGTTTACAGGTTGCATTGAATGTGATCATTGGTACATTCTTTGGATTGAAAAAAATATGATGTACTCCTGACAATTGCAGGAAAAACACGTCGACACATATTGGCCCGCTCCTCTAAAGAAACATCTAGAAATCTCGTGGACCACATAAAAAGAGATGGGGAGGCAAGATCTCGTACATCGGGATATTTGCTGTATTAAGGTTCATATTCCTGTCCGGTGGTAGCTCGAGTATCTCCCAAGAGCGGATTAGGGAGTGAGGATTTTTGTGGTTGTGCCCGGCCGTATCTGAGATAGACGTACCTGTTCTCGGCGATGCACTCCACGATGTTGCTCACTCGATAGGCCCGCATGAGGCGGGACCCCAGTCGACTACAGGTTACACTTTTCTTTTTCTCATGATCAATTTCATGGAGAAGCAATAAACAGCCTATAGTTGCCTTATCTTCCATAGAGGCATAGTACTGAGCTGTTTGCAGTGCTACATGTGAGTTAGTGTAGATTCAGACGCTACTTTTAGAGATGGGATTTCCCCAGCAGACTATCATTATGTACTCTGACAACAGAGTATAGCCATTGCGAGAAACCGTGTGTTCCATGCTCGGACCAAGCAGATAGAGATACAATACCATTTTGTTCATGAGAAGACCAAGGATGGCTCTATTGGACTAGAGTACATCCTGTCTTCGGATAACCCTGTTGATATCTTTACCAAACCTCTTCTACAGGTGACATTATCCTCTCATGCCAGCTCCCTTGGACTTGTTTCTCGTCCAGGAGCTGAGAGGTGTTAGAGTTGAGATTCCTTGTCACGTGACAAATCCAACCCTATGTGTCCGTGGACAAGCTACAGCATGATCAGGGCTCAGTCAGTCCAGTCAAGTCTAGATTTAGAAGTGATCTGGCACTTTTGTGAGTCTATTCGTAGACCGTGCATGCCCAGTCACTTAGTGTAGATGCATATCCTCTGGTTGCACACAACATGATCATCAGAATTCCCATCAGAATCCATTAGATTCAGTCAGGGGAATTTTCCAGTGCATTTAGCCTATTTTTCCTTATTTTTCCCTATTTTTGGTATTTTTCACTTATTATTTTTAAGTGACTTTCCAACAAAAGTAGGTAGGGCAATTTTGCTAAGTTAATATATAAGCAAACCCAAGTTAGCACTAAATGGCAGAAGAGGCAGCAGGAGCTTCTCTCTCAAGAGGCATCTTCTCAGCAGAACCCGCAGTACCCCCCAACCATGGTGCTACCTCTCCCTGTAGCTAGCGTTTTTGGTTTTCCAGCAGTACCTCTCCAAGCTCTGGCGTTTCAGCATTGCATGTGTCGCCACCAACACCCAGCCCTAGCGTTTTCAACTGTGCATCATCTCCAGCACATCAGATCCCTAGCGTTTTACTAACGCTACAGAGCAGCCTCTACGTTTTTGGTTTTCAGCCATTCCGAAGTAGAAGAACAGCCAACGTTTGGTTTCAGCCCTTTGGCAGTAGAAAGTCAGCGTTTTCAGCAGTGAAGGACAACAGACAATTCAGCCCTAGTTGGTTGCAGATACACCCCATTCTCAGCCCTCGAAAACGCAGCAAAACAGTCATTTTCAACCACCGAAACAGCCCCGAAATTCAGCAGATAGAAGACCACAGATTTCAGCCCTAAAGTCGTCGTCGTCACCACCGTCGTCGTCATTGGCATAGTCCCAAGTTGCATCAGTCCATTGCATACTCATTGTACCACTTGTGCAATCAAAAGTAGACCACTCTCGCCGACGAGAGTGGGGCCTTCAGAGGAGGGTTTTACGTCGTCTTTGGTGTCGTATCTCTCTTCTCTCTCTCTCTCTCTCTCTCTCAGTCCCATACACTTGCACGCACAGTGTCCATTCACTTTGTTCGTGATCATAGCACTTTCCATTAAGAACGGAAGGCTCTTCCTTCCATAAGAACTAACAGGAACCTTGAGCACAGTTCGGAGCACTCATCTTGAGCAAAGCGCAAACAATCATTCCATTGCACCTAACATTCCTATCCGTCGGTGGTAGCTTCAGTATCTTCGAGAAGCAGATTATGGAGTGAGCGCTGTTTTGTGGTTGTGCCGGGCCGTATCCGAGGTAAACGTACCTGTTCTTGACGATGCACTCCACGGTTTTGCTGACTCGGTAGGCTGGCATGAGGCGGGACCCCGTTCCTAGGGTTTCTCGGGGTCAGAGTCTCGAGTGCTTTGTAGTTCTGCTACTAAATATGTGTGTCAGGTCACTTTTAGCGAGTTGACATATTTATTAGCATTTTTAGCCATTTATCAGGATCGTAGGGTTTTGTAGTAGGTCCCAATTGTGGGAATTGCCTATATATGCAACCCACCCCCTTGTACTTTTGGCATGTGTTATCATTGCAGAGCTATAGCGTTTGGACACTCTAGCATTTTCTGCAAGTGTTTCCTATGTGTACGCCTTCACCCTCTCTCTAGCTTTTTTTGTCCACCAACTCTCTCTCTCTCTCTCTCTCTCTCTCTCTCTTCCCCCCCCCCCCCCCCCCCCCCTTGCTAGCGCTACCTCTCCCTTATCGTGTGCACACCCTCTTGGTGTGACATTGCTTGTGGTACGTTCTCGTATTCAATGGGTGGTACGCGCTAGGAGCTTGAGTACGAGGAGGTCCATCGTGATAGATCCGAGATCTATTGGTTGCCCGGTTCAGAGAGGAGGTTTGCTCGCGGTTGCAGACAAATTCATCACCCGATTCACCCTTTTCCGTTGCACCTTTGACATGCTGGTGATGCAATACGTGTGCAAGAGTCAAACTTCTCACCAAATTGAGGAGACTTACTCTCTTGCTCACCCCCAATATTGTTGTTGTAAGAGGCACCTATGAGTGGATTTCCAAAGATTTCAAGGGTTGTAGAACTGGTCTATCCTCAACATTGTAGGCTATTCCTAAGCGGTCTTTGATTGCTTGTCCTACTCTGTCTGTCTATCTAGTTGCTCTGGAACATTCTCTCGATCCTACTCTGTATCCTCTCCTCGGGAAGTCTGTCTGGGGGCTACGTTTGGTCATCCATCCTCTGTCTCACTATCCATTTGTAAATAAGAATAGGCTTTGCCTTGCTTTGTCTACCTATTTTTCTTTGTCTTTGTTTCTATGTCTGATCAACAGTGCGTTGCTACAACTGACTTTGACGCCTTTGATCTCTATCAAGCTCTCGTGCAGGGCCTTGCTACTGTGCAGAACTCTGTTGGTCAGCTGTGGCTATGAGGGCCGTTCCCTCTTGCGACCAGTCTGTCTTTGTTGTCGCCCTCTAGGGAAATCCTCACCAGATGCCCCATTTCATGATATCGAAGTCATTGATTTAGTCAGCTCGTAAGCACAATCCTCTGCGAGTATAACACCCCTTTCCATTAAGTGATGGTATTTGGAAACTCTGTGGAAGGTTTGGTAGCCACCTTAATAGATGGCACAAATGTCAAGATTTGTACTGAGGAGATAAATGGTATGCAAAAAATAGAATCCATCTACCTCAACATGTCTGGCAACCAAAACTATGCAAATAGGTCTAGACAAGCAATTTTTACAAGATACTTGGGATTTGACGCCTCCCCTTCAAAGCAGCTAAAGTAAAATCCTTATACCGCGGATGCAAGAAAATCGATCTCTCTCCAAAAGTGAGAGGAGTGCGATTGACGACCCTTGAGGCAAGCCCTTGTGATGATTAAATAGCAATGAAAGTACTGTGCCCAAAACGATGATATTCTCTATTGAGCCTTTATCCGAAGAGGCTAAAGAATTGTGAGCCACTCTCGAGTTTTTACCCGAGTGTAGGAACAACCGACTAGGTGGCTGACAACGCCTCTGCGAGAGAGAGCCTCAAAATCATCACCAATCTTGTGCTCTAGATCCTTTGAGATGACAAATGATAGTGTCATAATCATGGTCACCGCGAAACACTTTTTGGCGGGTCCAAATACGTGAAATGTTTTGTTGATCAAGTGAAACACATGTCATTTGCTAACAACAAACTACCATAGTTTGATGTTTTAGGACCTTTCAACATCCATTTGTACATGTTTCGGGCCCACATTTCACTCCGCTCTATAATCAGACTAAAATGTTTTGTGGTGAAACACCAGGTTTTGAGGGTGAAATGTTTCGCGGTGACACTGCTGGCATAATACCCGAGAGAGTCGAGGTTGTTGAGAAATTGCAAATATCCAACCCTTTCACCACTCACTCTATCCCAACCCTATCCCTTGCGAGATGGCGAACTGTAGCAGGTCACCACCAAGGCTTCGCTAGTTGGAGCCAAAATAGCTGATGTGGCCTAGTGCGAGGGAGGGGACGACAACTGAGGGTGATCGGGAGAACTAGTGATGCTACAGTTGCTTGTTGTGAGAGTGTGGCAACATTGCTCTCTCTCTACAAATCATCACGTCCTCTGTTGATCAACACAACACTTTTCTCCAGTTTACTAAAAAAAGTATGGCGAGCTACACTAAAAGTGAGCAGGAGTGCTAAAAGTGGACAGATTTGTAGAGAACGAAGATGACGATTGGTGAGGACTCAAGTTATGGCAGTCCGGTTGTAGAGTCTATTCAGCAGCTGTCATAATGGTTACCGGCATTGATAGGGGAGCCCCACGCTCTATAAACAAAACTCCCTGTGCGAGGGACATGTGTAACAGACTTGGACACTCCAAGTCAAGAATCTACCGCGACAACACCAAATAACCACTTCAAAACACTTCTAAGTTCACAATTTTACAATTGATTCACGCTGGACCGGCGGAGTTCCGTGCCTAGAGATATTGGCCCCAAAGACTGGCGCCCCATTTCTTTTCGTATTAATCTGAGTTCAAAGTACAAGAGTGCGGGCAGGCGCTCACACTCAGACTCTGCGTCTAGATGCTCTGAGTCGTGAGAGGCCTACCTGCATATTTAAAGAGTACAAGCGATGCTAAAAAGTAAAAATCAAAACCCCTCATAAAAATAAAGCAAAGGCTCTTTCTCTCTCTTGCTTGTAAAATAAAGCAAAAGAAGTTCTCTCTCTCTCTCTCTCTCTCTCTCTCTCTCTCTCTCTCGCGTAGAAAAAGCAACCAAAGCTGCGTAGCCAAAAAACTATCCCATCTCCGCACGTTGCTGCCATGTCAGCAATGTCCGTACACTTGCCCGCCATTTGCGGAAACTGTCGTACAACTTACCACGTCAGCATTCCAACTTGTTTTCGGGTTTTTTTGCAGCCAACCAGCCATGTCACCATTTCTTGCCAGAGGGTGTGTGTATGGGCAGCCACAAAAAAACATTGCGAATCGTGCAAGTATTCTGGCAGCTTCAGTCCAAAGGAGATATCATTCATCTTTTCGGAAAACGTGGAAAGGTCCACACTATGTCATGCTAAGCTTACAAAGAAGCCGCTCCTTTCCCCTTTGTTTTCTTTCTCGGCGTGCCTTGCCATAATGTAAGAGCACCCAATCCTTCTCCTTCAATTTCAAATCGTGACAATGGCGATCTGTTGCCTTTTTCTGTCTTTCCTGAAATTTCTGCAAAGCCTTTCGGACCAAGTCCCTCGTGAACTGGTCGGCTTCAAAGAAAAATTTTATCTTTCGCGCTAAGGAAGGGTATAACCTTCGTAGCAAATTCATTTTTTTTTTCTCAAATGGCATCTTCCCCATCAAAGAGTCAAACGTGTTTCTGTAGGCATATTCCACCAAAGGTAAAAACCTTTCCCAAGTAATCTTCTGATCCAACCAAGAAGACTTCAACAAAGCTAGTACCACTGAATCAGAGATTGCTTGTCAGTCTGCAGGTGGAATGATGATGAGAATTGCAACCGCGTGCCTATGTTCTCCCAAATAGCTGTTCAAAACAAACTCCTGAACCTGGGGTCCTGTGGGAGACAATCGTCTCAGTCATGCCATGTAATCTGAAGACCTGGGCAATAAACAATCGTGCCCACACTGTGTTCTTGGGAGATGAAATCCATTGCAATACTTTCCCAGGGCGGGTGGGTATGGGTAAGAAGGTTGTAACTATCCTTGTGCTTTATGCCCGTCAAACTTGACCTTCTGCCATACCAAGCAACTGTGCACAAACTCGTCCACATTCTTCTTGAGTCTCGGCCAAAAGACGTCTCTCTCTACCCCTTCAAGGTGGTAGCAATGCCGCGGTGACCCGTAAAAGGCGGACAGTGGCATTCGGTTAGAACCTTTTTCCTCAACAGCTGTGTAACGCACAACATGGTTTTCTTCATCAAGTAGCCATCCCGAATGGAATAATCCGCTACTATCTCCCCTATTCGTATTCAACTGAATACATTTGCAAAATCGGTTCTGTGGCGTACTGATCGACCATATCCTCGAAGTTCCTATGATGTATCGCGGAAACAGCCAAAACCAACGGCTTTCGGGACAAAGTATTTGCCACCAATTTCTTCTGTACCTGCACATGGACAATCCGGAAGTAAATCGTGACAAGATGTTTGCCCACCGCATCTGCTTTTTCTGATAGCTGCTTTCGTGACAAGTAGCGTAAACTCGCATCATCTGTGAAAACCGTAAAATCGGCTCCTAGTAGGTAATGTTGCCACTGAATAAGAGCATGGATAGCCGCCAAAAGCTCTTTCTCACAAATTTCTGTTGTCAATTCTAGCCTTGAGAACAATCGGCTCTCGTAGGCAATGACATTGGCCTTCTTGCATTAAGACCGCATCCAGACTACGACCACAAGTATCACAATATACTTCAAACGACTTCTTTAAGTTCGGCAAAGTCAAAACTGGTCCCGTAGTCAATTTCTCTTTCAAAGTCTGAAAGGCAGTCACCTTTGTGGGTCCCCCACGAGAAAAGGACTTCTTTTTGTGTCAAGATATGCAAAGGGGAAGCAACCTCTGCAAACTTTCGAATGAACCGCTTGTAGTACGAACACAGTCCCAAGAAGCTTCTAACTTCATGGACATTCTTTAAATCGGGCCTATCTTGGCCGGATCCATTTGCACTCCTGCTCTGTTGAGACCATGTGTCCCAAAAAAGTGTATCTCTGGTAGGAAAAATTCACTTTTTTTTTTGCATTAATCACTAACTTGTGATTTCGTGCCTGAAAGACCTGAAGCAGATGATCTCGATGTTCTGTCTCATTCTTGGAGAAAACAATGATATCGTCAAAGGAAGTGCCGACAAATAGCATATACTCTCGAAAATCCTGTCCATCATCTGGTTAAATGTCGCAAGAGCATTGATTAAGCCAAAAGGCATCACCAAAAACTCAAATAACCCAAAAGTCGTCCGAAAAGCTATCTTGTAGACATCTCACGGCACGATTCTGATCTGATGATATCCACTCTTCAAATCAATCCTACTAAAGCACGAGGATCCCTGTAATCTGTCGAGTATATCATCGATCCTAGGAATCAGAAATCTGTTCTTGATGGTGATTTTGTTGAGAGCTCTATAATTGATGCAGATTCGCCAAGATCCATCTTTCTTCAAAACCAACAACACTGGAGAACAATACGGTGAAGTACTAGGGTGGACAAGACCTTTTTCCAAGAGGTCTTTCACTTGGTTCATAATCTCTTCGTTCTAGGCTCGGCTCACACGGTAAGGTGGCCGGTTTGGTGGTGTGCTTCCAGGTATCAGATCGATAGTAGGACGAGCGGATGGTAACTCGCTTGGCAAGCCCTCTGAAAAGCAATCGGCATGAGTGTGGAGAAAATCTTGGCGTTCTTTTGTTCAGGTCATAACATATTCGACCTTTATCCATCGTTCAGTTCTCTCCCCAAAAAAGTGAGTAAAAGAAACTGAAGTTCATCAAGTACAATCTCTGAGCCCTTCATTTGTCAAAGTCGCTTTCTCGGCCCGGTAATCAACCACTGCGTTGTTGTTGTGGTACCAAGGGAACTCGAGGAGAACGTCACAACCTTCCAAGGCAAATACGTAAAACTCCTCGTGCCCTAAACACCCTTGTCATTGCAAATGAAGTTTGCCAATGCTCGGTGTAATGGCAATATCCCGTCCGGGTGCCACTCGAACTACCTCCGCCTGCGGCCTCAGCCTATCGGGCGTAATTCCAAATCAAGCCGCCAATTCCAAGTGAAAAGAAGTTGGCCTTGGCTCCTTCAAAAGAGCTCCCCGATTTTTCACTTTGCCCCAAAAGCGGCAGTTTGCACTTTCATTCATTTGATTCGGTTCAGGCCCCACGCAATGTGGTACCAGTTCTGCTTTTTATCTGCCTTTTCTGCCATGTCTCTCAGCTGTTTTAGAAGTTTCTTCATCCTATACATTCGGTGCCTTGTTAGGGCACTTCGCGGAGATATGCCCAGTTTTTCCGCATTCAAAGCACTTCCCCTCGATGAAGCGAGCTCGGTCCTGAGGAGTAAGCCTGGGTCGTGCATCTTTCTTTTCTGAGTTGCTTTTTCTCTTTCTACTTTCATTCGTCGAAGTTTGTTCAGCTCTTTGTGTCATGATCTCATCGGTGGGGTAGGTCAGGTGTAACAGACTTGGACACTCCAAGTCCAGAATCAATCACGACAGCACCAAATAACCACTTCAAAACAATTCACAGATTCCAATAGATTTGCACTGGCTCGGCGGCGTTCCGTGCCTAGAGATATTGGCCCCAAAGACTGGTGCCCCTTTCGGCATTTCTTTATGTATTAAATCAATGTCAAAGTACAAGAGAGCGGTTAGGGTTTCACTCTCTCAGACTCTGCGTCCAGATGCTCTGCAGAGTGAGCCCTCACCGCTTATTTAAAGTTTACAAGGGATGCCAAAAGCAGAGCCCCAAAAGCTTGAGTTAAAAGCAAAAATTCTCTCTCTATCTCACACAAACCCTCTCTTGAGTTTGTAAAATAAAGCAAGCAATTCTCTCTCTCTCAAGCTCCAAATTGCGTCGCCCAAATCTGCTTTTTTCAACGCCGTAAAATCCAAAAGTCTGTATTGCTGCCACGTGGCATTTCTGCCGCTTGTTTTAGGGTTTTCAGCCACATTTAGGGTTTCAGCCAGTAGTTAGGGTTATGGTTTCTAGAAATTAGGGTTTTTGTAGATTAGTGTTTTTGGCAGAAATTAGGGTTTGCAGGTTTTAGGGTTTCTGCTCTCGGTAGCCACGTCATCACTTTGTGACATCAGACTGCCAGAGTGAATGGCAAAACCCCGTTTCGCGTGACTCATCAACTCCTGAATGGAAGCTGACTTCTGTTCTAAGCAGTGATCTCGGATCTCTGTAGGTAGACCCAAGGTAAACCGCTCAATCTGCTCCTTGAACGAGATCTTCTTAAATGAAGAGGCCGGTAGAAAAGAGCTCCAGAATCTCTTGCAATAAGCATCCACTGTATCTTTCTTGGTCATCCGAAGATGGTTCCAAGCAGCTCGTATATCGCGTTCATACTCTTGAGTCAGCCAAGAAGAAATAAAAAGCTTCTTAAATTTCAGCCATTTAACTGGCGCAGTCTTGTTTAAAAGAAGCGTGGACCACCAAGTTCGAGCATTCCCCTTAAAGCAAGAGGCAGCTCTCCGAATCTTAGAGTGCTCTGAGTAGTGTCCTCCAGCGAAAGCGATGTCAAACTGCTGTACAAACGACAAAGCCTTCAAAGCATCACTATATCCCGAAAACGTGTCAAATTTAATTGACTGTCCACCTTCCTTAAACTCTCGGACTTTCTTGCTTTTGTCTTTGAGAAAGTCATACTGGTTGGCTTTATAAAAATTCTTCTTCTTTGCATAAAAGTTGCTTTCGTCAGAGTCTGAACTGTCTGTAGACGAGTTCTCTGTAGAACTGTCACTCATTGGGCGAGATTTAGACTTCTTTTGCCTTTTTCTTGCCCTTTCCGAAGCGTTGTTTCTTGCTTCGCTTTTTGCCTTTGGGGTCTTCTTTGCTCGAGTCCGATGAGCTAGAAGAACCGTCAGAAAAAGAAGAAGAAGAAGAATTGGGTACTTCTTCAAAATTGAACACGCTTCTTCTGTTTCTTTGCCTTTTCAAATGTCGAATGACGACCCAAATAACCTGGGAAGTCAGTGCCTTTCTTCTTCTTTTTGCCGTGCTTTTTAGCTTTGTTTTGCGCGTCAAAAAGCTGAGCAATGTGTGCATCAACCACCTCTTCTAATTCCTTCTCTGAATATTTCTTGTGAGCAGAAGGTTTCTTGAGAGCGGGTTTCGGGGGTGGTGGTGTGGTTTTTTGCCACTGTGCATGCACTTTCTGAAAAGAAGTATCGCTCATATATTTTGCAAATTTTGGGTCCTTCGCAAAATTGAGCATCATCTTTGTTGCATCGCCAATCAATTGATAACGCTCCATCTCTCGACGCTCCGCTTGAGTAGGCCGAGGCGGGCCATACTCCTTGCCGGAATCTTCGTTGTGATCCTTTGCTGCATCTCTGGATGCAGAGGGAGTCGACCGATCCTTGCGTGAAGCCATAGGTGCCGCGGAAAAAAGATCGGATTTCCCATAGAAGAGAAATCGGCCGTGCTCTGATACCACTGTTATAGACTTGGACACTCCAAGTCAAGAATCTACCGCGACAGCACCGAATAACCACTTCAAAACAGTTCACAGTTCACAATTGATTCACACTGGCCCAGCGGAGTTCCGTGCCTAGAGATAATGGCCCCAAAGACTGGCGTCCCTTTCGGTATTTCTTTTTGTATTAATCTGAGTTCAAAGTACAAGAGTGCGGGCAGGCGCTCACACTCGGACTCTGCGTCCAGATGCTCTGAGTGGTGAGAGGCCTACCTGCATATTTAAAGAGTACAAGGGATGCTAAAAAGCAGTGCCCCAAAAGCTGGTAAAAATCAAAAGCCCTCATAAAAATAAAGCAAAGGCTCTTTCTCTCTCTTGCTTGTAAAATAAAGCAAAAGAAGTTTTTTCTCTGTCTCAAGCTCTCGTGTAGAAAAAGCAACCAAAGCCAAAAAACTGTCCCATCTCCGCACGCTGCTGCCACGTCAGCAGTATCCGTACACCTGCCTGTGATTTGTCGAAACGCCGTATAGCTTGCTATGTCAGCATTCCAGCTTGTTTTCGGGTTTTTCTGCAGCCAGCCAGCCATGTCACCATTTCTTACTAGAGGGTGTGTGTATGAGCAGCAACGTCACCGAGTTGTGACAATAGGTGTTAGGGAGTGAGGACTGTTTTGCAGCTGTGCCCGGCCAGTGTGGGTAGGTTTCTCATTTTGGGATTTTCCAGCCATGTTTAGCTTGGGTTTTTGGCTTTGTTCCATGGCCATATAGCCTCCTAGAGGCCTGGGATATTTTATCCCAGAGCACTATGGGCATATGGTGCCCTTTATCCCATTTCCCTCATATTTTCCCCTTTATTCCAGGGTCGTGGAGCATGAGGGTTGGGTCGGGCAGCTGGTGGTTGGCCCTATATAGGAGCAGGGGAGGGGTTCACCTCTCTATGCATGCAGTGGAGTCAAGAGGGGGGGCGCCCTTAGGGAGCAACCCTGGCCAGTGTTGGCAGGCAAAGTAGGTTCGTTTTTGGTCAGCCTACCGATCTTTAGATCAGCCCCAGCGTTTTTCATGGGCACCAGTTGCAGTGTTTGGAGATCATCTCTACGGTACGTCTCCTTAGGGCAGCCTTACAGAGGCCTTGTGATCATGCATTGGCAGGGTTTCTCATGCGAGATCCAGATCTAGATCTAGATCTAGCCAGGAGGAGGTGCACTAGATGTATGCTTGCAGAGCATGTTAGAGGCAATACCCACGTGGAGGTCGTGTCAGTGGTCTCATGTGCATGAGTAGTTGGCAATGTCAGTAGCAGTCGCAGTTGTGTGTACCTCGGGTCTATCCATTGGGCATGTCAGTTATATGTGGGAACCCCCCCCCCAACCCATTCACCCTTTTTTATTTTTTGGCAGGCCATTTTTAAAAATTTTCAAGTTTCTTATGCTTGTTTCTATGTCTAATACTTTTTGTTCAGTGCTATACATATCTGAAGGAACTCAGTATGCAGGCCTTGATATTGCTGCATGTGTCTTTTTGTCTTCTTTGGGGGGAGGGGGGGGGGGGGGGGGGGGGGGGTGGAAGCACATGTCAGTGTAGCTAGTGCATATGGTATTGATGGGGATGTATTATCTAGTCAATACTCTGCATGATAGAGCTGATGATTATTTGTCTTGTGGATGGCTACACCTGTAGCTTGCACTTATCTTTGTGGATGAATTTGTGATTTCTCGAATTTGCCTAGATATACAGGTCCAATTATCAAGTATGTTCACGCTGTAAAATTTATGACCGCATTTTCTCTTGGATGCTTATGCAGCCAAAATGCTATTCGCCTAGAGGAGAAAGCTAGACTGGAGAGAGAGCAGCTCTCACAGATCATTGATGCAGCAGATTCTTACAAGGATGGGTTCTATGAGAAAAGGAAAATGCATTGCGAAACCAACAAAAACAACAATCGGGATAAAGAGAAGGTATTCAATGCCTTGACTGACTCTGCCCTTTTGTCGCATCATTGTCATTACTACCGTGTCATGAGTTGCTGTCTGTAAAAATTGGATTCTTATGTTCCCCCCCCCCCCCCCCCCCCCAAACAAATAATCCCTGCCTGATGATAATTTTTTTGACAGGTGTTTCTTGAAAATCTTGTTAACTTTCATGCCACTGCGGACAAGCAGTACTGGAAGGCAGTCGGCGAACTTATTCCTCACGAGCTACCTTCCCTTGAGATGAGATCCAGAGGCAATAAGGATAAGAAAAAGCCCTCTGTTGTGTTCAACCATGGCCCCAAGCCAGGAAAGGTGACAGACCTTACTCGTATGAGGCAGGTCTTGGTGAAGCTGAAGCACAATCCACCTGCTCATATGAAGGCTCCGCCACCCGCACCTCCGGCGGCGGCGGCGGCGCCGGGTGCAGAGGGTTCTGATGTGAAACCTGCTGACCCAGCAGCCACCCCAGCCACAGCAACAGGTCCAGTGGAACCCTTGCAGAAACAAGGGAGCATACCCATTGTTGCTGCAGCTTGAAGGAAATTATGCCACTCTTTCAACTCACTTACCATATGCTCCCTTATTAAGGATGAACTTGCTGGACTTGTCGTTCTTTTTTTTGGAGAGTTTGTTGTAGCTGTTATGGTATCAGTCGCGTTGATATTTATTTGTTAAGGCTGCCTGCATTTTCAAAATACAGATTTTCATGGTTATCCATGTAACTGAGCACATTATACTAGTATATTTATTCATTTAATCTTTGTATGTGGACTTTTTCAGATCGTGTCTTGTGAGGATGGTTAAGCTGGTGGAGGGTGGGCTTTTAGTCCGTAGTTTATTAACGACAATATTGGTAGAACTTACATGGATGCTAAGTGCATTTCAGAGCTGTAAAGGAGTTAGTACTGTGCATGTTCACATGTGTGTGTTTTTGGCTTTCTAACAGAAGCCTTAGAGGACGAGATATTATTTCCATTATCGATTGTACTCCGCTTCTCATGTGAATAATTGAAATCTTCTTTTGTTTAAGCTGTCAATTGATAGGTCTTCTCATTTCACGGCCTTAGATGACTCGACTTTCCTTTGATTTTATTCTTTTAGAACACCAATGTGTACCTTCACCTTGTCTTTTTGTGCAAGGAATAGTCTTTTCGGGAGTGATCAAAAGATTTGCGCGCACAATGTTATGGCGCACGTGGTTTTGAAGAGCTTGAGAATGCTAACATGTATAGATGGATTGCGGGTAGTTTGATCTACTTGACAATCTGACTAGATTTGACTTACAACGTTTGGTTGTAGAATCAGTTGATGATTTTGTTTATTGCACAAGTGCATCTAATATCATGTAAGGTTGTGTGTGTAGGGACCTTTTTGGCCCTACACATTGGTCTTGGTTTCATGAGTACCGCTTGTTGTGGAGTCTTCATGATTTTGTCAAGCTGTTCCCAAAGAAAAGAAATTGCCTATTTGTGAGACTGTAAGCTATGCATTATGACATAAGAGTGCCTGTATTTTCAACTTATAATCTGTGGGAGACGTGATACTCACTTCAACGAATGAAATGCCTTTTTGGCTCGGCTAACTTTGTTGTTGAAGTGGATCTCCCATCTCTGTGTACAGCTTTGGCAGGGAGTCACCTTGGTTTCATCTTGAGTTCAAGTACTAGTTTTTTTGTAGCATCTTGCACATATCCCGTGCGAAGCCATACAAATGTCTGTGAGCCCTACTAGGGTTGCTTGGCCACACACGAAACCATGACCCATTGAAAAACTAAACAAATTTTGCTTTGTCAAAACAATAGAATGCATCGGTAGAAAAAAAAAACTTAGTCCAAGCACAAGATAGAAGCACAAGCATTAGCTCAAGATAGAATAAGCGCTATGTTAATCAAGGTAGACACTAGATACATTACTTGAGAAATATTCAAGCTAGAATAGAATACCTCATTATCAACAATATGTAACCACAAAATAAAACAAGATGAAAGGGTCACAACGGCATTCAAAACAAAGAAACTGAAAAGGATTCATATGAGGCTCTTAAATGAAATAACCCATTTACAAACTCGAAAAGAGAAGGATCCATATGAGGCTCTTGAATGAAAGGACCCATTTACAAACTTGGAAACAAAAGAAGATTGCAATGTTGAATTCAGGCTTATTTTAAAAACTAGTACTTGAGATGGAGTCGGTCCATCTTAAACTATTCAAATTTGTTTAGAACGACAAACACTTCTTTATAGTTTAAATGCATTAAAACAATTTTAATAGGGGAGTGAGGCAAAACCAACTCTCACCACCAAGAGCAAGACCACTACCACTTACGTCACCACGACAAGCACCACACTTGCAAATCTTACGACTTGTGCAACCACAACCACAACCACCACCACCACAAACCCTCATTCGATCTATACCCCCACCACTGGCTAGCAACCAAGCAATGAGTTTCATCAATCTTGAAGATAAGGGCAAGATGAAAGTGGAGAAACACATCAAAGGAGTGGCAAAAGGGAAGACTAAGGTTGAAGAGGTAGACGCCATGGGAGTTGAGCACGATTGGCATGAGGAAGCTTCACAAAAGAAAGAAAAGATGAAGACCAAGGGGATGTCAAGCAAGAAGTGATGAAGACCAAGGGGATGTCAAGCAAGAAGTTTGAGCCACGACAAAAAACTGGCAATTCAAATTTCACACTTGATGAGTCTATAGAACCCTATTATCTTGTTAGTGATGTTTCTATGCAGGGCTCCCTAAGGGGGAGGGCTACCCAATTATGTAAAGGAGACCATGGTGCATGGTCATGAGAGAAAACTAAGATTGGAATACAAGAATTCTCAAGATACAAGGTAGAAAGGGCAAGGAGAAATGAAGACCGGTAAGCAACAAGAGATGAATCTAGAGACTACTGCAGATAAGCTCTCTAGCAACTCTACTACAACATCAGAGTAAGAATCTATGACAAATGAATGCTAATGACAACTCTCTTGAAATCATGGGTCTCATTCTCACTGCTTACAACAAGGTGGATCCACCAAATATACAATTGGGAGGAGGCATGAAGTCTTTGGCACTACAACGATCAAGGGAAATCATTGTAGACCAACTTGGAATGGCTCTTACCAAGGAATGGGATTGTGAAGTCCACTCTAATCAAATTCTTAAGCAAATGGATGCAGTGGCAACTTATTGGCAATATAGGTTTGGAACTTAAATGTAGAGGTTAAATTTTATCGTACTATGTTGGATGCATTAGGAAAGATTTGAAGAATCCTTAGCACAAGAGGTGGTCATAAGGGCCAAAGAGAACGAATCCCAACCATGAGAAAGACTAGAGTATGGTTGTGCATGCATATAGTCGAGATGAAGTGTTTATCAACTTATGGATTGTAACTTACCTTTTTTACATGCTATCGACTTTGGTAAAACATGTATCAAGCTTGTCTTTGAGCTACAAGGTTTGTGGATTATTACCAACATCAGACAACATAGTGGACCTTTTTGATAGCACCCAAAAGGATAGTGACTCTTTTGCTAGCTTCACCTATAGTGGTAAGCTAGGTTCTGAAGACAATTGGAGCTTGCCACATCAACAAGGAGGCCATAGATGGAGGACTTTTGGTACAATCTTGGGGATCATGATCCTTAGTTTTGTCTTTGAAGGAGCCAAGTTACTCATTTATCCTTTCATTGATGGTGGTTACAAATCTTATCCTTTCTGACATAAGGTATGAAGTTCTATTGTTAGGACATTGTAGATGATGGCTCTATTCTTTACCTGGGATCCTGGAGGATACTGGCACAAAATTGTGGAAGCCGTGGGCTTCCCATTTACTCCAAGGTAGCTAGAGTTGTTGATCAATGATGCTCTAGCTGGGGAGTGTTTTCAGGAAATCTTGGTGATGGTGATAAATATGAAGCCCCCCTTGTTTCAAGATGCAGGCTATCTTCAGAACATATTACATTTCTTAGAAACTGGTGAATGTCCTAGAGATCTCACTAATGGCCAAATGCAATGGCTAGTTTAAAATGCAATTAGATATCGGCTCCTCTACTGTAGTCTATCTCAAATATGGAACTAAAGGCATGAATGTCTCTAGTTCAGGGGGGGGAGGGCTAATGAGGGCTTCTTTTTTGAATTTTGGTCCACCCCTCTCTTGGTACACACTTGACGGCAAGTTTTTGAGTATGCCGCGGACAAATGGTCGCTTGATGGTACAAAGATTCATGGAAAACCTCTCACAGGAGCTAGAAATTTCACCATGGGACAAATGTCTAAGAAGCTACAATATTGTCAAGCACTGGTGGAGCCGAGAGCATCTCCTTTTCCAAGTCTTCTCTCCTATGGGACTCCACTCTTAAATAAAATATTATTAATGCATAATTAATAATAATGGGACGGAAAAAAATATAGCCGCTATCACAAAAGTCAACAAAATAGGAGGGAGGGGCCTCCTCACCACCTCCTCTCTCACTCTCCCTCCCTCATAGCGTTTTCAACCCCCCCCATCCCCCCCCCTCTCTCTCTCCCCCCCCACACCGAGCTTCCTCTCTCTCTTTGTGCCAGCTTGAGTTCTCTCTCTCTCTCTCTCTCTCTCTCTCTCTCTCTCTCTCTCTCTCTCTCTCTCTCTCTAGACCAAGTTACAATTTGGAATTACAATGAATACCCATGGAATGCGGGGATTGGCATTGATGAACTAACAAGCAAAGCCGATGTTGTACTTTTTGTTGAAACTTGGAAGCATGATACACAAAGGATTAACGGCTTGGAGGATTACAATGTATAATCATTGATGTGATCAAAGAATCTCAAGCAACGAAGAGGACATGGAGGGGTAGCAGGTATGGTTAAGAAAGTATTGGAAGATTTTGTATCAATCGTGAAAGAGGACAAGTATAAACGTTATGTATGGCTAAAAATTATGACACCAAAAATAGCCCCCATTTTTGTAGTCGTTTGCTACATTTATAAGGCCTAGTAGTTCACCACACGGAGCTCCAATACTTCTTTTTACGAAGAAAAAAGGAACCTTTTGTATCTGTATCGACTAAAGGGCTTTAAACAAGATCACCAGTAAGAATAGGTTTCCTATTCCAAGGGTCGATGATCTACTAAATTGAAAGGGGCAACCATTTTTAGTAAAATTGACCTTAAATTTGGGTATCATCAAGTCAAAAATGTTTGAAGAAGACATTTAGTCTGACAAATGTACCAACAATTTTTACACGTATGATGAAAAGCATTTTTATTGACTAGCAAGATTTTTTTCATTGTCCCTTTTGATGATATTCTGGTGTTTATTAAATCTGAACAAAAGCATAAAGAACATTTAACACCTGTTTTAATCTGCTTCCACAAAACCACTTGTAATCCAAACCTCGAAAAAGTTCATTCTTCCAATCTGAGATTAAATATTTGGGACACATTGTATTGAGAAAGGCAATTCTTGTTCACCTAAAGAAAATTGAAGCTATCCAATCATGGCCTAGATTCAAAAACTTGCACAAGCTATGTTCTTATAATCATTGGTCTTTGCAGTTATCACAAGAAGCTTGTTCGTAATTTTGCTTATAAATCTCATTACTTGTTCCTCCTATATTGAAGCAAAACACTCTTTATGCATAGATTGATTTTCAAGATAGATCATTTGTTGCACTCAAGAATGCTTTAACTAATGCACTTGTGTTATGATTACTTGATTTTGAGATACCATTCTTTGTTGTAGTCACTGATGCTAGTGGAAAAGATAATACTTCCATTCTTATGCAAAAATAATCATCCACTCGCATTTGAGAGCCATAAATTTAAAACCTTTGAATCAAACGTTAGTACCTATAACAAAGAATTAACTGCTGTGGTGCAAGCTTTAAAGATTTGGAAGCATTACGCATATTAATGGAATGCCTTCATTCAAAGTTTTTAGCCCAACATTAAATACCAAGTTGGTAAAGAAAATGTTGTACATATTTCTTTGAGTCGAAGATCCTCTCTTAATAACCTATCAACTATTATAGGTATCTCATTTTACTCTATGCATGATACTTATGCACAAGATGATGATTTGAAAACAACATGGTTACATATGCTTGACAATTTTGTGCATACATTTTTGGAATACACTATACAAAAACTTACATTTTTCAATTTAAAAATAAATTGTGTGATGTTTTTTTTCCCTTTAATCATTGAAGAGTTTCACAAACCACCCTATGCCGACCATAGAGAGTTTGCTGCTACATTTTCAAACTTAGTAATTTTTATTGACTTACTATGAAAAGTGATGTTAAGTAGTATGTTTCATCTTGTTTGATTTTCCAAAAGATTAAATCGAGAACAAGTAAGAAATTGGTCCTTTTATACCCTCTCCATATTTGTGAAAAACCTTGGAAGCACATTTCTATGAACTTTGTTATCGGTTTTTTACTCATTATTCGCAAGCATGTGATGATATGGACTGTCATTGATCGTTTTCCTAAACAAGTATAATTTATTCCTTGCAAGGAAACTCTCACAACACATCCAATTGCACTTCTCTTTAAGTTGTCTTTCCACATTATGGTTTGCCAAAAATACTAATATTTGTGCTTTTTGGATTATAGTTTTTGAAAATCTTGGTACTGCAATTGATTTTACTTTGGCATTTCATCCCATGTCTAATGGTAATCATACCATCATTGATTTACTAAAAGTTTTTGTTTCTTCTCAACCAAACAAATGGAATGATTACATGTTTATTTTATAATTTGCCTATACAATACCACTCACTATGATATAGGTAAATCTCCATTTGAGATTATGTATGGTCATTCTCTTCTTACTCTTGCTTCATGTCTCTCTAATGTTGTGATTGCTCTCTAATGTTGTGCTTGCTGCTAATAGTTTTGCTATAAATTCTCATGACATTTATGTAAGTGTTCATTCTACTATCAAAAATTCACAAGAAATTTATACTAAGCATGCTAATAAACTTTGCAAGGCACATGAGTTTAAGAAAGGTAATTGTGTTATACTTCAAAATAAAAAGCAAAGGATTAAGAGTATCGGCACCAATGTTTTTGTAAAGCTTGATCCATGTTTTTATGGTCCTTTCAAGATTTTTGTTGTTATTAATGTGTGTTCCACTGCCACCATATGTGAAACTTAGCAAACAAGATTGTCTTGTGTCTGAGGAAGAACAGGCTGAAATGGATAAGATTCCATATGCATCAGCAGTGGGTAGTTTGATGTATGCAATGATTGCTACTCACCCAGACATTACATTTGCAGTGGGAGTAGTAAGTCGATACATGTCAAACCTAGGCAAGAAACATTGGGAGGCAGTGAAAGGAATATTGAGATACCTGAAAGCTACAAAGAGTATGTGTATATGCTATGGGAGTTAGGAGCTAAGTGTAAAGGGTTTTACAGACTCAGATTATGCAGGTGACTTAGACAATTAAAGGTCTACGTCAGGGTATGTCTTTACATTGGCTGGTGGAGCAGTATCATGGCGTTCTAGATTACAAGATTGTGTTACTCAGTCTACTACAGAGGCTGAATATGTTGCAGCATCAAAGGCATGCAAAGAATCAATTTGGCTTAATCGACTAGTAACAGATTTGGGAATCAAAGAAGAGATGCCTGTGTTATATTGTGATAGTCAGAGTGCTATACAATTAGCTCGCAATCCAGTTTATCACTCAAAGACAAAGCATGTGGATGTGAAATATCATTTCATCAGGGAAATGATCGAAGATAAGCAAATTCAGCTTGTCAAAGTTCACACCACAGAAAATCCTACTGATCTACTTACAAAAGGACTTCCCTCAGAGAGCTTCGAATTTTCGCAAGCAGTTAGGTGTAGGGTAGTACATCACTTCTCTACATCTCTTGTATATTAGCTTGTATAGTAGCTTCTCTCACACTTAAAGTGCCACATTGGACTTTAAGTGGGAGGTTGTTGGGGTATAAAGCCCTATGTGGTCGCCCAGGTAAGTGGGCGGGCCACCAGGTATGTACACATATTCTTTTGTTAAAACCTAATAAGAACTCACTATGCTCTACACATTACAGTAGAGCGAGTTCACCATATCGTCGTGCTCTTCTTCCCGCATTCTCTCTCGCGTCGCACTTCCGCTCGTACTCCTTCATTTGTATGGGTTGAAGCAATCTCCTCATGCTTGGTATGAGAAAGCTGACACTCATTTGGTCAAACGAGGCTTTTGTAACAATCCAACAGAAAGCACATTGTATGTAAAGCGTGAGGGTGATGTACTTCTCATTGTGGTGCTTTATGTCCATGATTTGCTGATCACTGGACCAAATGAGAGACATATTGCTAAATTTAAGGCTGATTTGAATGCTACTTTCAAGATGAAAGATTTGGGGCTGTTGCATCATTACTTGGGTATACAGTTTAAGCAGTGTGATGGTGGTATTGCCTTGTGTCAGAAAAGTTACATAGAGACATTGCTATGTAAGTTTGGACTTGAGGATTGCAAACCTATTGCCACTCCCATGGAAACAAGTTTGAAGTTGAGTCTACATGATGTTGGCGATCCTACTGATGTCACTCTTTATCAAACTGTTGTTGGCTTCCTCATTTATGTATGCAGCACGAGGCCGAATATTCAATTTGCAGTCTCACATGTCAGCAGATTTATGCATAGACCAAGGTCTAAGCATTGGCAGGATGTCAAGAGGATTTTTCGCTACCTTAGTGGAACTTTACATCTTGGCTTGTTTTATCCCAAGGGGGGATCATTGCTGCTAGATTTACATGCTTTTTCGGACTCAGATTGGGCTGGTTGTTTTGACACACGAGTGTCCACAAGTGGTTTTTGAAGGGGATCGGGGAGCACCACAGACGGAGAGTGAGAGAGAGAGAAGGAGACACACACACGATGTGGGTGGGGAGACTGTGAAGTGGCAGCTCCCCCTATACAGTATACTCACTATAAGTATAGGGTAACAGTGGGCGGGCGCCCATGACCTGGGCAACCGGTCAAGGCACATAGGCCTTAACCCCAACAACCTCCCACTTAAAGGCCAATGTGCCTTTAAACAAGATCTACTAGTGTACAACTAATAGAAGGTGAGATATTCTCTCAACCTATGTCCACTGACTCTCGATGAGCTAGTGCATCCGGCTCTACTGATAGACAAACATCCCGCTGCGGAAGCCACACAGAGCTAGCTCCAAGCTCTGCAAAGAGTCTACAAGAGCTCATGCACTCCTGCAAGTATCGGTCCAATACCTGCAAACCTCCCCTATGCTCTATGCCGAGATCAGTCATCGAACAACTAATCAACCCTGCTGCAAATGCTCCTAGTGCAGCTGCTATGTCGGGCCTCGAGATCAGCATCTCGTACATGAGGACACCGAACGTTGATGCAACCCTGGCAACCTTTGCCACCTCCAACTCAGAACTCAACTCATGGCAATCCTGTCCCCTATCATAGAGACCATGGCACTCTGAATCCGAGCTCTGGAGTGACTCCTCGTGCCCACCACATATCACATGTGTACCAAGAGTATCCATCTGTCCTGAATCTGCATCAAGCTCTGGCATAAGCATATCAAGAAATGACTCCACAATAGTCGACATCTCAGCATCCATGCAAGTCATCTCTGTCATCACCTCTAATGACTCATCCTGCTGTGACTCACTAGAGTTGTCCCGCTCTACCTGTGCATCCGTAGACGCAACTTGCACAACAAGGTCACTGCTCTGCACTCCATGCAAAGCATCCTGCAACCCACAAGCAAAAGAGACTCGCCTGCTCTCTCGCTCTCTACCTGGCTGCATGATCACAGAGACAACACCGTCTCTCTCGTGATCCACATGCAATGGGTAACCTGTACCACTCCTAGCACCTCTCGTAATCACTAGCGAATCCAAATGCATCACAAAATCTCGCTCTCGTAGCGAAATCTGACATCCACAATCTCTAAGCTGACCAATCGAGATCAAACTCACTGTCAAATCTGGTACATAGCGCACATGTCGTAACAAGTAAGATGCACCACTCGGTAATGACAGTCTCACATCTCCTGCACCTGCTATCGCATGCACCGATCCATCGGTCAAACGTACACTGCCAAGCATCCCGCTAGAATAGCTACAAAACCATTCACGATGCGGCGTGACATGAAACATAGCATCTGCGTCTAGCAACCACTGCGAAGGGAGTGCACTATGCACATGTATAGCATCTCGTACATAGCTCGAGGTAAAAGTGACATCCCCGTCACTAGTATACTCCGACACTACATGTGCCTCAACTGTCAAAGCAACTGAGTCCATGGCATCACTACATACATCTCTGAGACTGCCATGTCTTCTACGATGTCGCATACGACAAAAACAGTGCCGTCTAACGTGTCCAGAATGACCACAATACCAACATATCACCTGTCGGCGTACTCGTGAATGTACATGTCTCACACGAGTCCTTGATGACTCATATCTATAATACATATCATGTAATCTGCACCAAAGTGCTCCCGAAGTAGCCTCATACATAACAAGAGCATATACAGATTCCACAAGGTGCAAAGAGAGTGTAGATAGTGCCATCTCCTCTAGCTCCTGCCACTGATCATCAGACATGTTTGAAGGTCTACCTGCATCACCACTCAATGGTCGATGCAACCCTCGCTGTGTTAGTGCATCAAGCATACAATCTCTCCATGCCGCAAAGTCTGACCCATCAAACACGCGCATCTGTGAGAGGTCACAATCTGATCGATCCCCTGTCTCTGCCATGAGCACAAGTAGCAAGCTAGATAGCAAAACCACCTCACCAACAACACCTGGAAACTGTCTACAAATATGGCTAGAAACACAATGTAAAGCCTATGAGACACACTCCAAAATAGAGCTCCCGCAATGTCAACCAAATCAGCCCTAAACTGGCTCGAATCGCATCAACAAAAGTCTGCAAATATGGTTGTAAAATATGGCTACAAATCAGTCCCAAAACAGCCCCAAAATTCATCTCTTAAACAACTGCATATACAAGTCACAAATGTGTCCCAAATCAGCCTACAACTGAGCCATACATGGACACCTGCAAAGAGGAAACAATGGTTGAAAATTCAGCACCCAAATAAGCCCTCAAACCTGCCTGTAAACTTGTAAACCTGTAGCTGAAACCTGCTGAAAAACCTCAAGCCATTAGTGCTCGAATCCGACTACCTAGCTCGTAGCCACACAAGCATACATCACAACATTCACTCCTGTGAGTGTGCCAAGATAACTATACGCCTGTCAAACCGTGAGCGAATCACCAAGCCCACACTGTGCGGTATCGATGCATACACACGCACAAATCTCCCACCTGCAGAGAACACCGCACGCAAATGCTGAGTGCAACCCGCAATCTCTACCTAGATCGCATAAATGATGCGCATAAAACTCCTCGGAAAATTTCGCCAGAGTTTCGTCAGTAAAACGGCCACAAAACCAGTAACCAAACTGACTGCACGCTCAAAACCATGAGCAACCAAAGCACATCAAACCGCACTCCAAATGCATGCACCAATCTCCACACTTTGCATACATCATTGCAAACACCTGCAAATCTAGTACACAAATATCTGCTCTACCTGTGACTACCAAAAAACATGCTCGAGACATACATTGCCGAGCTCAAAATGCAATCACATTAGTCTCCCTGAGCATCAAACCACATAAGACATACATCGTATCCTCCCACCTGTGAGGAAACCTGCAGCAAATATCACTCTCACATCTCAGAGCAAACCATGTGTGGAATCCTCGACACACAATAAACAACTGCTGCTGCAGAAAATTCAGCGTTCAAAATTTTAAAATTCTGATATGACGAGCGCGTCCGGAGCGTGCCAAAACCCCAAGGTAGACTCCTGGATCACATGTATCCAAGTCCGGGTGTGAAAGCTATGCCAAAAACCTCCGTTTCAACCCAAAAACACAGCATAAACTGCCAAAAGAGGGCTGAAAAATGCAACTCCTCAACCGTAGCTCGAATGAGGTTTTTGATGGCTCGAATGGCTTCGAAAGGGGGGTAAAACGTCAGGATATCTGATGGAAACGCTCTCGAAAAGCTGAATTTGCCGATGCCGAAGTCGAAACCCTATTTGCACTCTTGAAAGTGCGCGAGCGCGCGGACGCGATTTCGGGAATGAAACTGGCTCTCCACTGTCGTCGTGACTGTGCACACATGCGCTCCCTCCGCACCTACGCTCTGATACCAATTGAAGGGGATTGGGGAGCACCACAGACGGAGAGTGAGAGAGAGAGAGAAGGAGACACACACACGATGTGGGTGGGGAGACTGTGAAGTGGCAGCTCCCCCTATACAGTATACTCACTATAAGTATAGGGTAACAGTGGGCGGGCGCCCATGACCTGGGCGACCGGTCAGGGCATATAGGCCTTAACCCCAACAATTTTTGTTTCATGCTTGGTAGTTCATGTATATCATGGTTGAGCAAGAAGCAACCTACTGTGGCCACTTCGAGTTGTGAGGTTGAGTACAGGGCAATCTTCACAACTATGTTTGAGTGTGTATGGCTCAGACGCCTTATGACTGATTTGGGTGTTGGGCAGGACACTGCCAACACTATCTACACTGACAGTCAGAGTGCATTGGCAGTTGCGAGGAACCCAGTTTTTCATGCTCGCACAAAGCACATTGAGGTGCATTGCCACTATGTCAAGGAGAGGCTCTCTAAGTAACACACTAAGTAACACACTCTCTATTGTGTGCCTTGAGCTTCGTTCGTCTTCTCCAAGCTGTGTGCATTTCTTTGCAACCCTAATTCCAACACTTGGGGCCCTCAATTGTACCAACCCTAGCTATGCCATCTTTTGCTTGTGTTGTTGTCCTCTTTCCTCATGTGGTGACTATGGCCAATTTAGTGTCTTCATCTGCAGTGTTCTGTTCTGTCTCTTCGCCTTTAGGTTTATCTTGCTTAGTGTTCTTACTAGTTTCTACTACTTTTTATGCAATCTTGTTCCAGACTTTTTGTGCATTGGGGTGAGTTGGGATACAGATTGCCTAGTACAAAAATTGTCAAGCATACCACGCTTTGAAAACACTTTGGCTCTTCAGCTTGGCTATCTATTAAATTAAGTTGTTATGAAAGAATGTGACTAAATTGATTTGTGCCTTTGAATCCTTGAGCACGACCAGTAGCATAGCAAATAGCTTTTTTGAAACATATGTGGAATTGTTCTTCAAGCTAATGGCCCGGTTCTTTCTCGACAATTTTAGTCAAGATTGTCTTGATAGTCTTGTCACTGCTTTCTACCTATCCATTGCACCTAGGATAATATGGCATTGATTTTGGGTGCGTTAGTGAAAATATCTTAGTCAGTATCTGAATTTTTTCATTCATGAAGTGTGTACCCTGATCTGAGACTATCTTGATTGGACATCCATATTTGCAAATGATATTCTCATACAAAAATATTGTTGTTGAGCTCGAAGTATTATCTAGTAGTGCCTTAACTTCCACCAACTTGCTCCACTTCATAAATACTCCTAGTGGTTGTAATGGAGTCAGAGGTCATAGGTTTTGCAAAATGATTTGACATTTTCCATCGTTGTCTGCCACTAAAGGCTTGCCTGTAGGATTTTCTATTAGGTAATGTCAATAGAGAAATGTCTATCTGCATCTCCATTATGAGCCTCTGTGATTACTTGCATCCTCCCTTGCATAGGCACACATCTTTGAAGTACGCCATCAATACCTAATCTATAAAGAGCTCCTCCAATGATGATTTCCCCATGCTCATATTCTTTTACCTGATGTGGGTATACTTTTACTTAGGTGGATCATTTATTAGATTTTTTGCCACTTGTCATTTTTTGATGATGTTGTAATTTATTTGACTTAATGAGCCTGAACACGGTGCCCCCAAGTTTAGGTCTCTAGGTCACCTTTACTGACATAAATGTACCAATAAAGGTAAGAGCCTGGTCGCCTGTTCTTGATTTGTAGCCCACCTGCCGCCATTGGAGAGGGCCATAAAAAGAGCTCGCTAATGTGGCAAGATTGCTGCCCGGTGGCTCTGTCCAATCGAGTGAGATTCTTGCAATTAAACAAAGATCTCACTAATTTTGAGGGCATAAGGACAAAAAAAATTGACTTTTTATGTGATGTGATGAAGGTTTAACTGTTGCATTCTCTCTCTATATGACCGGCTAGCAACCAAATGAAAGGCAGGATAGCACGCCGTGCGACCAGGCTCTAGCCCTCTCTCCCTCATTCTCATTCAACTTGTATGAGCATTTTCTATACTTATTGAGTTTTTTTTTCTCTCTCTCTCTCTCTCTCACTCACAATCACACACTCACTCACTCACTCCTCTATCTAACCTCCTCTATTCATTCCTTCATATCACAATTGGTCTAAAATGCACTGACAAAAACAACTCTTCAATGGCCTGAAAAGCCAAACTAAGTATGACAATCATTCATATTAATGATCACCCAAGACAATGAGTCGTCGATAAAGATAATAGGGCACTTTCATACCATGCAAAGGTAGCATTTTCTGTGACAAATGCAAGCGCTTCTTCTTCATCGTAGGATATGGCAAGACAAGGAGAGACAGAAGGAAAAAAGGATGAAAGAGAGGGGGGAAATTAGATCAACTTAGCCAAAATTGGTTTGCTCAAGCTTCATTCGTGCTTGATGACGAATGATGGTGACGAGAGCAAAGCGTTGCCTCAATCCCATGTGATTGGTACCACATATCAATTGTCTAGTGGTTTGAAAGCACTAACATATGGTACAATACACACGGAGGGGTGTTGAACGCATTCATATGCAGTAGAACTAACTTTGGTAGCTCTCTTGGCACAAATAATTACTAAAGCCAATGACTCACAGAGAAAAGAATAAAGTGACAAATGTTGAGATAATAGCAGAGGAGTGTCCATTCCAAAGGCAAAAAAGCAAAAGTAAAAGTGCATAATTCTAAGTGCTCATTCCTTAGATTTCTACTATACATTCTAGATGCTTATTCCATAGATTTAGTCTTTAGTCCATACATTGTAGGTGCTCATTCCATAGATTTATTAGTGTCTTTGAGCAACCCCATCATATAACGGTGGGAAGGAGAGATCGTGTGCGCCCGCCTTTCTCAGCTAAAGAATGTCGTTGTGCCGACAACAGTACAGCTTAGTTACGTGCTTCTAGCTAGCACGCACTTGAGAATCTCTCTCTCTCTCTCTCTCTCTCTCTCTCTCTCTCTCACACACACACACACACACACACACACACACACAATCCCTTTACTTCTCCTGCACACTAGGCGCCATTCCCTTCCCATTTACACATGCTTGTTCTATTCTTCACTCCTCTTGCACAAGACACAAGCTCAGTAAAAGCTCCTTCATCTTCCTCAGTCAAATACTTGCCAATCTGATGATATACTCACTCTCTTTTCGCATTTACTCTTACACCTACATCAAGCTATTGTCTATCTTCACCACCTTCTCTTAAACCCACATAAAGCCTTGTTTTCCTCTTACTTAGAGAGCTCTGCACAGGACAGGGGCTCCATTGAATTCGACAAGCTCGATTGTGGCTCGAACAGAGAGAGATGGGCTTGGCATGATTTACATAATGGTGCATCCTCAACTGTGATGTCAACATAGCAAAGATACACAATAGTCAAAAGGGTGGTGCTTTTCTAAGCCTCTGTGTAAAGATCATCGATATAGAGCGGACATTGCTATACAGGCGTGGATGTCACCATCATCCTTACAACAAACCTATTGCTTCCATAGGTCACATGGTGCATTTCAGTCTAAGGATTTCTCTGTCTGACAAGAGTATCGCAAAGCTTCCCTTAGTTTACAATGTGGGTTCTTTTGCTATTGATGGTTTTGGCATCATGCCATGCTGATGCTCAAGGAGGGAGGTGGGAGGTTCTTGTTGAGAATGCCGGCATAGCTTCCATGCATACCGCTGTCACGCACTTCGGCACGGTCATCATGCTAGATAGAACCAACATTGGCCCCTCCAATATCAACCTCTCAAATGGTGTGTGTAGGTACAACCCATATGACCTCAGCCTTACCATCGATTGCACAGCGCATTCCGTCATGTTCTCGCCGGATGACAACTCGATAAGGCCGCTTTTCATCTACACAGACACATGGTGCTCGTCAGGCCAATTCGACATTGACGGGGCGCTTGTGCAAACAGGGGGGGACAATGATGGGCTGATGAAAGTGAGGAAGTTAGTGCCATGTCCAGCTATGGATACTTGTGATTGGGTCGAGCTATCAGATGAGAGCTTGCAAGATGGGCGATGGTATGCTACTAACCAGCTCTTACCTGACAGTAGGCACATTGTGATTGGGGGTAGGAGTGTATTTACATATGAGTTTTTACCTTCTTATGGCCTACCAAAGACATTCCTCCCTTTCCTGAATCAAACAGATGATGATCAGAATGACAATTACTACCCTTTTGTGCATCTCTTGCCAGATGGGACTCTATACATTTTTGCAAATAGGGATTCCATTATATACGACTATGAGAAGGAACAGGTTGTAAAGAGCTTTCCAACCATACCCGGCGAGCCCCGAAACTACCCATCTGCTGGATCTTCTGTCATGTTGCCATTAAAGGCCGATGAGAGCTATGGCAGAGTGGAGGTCCTAGTATGTGGAGGTGCTCAGCTTTACTGCTTTTTGTACCCTGCTCCTTTCCCCAATGCATCACAAACATGCGGTAGAATCGAAGTCACATCGCCGACGCCCCAATGGGAGATGGACTACATGCCTTTCCGACGTGCCATGGGGGACATGCTGTTTCTCCCCACTGGTGATGTGCTCATAATCAATGGAGCCCAAAATGGGTGCCAAGGATGGGGAAATGCAATCAACCCAGTTTTCAATCCTGTCATTTATAGCGCCAATATGGCCCTCGGCAGCCGTTTTGCAATGCAAGTGCCATCGGCGATACCGCGGCTTTACCATTCAACAGCAAATCTATTGCCGGACGGGAGGGTTCTTGTCGCAGGCAGCAACAGCCATCAATTCTACACATTCACAGGAGACTATGAAACGGAGTTGAGGGTGGAGGCATTCATACCAGACTATTTGCATCAAGCTTATGATGTGAAGAGACCAGTGATAACAAGTGTACCAGAGAGGGTGGTGTATAGCCAGCAATTTAACGTGTATGTGTATGTGGACGAGGTAGTAGAGGGGGCGCTAGAGCTAAATATGGTGAGCTCTCCCTTTACTACACATTCATACTCACAAGGGCTTAGGTTTTTGAAATTGGAAGTGGAGGAGCAAGTGGATATGGGTACTGAGGGGCACTCCTACATTCAGTTGAATGCAAGTGCTCCTCCTTCCCCAACTGTTGCCCCTCCTTCTTTCTACATGCTCTTTGTTGTCAACCAAGGCATCCCTAGCCTTGCCTCTTGGGTCCAAGTTATCTACCCTTCCAACTCTCCTTAGCCCCTTGGCAAATAATAGATAAAAATTAACCAAATTGAAGAAAAATTACTTTCATATTCCCTCCACTATACCGACAACACGTAACCGGACTTTTCGACGGCTTTTGTAGATGCTATGTTGCTCTCATTGTTGGTGTCCATGTGTGTTTGGCCCTTGGCCTAGCCATGTTTGGTGACTTGTAAATGCCCACCAACTATATTCAATGATGTCCCTAGAGAATGCCACATTTTTTGCCCCTTGGTCTAGCCATGATAAGTGACTTGTACATGCCCAAATGCATTCTTTCTCCCATGAACTAAAGTGTAAAGAAGGGCCTCTAATTTTTTGCACCAACTAAATCAACAAAGAAATTAAATAACCAACTCCACAAGACATTCGGTGGAGTTTGGAAGCTACTACTCCAAGCCATTCTCTTACAAGATTCCCTCTTTCTTCTCTTATGCTTAGCTATGTGTAGTAATTATGTCAACATCTTTCTCTTTTACAAGCTATCACCATCATAGCTATTCTTGTGTGCACGTGTGTGTGTGTGTGTGTGTGTGTGTGTGTGTGTATAGTGCGTCCTTGTCTATTTATGGTTGTACTTGGTTAAGGGAGATATGGCTAGAGGTTTGATGAGTGTGTGTGTGTGTGTGTGTGTGTGTGTGAGAGAGGAAAGTTTGAAGAATTTTAGCACCTGTTCTCGTGCTCTCCCAACATTTTTGCTTTCTCTAAGACTAGAGTCTAGCATAATATGGTTGCTCAAATCTACCAGTTCAAGTAATGGAATTAAGAGATGGTACATGATTGCAACAATTAAATGAGTCAATACATTGCCAGGTGCCCTGAGAAGGGAGTTCTTGAACAAGAGGTATTAGTGTCTCTCTTTTTAGAGGGACTGCTAAGCAAGGGATCACATAATGACCTTTGAAATGAAATGTTTTTTGACAAGAATCATCACATCTATGGTGAAGAAGCAAGGAGAGTTCATAGTAGTAATTAAACTACAAGTATTGTACAAGCAAGAGTGGTCCTAATTATGAATCTCAACACTAAGGACATTGCTGAATAAGTAACTAGACAAGTCACTCTATTCCTTAGCCCACCCTAGAGATGTGTAGGTAATAATGTTGAGACAAGTCCTCCCTAATGAACCTAAAGGGAATCCATGTGCACCTCAAATCAAGTGGTGCACAATTGAGGGAAAATGGACCAAACATGAGACACGAGTGCTTTTATAGGCCTTGATATTAATATGGCCTATGGGCCAATATCTAACCAAAATAGAAAGCATACAAATGTCAACCAAACGTGGACCAAATGAATAGACTTGCCATGGTGGGTGAGGAGGAGAGATCACAAGCAGATGCACCCAATGATGGTTAGTGCAAAGCTATAAGTATTTTGTTAGAAAAACCTACAATTAGGAAAGAAATTACATGTCAGAGTGGTGACCGACCAAAGACTAGATTTGCAAATGACCTACAATTAGGAAAGAAATTACACATTAGCGTGGTGACCGACCAAAGACTAGATTTGCAAATGACCTAAAATCCCAACCCATGGAAAATTATTTTTGAAGTGTTCTAACCTATTTTGGGATAATAACATTGCATGGTGGACATCCATACTTGTCAAGTTGATGTAACCAAATAAACCTAAAGAGGAGCAAGCAATGGATCCTATCCCTCCCAAATGAGAAAACTCAATTATGGATGCATGTGTGGAACATCTCATGAGCTTAAGACGGGAGGATTGCATCCTGGAACGAAAAGTGGAAAAGGGTATCTCCCTAAATTTTATTTTCAAAACATCTATGTAGGCCATTTGGGCGGACATAGTTATTGACCGCAACAATGGACCCAAAAAAGTACCTTCACAAAATTACTTCTACTTAGTTTGGTGATGAGGAAGGTTATGATCTAATTCCACTCCAATGATTTATTTTATATTGATACTTGAAGATGGCCAATAAGGGATGCCATTGTTTAAATTATAGAGGAGACACCTATATTGTGGATATAACCTGAAGTCTACATTGTGAACATCAAATCAGACGCACAACTGATGATTTTTTTTACAATGCAATAGATGATTTTGAGGAGGATCCACTCACCACTAGGGGGTTAGAGTCAGAGGAGTGCAAGTGAGGGCATATGAATCTTGAGCAGAGGTGGCGAGGGTAGATTCTTAAGAGAGAAGACAAAGAAGATAAACAACAAAACAAGAAGAGAAGTGATCACAAAACTCATTGATGCCTAAATAATGTAAGGAACCTAGCTATGGTAGAAACAATAGAATTCCATTCATGGTGGGGTTAAAGAGTTAACCACAAGAGAATACAAAGAGAGATTAAGACTAATGAGAGTAGCAAATCATCAGCTAAGCTAATCACAAATTAGATGCAAACATGCTTACACACTTGGCTCTAAGTGACAGGGTAAAAAGTATGTGGATAGGGCTTTTTTATAGAGGTAGAGAGAGCATCTTCATGTGACACAATCGATGATGTCATTAGAAATCTAAGTGTTATCTAGTGTAGGTTCACCTATCTAAGCCTCTAAGTAGGGGGAATTCTCATAGGTAGACTAGTTGGGGATCTAAGTGTCATCTAGTGTAGGCTCGTCTATCTAAGCTTAAGTAGAGGGACCTCCCATAGGTAGACTAGATGGTGGTGCGGATATGGCACACACCCCAACAAGTAAAAGGAAAGACTCAATTTTTTATGTTAATCAATTTGCAAGACTATGTTAATGATTGTGATAAGAAAATAGACATAATAAAAAATAAGATAAAGTATAGGGAAACAAAATCTAAACAAGATGAATCTATCATAACAAAGGTAGAGCATAAATTCAAAAATAAAAAAATAAAAAAGAATTTCAAAGACATCTAGACAGGGTTTTCATTTACGTCTTCAGATGAAGTGTGGTGATAATAACTCATGTTATTAACACTCCATGGGAGTGTTAATAACATCAAATTCACAATGACTGGCTAGATTTAACCGGGCTTTCTTGTAAGCTTGCCAAGTATCTCTTCTGGCCCATCGGGCCACACCGAGCAAGCAAGATGCCTGGTGGGCTCGGCTATTTCCTCTTCCCAACGCGGGCACAGTAATTATCACTTATTGCATGATCCTTCATAGAGTGATTGTCACTAAATTTCAACAAAAATTCATATCGGCTTATTGAAAACAAGAACTATAACACTATGCAAAAATAAATGGCTGAGAAGTATTATTGATTTTATTGTCGGTGCCTTCTCCTCAATTTCAATCTACACAGCATCAACTCACTATTAGTGAAAAGCAAAGATAGCATAGTCAGTAACCATCACAAGTCATATATCCCAATTGTAATGATAACCATGTACAATAGGAGCCCCGGGGATTCACTCTTTATACAAAGCGGGCCGCCACCTGCGAGAAAACAACTTTGATAAAATCCCTATATACGACTCATATGCAAAAAACTATCATACCCCTCTCTTACATATAAAGTTTAGATCTCACATGATCTCACTGAGTAAAAGTAGTCAAAGAGCGTGTAGCATACTGACTAGCAACGTACTAAGGAACCACTTCTATTGATAACTAGATGTACCCTCAATGTGGCTTAGTTTGACTTTCAAACTATGTGCTTGTTTAGCTTGCCCTCTAGCTACTTGTCCAATTCTGACCCATCTAAATTAGTCAAAAAACATGGTTATAAAATTGTGTTAGGTTCTCTATGTAAATTTGCACCTATACAAACTCTTTATAGCTTTCATCCCTCAATAAATGAACTATAATCACAAATAAGAAATTGATACAAAGCAGTGTTAGTTATTGCATGTATCTTTGTAGCTATTGATTCACAAGTTTGAGGGAAGACGCTTTTAGGAAGCCATGATTTTGGAACACAAAAAATTCCTCTCATTTTTTCCTTTTCTCACTTCCCCCCCCCGGCTGCCTAAATATGATACCCCCCTCCCTTATTGTTAAGCTTGGGAGATAAATTATTGGGAGCCAGTCCCTAACTTATACGCTTATGTAACTTGTCCAAAAACCCCCCTCCCCTGCACTTACGTGGTGCAGTAAGTTTTTCATGGTGAATCCCCCGGGAATAGGAGGGTACCCAATATCATAACATCCCTCCCATACCAGGGGTAGCAATTATCCTCAATAGAGAAGCAACTGGACCATGAGTGATAGAAAGTGTGTAGAAGATCTAGAAAAAATCCAAAAAGAAAATCCAGGTATCCATTTTTGCCATATTCTCTACGGTGGCCTTTAAAAGTTACAAGATAGCAACTACAGTGTATGTGGTAGTGATCTCATGATCAATTATTTTTGCAAAAGTTTTTCTTCTTGATCTACAAGTGAAGATGGATCTTCATAAATGTGATGTATAGGTAGGGGTCCTCGCAAAGGCTGTAAAAAACTAATGTGAAAGGCATTGTGAATGTAGCAATGTGAGGGTAAATCTAAACACAGTAGTTTACTTTCCTGAGAAAAATTCGGCAGAGTTGCCCCTGTAAACTGACCTCTGAACCAATATCAACCTGTCAAATGAACCAAGAAAGCTTCAGATTCTGCAGAAATTTCGGCAGAGTCTCCTTTGTAAAATGGCTCAGGTGTACTAAAAAACAGACCAAAAACAGCTCAAAAAACACTGTCTCTCTAACACTGTAAGCTGCGGGTAAACCTGTCCTGCACCTGTACAGGGTCTCACTGTCCTGTCACTTTCCTGTAAGCATAGACTGCGACAATGCCTCAACGGCAGTAAAGCAAAGATGCAATCCCAACTGTCTAACTCACAGTCAATACATCCTAGCTACCTATCTAAGGGTGCTCGAGGGATCGCTCCAAGACCTGTATCACCGAAAGGATCTCAACATTCGAGAATCCCCTGGCTCAATAAAACCTCACTCGACCCTCAACAAAGGCTGGAGTAAATCTGAGAGTACATAGACATCCCACAAAGTTATACATCCACAAATTTCCCACTGTATGTTGTAACCGCTGCGGCGGTTGTTTGCTGCGTGACTCACAGCCAGCAAACCCTCAACAGACATACATCATCTCTGACAATACATCCCATGTGGAAGTACCTGCAATGTCAGGATGAAATCTGGAATATCAAGCAGCAAACACAAGCTACCTGATGAACTAGTGGATGTCGCCTACAGTCTGTGTGTAGGTGCGTCCGTGTCGTATGTGACACGCCTGCAAGAACTGTGAGCCGTCCTTCATTGTGTAGACAGCCACAAATCAGCACTCTAGAAGTGCAGATATCCTCATCACTTGCAGTCGTAGGCCGAAACCCCAAATTTGCAGAGTCGGATCTGCACCCGCCAAGACCACGTAGTCGAAAATGGCCTGCGCAGAGCTTTGTCGAAGCCGAATGGTGGCCGAGATGATCTCAGAATGAAATGAGAACACCAAGCCCTTTGGGCTTTCCCACAGGATTTGGGGCCGTGTCTTCGCCTGTCGAATCTCACTCCAATCTGAGTAGGTGACTCTGGCTACCTGCAAATGCTGCCCCGAGCCTCGATCTGAGCTCTGATACCAGTTAAAGGAGTATGAGCGGAAGTGCGACGCGAGAGAGAGTGCGAGAAGAAGAGCACGGCGATATGGTGAACTCGCTCTACTGTAATGTGTGGAGCATAGTGAGTTCTTATTAGGTTTTAACAAAAGAATATGTGTATATACCTGGCGGCCCGCCCACTTACCTGGGCGACCACATTGGGCTTTATACCCCAACAACAAGGCCTTCTTACACTTGCACACTTTGTCCTCTTGTCCTTTTATGACAAAACCGCGTTACATAAACTTCCTCAAATATGTCACCATTCAAGAAAGCAGTAACAAAGTCTAATTGATGTACATCCCAACCAAAATGAGCTGCCAATGCACATAGAAAACGCACAGTAGTCATACGACAAGTGGGAGAAAAAGTCTCTTCATAATCTATGCCTTTTTGCTGTGCATAACCCTTTGCAACAAGTCGAGCCTTATGGTAATCGATCTCACCATCCGGCTTGCGTTTCAACTTGTAAACTCACTTCGTACCAATGGCCTTTTTGCCAGGAGGCAAATCACATAAAGTCCATGTGTCATTTTCTATAAGTGCATCATATTCTGATTGCATGGCAGCCATCCAATTTTTTTGAATTTTGTTCTTCATCAAAAGACAGAGGCTCCTCAACATCATGTAAGCTAGACACAGCCAAAGCATAACAATCTGATGCATAAGATGCATGGCAAGAGCCTGAACGAGTACGACTAGACAAAGGTGCATCCAATTTACTGTCACGCAAAGTGTGCACCAGCCATTTTGGCATACCTCTAGCCTGCCCATTTTCAGCCCTTTCCTCATCAAGTACTACATCATGTACATCTGCATTAGTAATAGGCTGATCTGTAACATTTTTAGAAACCCCCATAGGCTGTACATTTACATCATTGGAACTTACATTCATATTACTACCACTGAAAAGAGGCAACAAAGTGTCATAAATGTCCTGTGAGCTTACATTACTATCTCTAGTACATGACAGCAAGGGCTGAACAGAATCTTCCACAAACACTACATCCCGTGAAACCAAAATACGTTTTTTTTGCGGATGATACAACCTGTAACCTTTGCTTTCAGCACTATAACCAACAAAAATACATTTGACAGCCTTATCATCAAAATTTCTGCCTTGTGTTTGTGGCACCAAAGCATATGCCAAACAACCAAAAACACGCATGTGCTCAATAGAAGGCTTTCTATCATGGCATGCTTCATATGGAGTAATAGACTGCAAAGCTTTTGTAGGACACCTGTTTAATACATAAGTGGCACACATGATGGCCTCACGTCAAAAAGAATGCGGCAAAGCTTGACTTTTGACCATGCATCGTGCCATTTTTGTAAGTGACCCGTTTTTCCTCTCAGGAACACCATTTTGCTGAGGTGTATAAGGCACTGTACATTGGTGTTTTATCCCACGACTAGCCAAAAATGCATTGAATTCATGAGACATATACTCCTCCCCTCGATCGGAACAGAGGGTGCCCATAGTACATTTTGAGACATTTTCAGCCATAGCCGGAAAATGTTTGAAGCACATAAAAACTTTGGACTTTGCTTTAAGCGGAAATACCCATGCATGCCTGGAGTAATCATCAATGAAAGTCACGAAGTAAAGGTAATTGCCCAATGGGTGCCCATAGTACATTTTGAGACATTTTCAGCCATAGCCGGAAAATGTTTGAAGCACATAAAAACTTTAGACTTTGCTTTAAGCGGAAATACCCATGCATTCCTGGAGTAATCATCAATGAAAGTCAGGAAGTAAAGGTAATTGCCCAAGGATGGAGTTTGCATATGTCTACAAACATCACTATGCACAAGCTGCAACGTGCATGTGGCCCGAACTGAACCATCCTTTGGAAACTTAGAACGCTACATCTTATATAAAAATACAGCCTTCGCAAACATGTTTGACAGGTGCTTCAAGAGGCGGCAAAGAAGCAACCATATCAGATTTCTGCAAACGCAGAAAACTGGCAAAATTCGGATGACCAAAACGTGCATGCCAGAGTTTTGCATTTGAAATAGCCCTTGAATCTGCAACAACATTTGCAAAATTTTGTCCACACTTGTCATACAAAGTGAGCTTATACAGCCCACGGTACAAAAGGCCAGATGCAACAATTTCATCACCAAAACTGAGATCATGAACTATACATCTGTCATCCACAAATTTGACTACAAGTCCAAGTGTAGCAAGTGTGGATACACACAAGAGATTCTTCTTGATCCCAGGTACATAAAGTGCATCAACAAGTGTGAAGGAACTGCCATTTGCAGCAGTAAGCACAATCTTTCCAACTCCTTGAACCGGATAAGAGGCATTGTTGGCACAAGTGACTGAATTCCCATGAGGACAAACTCAAGAGAGGTGAATAATTCACGATGTGAGGTAATGTGCTTTGTAGCACCACTGTCGAAATACCACACATGTGAATCTGCAGCAACTGACAAGCATGCATCATGGACAACAGGATTGTAAGTGCACTATGTGCTAAAAGCCCATTCTGCATCGACATCAACATCACAGTCTCCTTTCATAGAAGACTCAACAATGGCTGCATTTATAGTGGAACCAGCATTTGCAGTGGAACCACCCTCTTTCTTCTTAGCCTCTTTGGCCTTCAACTTAGGACACTGCTTGATCAAGTGATCATTAGCTTTACAATAATGGCAACGCATCTTCTTTTTGCCCTTATCATCAGAATTGCCAGATGAAGTGTTGACAGTAGAAGCATTAGGAACAGAAGTTTTGCCACTTGCAGCAGAACCATAAGAAGTGGTTGCATTTATGTTACCACCCTTTCTTTGAGAAGCAATAAAAGCCTGTTCAACTGCACGCTGTCTAGTCCTGTTTTTTTTGGAAAGTGGCTCTTGCAACAGTAATGTGCATAATGCATCAAACTTGACAACTTCAGGATTTCCTTGGGTCATAAGTCTCCAGTACTAGCAAAAGTTTGGTAAGAATCTGGTAAGGCATCAAGAACAGTCTGCACAAGGGAACTGTCTGAAATGACTTCACCTGCAGAAATAAGTTGCTCATTGATATCCTTGACACTAGCAAGGAAAGTGTTCACATCATCTTCCTCATGCATAATCTTCGACTCCAGCTCTTTACGCAGCAAAGCAATTTTAGCCTCATTGCGACTTGCATAAATACCAGCCAAAATATCCCAAGCCTGTTTTGTAGATTTTGTTGAACGGATGTGAGAAACAACGATGCGCTTCAGAGACAATACAATCAATGCATGAGCCTGCACATCCTTTACATCCCAACGAGCTTGTTTTGTCGTAGGCAAAACAACTCTAATAGTAGCAATCCTTGCAGCAAGACCTGCAACATCCTCAACATTGCCTGCATCCTCAGAATCAAGACGTACATCAATGCCCTGCATAATATTCCAAATGCCCTTTGACACAAGAACGTGTTGCATCATATAAGCCCACATAGGGTGATTGTCCCCATCCAACCTGTCCTCAGCAGCAAATATCTTGAAGACATTTGTGTTGTTGTCAACCATAGCAAATGATGCACCTATGTGAAAACTGCCCGAAAATAGGAGAAACGAAGCGGGAACAACACGTGCTATATAGCACAAACCGTAGAAGACTATAAGGCACCTATTATGCAAAAATCGGCACTGACAAAAATTCTGCACGAAATGACAAAATTGCATGTGCAGACTTGCCTGTAGTGGAAATAGAAGCCGAAATGAGCCTGAATAAAAAATCTGAGCAGACCGAGCTCTACAAGTTCTCCCAAAATATTTGTCGACGTGGGAACGCTTGGCAAACCTCATTGCAATTGGAGAGAGTGAGCAGGTGTGTGCTGGATCAGCTGGCGACAAAGCTTGGGAGGATGTAACCTGCTATGATACCAATTGTTGGAATTAGGGTTGCAGAGAAACGCACATAGCTTGGAGAAGACGAAAGAAGCTCAAGGCACACAATAGAGAGTGTGTTACTTAGTTGCAATGGAAAGATAGATAGCTCTAGAGTGATGGGCGTATATACAATGCTCGAGGGAAAAACCTCCTAAAGAGGGGAAAAATGCCCCGGCGGTCCTAGTGTGTTCACACACATCACTACCACATGTATATGGTAACACCAAGCCACCAGAAAAGAAGCAAAAGACAATGGCTTTTCTGACCTAGCTAAAGTTGAAACAGAGGACTCCACAAACATATATCCCCCACGATGATGTCTATATGAAACACTATTGTAAATGCCTGCCATGGGGCAGATGATAGAGGCTCACAAAATGGCTCCCATTTCAATAGTTGTCGCCTTATAGTCAGAGCTTCAAGAAACCAAGACTGAAATGGAAAAGGCTAAGAAAGAAATGGAGCAACTCAGATCCAAGATGGTGAAGCTTTCTATTGAGAAATATAGGATGCACATCTTTGGTATTCCATGTAGCTCATACCATGCTCTACAACAAACAATAGAGCCATTTAGCCTGAATTGGTATCATGACTTCTCATCTTTCTGATAACATATAGAAAGAACATCATAAACATAATTAGTGCGTGATTTTTGAGACTCTCACCAAAACTGTTGTCGTAACCTTGTCACCATATCACGATCTGCAAATTGGCAACATTTTTGTGCACAACAATCAATGCATGATACCCTTTGAATTGATTTGTTTGAAAGGTAAAAAGTCGAAGCTGGTGCTGCTTTTGATTTTTGAGTCCTGTTCATGAAAGTGTATCGTCTCTTCCTTGACAACTGGACAACATTACTCCCATCAAGTTTTTTTCCAACATTGTCATCGTTGGATACATCCTCATATGTAGCATGCATGCCATCAACAAGAACAAATAGTTGTAATGGGCTCCCATTCAACATTGTTGTCTGCTTGATGGGCCACTTTAGCAAAGTGATGCTACCCACTTCAACCACATCATCAATGCTTGCATTTTCTCTTTCAATACCCACACCCACATAATCAGGACCAAGTTCCTGAAAGTTGACATAATCATGTGGAAATACATATAAGATGGTCCCTTCATTCATGGTTTGCATCATTGTGTCATCTTTTAAAGGACCCTCTGATTTCTCCAAGACTCTCGAATCATTGCTTCAAATTTTGGGCTTGTCATAGGTATTGCATCTGTAACTAGAGGATCAGAATGATCATGTTCTTCATCACCATTGTAGCTTTCCTGTGGATCAATTAAGTTCCCATTTAATACAAAAGATTGCAAAAGAAGCTTTGACCATCGAACAACACTCCATAATGAGCCTTGGAGAGATGAAGTATCCATTGTAGGAAAAGGTAGGACCACATCCTTCAAGCATTCCTCCACTAGTATGGAGACATTTCCGTGCCCTATCTTTGTACCACCACAAGTGGAATCTGGATCTGTTCTACACACACAGCCAATACCAACAATTTCATTGTCAAGTATCATATGTACTTTCTCCCCAGATTCAAAGTCCATCCTTTAAGTGAAAAAGATTACATTGTTAAATCCATAGTTATAGAAAAATACTCTTTAAACAAAAAATCATGCTACAACATGGAAAAGGTTTGCATAGGTTGGACAAGTGGTGAACCTTGAGACCAAATCCTCCTTGCTATATTAATGGAAGCAAGGTTGGAAATTATGGTGGATCTTGAAACCAAAGCATCCTTGCTATATTAGAGCATAGATTGGACAAGTGGTGGACCTAGTTGTAATACCCACTGCCACCTATCAACTACTATAGGACTATGCTTTCCAATGTCCAAGTATCCCTTGAGGCTTTCAAGGTTGAACACGTGGTGGACCTTGAAACGAAAATCCCCTTTCTATATCAAAGCATAGCTTGGACAAGTGGTGGACCTAGTTATAATGCCCAATATCCAAGGTGAAATACCTTAGGACCTTGCTACCTTGCTTGCCAATGTTTACGTAGCCCCTCATTTATTTAATGGAAGTAAGGTTGGACAAGTGGTGGACCTTGAAACCAAAGCCTCTTTGCTATATGAGAGCATAGGTTGGACCTAGTTGTAATACCCACTGCCACCTATCAACTACTATAGGACTATGCTTTCCAATGTCCAAGTATCCCTTGAGTCTTTCAAGGTTGAACACGTGGTGGACCTTGAAACGAAAATCCCCTTTCTATATCAGACCATAGCTTGGACAAGTGGTGGACCTAGTTATAATGCCCAATATCCAAGGTGAAACACCTTAGGACCTTGCTACCTTGCTTGCCAATGTTTATGTAGCCCCTCATTTCTTTAATGGAAGCAAGGTTGGACAAGTGGTGGACCTTGAAACTAAAGCCTCTTTGCTATATGAGAGCATAGGTTGGACCTAGTTGTAATACCCACTACCACCTATCAACTACTATAGGACTATGCTTTCCAATGTCCAAGTATCCCTTGAGTCTTGCAAGGTTGAACACGTGGTGGACCTTGAAACGAAAATCCCCTTTCTATATCAGAGCATAGCTTGGACAAGTGGTGGACCTAGTTATAATGCCCAATATCCAAGGTGAAATACCTTAGGACCTTTCTACCTTGCTTGCCAATGTTTACGTAGCCCCTCATTTCTTTAATGGAAGCAAGGTTGGACAAGTGGTGGACCTTGAAACCAAAGCCTCTTTGCTATATGAGAGCATAGGTTGGACCTAGTTGTTATACCCACTGCCACCTATCAACTACTATAGGACTATGCTTTCCAATGTCCAAGTATCCCTTGAGTCTTGCAAGGTTGAACACGTGGTGGATTATTGAAACCAAAATCCCCTTTCTATATCAGAGCATATCTTGGACAATTGGTGGACCTAGTTATAATTCCCCTCCTTTTTTTAATGGAAGAAAGGTTGGAAAAGTGGTGAATCTTGAAACCCAAACCCTTTGGCTATATATAGAGGATAGCTTGGACAAGTGGTGGGCTTAGTTGTAGTATCCAATGTCCAAGGTCCAAGGTGAACTATGTAAAGACCTTACTTCTAAAAACAAAGTCGTACAAGTGGTTCTCCTTCAAACCAAAACGTCCTTAGTGTATTAGAACATAGCTTGGAGAAGTCGTGGACTTAGTTGTAATGGTGAATGTCCAAAGCAAACTATTATAGGACCTTGCTTCCCAAATCAAGTTTGGACAAGTGGTGGATCTTGAAACCAAAACCCCCTTACTGTATTAGAGCATAGCTTAGATAAGTGGTGGACCTAGCTGCCATGGAAAATGTTCAATGTGAACTGCTACAGGACCTTGCTATTAAATGTCTAAGTAGAGCTAGCTTCTTTAATGGAATCAAGGTTGGGAAAGTGGTGCATCTTGAAACCAAAAGCCCTTTATTGTATTAGAGCATAGCTTGGACAAGTGAGGGACCTAGTTTTAATGTGTGATGTCCAAAGAAAAGTATTACAAGACCTTGCTTTCCAATATTTGAATTGGTCAAGTGGTTAAAACTAAGTATAAAACTTTGACCATTTTCTTCTCGAATTGCCAAAAAGCTAGTTTTAGACACCCCTAAATGAAAATGGTTTAGGGTGGCCTTAAGCAACGTTTTTTCAAAGACTTGAACAAAAGGGTTGCCGAAGAGTAATGAAAATTTATTATGGCTTGAAGTGCCTGAGTATGTGAAAACAAGCCTAGGTTTTCCACGAAGCAAAAGGTGACATAATAAGAACATTGGAAACTTAGGATTGACCATGTGGCCTAAACTTTGGCAAGTGAAGTGGTGGCCAAGTTTTGTGGCACAGTGTGCACTTGGTCCTATATGTGTTGACCACTTGGCTAAATCTAGGACCATAAGGCCAAACCTTTGGCACCTTAAATATAGTATGGGACATAATCTAGAACTGCTATAGTAAATTAGTAGTATAGTTAATATGTTAATATTTGTATTATATTTAAGTATATGCTAAATATAATTTATGTTCAAAATTTCACTAATGAAGAATGTTCCCATTTAGCACTCCAGATGCGGGGTCTTAGGGCAATGCCACATTGGGGTGACAAGGCAGCGCTTCCACGTGAGGTTTGGGGGTAGCGCTCTTGATGGGGATGTGGAATATAGCGCTCTCGATGGAGGGGCTTGGGAGGCTGATTTTGGGATATTGTTCCGGGCGGGGTCCTGGGGAAGCGCCCCAGGCATATTTTCAACCATGATTTCTTTAATTTTGGCTGTGTGAATTGGTTAATGTTTTATATTGCTTTTGTTTTTTTTAATCCTATGATAAAACATGGACTTGTAGCATACGTGGCATTCTAATAAACCCTATCAAGATTAGGCACAGAGAGAGCGCACGAGCAACGCACACAGAGAAAGCAGGCGAGCAGCAAACACACAGAAAGCACACACGGATCACACACAGTTGGAGTATACGCGCACGTAGAGGAGCAAGCCCGGCATCGTACACAACACACATGTGGAGCGCACAGGATTGAAAGTTCGCGCACAATATAAAGAAACAGCAGCGTACGCAACGCTTTCCAGAAGGGCAGGATCGGGCATAGCTTCTTCTCAGGAGACATTGCACACCTCACGAATAGAGAAAAAACAAGTATTTCTCTCTCTCTCACTCTCTGTCTTTCTCCATATAGAGAAGATGGTTCTCTGTAACTCTTCTTGCACACACACTCTCTCGTCAAAAGACAGAGATACGTAGTTTAAAAATATCCCCGCACACATACACATATTCCTACACATCGTCTTCCTCTCTTCCACATACATAACCACAGTGAAATCTGTTATCTTGTTGTCTCTCTCTTGAAAATACATGCACATATTCCCACACATCGTCTTCCTCACTTCCACATACATAACCACAGTGAAATCTGTTATCTTGTTGTCTCTCTCTTGAAAATACGTGCACATATTTCCATACATCGTCTTCCTCTCTTCCACATACATAAACACAATGAAATCTGTTATCTTTCTCTCTCTCCTCTCTCTAGAAAATAGTTATTTCTCTCTCTCTCTCTCTCTATCTATCTATCTCTGTATCTTGCTATCTCTCTCTTGAAAATACATGCTCATGTATGTGTGCGTCTATGTTATCTATGTGTATGTATGTATATTTGTGTTATTTCATTGTAATACTCATACATAATGCAGATACACAATTACACTTAATTACGATATGCACACATAGTATATATACATACATAAATATCACAAATAACTAACACATTGTAATACTAGTAAACTTGAATGGAAGATTTACTTGCGTGATCTGTTAAAGTCGATTCTTGTAGCGAGTTCTGGATGTATGCTGAGCTGATTTTCCTCTAATCCATTTGTAGATATGATTGTAACTTCTGTTTCTCAAAAATAGTAGTGTTGTTTAGTGATACACCTAATGGACATAAATGGTTGAAACTAGGACATGTAGACCAAAAATACGTGTATTTCTTTGGATGAATATATACACTTTTTGGTGACCCTTACCACAAGTGGTGGACCTTGAGACCAGTGGACTATAAGGACCTCCAAACAATACTTTGTACACTCAATCCTTCTTGGTATCTAGGTTGGACAAGTGGTTGACCTTGTTCAAATTCTCTAACCACTCTCTCTAACATGGTGACATAATTTAGGTGTGATAAATTCATATCTATGCAAACTAATATCAGTTTAGGCTTGTTAATTTGAATTTGTTTGAATTTATGTACAATATAATGATTTGAGGTTTGCATATTTGAATTTAAGTGGTATAATGATATCTTTTTGTGGTAAACTTGAATTTAAAATCAGTTTCGCGTGAAATATTTTAAATTTAAGTGGTAAAATTTAAATTTTTATAAAAAAGTTTGAATTTTAAAATTTGGGCGGGATATTTTAAAATTTAGGCGGGATATTTTAAATTTAGGCAATCAAATTTTGAATTTTAAATTTAGGCGGGAAGGTTTTGAATTTATAGCGAGATCTCTCTTACATAAGAGAGTATAGGTTGGACAAGTGGTGGACCTTAAAGCTACAGCATCCATGCTACTAGACATGATAGGTAGGGAATCTAGTTGACTATTGTATGTATAATATATATGTAATAGATCTAGCTTGGACAAGTGGTGGACCTTGGAACAAAACCCCATGTAAAACATATCATGCACATTCCAAGTGGTGAGAAAAAATATCATTTAAGATATAGCCTTATAGGTTGGACAAGTGGTGGACCTTAACACCAAGATATTCTTAATGTAATGACATAGAGTGGAAAACTGGTGAATCTTGAGACCAAACCATGCTACTAGCGATAATAGCTTGGACAAGTGGTGGACCTTGAAAGTAATCCCCCCATCTACGAAATATCGTGGGTTTAAGGTATTTTGATGGAGCCTAGCATCTTGGAGACATTGTGCAGCTTGCTTCTCTTCATGTTTCAATGGAGCCTATCTTGGACAAATGGTGGAGCATCCTTCTCTCCATGTTTCAATGGAGCCTAGCTTGGACAAGTGGTGGACCTTTGCTTCTCTCTATGATTCAAGTGGTGGACCTTGGAACCAAACCCCCATGTAAAACCTATCATGGTCACTCCAAGTGGTGAGAAAGAATAACCTTTAAGATATAGCCTTATAGGTTGGACAAGTGGTGGACCTTAACACCCAAATATTCTTAATATAATGACATAGAGTGAAAAAGTGGTGAATCTTGAGACAAAACCACTCATGCTACTAGCGATAATAGCTTGGACAAGTGGTGGACCTTGAACGTAAACCCCCCATGTTTCAATAGACTTAGCTTCGACAAATGGTGGAGCATCGTTCTCTCCATGTTTCAATGGAGCCTAGCTTGGACAAGCGGTGGACGTTTGTTTCTCTCTATGTTTCAATAGAGTTAGCTTGGACAAGTGGTGGACCTTGAAACCAAACCCTCATGTAAAACCTATCATGGTCACTCCAAGTGGTGAGAAAGAATAACCTTAATGATATATCCTTATAGGTTGGACAAGTGGTGGACCTTAACACCCAGATATTCTTAATATAATGGCATAGGGTGGAAAAGTGGTGAATCTTGAGACCAAACCACTCAGGCTACTACCAATAATAGCTTGGACAAGTGTTGGACCTTGTATGTAAACCCCTCATCTACGACATATCGTGGGTTTAATGTTTTTCGATGGAGCCTAGCATCTTGGAGACATGGTGCAGCTTGCTTCTCGTCATGTTTCAATGGAGCCTATCTTGGACAAATGGTGGAGCATCCTTCTCTCCATGTTTCAATGGACCCTAGCTTGGACAAGTGGTGGACCTTTGCTTCTCTCTCTGTTTCAATAGAGTTAGCTTGGACAAGTGGTGGACCTTGGAACCAAATCCCCATGTAAAACCTATCATGGTCACTCCAAGTGGTAAGAGAGAATAACCTTTAAGATATAGACTTATAGGTTGGACAAGTGGTGGACCTTAACACCCACATATTCTTAATATAATGACATAGAGTGGAAAAGTGGTGAATCTTGAGACAAAACCACTATGCTACTAGCGATAATAGATTGGACAAGAGGTGGTATTTGAATGTAAACCCCCCATGTACAAAATATTGTGGGTTTAAGGTATTTCGATGAAACCTAGCATCTTGGAGACATGGTGCAGCTTGCTTCTCTTCATGTTTCAATCGAGTCTATCTTGGACAAATAGTGGAGCATCCTTCTCTCCATGTTTCAATGGACCCTAGCTTGGACAAGCGGTGGACCTTTGCTGATCTCTATGATTCAATAAAGTTAGCTTGGACAAGTGGTGGACCTTGGAACCAAACCCCCATGTAAAACCTATCGTGGTCACTCCAAGTGGTGAGAAAGAATAACCTTTAAGATATAGCCTTATAGGTTGGACAAGTGGTGGACCTTAATACCCAAATATTATTAATATAATGACATAGAGTGAAAAAGTGGTGAATCTTGAGATAAAACCACTCATGCTACTAGCGATAATAGCTTGGACAAGTGGTGGACCTTGAACGTAAACCCCCCATGTTTCAATAGACTTAGCTTCGACAAATGGTGGAGCATCGATTTCTCCATGTTTCAATGGAGCCTAGCTTGGACAAGTGGTCGACCTTTGTTTCTCTCTATGTTTCAATAGAGTTAGCTTGGACAAGTGGTGGAACTTGGAACCAAACCCCCATGTAAAACCTATCATGGTCACTCCAAGTGGGAAGAAAGAATAACCTTTAAGATGTAGCCTTATAGGTTGGACAAGTGGTGGCCCTTAACACCCACATATTCTTAATTAAAGTGGTGAATCTTAAGACCAAACCACTCAGGCTACTAGCAATAATAGCTTAGACAAGTGGTGGACCTTGAATGTAAACCCCTGATCTACGAAATATCGTGGGTTTAATGTATTTCGATGGAGCGTAGCATCTTGGAGACATGGTGCAGCTTGCTTCTCGTCATGTTTCAATGGAGCCTATCTTGGACAAATGGTGGAGCATCCTTCTCTCCATGTTTCAATGGACCCTAGCTTGGACAAGTGGTGGACCTTTGTTTCTCTCTATGTTTCAATAGAGTTAGCTTGGACAAGTTGTGGACCTTGGAACCAAACCCCCATGTAAAACCTATCATGGTCACTCCAAGTGGTAAGAAAGAATAACCTTTAAGATGTAGCCTTATAGGTTGGACAAGTGGTGGACCTTAGCACCCACATATTCTTAATAAAAGTGGTGAATCTTGAGGCCCAACCACTCAGGCTACTAGCAATAATAGCTTGGACAAGTGGTGGACCTTGAATGTAAACCCCTCATCTACAAAATATCGTGGGTTTAATGTATGTCGATGGAGCCTAGCATCTTGGAGACATGGTGCAGCTTGCTTCTCGTCATGTTTCAATGGAGCCTATCTTGAACAAATGGTGGACCAGCCTTCTCTCCATGTTTCAATGGAGCCTAGCTTGGACAAGTGGTGGACCTTTGTTTCTCTCTATGTTTCAATAGAGTTAGCTTGGACAAGTGGTGGACCTTGGAACCAAACCCCCATGTAAAACCTATCATGGTCACTCCAAGTGGTAAGAAAGAATAACCTTTAAGATGTAGCCTTATAGGTTGGACAAGTGGTGGACCTTAACACCCACATATTCTTAATATAATGACATAGAGTGGAAAAGTGGTGAATCTTGACACCAAACCACTCAGGCTACTACCAATAATAGCTTGGAAAAGTGTTGGACCTTGAATGTAAACCCCTCATCTATGACATATCATGAGTTTAATGTTTTTCGATGGAGCCCAGCATCTTGGAGACATGGTGCAGCTTGCTTCTAGTCATGTTTCAATGGAGCCTATCTTGGACAAATGGTGGAGCATCCTTCTCTCCATGTTTCAATGGAGCTTAGCTTGGACAAGTGGTGGACCTTTGCTTCTCTCTCTGTTTCAATAGAGTTAGCTTGGACAAGTGGTGGAGCTTGGAACCAAACCCCCATGTAAAACCTATCATAGTGACTCCAAGTGGTAAGAAAGAATAACCTTTAAGATATAGACTTATAGGTTGGACAAGTGGTGGACCTTAACACCCACATATTCTTAATATAATGACATAGAGTGGAAAAGTGGTGAATCTTGAGACAAAGCCACTCATGCTACTAGCGATAATAGCTTGGACAAGTATCGACCCTTGAATGTAAACCCCCCATGTACAAAGTATCCTGGGTTTAAGGTATTTCGATGAAGCATAGCATCTTGGAGACATGGTGCAGCTTGCTTCTCTTCATTTTTCGATGGAGCCTATCTTGGACAAATGGTGGAGCATCCTTCTCTCCATGTTTCAATGGACCCTAGCTTGGACAAGTGGTAGACCTTTGCTTCTCTCTATGATTCAATAGAGTTTGCTTGGACAAGTGGTGGACCTTGGAACTCAAACCCCCATGTAAAACCTATCATGGTCACTCCAAGTGGTGAGAAAGAATAACCTTTAAAATATAGCCTTATAGGTTGGACAAGTGGTGGACCTTAACACCCAAATATTCTTAATATAATGACATAGAGTGGAAAAGTGGTGAATCTTGAGACAAAACCACTCATGCTACTAGCGATAATATCTTGGACAAGTGGTGGAACTTGAACGTAAACCCCCCATGTTTCAATAGACTTAGCTTTGACAAATGGTGGAGCATCGTTCTCTCCATCTTTCAATGGAGCCTAGCTTGGACAAGTAGTGGACCTTTGTTTCTCTCTAGGTTTCAATAGAGTTAGCTTGGACAAGTGGTGGACCTTGGAACCAAACCCCCATGTAAAACCTATCATGTTCACTCCAAGTGGTGAGAAAAAATAACCTTAATGATATATCCCTATAGGTTGGACAAGTGGTGGACCTTAGCACCCAGATATTCTTAATATAATGGCATAGAGTGGAAAAGTGGTGAATCTTGAGAGCAAACTACTCATGCTACTAGCGATAATAGGTTGGACAAGTGGTGGAGCTTGAATGTAAACCCCCCATCTACGAAATGTCGTGGGTTTAAGGTATTTAGATAGAGCCTAGCATCTTGGAGACATGCTGCACCTTGCTTCTCTTCATGTTTCAATGGAGCCTATCTTGGACAAATGTTGGAGCATCCTTCTCTCCATGTTTCAATGGACCCTAGCTTGCACAAGTGGTGGACCTTTGCTTCTCTCTATGTTTCAATAGAGTTACCTTGGACAAGTGGTGGACCTTGAAACCAAACCCCAATGTAAAACCTATCATGGTCACTCCAAGTCGTGAGAAAGAATTACCTTTAAGATATAGCCTTATAGGTTGGACAAGTGGTGGACCTTTGCTTCTCTCTATAATTCAATAGAGTTAGCTTGGACAAGTGGTGGAACTTGAAACCAAACCCCCATGTAAAACCTATCATGGTCACTCCAAGTGGTAAGAAAGAATAACCTTTAAGATGTAGCCTTATAGGTTGTACAAGTGCTGGACCTTAACACCCACATATTCTTAATATAATGACATAGAGTGGAAAAGTGGTGAATCTTGAGACCAAACCACTCAGGCTACTACCAATAATAGCTTGGACAAGTGTTGGACCTTGAATGTAAACCCCTCATCTACGACATATCATGGGTTTAATGTTTTTCGATGGAGCCTAGCATCTTGGAGACATGGTGCAGCTTGCCTCTCGTCATGTTTCAATGGAGCCTATCTTGGACAAATGGTGGAGCATCCTTCTCTCCATGTTTCAATGGAGCCTAGCTTGGACAAGTGGTGGAACTTTGCTTCTCTCTATGTTTCAATAGAGTTAGCTTGGACAAGTGGTGAAGCTTGGAACCAAACCCCCATATAAAACCTATCATGGTCACTCCAAGTGCTAAGAAAGAATAACCTTTACGATATAGACTTATAGGTTGGACAAGTGGTGGACCTTGAATGTAAACCCCCCATCTACGAAATATGGTGGGTTTAAGGTATTTAGATGGACCCTAGCATCTTGGAGACATGGTGCACCTTGCTTCTCTTCATGTTTCAATGGAGCCTATCTTGGACAAATGGTGGAGCATCCTTCTCTCCATGTTTCAATGGACCCTAGCTTGGACAAGTGGTGGACCTTTGCTTCTCTCTATGTTTCAATAGAGTTAGCTTGGACAAGTGGTGGACCTTGGAACCAAACCCCAATGTAAAACCTATCATGGTCACTCCAAGTCATGAGAAAGAATAACCTTTAAGATATAGTCTTATAGGTTGGACAAGTGGTGGACCTTAACACCCAAATATTCTTAGCATAATGACATAGAGTGAAAAAGTGGTGAATCTTGAGACAAAACCACTCATGCTACTAGTGGTAATAGCTTTGAAAAGTGGTGGACCTTGAACGTAAACCCCCCACGTTTCAATAGAGTTAGCTTCGACAAATGGTGAAGCATCCTTCTCTCCATGTTTCAATGGAGCCTAGCTTGGACAAGTGGTGGACCTTTGCTTCTCTCTATGATTCAATAGAGTTAGCTTGTACAAGTGGTGGACCTTGGAACCAAACCCCCATGTAAAACCTATCATGGTCACTCCAAGTGGTACGAGAGAATAACCTTTAAGATGTAGCCTTATAGGCTGGACAAGTGGTGGACCTTAACACCCAGATATTCTTAATATAATGACATAGAGTGGAAAAGTGGTGAATCTTGAGACCAAACCACTCAGGCTACTACCAATAATAGCTTGGACAAGTGTTGGACCTTGAATGTAAACCCCTCATCTACGACATATCGTGGGTTTAATGTTTTTCGCTGGAGCATAGCATCTTGGAGACATGGTGCAGCTTGCTTCTCGTCATGTTTCAATGGAGCCTATCTTGGACAAATGGTGGAGCATCCTTCTCTCCATGTTTCAATGGAGCCTAGCTTGGACGGGTGGTGGACCTTTGCTCCTCTCTCTGTTTCAATAGAGTTAGCTTGGACAAGTGGTGGAGCTTGGAACCAAACCCCCATATAAAACCTATGATGGTCACTCAAAGTGGTAAGAAAGAATAACCTTTAAGATATAGACTTATAGGTTGGACAAGTGGTGGACCTTAACACCCACATATTCTTAATATAATGACATAGAGTGGAAAAGTGGTGAATCTTGAGACAAAACCACTCATTCTGCTAGCGATAATAGCTTGGACAAGTGGCGACCCTTGAATGTAAACCCCCCATGTACAAAATATCCTGGGTTTAAGGTATTTTGATGAAGCCTAAAATCTTGGAGACATGGTGCAGATTGCTTCTCTTCATGTTTCGATGGAGCCTATCTTCCACCAATGGGGGATCATCCTTCTTTAAATGTCTCAATGGAGCTTAGCTTGGACAAGTGGTGGACCTTTGCTTCTCTCTATGTTTCCATAGAGTTAGCTTGGACAAGTGGTGGACCTTGGAACCAAACCCCCATGTAAAATATATCATGGTCATTCCAAGTGGTGAGAAATAATACCCTTTAAGATCTAGCCTTATAGGTTGGACAAGTGGTCGACCTTAAAACCTAGATCTTCTTAATATAACGACATAGAGTGGAAAAGTGGTGAATCTTGAGACCAAACCACTCATGCTACTAAGGATAATAGGTTGGACAAGTGGTGGACCTTGAATGTATACCCCCCCATGTACGAAATATCATGGGTTTAAGGTATTTCAATGGAGCCTAGCATCTTGGAGACATGGTGCAGCTTGCTTCTCTTCATGTTTCAATGGAGCCTATCTTTGACAAATGGTGGAGCATCCTTCTCTCCATGTTTCAATGGAGCCTAGCTTGGACAAGTGGTGGACCTTTGCTTCTCTCTATGTTTCAATAGATTTAGCTTGGACAAGTGGTGGGCCTTGTAACCAAACTCCCATGTAAAACCTATCATGGTAACTCCAAGTGGTGAGAAAGAATAAAGTTTAAGATATAGCCTTATAGGTTGGACAAGTGGTGGACCTTAGCACCCAGATATTCTTAATATAATGACATAGAGTGGAAAAGTGGTGAATCTTGAGACCAAACCACTCATGCTACTAGAGATAATAGGTTGGACAAGTGGTGGACCTTGAAAGTAATCCCCCCATGTACGAAATATCATGGGTTTAAGGTATTTCAATGGAGATTAGCATCTTGGAGACATAGTGTAGCTTGCTTCTCTTCATGTTTCAATGGAGCGTATCTTGGACAAATGGTGGAGCATCCTTCTCTCCATGTTTCAATGGACCCTAGCTTGGACAAGTGGTGGACCTTTGCTTCTCTCTATGTTTCAATAGAGTTATCTTGGACAAGTGGTGGACCTTGGAACCAAACCCCCATGTAAAACCTATCATGGCCACTCCAAGTGGTGAGAAAGAATAACCCTTAAGATATAGCCTTATAGGTTGGACAAGTGGTGGACCTTAACACCCAGATATTCTTAATATAATGACATAGAGTGAAAAAGTGGTGAATCTTGAGACCAAACCACTCATGCTACTAGCGTTAATAGGTTGGACAAGTGGTGGACCTTGAATGTAAACCCCCCATGTTTCAATAGAGTTAGCTTCGACAAATGGTAGAGCATCCTTCTCTCCATGTTTCAATGGAGCCTAGCTTGGACAAGTGGTGGACCTTTGTTTCTCTCTATGTTTCAATAGAGTTAGCTTGGACAAGTGGTGGACCTTGGAACCAAACCCCCATGTAAAACATATCATGGACATTTCAAGTGGTGAGAAATAATACCCTTTAAGATATACCCTTATAGGTTGGACAAGTGGTCGACCTTAACACACAGATCTTCTTAACGTAATGACATAGAGTGGAAAAGTGGTGAATCTTGAGACCAAACCACTCATGCTACTAGAGATAATAGGTTGGACAAGTGGTGGACCTTGAATGTAAACTCCCCATGTACAAAATATCGTGGGTTAAGGTATTTCAATGGATCTTAGCATCTTGGAGACATGGTGCAGCTTGCTTCTCTTCATGTTTCAATGGAGCCTATCTTGGACAAATGGTGGAGCATCCTTCTCTCCATGTTTCAATGGACCCTAGCTTAGACAAGTGGTGGACCTTTGCTTCTCTCTATGTTTCAATAGAGTTAGCTTGGACAAGTGGTGGACTTGGAACCAAACCCCCATGTAAAACCTATCATGGTCATTCCAAGTGGTCAGAAAGAATACCCTTTAAGATATAGCCTTATAGGTTGGACAAGTGGTGGACCTTAACACCCAGATCTTCTTAATATAATGACATAGAGTGGAAAAGTGGTGAATCTTGAGACCAAACCACTCATGCTACTAGTGATAATAGGTTGGACAAGTGGTGGACCTTGAATGTAAACCCCCCATGTACGAAATATCATGGGTTTAAGATATTTCAATGGAGCCTAGCATTTTGGAGACATGGTGCAGCTTGCTTCTCTTCATGTTTCAATCGAACCTGGCTTGGACAAATGGTGGAGCATCCTTCTCTCCATGTTTCAATGGAGCCTAGCTTGGACAAGTGGTGGACCTTTGATTCTCTCTATGTTTCAATAGAGTTAGCTTGGACAAGTGGTGGACCTTGGAACCAGACCCCTATGTAAAACCTATCATGTGCATTCCAAGTGGTGGTAAATAATACCATTTAAGATATAGCCTTATAGGTTGGACAAGTGGTGGACCTTAACACCCAGATCTTCTTAATATAATGACATAGAGTGGAAAAGTGGTGAATCTTGAGACCAAACCACTCATGCTACTAGGGATAATAGGTTGGACAAGTGGTGGACCTTGAATTTAAACCCCACATATACAAAATATCGTGGGTTTAAGGTATTTCAATGGAGCCTAGCATCTCAAAGACATGGTGCATATTGCTTCTCTTCATGTTTCAATGGAGCCTATTTTGGACAAATGGTGGAGCATCCTTCTCTCCATGTTTCAATGGACCCTAGATTGGACAAGTGGTGGACCTTTGCTTCTCTCTATGTTTCAATATAGTTAGCCTATATTAGACAATTAGTAGACCTCGAATCTCTCCATGTTGTCTAGAGCTGAGCTTGGACAAGTGGTGGACCTTACTTCTCCCTTCCCTTAGTTTACTAGCTTAAATGATCACTATGTATACTTGCTTAGATCTAGCTTGAACAAGTGGTGGACCTTGTATTCACACAAACTTAATCCATTACAAAAAAGTATATGTTAAAATAACATTTGGTTTTTTTTGTTTCAGGAAAGATGGCTCCAAAAAAACAGGTTGCAAGGGTTGCTGTCTCAGTTGACTATACTTGCAATGATCTTAGGAAATGGTATTTGGACATACATGGTATAGAGGGTGCACAATTTCATAAGGTGCATCTATTTATTGCCAAAAAGGAGAATGACAGCTTGTTTGAAGATGTTGGACAAGTTGTGGAAGCATCTGTCTCTGTAGTTGATAGTCATCCGAGGTGGAATGCATTGACATTCTAGTTCCAATGAATCTAGAATTTCAACTATCTCCAGGAGCATATGCATTGGAGCGCATGTCTAGAAACAAAGAAGAGACAATGTTTTCTCGAGGATGGAAGTTTGCAGAATCAAATCCAAATATCACAGCAGATCAACTTCAAAGCTCCATCATTGCCACACTACAACGAAAAAAGGTGAAAGCTTCACGACCACCATCCACAAAGAAGCAAGCAAAAGTGCAGAAAGTAGAAGCTAAGCGAACTAGTTCCATTTTGGATGTAGACAAGGCATCTTTGGCATCCTCATCAACAGAGGGTTCAATGTCAAAGATGAGAATTGTGGATCCAGATGTTTTAGAAGCTGAGGCCATGAAAGGACAAGAAAAAGATACAGGTGGAATGAATAAGTACATAAATTATTTTCCTTTCCAATATAGGGAATTTGATATCCCTATTCAAAATTGTTGGCTTGCTCCTGATCACTATAATGCACGTATTATGGATAAAAAACACGCTGAAAGTGTGTTATTTGGATTTTCACGGAGTACGACCAAGCCTGCAGCATGTGCATATTTGATGCCTGTTCGAAATGCAAAATCAAAGAAGGGGACTCCTTTGGCAGTAGAAGAGGTAGAGGAGCAAAAAATTAAAGATTATCATTATTGGATTCTTGATGGGCAGCATTCAATCTATGCTGCAAAAGTTTTGCTTCACAATGAACAAAACAACAAAGAGATATTTGAAAGACTGATTAGCGTGTATAAATTTAGAAAGGCTCGCATTGTTGTGAATGCTCCTCCATTTGTTGCAACTGCTATATCTGCCATTGCAAATGAGGAGGCTCAGGCATTGTATGTCAAGCAACCTTACAGCCAAATATTGAGACATTTACGGAGTCAATGGATCTTCTCAGGACGACCACCAAAGGCAGCAAGTGGAATTGCAGAGGGACATGCATCTCGTGCCGGATGGGATGTAAGTTATTTTCTTTGTCTTTTTGATAGTGTTTAATTAACAAATCTTGCTCAATAGTTTAATTATTTCTCTATTTCTTTTTAGGCTTTTCTTCGATTGGCAAGAATGAGTGCAGCAGCAAGTTGGATTGCTAAACAGGCACACATGGTCACGTACTCTGATTTAGTTTATGATTGCTGGATAGAAATCATTGAAAAGCTAGAAGAGGAGAATAAGAAACCCCCAACAACTGTATTTAGATACCTTTGTGGCCTTGAGGAATCAGAGGTAAAGACTATTCAAGAAGAGATTAGAGATGAGAAGATTTTACTGTCAAAGAGTGCAAAGGATGGTGATGCAACTGACATGTATGATCGAATCAAGCAGTTGAAGCAAGACAAATTGATTCAAGATGCACTTCTTGAAGGCTTCAACAATTTGAATGAGTCTTCACCATGTAAAGACTGGGAGGAGGTGGTCAAAATGTATAACATCAATGATGTTGTTTATAAAACAATTTTAATGCTATGCGAGGAATGGATCAAATCTAGTTTGACGCGTGGAACAAAGAAAATGGCTTTTCCAGATGGAGCAATAAAATACATGAATGGGCAATTCACCTTCAAAAGGAGAAAACTGAGCCTAGAGATTTGCCATGGTCAATCTATGTGGTGAGCCTACAAATGGAAGGCAATCTCTACTTGATGCGCCACTTCAATAATAAAGTGCCTATTGGCTTATGTGTTTTAGATATGACAAAAAACGTTGGAGGCAATTTGAAGTGGAGTGAGGAGACATTTAACAATGCTTTGGATGGGATCTTGGCTATTGCTGGAGGGTCAACAGATCCTGGATTTGTCTTTCTTGCATTTGTGGATTTCACTAACTTCACAAATTGCAATGTGCCTTTCACGCATGGGAGATAATCTGAGCTACCATTGTTGTGGTGCATTGCATCACTTTCCATCAGCTCCTTGCAAAGGAGCAATTCAATTCCTAACAGTTATTGCCTTCTTGGGACAAGGCAATGCATTTGAAGACCTGAGAAGAAGATCAGAGGAACATCCCATGCCAATTGATTGTTCTCTTCTTCAAGTAGCAGATAACGATATGTCAGATTTGCAATATTTGGAGGCCAAAAAAAGAGCTTTGGTCAAGCACTACATTCGTACATATTGTTTTGAAGACCGCAAGCTTGTTGATGTTTTTGGTGATGGCTCCTTGGTTGCACAAGAAGGAATACAACAGAAAAAAGAAGTTATATGCTTAATTGATAGTGTGGAGGAGGCAAAAAACGTGGAGACCATGCTGCTAGACTTTGCTAAGTCTCATGAAGATATAGAAAAATGGGCTGGACTTCAACAATCCACTTCGCAATCAGATGACATTGTGCCTGTTACAGAGGAGTGCTTCCACAAAGAGAAGAAGAAGAAACAACAACAACATCCTCTGTCAATGGAGGACTTTTTGGAAATGGAGACACGTATGTTTTGAGTTTCTTGTGCATGTTAGTGTTTCTTGTTACTGATTTGATACTCTTAATGTTAGATTTTTGCTTTTATAGTATTGATTGAGTTTGTATTTTTATCTCAAGCATTCAAGGTTTGAATGTAAATAATAAATTACTTGAGTTTTTGAATGGTGGATCTGTAGACTAAAACTAAAACATTTAATACTCACAAAGACTTAATTACTTAAGAGCTTGAACTCAATAAGTTTTGGACCTTTTATCAATACCCCTTGATATGATACATTAGATCGTAGCATGGTTAAATGGTGATGCTTCATAAATTGAAACTAGCTTTAGACAGGTGTTGGAGCCTAAATTTAAACTAACCTTGCTAGAAGGGAGCTTATGTTTGGACTTTGAGAAATAGCATAAAGTAATCAATTAGAGCATAGATTAGACATGTGTGGTGGCCTTAGAGACCCAAAATCTTAATGAGCTTGGTAAGGTATTTAAGTACTGCAATTTACTTAGTTTTAGTACTCATTAAAGGCATAGCTTGACAAAAGGTGGACCTTACATGGATCCTAATTTCAAGAGGTGTGGTAGACCCTTCAAACCAAGATCATATAGCTTGGACATGTGGTGGACCTTGCATGGAGACTAGTTTAGACAAGTGTGGTACACCTTGTAACCAACACCCATTTGTTATATTAGCTTGGACAAGTGGTGGACCTTGCTTTTATGTTTCAATGGAGCATATTTTGGACAGGTGGTAGACCTTGTTTCTCTCCATGCTTCAATGGAGAGAAACATTAGCTTGGACAAGTGGTGGACCTTGCTTTTATGTTTTAAAGGAGCATATTTCGGACAAGTGGTAGACATTGTTTCTCTCCATGGTTCAATGGAACCCACCTTAGACAAGTGAAGTACCTTGAAACCAAACCCCCATAATACAACCTACTAAATAGGTTGGAAAATTGGTGGTATATGAAACCATCCATGATAGAGCATAGTATAGGTGAAAACGTAGTGGTCCTTATATCAATTACCCATGCATAGCTTGGACAAGTGGTGGACCTTGATTCTCTCTATGTTTCAATGGATCCTATCTTGGACTATAGATATATCTTACTTATTTCCATGCTTCAATGGATTGTAGCTTGGATAAGGAGTGGACCTTCAAACAAAACTCCACAGCATAGCATATATTAACAATTCATGGGTTTTATAGAGATTTTCTTGCCTATTTTGGAGAGTTGGTACACCTTTATTCTCCATTCTTCAATGGATCTGAGGTTGGACAAGCGGAGCTGGAGAAGTGGTCAACCTTAAAATGAAACCTCCCATGCTACAACCCATCATAGATCGTATATGTAGTGGACCTTGAAACTCTTTTATGTCCCTAGCTTAGAGAAGCATTGCACTCTTTATTATCTCCATACATGAAGGCAAGGTTGGACAAGTGGTGGACCTTCAAACCAGAATCTCTATGCAATAATAGGCAAGTGGTGGAGCTTGTTTTCTCCATGTTCCAATGGAGCCTAGCTTAGACAAACAATGGAGCTTGCTTCTCTCCATGTTTCAATGGATCCTAGCTTAGAAAAGTGGTGGAGCTTTGATTCTCTCCATGTTCCAATGGACCATAGCTTAGACAAGTGGTAGACCGTGAAAAAAACCCCCGTATACAACATATTATGGGGTTTTCATGTTTCAATGGCACCTAGCTTGGACAAATGGTAGAGCTTGCTTCTCTTTATGTTTCAATGGATCCAATCTTAGCCAAGTGGTGGACCTTGAAACAAGAATCCCCCCCCCCCATGTACAACGTATTATGGGTTTTGAAAGCACTGGGAGAAAATAATAGCTTTGATAAGTGGTGGACCTTGCTTCTCTCCATGCTTCAATGGAGCCGAGGTTGGACACATGTTGGAGAGAAGATGGTTGCCCATGAAATAAGACCATGCATGCTATAATCAATCATATGTTGTACACATGGTGGACCTTGCAATTGTTTTATATGCCTAACTTGGACAAGTGGAGGACCCTTGATTACCTCCAGATATCAACAACAAGCCAAGTTTGGACAAGTGTAGTACCACCAAACCAGAATCTCTATGCTACAATAGAGTATAGGTAGGACACGCAGTGAACCTTGATATCAAACCATCCATGCTACTAGAGATGATAGGTTTCACATGTGGTGGAACCTTGTATCAATGTTCTATGTGTAGTTTTTGACTAGTGATAGACCTTGAAACTAATCCCTCTAGGCTACAAGAAAAAAGAGATGGATGAGGAGGCTAGACTACTTTTGTTGCATCAATGCATCCCATGTTACCACATATACTATAGGGTTCTTGGATAAGTGTTGGATCTTGTGTCAATGCTCCATGTCTAGCTTGGACAAGTGGTGGACCTTGGTTCTCTCTATGCTTCAAATGGGCAATAGATTGGAGACACAGTGGCCTTTTTTTTCCAATGATTTTATTTTTTGGAAACCTTGGAGGCACCATGTAAGAGGCACTCTAAGTCTTCCATACAATGGACCTATTGGACTATAAAATAATGATATCTTTCTTTGATATTGTCATTATTTTATGCATAATATTTTCTTCTTTTTGCAGACACAAAGGAGTTAAGTGATATAAAAACTAGATGTATTTCACACTATGATTGGCATGAAGATCCTTTTGGGACACCAACTTTTCCTATTCCCAAAGATGTAATTTTCCATATTAACGGTGTGGATTTTGAAGTGCGACTTTCATGTATTGAAGGAGCTGGTTATGGGCTATTTGTGCATACTACCCTGGAAAGTGGTTTGACTATTCTAAACTATGGAGGGCATAAGTATAGATTTCAAGACTGGAAAAAGATATGCAAAATTTTTCCAAGAGCTTATAAATATTCTCTTCTAGAGGATCCAAACATAGAAGAAGAGGAAGATCAATCATACATTATTGGTTGTGTAGAAGAAGGAAACGTGTCGGGCTATATAAATAGTTCTCACAGTACAAATGTCTGTCCCAACGTACGCTATACATTTGATCCAAATTTTCCACCTTGGCATAAATGCACCTCTTCACACATCAAGTCAGAAGAATATGGCCATGTATGCATTGAGACTATTTGTCAAGTTGAAGCAGGAGAAGAGTTTGTTTGCTGACTATAACTTTACTTGACATTGTAAAGTATTGTACATGGATGGAAATCTCAAGTACATGCATCATTTTCATTTTTCATGGATGAAATCTCAAGTGAATATAACATTTGATTATTGTTTAGTTTATGCTCAACGAGAATCTAGAGTGCTCTTATGCTTTGTGTGTTGTCTAACTTATTTGACTACCTTGGCCATAGAATCTTGATTCTACTCTAGATTTGTGATAAATCTTACCAAAATTTAATCAATGTCTAGGTTGGACAAGTGGTGGGGCTTCAAACATTACTGTCTTAAACAAGTGGAGTTATCTTACTTGAATAAGTGGTGGCCTTTGAATCCAAATCTAAGCCAAATCTCTAATTATTTTGCTTGTAGTCTAGGTTGGACATTTGGTGGACCTTGTATCCATGTTTCCTCAACAAGGGTGGCTTTTAGTTTTCACTTTAAGTACTCATCTTTAATAAAGTGTAGGATGGAAAATGTTGAGTTAGTAGATTGTATTTTAGACAAGTGGTGTTTGGTGTACGAATGCTGAAAATGGTTGCAAGGATTCTAACAACGACTTTACCTTAAATAAATTTCTTACTAGGAGTTCTACATATAAATATGGTGAATAAAATTCTAGTGGTTTTGAGATACCATTTGTGTGTGTGTTTTCTTAGATTCACAAACTGGGATGGATAATGCTCCTATGGTTCAGTCAACAACTATAGAATCCATAGATTCTATGGTTTCTAAAGTGCCCAAGATGGATGATATTTCTATACTAGAGTCTAGTGTTGTGCAACTTGAGCAAGCTTCCAATAATGAGAACCAAGAAATCGATGCTTCAAAAATGCAACATACATCAAAAGAGACTGAAAAGTCCACTCACGAGCTATTGCCAATTGGTACTACGTCATGTAGCGTAGATGTTGAGAAATCCATGCTTACAATTATATTGGATTTAAATGGTCTATTGTTGAAACGTTCCCCTCAACCATCCTCACACCACAACTCAGTGCAAATGGATTCAAAAAGATATATTATACTCAGGCCAGGTTGCATCCAATTCTTGAAGACTATTTTACAGAGGTTTAATGTTGCAATTTGGTCGACAGCTACTAGGAATAATGTGTATCAAATCCTTGCAGCACTAAACAACTTAGCTGAGGATACATTGCCTTTCTTTGCAATTTGGTCGCAAGATGTTTGCTACACCGCTCAAACTCAAAAATTGTTTAGACCCGACAATCCAAACGTTGAGGCAATGTTCAAGCCTCTAGCCAAAATTGCCATGGGGTTTGAATGTGATCCACAAAGAACAGTGCTTATTGATGACTCTCCTTACAAGGGATGTATTTCACCAGCAAACAATTGCATTTTTCCACCACAATTTGATGCTGAGAAGATGGTTGACAATATGCTCTTGGAGGAGCTACCCATACTTGATTCAGCTTGATGAGAGAAGGGATGTGCGTGATTTAATTGCTTCTAATCGTTATGGACAACCTATAGTGACAAATGATAGTGAATACAAACAAATCATGGAGTATTGGAAGCAGAAAAATGATGTTTGGTCAGCTAAGGTGTTCTTTACAAGAAGAATACCACCTGCAAAAGGTGACAGGGATGAAACTATCATTGAAAATGCAAGTGACACAAGCCACCGCAATGAAATGAGAAGAGCCCAAATACAAGAGATCTTAGCAAAGGAGCGTACACCCATTGAAAGCATGAAGGCGTCACAATTGACCACTTTAGCTAGGCAATTGGGTTGTAACACAAAAGGAGTTTTGAAGGCAACCACAGCAAAGGCTTATATAAATAAGGTGAAAGCTGAGAACAATCTTCTAAGGCTGGATAGAAAGCAACCCTAAGGTACTAGTGACATGTCATATATTCTTGATACACATACTTGAACACTCATGTGCATGGTATCTAACAAATCTTTCTTTTTATTCCTTCTTGCAGGATCTTACAAAGGATACTACTAGATGGAGCTCAATCAATAGAGATTTTGATATTTTTGCTCAAAATAATGAAGCAGTCACCTACATTTTTTGTTTATCAATTTCTTGAGAGACTTTCTTTTAGTTTGTAATCATCAAATGAAATGAAAAGTATCCTTCTTATAAGATTGCTGATCTTTTTCTCGTTCAAAACTTTCAATTGTGATTTATAGTTTTGTTAGCATGAGATTGTGCTTTTTTAGTTTGAAAAAAACTGTCAAAGATCCAAGTCTTTTTGGCTTTACTTAAGTTATTAATTGTGAAAGATCCAAGTCTTTTTGCTTTACTTAAGTTATTGATTGTCTATGTAATAGTCCTTAAAACAATATCGGATGGCTTTCTTGCTCCCATGTCTCACATTGGTCTTTAGGTAAGACAAGTGGTGACCTTGAAAGTATGGTCTCATATCTCGATCAAGTGAAGAGACATGAAGCTTAAATATCACTACTATGTATCTAGTGTTAAACTCCATCAAGACAAAGATACTAGAGTGCCAAATTGCAGTCTAGTTTAAGTGAAAATCCATTTGAGCTAAGGTAAAACTTATAGTGCCTCATTTTTCTAGGATTCTACCCCATCAAGGAAGTTAGAATCTAGCACAAACCAATTAAGACTCTTTTGGAGCCTAGATAGGACAATTCGTGGAACTTAAGAGACTTATTATTGAGTTAGAGTCTAGTTTAGATAAGCAAAAGATCTTCAAACCAGCACTTGACTTTCTTACTATTCAATATTCAAAGTCCCTTGAGGCTAACAAATTACATACCTACTTGTAACCTAACTAATGAGTAATTATATAGATCTAAGCAAGTATATATAATGAGTCTTCAAACTAATAAACCAAGGGAAGAGAGTAGCAAGGTCCACTACTTGTCCAAGCTCAGCTCTAGACAACATAGAAAGATGCTAGTTCTACTAATTGTCTAATTATAGGCATGGAGAAATGATAGAAGGTTGAACACTTGTCCAACCTATCATCTCTAGTAAGATGGGAGGTTTGGCCTTAAGATTCACCATGTAACCAACCTATACATCATTGTATTATGAAGAGTAGAAAAGCAAAGCTCCACCACTTGTCCAAGCTAGTTCTAAAATCCACATGGAGATAAGCAAGCTCCACCATTTGTCAAATCTCTCTTCCATTAAAACATGAAAAAACTCAGCTATGTTGTACAGGGGGGACTTTTTTCCAAGGTCCACCACTTGTCCAAGCTAGGATCCATTAAAACATGGAAATAAACAAAGCTCCACCACTCGTCCAACCTTTAGAGTTGCAAAGTGTATGGGTTGTCTAAACTAGGTATGGGAAAATAATTGAAGGTCCACCACTTGAAACATGGAGCGAAGCAAGCTCCACCATGTCTCCAATATGCTAGACTCCATTGAAACACCCTAAACCCATGATATTTTGTACATAGGGGATGTATATTCAAGATCCACCACTTGTCCAACCTAGTATCCCTAGTAGCTTGATAGCTTTGGTCTCAAGATTCACCACTTGTCCACTCTATGTCATTGTATTAAAAAGGATTGGGTGTTAAGGTCCACCACTTGTCCAACCTATAAGGTTATATTTTAAATGGTTTTTTTTCTCACAACTTGAACTACCCATGATATGTTTTACATGGGAGTTTTGTTTCAATGTCCACCACTTGTCTAAGCTAACTCTATTGAAACATAGAGAGAACCAAAGATCCACCACTTGTCCAAGCTAAGCTATATTGAAACATGGAGAGAAGGATGCTCCACCATTTCTCCAAGATAGGCTTCATTGAAACATGGAGAGAAGAAAGCTCCACCATGTCTCCAAGCTAGGATCCATTTAAATGCCTTAAACCCATTTTATTTTGTACATGGGGGGTCTTATTTCAAGGCCCACCACTTGTCTAACCTATTATCCCTAGTAGCACGAGTGGTTTGGTCTCAAGATACACCACTTGTACACTCTATGTCATTATATTAGGAAGAACTATGTATTAAGGTCCACCACTTGTCCAACCTATAAGGTTATATCTTAAATGGTATCCTTTCTCACCACTTGAAATGCCCATGATATGTTTTACATGGGGGTTTCATTCCAAGGTCCACCACTTGTCCAAGCTAACTCTTATTCAACATAGAGAGAAGCAAAGGTCCACCACTTGTCTAAGCTAACTCTATTCAAATATAGAGAGAAGCAAAGGCTCACCACTTGTCAAAGCTAGGCTCCATTGAAGCATGGAGAGAAGTAACCTCCATCATTTTTCCAAGATAGGTGCCATTCAAACATGGAAAGAATCAAGATCTACCATGTCTCCAAGATTCTAGGCTCCATTGAAACACCCTAAAACCATGATATTTTGTACATGGGGTGTTTACATTCAAGGTCTACCACTTCTCTAACGTATTATACCTAGTAGCATGAGTGGTTTGGTCTTAAGATTCACCACTTATCCACTCTATGTCATTATATTAAGAATAACTGGGTGTTAAGGTCCACCACTTGTCCAACCTATAAGGGTATATCTTAAATGGTATCCTTCACCACTTATCAAGGTCCATCACCACTTTTCCAACCTGTAAGGTTATATCTTGAATGATATTTTTCCTTATCACTTGTAATGTCCATGCTATGTTTTACAAAGGGGTTTTGTTCCAAGACCCACCACTTGTCCAAGCTAACTCTATTGAAACATAGAGAGAAGCAAAGGTCCACCACTTGTCCAAGGTAGGCTCCATTGAAACATGGAGAGAAGGATGATCCACCATTTCTCCAAGATAGGTTCCATTGAAACATTGAGAGAAGCAATCTCCACCATGTCTCCAAGCTAGGCTCCATTGAAATACCCTAAACCCATAATTTTGTACATGAGGGGTTTACATTCAAGGTCCACCACTTGTCCAACCTATTATCCCTAGTAGCACGAGTGGTTTGGTCTCAAGATTCACCACTTGTACACTCTATGTCATTATATTAAGAAGAACTATGTGTTAAGGTCCACCACTTGTCCAACCTATAAGGTTATATTTTAAATGGTATCCTTTCTCACCACTTGAAATGCCCATGATATGTTTTACATGGGGGTTTCATTCCAAGGTCCACCACTTGTCCAAGCTAACTCTATTAAAACATATAGAGAAAGAAAGGTCCACCACTTGTCCAAGCTAGGCTCATTGAAACATGGAGAGAAGGAACCTCCACTGTTTCTCCTAGATAGGCTCCATTGAAACATGGAGAGAAATAAGCTCCACCATGTCTCCAAGTTGCTAGGCTCCATTGAAATACCCAATACCCATAATATTTTGTACATGGGGGGTTTACATTCAAGGTTCACCACTTGTCCAACCTATTATCCCTAGTAGGTTTGGTCTCATGATTCACCACTTGTCCACTCTATGTCATTATATTAAGAGGAATTGGGTGTTAAGGTCCACCACTTGTCCAACCTATAATGTTATAGCTTGAATGGTATTTTTTCTCACCACTTGTAATGCCCATGATATGATTTACATGGGGGTTTTGTTCCAAGGTCCACCACTTGTCCAAGCTAAATCTATTGAAACATAGAGAGAAACAAAGGTCCACCACTTTTCCAAGCTAGGCTGCATTGAAACATGGACCTTAATACCAAATTATTTCTAGTAGCATGAGTGATATTTTGTACATGGGGGGTTTACATTCAAGGTCCACCACTTGTCGAACCTATTTCCCTAGTAGGTTTGGTCCCAAGTTCACCACTTATCCACTCTATGTCATTATAGTAAGAATAATTGGGTGTTAAGGTCCACCACTTGTCCAACCTATAAGGTTATATATTAAATGGTATTTTTTCTCACCACTTGTAATTCCCATGATATGTTTTACATGGGGGTTTTGTTCCAAGGTCCACCACTTTTCCAAGATAACTCTATTCAAACATAGAGAGAAATAAAGGTCCACCACTTGTCCAAGCTAGGCTCCATTGAAACATGGAGAGAATGATGCTCCACCATTTATCCAAGATAGGCTGCATTGAAACATGGAGAGAAGCAAGCTTTACCATGTTTCCAAGCTAGGTTCCATTAAAACACTCTAGGGGGTTTTATTTCAAGGCCCACAACTTGTTTAACCTATTATCCCTAGTAGCATGAGTGGTTTGGTTTCAAGATTCACCACTTGTACACTCTATGTCATTATATTGTGTTAAGGTCCACCACTTGTCCAACCTATAAGGTTATATATTAAATGGTATCCTTTCTCGCCACTTGAAATGCCCATGATATGTTTTACATGGGAGTTTCATTCCAAGATCCACCACTTGTCCAAGCTAACCATATTTAAACATAGAGAGAAACAAAGGTCCACGACTTGTCCAAGCTAGGCTCCATTGAAACATGGAGAGAAGGAACCTCCACCATTTCTCCTAGATAGGCTCCATTAAAACATGGACATAAGTAAGTTCCACCATGTCTCCTAGATGCTAGGCTCCATTGAAATACGCAAAACCCATGATATTTTGTACATGGGTGATTTTCATTCAAGGTCAACCATTTGTCCACCCTATTATCCCTAGTAGGTTTGGTCTCACAATTCACCACTTTTCCACTCTATGTCATTATAATAAGAGGAATTGGGTGCTAAGGTCCACCACTTGTCCAACCTATAAGGTTATACCTTGAATGGTATTTTTTCTCACCACTTGTAATGCCCATGACATGCTTTACATGGGGGTTTTGTTCCAAGGTTCACCACTGGTCCAAGCTAATTCTATTGAAACATAGAGAGAAACAAAGGTCCACCACTTTTCCAAGCTAGGCTCCATTGAAACATGGACCTTAATACCAAATTATTCCTAGTAGCATGAGTGATATTTTGTACATTGGGGGTTTGCATTCAAGGTCCACCACTTGTCCAACCTACTTTTCCTAGTAGGTTTGGTCGCAAGATTCACCACTTGTCCACTTTATGTCATTATATTAATAATAATTGGGTGTTAAGGTCCACCACTTGTCCAACCTATAAGGTTATATATTGAATGGTATTTTTTCTCACCACTTGTAATGTCCATGATATGTTTTACATGGGGATTTTGTTCCAAGGTCCACCACTTGTCCAAGCTAAATCTGTTCAAACATAGAGAGAAACAAACGTCCACCACTTGTCCAAGCTAGGCTCCATTGAAACATGGAGAGAATGATGCTCCACCATTTATCCAAGATAGACTCCATTGAAACATGGAGAGAAGTAAGCTCAACCATGTCTCGAAGATGCTAGAGTCGATTGAAATACCCAAAACCCCTGATACTTTGTACATGGGGGGTTTACATTCAAGGTCCACCACTTGTCCAACCTATTATCCCTAGTAGCATGAGTGGTTGGTTTGGTCTCAGGATTCACCACTTGTCCACTCTATATCATTATATTAAGAAAAATTGGGTTTCCATATCTAAATGGATCTTTGCTTGGATAAGCGGTAGACCTTGAGACCTAAATACCCATTCTACACTAGAGCATTGGTTAAGCCTTATGCACTTCAAGCATACCTTTAACAACAAGTAGTAGTTATTAGTTGACTTAAGTCTAGTTGACCTCCATGGTATTGAGACTAAGAGAGAGTGTAGCATAAAAAAGAGTCAGGATTTTAATTTGACTTTCTTTCTATTAATGAGTAGATCATAGATGGATTTTGGTATCTAATAAATCCTTAGGGTAGACAATGTAAAACTCATGTCTATTGTTGTGTTTGCATTAAGTGTTCTTGTTCTTTAATTTCAGAACCATTACAAAAAAATGGATTGGCTATATGCTGGCATAAATTGAAGAAAACTATTGAATTACCACCAACCTCCTCCAAGACCTTTTCCAAGGAATGAATCACCTCCTTATCACCTACCACTTTCTTTCAAGGACATCAAAAGAGTACTTATCTTGGATCTAGAGGGGTTACTTCTCAAGACAATTGAAATGAAACATGGAGATTCTATGCCATCTTGGGCTCAACACATGCGACTTGTGGAGGATAAAGATGAAGTTTATCATGTGGTGCGACCAGACGCACAAAGTTTTTTGGATTTTTGTGTTGAATACTTTGAGCTATGGATATGGAGTTGCTATAACTTAACAAGGGTGCAACGCATCACACAAAAATGTTTTCCTGAGCAGTATACCAAGTTCAAGGTGTTTATGAGTAACAAAAATTGCCAAAATCCAAATATTATGTTAGGATTTACAAGGGTTTATCACAAAAATTTGAGTGATATTTGGAAGATATTTAAGGATTTGGATGCAAACAATACCTTAATTTTTGATGACACTCCATATAGGGTGATGTGGAACATGCCAGAGACATATCTTATATTTCCAAAGATGTGGAGGTAAACTTCCGAGCAACTTCAAAACTTCTTGCAGAGAACCATAATTCCATGGTTGGTAGGATGGTTGTATGCAAAAGATAAGAGAGTCTATACATACAACACAATTGTAAATCAGTATAGTGATTCTGAGACAAATTATGTCCTTGGTGTGTACTTGTCAACATGAAAGAATTGAATAAATATGGCCATAAGGTGCTTTTTTTATTCTAGTGTGTATCTTTCAACATTTGTATAATTTGATATAGTCTTTTTTATAAAAAAACAAAGGTGTGTCAATTTTATGAACACTTGAATGGAGTGCACCCTACTCTAAGGGGACTTCAATGTACTATTGGAGTGCATCCTATTGTAAGGGGACTCTGATGTATTGCTAGAGTGCACCCAAATTTTTGGAGACTCATTTTTTATTTGATTGGGGCCTATGTTGGGTCATATAGTAAAAGAAATTCATTTTTTGTCAATTTATATCGAGGTTGCATTTATTTGTAACTATGAGAGAATTGATGTTTGATGTCAAAATAAAACTTGTAAGTATGGATCAGAGAATTCATGGACTTTAAATATGTGAGAGGGATCTTTTTCTTGGGCACAAATGTTTGCTTCAAGAATTTTGTCATTACATACTTTACGTGAAAGAGTTTTAGAATCTAAAAGACTTTGAAAAGAAAACTATGGAATCTAAGTGCATGTATTCTTGAATGTCTTGAAAGTTGATGTATACATGCATGTCGCCTTGATGAAGATTTAGATCTGACAAGATGCAAAGCTAGAATTCTTGGAGTACGTTACCTTTGTCAATTTGGTAATAACATATTTAACTTTCTTTTATTATGGGTGGAAAATATATTATTATGTGCATTTGGAACCTAATTGCTTGACCTTCAAACCAAGATTCCTATGTTATTTTTTCATATACTTTTTTGTAATGAATTAAGATTGTGGATACAAGGTCCACCACTTGTTCAAGCTAGATCTAAGAAAGTATATATACTGAGTCTTCAAACTAGTAAACCAAGGGAAGAGAGAAGCAGGGTCCATCACTTGTCCAAGCTTATCTCTAGACAACATAGAGAGATGTTAGGTCTACTAATTGTCCAATATAGTCATGGAGAAATGATAGAAGGTTGATCCACTTGTCCAACCTATCATCTCTAGTAAAATGGGAGGTTTGGCCTTAAAATTCACCATGTAACCAACCTATACTTCATTGTATTATGAAGAGTAGAAAAGCAAAGCTCCACCACTTGTCTAAGGTAGTTCCAAAATGAACATGGAGAGAAGCAAGCTTCACCATTTGTCCAAGATAGGTTCCATTAAAACATGGAAAACCTCATATATGTTGTACATGGAAGCTTTTTTCCAAGGTCCACCACTTGTCCAAGCTAGGATCCATTAAAACATGGATAGAAACAAGGCTCCACAACTCGTCCAACCTTTATAGCTGCAAAGTGTACCGGTAGTCTAAACTAGGCATGGGAAAATAATAGAAGGTCCACCACTTATCCAATATATTATCTCTAATAGCATGGGAGGTTTGGTCTCAAGATTTAGGAATTGGCTAACCTATATTTCATTGTATTATGATGAATTTGGTTTTAAAGTCGACTACTTATCCAAGCTATAAGTTTATATCTTGAATGGTATTCCTTCCCATCATTTAGAAAACCAATGATATGTTGTACATGGGGGGGTTTGTTACAAGGTCCACCACTTTTCCAAGCTAGTTTCATTGAAACATGGATGAAGACAAGCTCCACCATTTGTTAAATCTAGACTCCATTGAAATCTAGAAAATCCATTCTATGTTGTACATGGGGTTTTTGTTTTAAGGTCCAACACTTGTCCAAGCTAAGATCCATTGAAACATGGAGTAGAGAAACACTCCACCACTTGTCCAAGCTAGGAAACATTGATAGTAGTTGGCTTAGTTTGAAGATCCACCACGTGTCTAAGCTAACTCTATTGAAACATAGAGAGAAGCAAAGGTCCACCAACTGTTCAAGCTAGGCTCCATCGAAACATGGACAGAAGCAAGCTCCACCATTTCTCCAAGATAGGCTCCATTGAAACATGGAGAGAATCAAAGGTCCACCATTTCTCCAAGCCAAGCTCCATTTGTCCAACCTATAAGGTTATATCTTAAATGGTAATCTTTCTAATCACTTGGAATACCCATGATATGTTTTACATGGGGGTTTTGTTCCAAGATCACCACTTGTCCAAGCTAACTCTATTGAAACATAGAGAGAAGCAAAGGTCCACCACTTGTCCAAGCTAATCTCCATTGAAACAAGGAGAGAAGCAAGCTCCATCATTTCTCCAAGATAGGCTAGCATGGATAAGTGCACCTTGAAACCAACCTTCCTATGAGGCAATAGAGCATATGCTACATATTTTATGTATGCCCCATGCCTCAAATTAAGAAGTTATAGATTAGAAGTGGACCTTGCTTGAATGTCACATGCATTAAATTAAAGAAAAATAGCCAAGTGGATTGTATTCCTCAATGGATCTGCTTTCACAAGTTGTGAACCTTGAGTCACTTTTACATTAACTTGGACAAGTGGTGGACCTAGAAACCAAGCTCTCCATGTTGAGATAAGTTGTAGGTAGGACAGTAGAACATAGACAACGATAATGGATGCAATATACTCGTCTCCTAATAATCCAATTGATTGAAACCATGGTATTTTAGTTGTTTTCATTGTGTAGTGTATGCGCATAAAGTGGAATGAGACCTTAAGAAAACTCAAATTTTTGACAAAATCTCTATATTTTGTACATGATATATTGAAAGTTGTCCAACCTGGGAATTGGGATTTTCCCACTTTACCTAATATGGTCTTACATTTGTTCATCTAAATTATAAAACAGGTTTGGCATATTCTGCTAGTCTTTATGCAAGTTGCAATGAGGCTAAAATTGCATTGCAATGTAAAGATTTGGAATCAAAGATTATGCATGAGGAAGGTGACATGGAAACTTTTCTTGTTGATATCAAGAATATTAATGACCAACTCATTTTTGTAGGTGAAGTCATTTTTTGACAATTCACTTGTGCAAACTGTTCTTTTTGTAAGTGGAGTAACTTACTGCGTTGATTCAAGCACTTGTATTTGATAGTGCCTTGACTTTAATTCCATCCTTCAAGGTCATTTGTAATTCTCATGTCAAGACCATCTAGCCATTCATCATCTATTTTGACTTCATCTTCTACTAAGGCCTGAGTGAAATGGAGAGCTTGAATCTACAACATGCTCATTGTGTTCTTGTGCTAGTTGCATTACTGATTTCCTCTTTAATACCCAAATGTGAGCCTCCTCCTGAGCCTCTTCAATGCCTTGTTGGTATTAAATCTTGCATTCTTTGGCTGTATGCATTCATTCTTAAAGATCATTGGTCAATGAAAAATTATATTTTTGCAAACGATATCCACTTATCCAATTTTCCATGATTTCTCCATCCAAGGTGGTTAACTGAACAACCCCGCTTGGTGAGACACTCTCAAGTACATTTGGATTGTGCCCCTTTTTCTTGAATTTTGGGATGTGTCGTTTTAAGGAATAGACCAATGAGAGATCTCCTTGCTTGAAAATTTTAATCAACAAATGAGAGTCAAAGAGAAATTTCTATTTTCTCTTTTGAGCATAGATGTGTGCAATGGCAGCCAACCTTTGCTCATCTAACTATTCAAGATTCTCTAATCGTTCAGGCAGTTCATGACCTGTCAATTCTATGTGGAAGTAAAAACTCCACTGGCAGTATCACATCAAGTCCATAGACCAAATTGAAAGGAGTGGCATTCAGAGTTGTTTTATAAGAAATCCTATAAGCCCAAAAAGTTGAATGAAGATTCATCTATTATGTGAGAGCCATGCCAAGGACCACCAACTATACCATCTCCAAATGGATACACCGTAATCTCCGACATCCCTCCCGCTTGAGACCGACACCGAGACACGACTCCTCGGGGACTCCTCCCGCTCTTCGATACCAACTAAAGGGGGTGATAACACTAATCCACTTTTCTCTTACGAAACCTTAACTTCAAAATATCTTTCCTTATCGCTTTGAAATTTCTATTCAAAGTCATCAGACTTAATGTGAAAACCTTCCAGGGTCAACTGGTGGGAGTCCTCTAATTTATCCTTGGTTCAAGGTCACTGACGATTTTCCCGGCTATGAACGAGCACAGTTGTCAATATGTTTGCCTAAGATGAGAGTATTTACTAAGTGCACGAGTCCCTCGTTTCCAAGTTTGGTCCCCACTCTGTAGATCAGGATCCTTTTCCCTAAATCTTAACTTGATGGACAACATAAAATTGGGTTCAACTTTTCGGCCAACAAATTAACCCTCCAAAATCGACCCATCCATCAAACCACATGATAAATGCACCTTTTCAAGGTAGTATTATGATACTAGAAAACAGTATTCCAAACATGTCAAACCAAGAATACATTTCAAACATTAGCAGCATGCAAACTGTTGCATACTCTTGCAAGTGTGCATTTATCAGGTCGTTCCCACCTTTTTCTTTTTTTAAGAATATTTTACTTCCTTTTTCCTTTAGTATTAGTAAAATTATCTAGTTATGTTTCAAGCAATCACATATACTCCTCGAGACATATCCCTATCCTCGTCCCAGGACTTGGGTATCTTGTCTCCTCCACCATGTGTGGAGGCGTCGCCATACACAATTTCCAAATCTTATTTTTATTTATCTTGTGTGGGAAAGGCTTACAAAAATAATCTACCCTAGATTCTTTTTAAATCAATAATCCGAGAAGCAGAGCAAAGATCCGACTGATGAGGACAATTGTGGAATAGCCCACTTAGATTCCTAGTCTTTCCAAGGTTCCTTTTTACCAAACAATTAGAAAAGTTCCTTAATTAAATCACAGCCTCCTTCCTTATCCTGATCTCTTCATGGATCCATTTTCCTTCCTCCTTTTTTCCGTCGGTATCAGGCCTACCCAGACTAGGCCAATTTCTAGATGCATTCGCGGGTCCCTATCACCCGACCAGGACTCGCTCCCATTCAATCCCATTTCTAAGATAGTGAATGAACCCGAGCTCAAAACATAGACCAATGGTTATCAGTCCTAGCCAAAAAGACCATCTCTCGTTGTATCCCTTACATAAACACCTGCGTTGGTATTTTCCAAGCATGTAAGACAAAGTTCACACTTAGAACTTCTATGTTATGCTAGGGCTATCTACGTCAAATCTTCTCGGTAAAGTTTTAATCCTGGTTTAATTTTAGATTAAGTAGTTCCTTGAGTTATAATCTCTTAGTTCCTAGTTCATTTTAATATTTAATCAAACAAGACCTTAAGAAATACAACGAGTCTCTTAGAAGTTTAAGGTTTTGTTTCGACGTAAGTTTCAAGTTAACCCCAACTTTGACGAATCCCATTTTGGTCTCTTTGCATCATTTTCCATCCATGGAGAATCTCCATGGAAGTGATGGGAGTTTTATGTTCAAGCAACACGGTTACAACATCCGTGAAGCTATCCCCTTACCCCCCTTGAATTTGCAAAACAAATTTAAAAGTAGACAAACTTGAAATGAACGATGCATATGCTTTCTACAATGAGTTTTTGCTTTGGTGTGATCTATTCATGGTAAACACAAAACTTCGAAATGCACCAACTTGAAATTTTGAGACAAATTTTGAAATTTTAATACCTTTTGAGACAAATAAGAGTGGACATGCTAGTGTAGTGAAAAATGCTCATGTAATAGTGTATGAATGATTAAAAAATTCTTCTTTAAGAAGGGATTTAGGCATACATTTGCTATCGTGGAGAGGATTAATCAGGTAGCTAGAAGAGGCTTATGGTTTTGAGACTTTCCAATTGATCAAAGAGGGGGATACCTTAATTGGAAGTAAATTCCCACTTCCAAGAAAAAACTCCTTTGATTAACATAGGGCTATCCTTCAAAACTTAATTCTCCTTGAGAGAATTAGTATTTACTTTATTGGTATCACTAAACAAATCTTTTCTCTTTGAAAGAAGAAAAATCATATTTATCAAATTTAAAGAAAAACTTGTGAACCTTTCATAAGAGCATTCTTTTTAGAGTAAATTATAATGCCACTTTGAATAGAATGGTTAATTCCAAAAAATTCCAATACTTAATTATCCGTGATTATGTGGCAATTATCTCATGCATCTTAAAAATTAGAAAAAAATATTTTTGGTGGGATTTAAAGGTACGTATAGATATTAATCATCATCCAACATGCATGCTATTTTAGTATGATCTCTAGTCACCTATGGTTAAAGAGAGTGCTTTCTACTCTCCCTATGCCATATTAGTATGGTAATCTAGAGAACGGAACTTGAAATATAGGTATGATCTCCAATCACCTATGGTTAAAGAGAGTGCTTTCTACTCTCTCTATACCATATTAGTCTGGTAATCTAGAGAATGGAACTTGAAATATAAGTATGATCTCCAGTCACCTATGGTTAAAGAGAGTGCTTGCTACTCTCTCTATGCCATATTAGTATGGTAATCTAAAGAGCTTGAAACAACGGAACTTGAAATAACATTGGGGTTAGTTGTGAGCAACATGGTTAGTTATGATTTGTTATGAACCATAATTAGAGGGAAATAACAATATTAAGTAGTTATTTCTTCTTCCCAAGAAAAAGGCTTGCTTATGGAAAATTGAGAGCTTAAGCATAAATTTATGTAAGCATGAAAGTGAATCACTTACAAGCAAGTGCAATAACATGAAAAGAACAAGAAAAAATTACCTTAGTGTGTGTATGTTCTAGTCTTCTCCTTGCTTTGGATGTAGTCGGTTCTTCACTTTGCTTGAAGACCACCCATTTGGTTACTTGGAATGAGAAAATTGTAAGAAGCAAAAGGAATTCAAGCTATGGAAAGCTTGAGAATTAGGAGAGAGGAGAGGGAGAGTGTAGTGTGAAGAGAACGATCAAGTTTTGACAAACTTGATTAAGCGTTTGGCCATGGCTTCTATTGGAAAGATATGTGTGTGTGTGTGTGTGTCTATGTGAAAGAGGTTTGGCTATGGATTTCTCAAGCTTACTCTCAAGTTTGCACCTTTAGAAAATGAAGAAGAGGAAGTGAAAAATGAGAAGAGAAGTCCTCTTTTTATGCACATTTTTTACTAGTGCTTTCACTTATCTTGATAGCTTGTCTTCCTTATCTTGTGATAACTTATTTTTCTTTGATAACTTATCTTACGTATCAAAACTTTCTCAGCAAGTTATTTACTCACCTTATCTTTATCTTCTCCTTTTCTCCTTTATCTTTTTCTTTTTCTTTTCCCTTATCTTGTCTTTTCCTTTATGCTAATTTTTCCAAAAATGAAAAATCAATTTCCTATGCATTGGTTAGGTCCATGTTCCCATGGCATAAGCCGAAAGTGTCTACTTTGATGCTTAAATTGAACCCAAATTTTTCTTGAACATTTATTTTATTTTATTTTTCTTTTTCATCTTTTAAGTCGGTGGCTTGAATGTGTTGGCCTTGCGTAAGGGCTAGGACAAGGCCCTTATATTCAGTACACCTAGAGCTTATAATCTTTGTAAGCACGATGCCAAGGATTTTGTTTGTGTGCTTTACTTGGCCATTCAATTGAGGATGATAAGGTGCAGACTTGTTATGGATGAAAATACCGTCTTCAATTGCTTGCTAGTATATGAGATTGGAAAATCCATAGTTCCCTCTCCTGGTTGTGCCAATATGCTACCAATAGCAACATTTGAAGCATCAATATACACATGGAAAGTTTTATTCCAATATGGAGTTTGCAAGATAGGAGTTGAAGACAAGGATTACTTGAGCTTTTGAAATGACTCTTTGCATGCTTCAACTCAGAGAAATTGAGTGATCAAGCCATCATGCGCTTGGCAATTACATCATATACATATAGATAAATCTTTGGTAATATCCATAATGCCCCATGAATCCTTGAACTTCCTTGACATTGATCACTCTAATTATTTTGGCAATTACTGCCACTTTGTCCTTTATCAGTTGCAATCCCGATCTTAGAAACAATGTCTTTGAGAATTTTGCCCTATCTAACCATAAAGACACATTTTTCAAGATTTAGACAAATCCTATATAAATGGCATTTCTCAAAGACACTCTTGAGATGCTCTGCTCGTTTGGATGGATACACGCACAAGTCATCCATATAAACTTCTAAGTTTCACAAGTATTCCTTGAAAGCATGGCTCATTATCCATTTGAATGTTGTTGGAGAATTTATCAAGCCAAAATCCATGACTCTATATGCAAATATATCCCAATCTCTTGCAAAATCTATTTCATGATGGTCCTTTGGGTCAATGGCTAGTTGGTTGTAGCTGAAGATTCCATCTAAGAAGCTGTAAGCTTATTTCTTTGCCACTCTTTCTGAGACATGATCAGTAAGAGGAAGAGGGTAATTGTCTCTTATAGTTACAACATTCATGTTTTTTAGATTTAATGCACACTCTCAGCTTACCATTTTTCTTTGGTACCACCATGATTAGGGACACCCAATAAGTGTGCTCAATTTTATAGATGAATTTAACCTCTTTGAGATTTTCAATCTCTTTCTTGATCTTTTTTTCAAAAGTCTCATTATAAGTATATGTTCTGTGTCTGCTTGGCTTGGCATCATATCACATGGGTATAGTGTACTGACAGATGGCAAGACCTACTTCTTTGAGATATTTATAAGACCATGCAAAGAAACCTCTATATTGTTTTAGGGTTCTGATGAGGATCTCTTCTTCTTCTTCAGACAGGTCAGTTGCTACGTAAGCAAGTCTCAATTCCTCCCCAGGTTCTACTAGGTCAATCTTTTTGGCATGTTTTAGACTTTCGTAATATTTTCTTGGCTCCCTAGTAGGATGTCTCATGGAGTATTCTACAATGATTCTTCAATTCTATAGAGTGTATTTCTTGTAATGTGATGGAATACTCACGGCCCCTTATTTATCGCTTTTTGATTCCATTTCACACGTCCAAACTTCTTTCAAAGTTTGTTTTAGTTCCCTATATTTAATCCTTCTTTTGTTTTAGTCATTGAAGGTTCTGTTGCTTTTGCTTTGTTGGATTTTTAACGTTTTCATTTTGTTTTAGTCTCTTGTTTCAAGTTTGTCCCTTTTTTTGAGATTGGGTTTTGTCCTTGATACCATCTTCCACATCAACCATCATCAAAAATTGCATCTTACCCCTGATTTTAGCATGAATTTGTTTTTTCTCAGTTTACTCTGTTGTTTTTTCCTATATCTTTCTTATCGTCTTTGACGCTAATTTTTTAAAAAAGTTATCTCCTTCCCTTGTAAGTAGTTTTTCTCGTATGTGCTCCTTTTCTAAGTGCTAGCCCATGTGGACTACAGACTACCAAATCCACATGGGCTACCATGGGATAGGCATCACCCCTGTGGCACACCACGGGTTGTAGTCGTAGTCCACGTGGAATGTCGCATGGGCAAAAGATGTGACATTCCATGTGGACTACCATTTGGATTTTGTGCCACCCGCTATACACATGGAAATTCATGTGGGCTACCATAGAGCAAGCATCACCCCCATGGCATGCCACGTGGGTAGAAGGCCCGCAGTCTACATGTACTGCCATGGGTGTCCATGTCAATTGTGCACCCAGTGTGAGCACCCTCGGCCTAGGGCACCCACAGGGCATTTCATGCCCTGTGCGGGTACCCCTGGCCCAAGGGCACCCACAAAGGGGGGGAGAGGGGGGGGGGGAGTGAAACGCCCTGTGCGTGTACCCCTGGCCCAAGGGCACCCACAAAGAGAGAGAGAGAGAGAGAGAGAGAGAGAGAGAGAGAGAGAGAGAGAGAGAGAGAGAGAGAGAGAGAGAGAGAGAGGGGGGGGGGGGGGGGGGGGAGGATATTAGAGAGAGAGTGAGAGGAGGGGTGTTAGAGATAGAGATAGAAGGGAGAGAGGGAAGGAGTGGGGAGATGAGAGTGAGAGGAGAGGTGTTAAAGAGGAGGATGAGAGAGAGAGAGAGAGAGAGAGAGAGAGAGAGCTTGGGTGGGAGCGAGAGGGAGAGGGAGGGGTTAGAGAGAAGGAGGGGAGGTAGGGGAGAGAGAGAGAGAGAGATGGAGAGAGGGGGAGCTAGAGAGAATGAGAAGGGAGATGTAGTTAGAGAGATTGAGTGAGAGGAGGGTGCTAGAGATAGATAGATAGATTAATTAAATTATCATCCAAAGAGGTCATATATGAACCATGGGACCAAAATCAGACATTACAATGGTTCCATCTAGGTAGAAGATGGTCGATACATATCACTTAAGGACTGAGGATCCATTTAGAAACGTAAAGTGAAAAAGGAAAAGGAGAAAACAAAATATGACCTAGGGGGGTTAGCTATGGGGAGAGCCGATTTGGGATTTTGAAACTCTTGTATGATGGATTTAGCACCTCGGTAGACTGCCCATTTACCTTGTTTGTGGACTTCGTGTACCTTCTTGAAATTGCTTGCTTTAACCTTGAGTTGGTTTGTGGTCAATTCTTTGGCGATCCAAAGTTTTTTTCCCTTGCGGAGGCGGGATTGGCATAGAAGCTTCATCCGTTCTTCTTTGTCGAGATTGCTTGCTTTAACCTTCAATTGGTTTGTGGTCAATTCTTTGGTGATCCAAAGTTTTTTTCCCTTGAGGAGGGGGGATTGGCATAGTAGCTTGATCCGTTCTTCTTTTTCCTTGAAGATGAGGACACAAAGTTTGGGTGGCACATGTCGATGCATCTTGTTGATCCAAGAAACGGTGTCTGGCTTGATGTTGACAGGTTGAAGAATGTCATTGAGTTTGTCAATTGCTTCCTCAAGAGTGTCCTCATACTAGTGTACCATGGTGAGTGAAGTCCTCCAATCCCAAACTTCAAGCTCATGGATTCTTGCAACTGGAATTCTTGTAAAGCTCCCTCTATCTTGCTGTCAATCTTCCTGTACGTCGCTTCATGGACTTCCTGTTGAATTTCTTTGACAGTCTCAATGAAGGAGGCTTTAACTTTGTTAGCTTTTGCAAGTAGAGCTTGGCTCTCTCCTTCCTTTGTCTCTTCTAGCATAAGCAAGCATTGCTTGAGTTTCTCATTCTCTCCAATGAGTTCTTGGATTTGAGCGTCGAGGGTGGTAATCCATGCTTCTTGGAAAGCGACGGGATCTTTACTTGGTGTTGCAGCCATTGCAAGGAAGATTTTTCATGAGATTGGAATGCCAAAGGAAGAAATTGAGGCTTCCTTTAGGTATTTTTCAAAGCTTGTGGGTTTGACACACTATGCAGAGGCTTGTTAATGAGTTCTCAAGCCTTCAAAGGTGTGAAAGACTGCTTTTTGGAGCTCTCAGACCTTCAAAAATTTGGGTAGATATGTAGGTTCGCACCATTGATGTGGTCATGCGGGGATTTAACTCAATGACGTCGGTAGCAGGGGGTCTAAGAAGTGAGAATACACGCAAACAAAAGTCAAGATTTGCACTGAGGTCGAGATCTGCATGCAAGTAACCAACGACATTGAGAGTAGCAGGCGCTGAAGTCGAACCTACAAACAGCTTGAGCACGAGGTGGTTGTAGCTTGGACGTAGGGTAGGGATATAAGTTAGCACCCCCCCCCTTAGTGTTGCCCTCGCCCAGGGGGAGACAAAGAAAGAGGGAACCCTAGAGAGAGAGAGAGAGAGAGAGAGAGAGAGAGAGAGAGAGAGAGAGAACATGTGATTTTTTTTAAAAATAAACATATTACTTTAAAAAATATTTTTTGAAAAAACTATTTAATTGATTCTTACTCTTGCTTATTGTATAAGCTTAATCTCTTTTATGTTTAAGAGGAAGTTATGCTCTAGTACTTTTTATCTATTGAGTTACTTATCTTTAAAGATTATCTTTTTATGGCTTGTACTTTCAATTTTCCGTCTTTCAATCAAACTTTTCTTTTTTGTAATGAAAAAGTTATAATGCTTGGATTATCAAGTTGCTCCCTTTAAGTTTATTTCTATAGATGTTATTATTGATATTGGTATAGATCAAATATATGTATTGCTGGAACGTGATGATGTGGCACCTAATGGGGCCGATTCTTGCACTCATGAGCTAAAAGCCCATTTGAAGGGCACCTTGGGGAGCAACAACGACACCGTCATTGCCCCTAGGAATCTTTCATATGTTAATTGAGGAATGAAGGTTACCGAGGCTCGCAAAGGAAGTTTCACAAGCAATGAAAGAGGGAGATAATATCGGTAGTCGACAAGGTGGCATACATGCAATGGAGTGCTAAATATGGACCACAAAAAATACTAAAATAGACTCAATTGTTGCACGAGCCATTAAAAAAACAACTTTTTTTCTTTTTAAAGTTTGGAGAAGGCTCCTATAAGGGGGTTCTTTTCTTTGAGTTTTGTTCTTGAGAGAAGGGGGAGAGTATCAAAGCACCAGGAGCACAAAAGGACTCTACGGTGGTTCAATTTTTGGAGCTTCCTGATCCGAGGGTTGCAATTCAAATGGCATACTAAAGCGGGCATATTCAACCAGATTGCAAAAAGAGAGATCATGAATCTAAAGTTGTTTCACATGTCAGCTGACAACATCTCTTGAGTCTTGATTCTATGATTTTTAGTGCTTTAATAGTTAATAGCGTTCTTATTTACAGTGTTTTCTCTTAAACTCTCTCTAATCACCAGTATTGCATGTATTAAACCTTAATTAAGTCTAGCTACACTCCTCTATCCTAGTTTGAACATCGGCTAAGTTCTTGTCTACAGCCAGAGGCTCGGTGCTTTCTCGATCAGCGCTGGACAAGATAATGGGATGCAACAATTAATGGAGCAATTTTCTATGCTTATGCATCAACAACATCTGCACCATCAGCAGATGATGACTCAAAGCTCGAAAAGAGAAATGAAAACTCAGATTCGTAAAGCTAGACAAATAGTGACAGATATTTGGGGCGGTTTGAAGGCCCTGATGTTTCCAAATTTTGTAAACTATACGAACAAGCTATGGAAGACAAGCATATGAGAAAGCTGCAGTGGAAAACTTTGTGCTGGTAGTCGTGCATAAAGTGTGAGCATGGGTTGAGGAGCTTCGGACTACTCATGGCGGTACATGCTTAGTGTTCAAGCAAGCTCTCAAAGATGAATATTTTCTTGAAGATAAGGAGTATGTTACAAAGAAGAGATTTCTGAAGTGGGTGCAGCAACGTAATAAGGGACTTTATGCACTTGAATTGCTAAGAGAATTCAAAATGAGATTTGGCCAGTTATCTGCAACCGAACATACCGCTTTAAACTCTGAAAAGGTAGAACAATTTGTGTAGGTTGTAGACTTAAAATTGCAAAAGAGCTTAGTGGATCTCCTTGAGGATCCAGTAGGGGAGTTATGGCTGAAATTAGATTGGAAAGAAGTGATTGAAGCGCATAGGGGATGTAGGTGATGAAAAAAATTTCTTTGTGCAAGAACACTTATCCAGTTATCTTAGGACAACCTTACATTACTACGGTGCAAATGAAAACAAAAATTTTGGATGATGGATCTGCATATGCCAGAATCTGAAGTTGTGATGGTAAGAAAGCGGTACAATTTCTAACTATTTGTGTAGACCATGCCAAGAACAGAGACACCTTAAGGGATCGTCCATTGTCGAATTGACAAAAGAATTTAAAGAGAAGAGGGGTTCCATGATCTTTTCCAAGTGCCATTGTAAAGCAAGACTATGATGGTGCCAGCAGACAATTACAGAGATAATTTTTCTTCAGGATTTCTGGATTTATCTTTAGAGGGTTCAGTATCTTACAGGAAATTCAATGACTTATGCAAATGGGAAAAACAACATGTTTGCAATGCCCAAGGTATGTTTCAAGAATGTGAGAGATTGGATCCAAATGAGGCAATTTCAAGGATTTTTGAAGAATATGCATTTGTGGACACAATGGGGGAATTGGGTGCATCCATGCAATCCAATGATCAAGCTGGGATTGAGATTGTTAAGGTAAACTCTCTTGATATGTATAACTTCCTTTTGTGGCAATTCAAAGAAGAGTTGGATGTAGAGGAGGTACAAGTGGATACAAAATACAAAATAGTGGCAAAGAAGGTTAGTGTGGCTATTCCATTGCCAAAAGAGAGAGATACAGTTATGGAGAAAGCATCTGGATAGCCTATTCTCCGAGATCCATGTAAAATAAAGCATTCATTTACTAAAGAAAATTTGTAGGAATTGAAGATTGATGATGCAAATTTTTTAAATCAAGAGACATAGAATGTTTTTGAGAAATGTTAAAGAAGCATGGGAAGGCTTTTGCTTTTTAACCTGGTGAGACCGGTTGTGTGGATCCTAGTGTTGTAACTCCGATGGTAATATTTCACTATTCCAGACCTACCTTGGAATCTGTAGCCTATTTCTATTCTAAAAGCTCATCTTCCTAAGTTGGTTGATCTATTAAATTAGAAGATTTAAGGTGGGCAGTTTGGAGCCCTCTTGTGCCCCTTACTCTAACACGTGGTTTACAGTTCGCAAGAAGGATGGTACATGAGGTTCATACATGATATTCAGCCAGTGAACAAGGTAACTATCAAAAATATAGGGACAGGTCCTGTGGTTAAGATTTTGCAAAAGCTTTTGCAGGTAGAGCTATCTATTCCATGGGAGACTTGTAGAAGGTTGTTTGTAAACTGAAGAATATGTTACAAGAGGCTCCTACATTAAGGAAAGGAGACTACAAAAGTGGAAAGCCGATTGATGTGGCAGTTTACAGGAATCCCACAAGTATTGGGTGGGCTATTGGATCGCAAGTTGCTCTACACCAGACATAGCTATGCTACACTGGATAGCATATATCACGTCATAAATCCCAAGTTTCATCATATTGCAGGTAAGGATAATCCGATAGCTGACATGTTGTCCAAGGCTAGATTTGAAGACGAAGAAAGAAACGGAGTAGAGAGAAAAAGAGATGATGGCTATAGAGTTTAGAGGTTCTTACCATGCTTTAGGAGCGATTACGGGATGTAAGACATATTTAGGAATTTTGGGAATTGATCGAGTCCCATTTTTAAAAGGATATTTAAAATTGGAGTCTTTTTATTAAGGTTGACCTTATGGGTGTTGGGCAGAGCCTTTGTGCCATATTAAAAAGAGACACAAGCACATGAATAGGGGGATCAACCGTAAGTTCAACCCTCACTTGGTGTTGCTGCTTCCTAGTAAATATAAAGAATGTTTGGGTATATAGTGGCCATGTGTCTCAAACTAAGATGTCCATTTTTTTATAAAAAGGGAAAGAAGGTCAATGTTTTCTATAAGCTTTTACCTCTTGATAGGCATTGTGCTTGAGCCTCATGCCCCTTATGTGCCCCCATTCCATGACCCTTTGTGTAAGCTAACTCCACCTCTTGCTATGTAGTTAACGCGGGTACATAAGCGGCATGAGGCTGGAAATACCACCATGCTCAAGGTACCAATAGGACATGATGAGCACACTCAAAATTTGAACCTCCATCTTGCTATAGGTATGTAAGGAGCATCCACCTTGCTATAGGTATTAAGGAACATGACTCAAGGATCAACCTTGTTCTAAGTACATATGAAACAACACAAGGCTAAAACTCTTTGGCTTGGTCTAGGTAGAGAAGGGGCATATGACTTAGAAATCGTAAGCCTTCATCTAGGTACTAAAGGGGTAAGTTCAAGCCTCCACCTTGATCTAGGTATGTTAAGAACATGAGGCTCAAACTTATGTTTGAGCCTTATGTCCCTTTAGTACCTAAATCAAGGTTGAAGTTCAAACTCTTGCAGATATTCCCTCTATGATGTAAGGAGTGTGAAGAGTTTGAGACTCTACCTTGTTCCAAAACCGTAGGTAAAAATATGTGTTCAAACTTAAGTTCTTGCTCATACTCTAGGTATGTAAGGGGCATGAAGCTCAAACTTGAGTTTGAGCAATTGCCTTGTTTTAGGTATGTAAGGGACATGAGGCTCAAACTTAAGTTCGAAACTTTGCCTTGCTCCTAATTTACAGGTAAAAATTTGAGACTCCATCTTGTTCATAGTTAGAAAGAGCATGAGGCTCGAACTTAAGTTTGAGCCTCTGCCTTGCTCCAAATTTATAGGTAAAATTTTGAGCCTCCATCTTGTCCAAAGTTAGAAAGAGCATGAGGCTCGAACTTAAGTTCGAGCCTTTGCCTTGCTGCAAATTTATAGGTAAAATTTTGAGCCTCCATCTTGTCCAAAGTAAAAAAGAGCATGAGACTCGAACTTAATTTCGAGCCTCCGCCTTGCTCTACGCATGTAAAGGACATGAAAGTTTAAACCTCCACCTTTCTCAAAGTCAATAAAGAGCATGGGGCTAGAGCCTATCTCCATGATGGCTACAAAATGCACACTAACACTCACATCACATACTTCAAAAATCTAACTAAGGCTAGTAACAAAACCTTTAAGCTTTTCAAACATTTTAAACTCTGCACACTATAATAAAAAATTAATCCTACGTGTGTTTGCATGGCAGAATTGGTAAGGCATGAGCATGAGCCTTTGAGAAATTAAATGTAGATTAACCAATTGATAAATGAATGGCATGCAAAGTTCTTGAAGCCTTGTCTAGACAATTGCATGCTTCCCTTCAACCCCACCCCAATTACCAGTGCTTTCTCCCCCGCTTCTATTTCAGATCCTCTAATATCTCCATTTGCATGATTCTTTAAGAGCCCAAGGAGTAGGGTGATGGGGTAAAAGCACCAAATATCCCAGAAAAGACTATTGACTCACAACCGCAACTTGTTATTTTTCCATAACCATGACAACATGCGAAAGTTGGGAAGCACTTCAAGCATTTTCCATTTTCAAAACTTTTTGAGGGGCTACAACATTTGACCCAACTCTTGTAAGCTCTCCTCGTAACCTATGTAACTATTGTGCGTGAAGATGAGTTCTCGAGAGCATGAGCCTCTCAACCCCTCGTGCTGTTAGGTGGGATGCGACTCCAATATCTTTTATGCTAGTGCTCGCAACATAGCGACGGGATCATCTGGTTGCGGTGGGATCATCTAGTTTTGGCTATGCTACGCCTTGCAATGACCGTCTCCAAAATCACCTGCAAACATCGTCTGCAACCACCATCTCCACTGTCAACGGCTACAGTCACCGTTTAGCTACGGGATCATTTGGCTGCGGTGGGATCATCTGGTTGCAGCTATGCTACGCCCTGCAACCACCGTCTCCACAATCACCTGCAACCATCATTTGCAACCACCATCTCCACTGTCACCGGCTACAGCCACCGTTTACAAACCACCATCGCAACCGTTTGCTCCACCATCTGCATTTGCAAACCACTATCATCACCAGCATCACGTGGTCGGCCTGAGGCTATTTTTCAACGCCAATGCGACTCATTCAAGGACACCAAGTTGGGGTTGTTATGTACCACCAATGGCACTGTACAAACACCCATGTGGAGCTATTGTCCGCCGCTCTACAGCTACATCACCACCATCACCTTGTCAAGGACTTTCTTGTCTGTTGAAGAGGGAGACCTAGCCAAAGAGGCCATTTCCTGTTGTGATCTACAGCTATCGTCTCACCGTCGTCATGTGCTATGAATGGCCACTGCACTGTGCCCCTCTATCATAATCTAATGGCTTTGAATTTTGAATTTCAAAATTCAAATTAAAGTGCATTTCTTTAATGAGGCTCACTTGATTTTTTGTCTTGAACTAACGAATGGTGCCCGCCATTCCATTTTCATGAGACCACCTAATGAGCACCTACGACCTTTTTCTAGACTTTAGAAGAGAAATGTCTCAAATATTTCATCTCCCTCGACCTTGAATTCGAGCTTCAACGTTTCTTGGAGGTTCTAGATGCAGACTTTGAAGATGCACAAGAGTATGCACCCTCAACCAAGCGTCAACCTGGAGTATGCACTGTCAACCAAGCGTCGATCGAGAGTATGCACCCTCCCAAGAGGTTATAGATGCAGACTTTGAAGATGCACAAGAGTATGCAGTCTCAACGCTTATTTGAAGAGGTTTTGGTTGTAATGATACAAATATGTGCAAGCAGACTCCAAGGTAGTCAGCTTGCAAGATCTTTACAAGTAGTCTTAGAATTGAGAAACCTCTTCTCTATATTTATGTCAGCAGAATTTGGAATACCCGTTTTGTTTGTAAGAATTTCAAAGAGCCTTGATCCAGAATTTCAGTCTTGACAACATCTTTTGACACGAAACTTTTGACAATGTCTCTCATGGAGCTGTTAGTCATTGGTGAGGATATGTATTCGCCATGAAAACTAACCATTCAACTTGTATCTTCTAATGTATTCTCACCCTTTATGCTTGCTTGCACAACTACAATAGGCACAAGCTATAGATGGCACACACCCTCAACCAAGCGTTTAGGTCTCAATAAATCTTTTGGCATGATCCTTGTCTCTGGAAAAGCATACTTTCAAAATCTCACAATAGTTCTCAAGGAGAGGATGTGCACTGCTCTTGGAGTATTAGCGTCAAGCATATGCCTCATGATCATACATATTCTACACCTTCTTGCACAACATACATGTAACATGTGTCACAAGCATGGGGCTCCAATCTCCAAGACAAAACTTAGAGCTTCATAAATAGCACACACTTGTTTAGCACTTTGTATAGATCTATGTATACATGACAATTGCTTGCAAGATGAAGAAGAAAATCCTTCTCATGCTAGCGTTCATGATGTCCCCACGTAATTATGACTTTCCTGTACTGGTTCGATGTATTTACGGTGCCGCTTTTTATAGAAATAGCTCCCGTAAAAATCCCGTTTCTTCAGCAGATTGTTGTTTTTTAACAGTGACTAAAAATATTTTTTTATATTTAGGTCATCCTAAAAAGCACGTTTCTTTTCAAAAATGCCAAAAAACATAAAAAGCTAAAAATAGTGTAAAAAGCAAGTAAAATTTTTTAAAACTAAACCACAGGTTCCCTCGTCCACCAAAACAAGAAAGCAAGCTTACTTTTCACTAAAAAGCACTAAAATCACGAAAAGCTAAAAATAGCGTGAAAAGCGTTTGAAAAGCAAACTTTGACAAAATAGAATCATAGCTTCCTCATAACTTGTAGATTAAGGATCTGGCCCTACTTTTTGCAAAAAAAAAACATGAAGAAGGTGTAAAAAGAAAGTGGATTTTTCCAAAATTGAACCAAACGTCCGTCTGACTTACCGAAACATGGAAACGACCTTGCTTTTCACTTTAGAACCTTACAATGCTACCAAATAGGCATTCTAAACCAAAATGATGAAATATTGGAATTTATATTTCTTATGTTTAAAAGAGACCCAAAAATTGGGGATCTTACACTATTTCTCTCTGCCTATTGTCATGATGCTCCCCCAATGCAATACGCCCCTCCCACCAACTCAATTAGGAGTCCATTGTGGAGATGTTCTTATCCCCATGCAATGCCCATTGCACCACCATTGTCAAAGCAAACGAGCCTTTGATGGTCCTATCTCTCTAGAGGAGGCTAAATGCTACTTTTCGCACATTTTTTTGTGAGTTTCTTGAGATGAAAAAACAAAGTATTTTGTTGTGTTCACCACCATACTTTGCTTCAATGAAAAAGGCAAGATCGCTCTCGATCTTGTAGAACATTGCTTTTCCTCCTGTTGATATTGTGCAAACTGCATTCCAATTGGTGTGTGCTTCTGATGGGGGCTTTTCACAAGCCAAGCTCCCATACCCCTCTTCTCTCGTCCCCACCTCATGAAAACCCCCTCTTAGGGAGGGAGTGATAAAAGGCATTGGAAAAAGTAAGAAAAAAATAAAGTATGATTATGTAAATATATAAGAAAGGTAAAATAGGCCACCTCATGCGTGCGGGGTAGCCCATCCCCACCTTGCCTCCTTTTTCTTCACTGTTGCCCCGCCGGGTGTCCCTTTTCCTCTCCTCCACTCAAAAGGTCAACTCCCCTCTCTCTTCCCCTTGTCCTTTCTCCTTTCTCTCTCCCCTCAAGCTACCCCACCTCTCACTAATAATGCATTATAACTCACCAATAATGCACCCTAACTCACATGCAACTTACCTTATCTTCCAAAATAGTATACCCCACCCCCTCTTTCTCTCTCCTATCATATCCCATGACCCAAATACCCCCTCTCTCTCTCTCTAAAGGGCGCCATGTCTCTTGTCTTGTAGCTAAATAACCTCCCCCACACTCACACACACTCAGTTTCACTGAAAAAGGTGCCCACAGACCCATCCCCACCCGGTGGTTACCTGATTTTTCTTGTGTTCACACACATCTGCACACAGATTCACCTCTGAATACACTCCCCTCTCTCCCCTCTTGTAATTACTTTATTCTCCATGTCACCTCTCACTTTTTTTCATCAACCCATCTCTCTCTCTTAGTCTCTCTCTCATGAGATTGCTGTTCTGGCACATATACACACAGCGAGACAAGTGGGGCCCACAGTCACATGGCCTATGTAGATAATGATTTCTTCATTTCTAAATTCTAGAATTTCTCCCCCCTCCTCCCCTATATAAAGAGGGGTCACCATCACACTAAGGACACACACCATCACCAAAGAGTACACTATGCACTGTGTGTGCCTAGTTCACACACACACACACACCCACACCATCACCATCACCGCAATCACCATGCTCGTCTTGAGCATGACCTCTACACCCTTGGGCTATGGAAGATGAAGGGAAACTAAATGAAAGATGATGGCCATAACCCTCGTGCGAGTCTTCGCCATCAACTCCCACCTATCCGCCATGTGCTCTACACACACACACACACACCATCACCATCACCGCAATCACCTAGTGCACACACACACACCCACACCATCACCATCACCATCACCATCACCTAGTGCACACACACATACACACACCATCACCATCACCGCAATCACCATGCTCGTCTTGAGCATGACCTCTACACCCTTGGGCTATGGAAGATGAAGGGAAACTAAATGAAGGATGATGGCCATAACCCTCGTGCGAGTCTTTGCCATCAACTCCCACCTATCCGCCATGTGCTCTACCACGCTCTCCCTTCTCATTCCCCTACTCTATGCTCCCCATTTCATCGCCTTATTCTCTAAATAAAGCTTGAGGTTTTGTGAGTATGTTTTCTTGCAATGTTTTGCCCATGTGAGGTGTGCGGAATCGCCACCTAGTCTTGTGTTTGGAGTGAGCTTGTGTATGTGTGAAGGGTGTGTGGATTCGCCATCCTTTTGTGGTGCCTAAGTACTAAGCCGCTATACCCCCTCCCTCACTCTCTCTCTCTCTCTCTCTCTCTCTCTCTCTCTCACTTGATCTCATTCCCTTTCCTCTTCATCATTACTCCCAAGCATCCATCTCTCTTGGATGAAAACTTTGTTATGGTGGTGTGTTGTTTGCGTCCTAGCCGCTGAAGCTAGGTGGTGCCCCCTGTTTGCTTTACCATGACAGGCTCGAGGCGTGCCATTCGGTCCCTGGTGTTTTAGAGGCCGTCGGGGTTCGGGGTTCGCTTTGCTCCCGTCATTTGGTGCCCCCACTGAGGACCTTTTCATGAAACCCTTCATTTTACAAGACTGAAACCCCTAAAATATTGTGAATGGATGAATGGCTAGCAGGATTTGCTAATTGGACGACAAAAGAAGAAGAGCTCCAAGCACAACTAGACGAACTCCGCATCTCCATCGAAGCTCGAGTGCCAGGCATAACAGTAATCGATTTGCAGTGGGAGAGTCAACCAACACGCCAAACCCAATGGATATACATAGGCCAAGTGCCAAGAAGAAGAAGGAGAAGGTCAAAACCATGTCCGCAACCTACAACCAACCCACAACAACAAAATGGAAGGAGCTCTACACAATAGAGAATCAACACTATTCTACTTTGAGAATCGGGTAACTCAAGTCACCGACGTAATTATCACAGTCAGTTTTCAAGTCGCACCTGATGCTGCAGCACAGATAACGGAATCATTGGCTCACACTCTCACTAGAGAAACTAGGGATCTACTGAGTTTGTTTCAGGAAAGAACACCACCCTCTCCCACAAGCTTGGATAGTGACTAAGCACCTCTAAGCTTCACATGAATCAGTACAACCTACCTCAAGACAGATCACACATACCAACACGTGTACGCTCAATCAAGGTAATACTGGATTTGAAGGCTCACTACCAGCACGTCATTGACACCATGCTGGGTGGGGAGCGATTTTTTGAGGTTCTGGCATCAGATCAATCATTTGTCCTACCTTTGGTACAAGGCAATGTACCGTTTGAAGTTTTAATATATGTCCTAGTATAAGAGGGTATACACGCCTCCTTGTAAAGAAGAAAAAAAACTTTTGCAAGTTAAGCAGTGTGTTTTTCTAGCTCTCTCTCAGTAATCATGGCAAGTGTAGCATTTCCAACATTTAAAGGAAAGAAGGGGGAGTATTTGGTAACAGACTTCCTAGATGACTTTGAAGTAGCATGTGTAGTGAGCAACAAAGATACGGATGAATCCCGGGTTAGAATCTTTAAGCATCTCATGAAGCTAGAAGCTAGATCATGGTACAATGCACTTCCACAAGCAACCAAGGATGACTGGGAACCCTTAAAAACCGCTTTTAAGAGGCGCTTTGGGGGAGGTACCACTTCAGAAAAGTCGTGGGACAAGTTGAGAGACTTGAAGCAGGAGGGTCTTTTAGAATATGCCACCTATGAGTCCAAATTTGTGGATTTGTGGGAACGGTGGGTTGAGTCACTGGCAAGGGGGGAAGCCGCACCCAATTTCCTAAAAAAATATCCGTTCACGCATGGCTTATGGCCGCTTCTCAAGGAGAAGGTGAAAGGTAGATTCCCGGCTACGTACGAGTTAGCCGTTGAGATTGCTCGCCTTAAGGACAAGAAGCTGCGAATGAAAGCCAAAGAAACCGAGTCAACAGAAGCAGGAACATCACGTCGACCATCAACTACGACAACCACCATACCACCACCACCGGCTCTTGGGGTAAGAGATGACCAACAAGATATGTTGGCCCATATTACTGACCAACTGCAGAATTTGTCTGTCCACTTAATACAGCAAGGGAGGAGTCAAGAAAGAGATCAAGACCCTGGAAGAGCACGACGACAAAATAGAGAGTATCATTGCTACAGCTGCGGAGAAGACGGTCACGGTATGTACTACTGTCCCAAACCACGACAAAACTATAATAGAGGAGGTAGGAGGAACCAATTGTCACCCCCTAGAGAAAGAACACCCCCACCCCGAGCACCAACCCCACCAACACAAATTCTACGTCCACCCCAGACACCACTACAAGCATCCATTCCACCTCTTCCACCAGCCCCACCACCTGATCTCCCTGTAAACATCATAAGGCTAGAAGAGAAAGGAAAAGCGGTAGTAGTGGATCCACCCAGAGCAAAGGAAAGGGACAAGGGTAAGGAGAAGGTAACCTTTTTAGAACCACTTGAAGCCATGATTGTGAAAAGAGCTAGGAGGGAGAAAGCTACACAATCAGATGATGAGAGAAGCATGAGAGGAGAAACTAGCAAGAGGCCATCCAGGCCACGACGGAAATTGGGCATCACCGACTTCCAGCTAGGGGAAAGTTCTAAGCCCTATGATCTAACATTGGATGTGGCAGAGCAAGGACCGAAGATTACATGGCCACAGCTGCTACATCTTGCACCAAAAGTAAGGCGACAATGGTCTAAAATGGTAAGTACAAGACGCTCCAAAACAAAGGTAGCCGGAGCAATTTCGGGATGCAACATGGATGACATCCTTCCAATTGTCGACGTAAACATAAAGGAAAAGAGGTTCGGAAACACCTACATTGATGGAGGTGCACAAATCTGTGTAATGAGCAAAGCTATGATGCTTCGATTAGGGCTCGAGCTTGACAGGCCTTCTCCATGCAAGGCAAAGATGGCAAACAACGCAAAAGTAAAGTGTGTGGGTGTGGTAAGTGCCGTGAACATAAAAGCTTTCAACACTGAGTTAGAGGTAGATGTTTTTGTAATGCCTACTAAGGGGGAGGGCTATCCACTAATTTTGGGAAGGCCATGGTTGATGGCCATGAAGGCAAAACAGGACTGGGGTACTGGCCTTCTACGCATGACCGGTATGAAAGGGGAGACAATCTACTACGACATGAGGATTGGCAATCAGAAGCAAATGAATCTGGAAACATCGGCAGATGAAACCAATAGCGAATCTTCCAGTTCTGAGGAGGAGACCACATCCACCGACGAAAGTGACAGTTCCATTGATGTGATGGGTATCATTATGAAGGATCCACAAAAGGGTAAGCACAACTGGTGATCCATCACCAAAAGGGAAACCCAATGAAGAGGAGAGAAAATCACCTAGCCTAGGAGGAAGTAGGTTGAAGGGTATGTTGTCTACGGAATTAACACTTGAGGAGAAAGAGAGTTTTTTGCAAATGTTGATGGGATTTCCTAACCTGTTCATTGACAACTATGAAAGAATCACAGGCATTACAGTGGTGGAACATCATATTAAGCTGAAGGAAGGGGTAAAACTAGTTGTGCAAAAGCTACGACGACTGGGGGTCATACAAGAAAAGGCACTCTTGGCCGAGGTAAGGAAACTGCTGGAGGCGGGATTCATCTATCCTGTAGAAAACTCAGAATGGGTGTCACCCGTAGTGGTGACGCCTAAAAAGAATGGTAAGTGGAGGGTCTGTGTTGACTACAAACCACTAAATGCAGCTACAAAGAGAGACAACTTTCCTCTCCCTTTCTTGGATGAAATTCTGAATGAAGTAGCGGGTTTTGAATGCTATACCATCTGTGATGGTTATTTAGGATACTTTCAAATACGCATAGCCTTGGAAGATCAGTTAAAAACCACTTTTATCACGCCATGGGGTTGTTTTGCATACAGGGTTATGCCATTTGGTCTCACAAATGCACCTGCCACATTCCAAAGATATGTCACATATGTTTTTCAACCGTTCTCTGGAACATCCATAAGAGTGTTCATTGATGATTTTTGTATATATAGCTCCCGTATTTCACATTTAGAAAAGGTAACTGTAGGTTTGGCCAGGTTGCAGAGCCTAGGTGGGCAATTAAATGTGGATAAATGCCACATTGGGGAGAGTAAAGTCATTCTAATAGGCCATGAAATTTCAGCAAGAGTTATCAACGCCGACCCAAGTAAGGTGTCCGCACTCATAGCCCTACCTTCACCAACGACCGCACGTCAACTGGTCTCTTTTCTACAGAAGGTGAGGTACTTAAGTAGATTCATACATCTACTATCACAACTTGTTCTACCACTGCAACAACTCACTCAAAGATCAACTTTCACTTGGGACGAGGAAAGCGAACATCACTACAACAAGGTAAAGGAGGTCTTAGCCACTCTGCCAACTATCTCACCACCTAAGTGGGATGAAAAATTCTATGTCACCTCAAGTGTTGGTGATGACTCATTGGGGACTGTGCTACTCCAAAAGGATACGACGACATCTTTCATGAGGCCAATCTACTTCTCTAGTCAAATGATGACAGCAGGAGAGAAAGGTTTCACCCATGTGGAACACTTAGTCCTAGATCTTAGATTTGCAACTACAAAGTTTAGGTCATATTTGCTGCCTAAGCAATTTGTGATTCTAACCACGGATGAAATATTTCCCTATATTGTACAACACATGGATGTGTCTGCTAGAATTACTAAATGGCTAGTTCGTCTGTAAGAGTTTGACTACACGGTACAGGTAGAAAGCACAACAAGGGCAAGTTTGGGGGGACTCATGACCTACCAAGTCTTTGAAGGGAAGGAGAAGTCCGATTACCTCCAGTACCACCGATGGTAGAAGGAGCATACTCTCTCTACTTTGATGGAGCCTACAAGCGAGCGTCCGACAAAGCAGCTGCAGGCATAGTGGTCTTTGATGACAAAGTGACAAATGTATTTTCGTTGGGCCAATTATTAGATTCACATTCTAACAATGAAGCTGAGTATGCAGCACTAACCAAGGGTCTACAATGGTGCGTCTCACAAGGTGTACAATGCCTTAATGTATTTGGGGATGCTCTACTTCTGGTAAGGCAAGTAAATGGAGCATGGACATGCAAGAATCCTAGTTTAAGGACTCACTTAAGTGGTGTAAAAACCTTGTTGGGTAAGTTTGAAGAAGTTCAAATACACCATATCCCAAGGGCTCAAAACCAAGAAGCAGATGCCCTAGCAAGTGAAAGACTACAGGAAGTGGTGGTTGGAGCAATAAAACTAAAGCTCCCTCTATTTCAAGGAAATGATGCCTTGCCTGACATCATGCATTTTTTGGAAACAGGGGAATGCCCATAAGATTTAACAAAGGGACAGAAGCAATGGCTGACGCGGAAGGCCACAAGGTATCGACTCATCAATGACGGTTTGTACTGTAAGGGTAAGGACCAAATACTCAGGAAGGTCCCTCTCTCTCAGGAAATCACAGGAGTAATTGCTAGTTGTCACGACGGGGTTTGTGGTGGTCACTTTGCCCTAGACATAACAAGTAGGAAAATCTTACAGGCAGGCTTCATATGGCCTAGCCTCAACTGTGATGTACACCATTGGTGCAAAACATGTAAGTTGTGTCAAAAGGCCGGCACTAGGTCACTTATGCCTGAACCACAGACACCTATTCTCTCATATGGCCCATTTGAAAAATGGGGTATCGATGCCATTGGGCCATTACCTAGGGCCAACTTAGGAAAATTCTACATTATCATGGGGGTCGACTACATGACTAGATGGGCAGAGGCTACAGCCACCACTAGAATCACAGCGGTAGAGGTAGCTAAATTTATCTATGAGCACATATGTTGTAGGTTTGGCACACCTTTAGAGATCATCTCTGATAGAGGGCCAGGTTTCAGAGCAGACTTGGTAGGAGAATTAATGCAGAAATTGGGCATTACAAGGAGGCACTCTTCACCATATTACCCTCAATGTAATGGCCTAGTTGAAAAGGTAAAAAGAATGGTTTCTAAAATTATTACCAAGCAGGTAAACAATCATCCCGGAGACTGGGATAAGTATCTACTACCAGCTTTATGGGCCTACAGAACTTCATTTCGTACATCCTTGGGATTCACACCGTATCATCTAGTGAGTAGCGTTAAATGGTAACCGTGCATTTGCACTACATTTCTACTCAAATGTATATATTTTTTATCAAAGTTTTAACCTAGTGTTCATTCTCTCTTTCCGTAATAGCCTTTTTCCATACAAACACCTTACCCTTCTTAGATCTTTATGCATTTACATCATATTTCTCTCTTCATGCTAAATGTAAATAGTAAACTTAATTCTACTCTCCTAGTTTTTTACTGTATATTCTTTTAACTAATTACCTTTACTAATTTAAATAGCTATCTACATCCCATAATTTGTAAATAAATAATTTATGGGCACTTATCTTACCCATCTTCTCTCAAGGGTAGGGTTAACCTTGTAGGCCTTCCCTTCCCCACCACTATGTGACCCAAGTCTTGGATCATTTACTTGTTTTGGTCAACAAATCTTAAATATAATGTATATCCCCAATAAATCAAACTTTATTGGAGCCTACCTCATTTGTTTAAGGTGGATTCTCTTTTGAAAAAGCATGCTACACCTTGGATGCATGCTAAAGGGCCCCCTACAAGGAGACTTGGTTCAAAAGGTGTTTTGGATGCATCTTGAACGCCTTAACTCGTGGGTATACTTGAGGAACACTCCAAAATCAGCTTAAACACTTTGAGAAGGTCAAATTTGCCTTTTACAGCACCCAATTCTGAGTTATAGGCTGAAAGTTATGGTGAAAACAAGGTGCTGCGGACACTGTTACTGCAGGTCAAAGTTACAATCAAGTAAACCACAAAGGTGAAAATTTTTCTTGACTTCTCCAACATTCTAAAATACCAATGGGGAGTTAAAAACCACTTGCATGTGGAGGGGTCGGCTCAAGATGCTTCCAAAGACACAACAAACAAGATGGGGACACTCTGCAGGAGCCACTGGAGGGACATCATGGTGGGGCCCACATACATTATCAACCCTTATGGAGCCTCCACGACCTAAAAGGCTATTTTTAATGAAAAAATAAGTCCCTTATTTGCATAATTGAAGGAATGGTCAAAAGGGAACCTAACTATGGCTAATTACCTACTCTAGTCAAGTTTAACCTAACCCAAGGTCTTGTACAGCTATAAAAAGGCCCTTTGGCAAGCACAAAAATACACACACCTACTCCATTGCTGCAAATAAGCCCCTCTAAGGTTAGGGAAGCCCTAATCTCTCTCTCCTCTTGTCTCCCTATCCATTTCCTAAGCTCGCTATCATAAGCGGCACCATAGAGAGAGCATCAATATGCTATTGCTACCATTCTCTTGCAAACATTTCTCTTATCATACTCATCCCTAAATAAGGATTGTAGATTCTATATGAGATCAAGGATATCAAGTTCAATGATCTATCTCATGGTTTGATCAACAAATTGTTGCAATTGGGGTGTTGTCGTCACACTTTTGCTCTAAATGCATGTAAAATTGGTAAGCTTATCTTTGCAGCTTCTCATATTTTGTGCTCATTGGGTTGCTTGTTTGTTGAGAAATTTTTTTGTGCACCATGGTGTCTATTTGCTTGGCTTCTCTCCTTATGTTGTGTGTAAATAAGTCTTGGGGCTGCATAGATGGAGAAGAGCTCTCTATGCATGCCGCCTTATGTGTGTAAGTAGTCTCTTCTTTTGGGAAAGGAAAGGAGTTGTCAAGTATTTGTGCATTATGGTGTTTTGAGTTTTGAGGTTTTGTGCTTGCTTTTCTTAGAAGTATATGAGCACTAATATGGTGAAGGTCAATCTTTGCATGTGAGTTTGTGTAGTGTTTCAAAGGGATTGCTTAAGGAGTGTGTGCTGAATGGTTGAAGGGCATTTTGTGTTGAAGCACATAAGGAAGGTGTGTGTGTGTGTGTATGTGTGTGTGTGTTGTATATGGTTTGTTTTGGTTTTCTTCTTTCTCCATAAAAGAGGGTGGTGCCCCTAAGAAATATGCGTGTGTAGGGTCTCACGGAGTGGTTGTCTGGTGGGAGCCTTGAGTTGAGCCCCATCTCAAAAAATCCGCCCTCATAAAAGTGGTGCCCCCACGGAGGAACTTTCCTAATTGCCTTCTATTCTCCTCATGAACAATAGAGTTGCACCATATGCTTTTCATTTTTCACAACGCATCAGAATTAACATTTGTGTAGATCGCAAATTTTTTTACCAACAACGCATTGTTTTTATGTTTGGAGCAAAAAGACTTGGTGAAATCTTGGCATCTCCAAATCCCATCATTCTTCCATTCATTAATTATGATGATTCATTTGATGTCCATGTTTTTATTTTGTTTTGAGGCAGGGACAAGAGGCGCTTAGATAGCGATCCACTCAAAAGAAACTTTCTTCAAGAGAAAGAAAAAGGAGAACACATTGTCACATGAACCAACCTGGAGCTGCTTCTCCTTTTACACCCATAGCTCGTCAATCTGTGCACATCATAATTGCTACAAAATTTAGATTTCAAGCAACCATTAGGAGAATTTTTGGACCCACTCGCCTTAATGAAATTAATGCCTCAATCAGCCCTTTTATTTTGCCTATGATAAATTATGAACTAACACTTGATGTATATATTTTCATTTTGATGTGATCACTCATCGTAGTCAAAACTTTGTGGTACACAAGCCTCCTTGTATTGTAAAAATGTCAAGCACTTTTCCTACCTTTCATTTTAAAAATGGTGAGGATGCACAAGAACTTCTGGATAATTTGGAGATGGCACACCTCATCTCTGGGAGAGATCAAGAAGAGGTAAAGCTGCGTGCTTTTCCACTCGTTCTCAAAGAGGAGGCTAAGGCATGGTACGAGGCCTTGCAACCTCAAAACAAAACCAATTGGGAGAGGCTACGTGCAATTTTTCTTGCCAAATTTGGGCAAGGAGATACTCCAGAGGGTCTTTGGAAGTGTTTACTTCAACATAAACAGGTATTCCTTGAAGACTACCCATCTTATGAGGCCGTTTTCCTTAACCTATGGGATTGATGGGAGGCTACCTTACAAAACCAAGGTGGTGCACCAAACTTTCTAAAGAAAGATAGGTTCATGGCTGGCTTGTATCCAATTTTGAAGACCAAGGTAGAGTTAAAATTCCCATCAACATTTGAGGAAGCACGTGAGGTGGCCATGGTCAAATTCAAGAAGTTAAATTTTCAAGCACATAGAACAAGGGACCTAAATGAAGTCATTGAGAGGGATTCTTCACCAAGCATGGGAGCACAAGTTAGGGGCTCTCTTGCCCAAACTTCACAAACAGGGGAAGGATCACAACAAGAGATCTTGCAAAGATTAACTCAACAACTAGAGAGTCTCACCTTGAATCTAGTGCAGGGCCTACCCCAACAACGACAACCAAGAGAAGAGAATCGCAATCAACGACGTCAAGCACAAGAGTTGAGATGCTGGAATTGCAACGAAGTTGGTCATGGCATGTATAATTGCCCTCACCCTCGAAGGCTTCCAGGGGACATATACCCTCCTAGACCCCCTCCGCTCATGGTGCAGCAAGAGCATGCTCAAGCCCCGCAAATTCTTCGTCGACCACCACCACCTCCAGTGGCAAACATCCCTCCTGTCCCACCAGTGGAGGAAGAGAGGGGAGTAAATGTCATAAAGTTGGAAGAGGAGATAGAGGTGAGCCCTATACATTTTGATGTTATGCCAGCAGAAAAGCGCACAAGAGCACACAACAAGGATGAAGACACAAGGAATGAAGAGTCATAACCTGCAAGGAAGGAGAGGAAGAAAAAGTCAAAGAAGGAGGAAGGAGGCAAGAAGCAGAGGTCAAGGCGAAGGGAGATCGGCATCAACGATTTTCCATTAGGAAAGAATATGGAACCCTACAACATCTTAGAAGATTTGCAAACTCAAAAGCCCAATATTTCTTGGCCTCAACTCCTACATCTATCACCCAAGGTGAGAAAGCACTGGTCCAAACTTGTAAGCACAAGACTCCCAAGAAAGAAAGAAAAGGTGACAGTAAAGGCATTGACTTCAAAGCCACAACAAGATGTGGAACCTATTGTAGATGCTTATGTAAGGGGTAGGAAGGTATCCAATGTGTATGTTGATGGTGGAGCACAAATGTGTGTGATCACAGAAAGAGCCATGAATAGACTAGGGCTTGAAATCACTAAATCCTCTAATTGTCAAGCTAGGCTGGCCAACAATGCAAGTGTGAAGTGCCTAGGGATCATCGAGAATGTAAAAGTTTCTGTATGTAATATAGATGCACGTGTGGACATGTATGTTATGCCAGCCAAGGGGGAGGGCTATCCCATCATCCTAGGGACGCCTTGGCTCATTGCTGTGAATGCAGATCAAAAATGGGGACGAGGGCAATTGATTCTCAAAAAGGGGCAACATGTAGTATACGATTGGCATGAAGGAAAGCAGCTCGACATCAACTATGAGACCGCGGCTGATGAAGAAAGTGAAGAGAGTTTTGGCTCAAGCGACGAGGAAGGTTCAACCACTACATCCAATAGCGAAGAAGAATCATCTTTAGAGGTAATGGGAATCATCTTCAACACATCAAAAACTCCATCAATAGAGGTTGACCCAACAAAGGAGCAAACAAAGGATGACAAAGGTGACCACAAGCACTTTGAAGACTTTGAGAGGATGCTTGCAAAAGATCTTACCCCTGAGGAGAAGCGGTCCTACATCAATATGCTCAAGAGGTATCCCAATTTGTTTATCACTGATTACTCACAAATTAGAGGTGTGGATGTTATAGAGCATGGCATAGAATTCAAACCAGGTACTAAACCTGTGGCTCAAAAGCTAAGTCGCCTAGGAAAAATACAACAAGAGGCACTTATGATAGAGGTTAACCGACTCCTCAAAGCTGGTTTCATTTACCCTGTGTCTAACTCTGAGTGGGTGTCCCCAATTGTAGTAACCCCTAAAAAGAACGGAAAATGGAGGGTCTGTGTTGACTACAAACTGCTCAATGCTGCAACAAAGAGGGAGCATTTTCCTCTTCCTTTCCAAGATGAAATCTTAAACGAAGTAGCCGACTATGAATGTTACACAGTGTGTGATGGGTATTCAGGGTATTTTCAAATCAGAATAGCAGAAGAAGATCAGTTAAAAACCACTTTCATCACACCTTGGGGTTGCTTTGCCTATAGAGTGATGCCATTTGGGCTCACAAATGCTCCTAGTACCTTTATAAGGTTTACAACTCTTGTCTTTCAGCCCTTCTTTGGAAAGTCAATTAGGGTTTTTATGGATGACTTCTGTATCTATAGTAGCCAAAGACTTCATTGCCAAAAAGTTGAGGAGGGGCTTAGGAGGCTTCATCAATTTGGGGGACAGCTTAACCCTGAGAAGTGTCACATTGCAGAGTCACAAGTGGTATTGCTAGGTCATGTGGTTTCTTTGCAAGGAATTCAAGCGGATCCATCAAAAGTAAATGCTCTCTTGTCACTACAACCACCAACGACAACCAAGGAGCTCATGACTTTCAACCACAAAGTAAGGTACATGTTTCGTTTCATTCACCTTCTAGCGGAAGCTATTGCACCTTTGCACAAGCTAGCAAACAAACCCACATTTGAATGGAGAGAGGAACACGAATTATGTTTTACTGAAGTAAAGGGTATTCTCAACTCTCTTCCAACAATAATTCCACCAAATCCAAAGGATACATATTACATCACGCCAAGTGTAGGAATGGAGGCCATCGGTGTAGTTCTCATGCAAAAAGACCCAAAAACATGCTACATAAGGCCAATATACTTTGCAAGCAAAGTCATGACCTCTGCAGAGAAGGGCTACACCGATATGGAGAAGGTGGTATTCACAATTATGTTTGCGGTAAGAAAGTTCCGATCATATCTCTTACCTGCACCATTTGTCATTCTCACCATGGAAAACAATTTACCATATGTTGTGCAACACATGAGCCTCTCATCTAGGATAGCCAAATGGGTTCTAGAACTTCAAGAGTTCGAATACACTTTTCTTGTGGAAGATAGCACAAGGGCAGGTCTTGCAGACATTCTCACATACAAAGTGAGAGAAAGGAAAGAGTCACCAAAGGCAGGAGACAAAGCTACACCACAAAATAATGAGGAGGAGATGGACAATGCACACATTTTGTGCTTTGATGGAGCTTATCGACGACAACACGATCAAGCAGCAGGGGGGGTTCTTATTCTAAGTCCACAAAGGGAAGTTCTTGTTAAGAAAGGTATCACCTTGGAAAATGTTCATTCTAATAATGAGGCTGAGTATGTCACCTTAAAGTTGGGGCTTGAAGAATGCAGAAAACTTGGCATCGAAAGACTTATAATAAGAGGTGATTCCTTACTAGTTATTAGGCAAATCCAAGGGATATGGAAGTGCAAGAACCCTACTCTAGTGGAGTGGCTTAGACAGGTGAAGGCTTTGATAAAGAACTTTGAAGCTACACATGTACAACATGTTGTGAGAACCCTCAACAAGGAAGCAGATTATCTCGCCAATGAGAAACTTCAGATCATGGTGGGAGGTGTGAAGCTCTACGAACCAAAGTACCAAGGCCAAGAGGAATTGAAGGACATCATATTCTTCCTCCAAACTGGTGAGTGCCCTAAACACTTGAATAAAGTGCAAAGGCATAGGTTGGTAAAAAAGGCAACTCCTTACCAACTCATAGGAGATGATCTGTATCATAAAGGGAAAGATTTGGTGCTAAGAAGGGTGCCCTCTGTTCAAGAAATAGAGAGAATCCTCTTTTCATGCCATGATGATGTCTGTGGGGGTCATTTTTCTCATGATATTACAAACAGGAAGATTTTGCAAGCAGGGTTTGTTTGGCCAAGTCTACACCGTGATGTCCAGCATTGGTGTAAGTCATGCAAAGGTTGTCAGATTGCTGGAAATCGACGACTCACTTACGAACCTCGAGTTCCAATAATTTCGTATGGTCCTTTTGAGAAGTGGGGTGTGGATGCAATAGGCCCCTTACCTCGCACATCTACCGGGAAGGTCTTCATCATTGTGGGAGTAGATTACATGACATGATGGGCGGAGGCAGCAAGTACAACACGAATTACAGCCGAGGAGGTATCAAAATTTATCTTTGATCACATATGCAGTAGATTCAGCACACCATTAGAGATTTTGTCAGATTGTGGTCCAGGGTTTAGAGCAGAGCTCCTAGATAATCTTTTGACAAAGTTAAAAGTCAAACATTTGCATTCTACACCTTACTACCCTCATTGCAATGGGTTGGTTGAAAAGGTGAATGGAATGATATGTAAGATCATTTCTAAGCAGGTTGCAGATCGACCAAACGGCTGGGATCGCCATTTGACCGCAGCTCTATGGGCATACAGAACATCTTTCAAGGTATCCACTCAATTCACTCCTTTTCATTTGGTATATGGACAGGAGGCACTCCTTCCTATTGAGGTGGAGATTGCAAGCCTACGCATTCTCTCACAGGGAGCAAAGAGGCCAAAAGAAGCTTTGCAGGAAAGAATTTTAGATCTTCAACGACTTGAGCTTGATAGAGAAGAGTCCATCGACTATTACATTGCCCAAGCCACAAGCCAAAGAGACAAAAGCAACAAGAAGCTCAAGGGGAAAGGATTGAAGGAAGGTATGTTGGTTCTTCGCTATGATAACCGACTTGATACTCGACTTGACAAAAAGTTTTTGCAAAGATGGGAGGGACCTTTCATGATAAAAACAAAGTTTGGGAATGGTAGTTACAGATTAGCAGATTTATCAGGAAAACTCCACAAGACCAGAGTCAATGGATAGAGATTAAAGCCCTACTTTCAACGTATCAATCCGTTGATAGGAAGTCATCTACCTACATCGTCTAAGCTCCAACTTGGCATGGCTCCCTTCGGCTTGGCAAATGCTCTACCTATTTTTAAAGCTTTGATGTGCAAAGAAGAACCAGCTTTGGAATCTCAACATACCCAAGGCAACCCTCCCATCTCCGATTTATGGGATTGAGATAATGAAAAGCAGGTCTAATGGAGTAAAAGAGTGTATATCACTCCTCCTTTTTTTAGAAAAATAAGAAAAAAAAGAAAGAAAAGAAAAAAAAAGAAAAGAAGAAAAAAAAAACTCTTTTGTTTCATCTACGAGCATGAATGATCCTAGATAAAGGGGGAGGGCTAATATGAGTAGCGTTAAATGGTAACCGTGCATTTGCACTACATTTCTACTCAAATGTATATATTTTTTATCAAAGTTTTAACCTAGTGTTCATTCTCTCTTTCCGTAATAGCCTTTTTCCATACAAACACCTTACCCTTCTTAGATCTTTATGCATTTACATCATATTTCTCTCTTCATGCTAAATGTAAATAGTAAACTTAATTCTACTCTCCTAGTTTTTTACTGTATATTCTTTTAACTAATTACCTTTACTAATTTAAATAGCTATCTACGTCCCATAATTTGTAAATAAATAATTTATGGGCACTAATCTTACCCATCTTCTCTCAAGGGTAGCGTTAACCTTGTAGGCCTTCCCTTCCCCACCACTATGTGACCCAAGTCTTGGATCATTTACTTGTGTTAGTCAACAAATATTAAATATAATGTATATCCCCAATAAATCAAACTTTATTGGAGCCTACCTCATTTGTTTAAGGTGGATTCTCTTTTGAAAAAGCATGCTACACCTTGGATGCATGCTAAAGGGCCCCCTACAAGGAGACTTGGTTCAAAAGGTGTTTTGGATGCATCTTGAATGCCTTAACTCTTGGGTATACTTGAGGAACACTCCAAAATCAGCTTAAACACTTTGAGAAGGTCAACTTTGCCTTTTACAGCACCCAATTCTGAGTTATAGGTTGAAAGTTATGGTGAAAACAAGGTGCTGCGGACACTGTTACTGCAGGTCAAAGTTACAATCAGGTAAACCACAAAGGTGAAAATTTTTCTTGACTTCTCCAACATTCTAAAATACCAATGGGGAGTTAAAAACCACTTGCATGTGGAGGGGTCGGCTCAAGATGCTTCCAAAGACACAACAAACAAGATGGGGACACTCTGCAGGAGCCACTGGAGGGACATCATGGTGGGGCCCACATACATTATCAACCCTTATGGAGCCTCCACGACCTAAAAGGCTATTTTTAATGAAAAAATAATTCCCTTATTTGCATAATTGAAGGAATGGTCAAAAGGGAACCTAACTATGGCTAATTACCTACCCTAGTCAAGTTTAACCTAACCCAAGGTCTTGTACAGCTATAAAAAGGCCCTTTGGCAAGCACAAAAATACACACACCTACTCCATTGCTGCAAATAAGCCCCTCTAAGGTTAAGGAAGCCCTAATCTCTCTCTCCTCTTGTCTCCCTATCCATTTCCTAAGCTCGCTATCATAAGCGGCACCATAGAGAGAGCATCAATATGCTATTGCTACCATTCTCTTGCAAACATTTCTCTTATCATACTCATCCCTAAATAAGGATTGTAGATTCTATATGAGATCAAGGATATCAAGTTCAATGATTTATCTCATGGTTTGATCAACAAATTGTTGCAATTGGGGTGTCGTCGTCACACTTTTGCTCTAAATGCATGTAAAATTGGTAAGCCTATCTTGGCAGCTTCTCATATTTTGTGCTCATTGGGTTGCTTGTTTGTTGAGAAAGTTTTTTGTGCACCATGGTGTCTATTTGCTTGGCTTCTCTCCTTATGTTGTGTGTAAGTAAGTCTTGGGGCTGCATAGATGGAGAAGAGCTCTCTATGCATGCCACCTTATGTGTGTAAGTAGTCTCTTCTTTTGGGAAAGGAAAGGAGTTGTCAAGTATTTGTGCATTATGGTAATTTGAGTTTTGAGGTTTTGTGCTTGCTTTTCTTAGAAGTATATGAGCACTAATATGGTGAAGGTCAATCTTTGCATGTGAGTTTGTGTAGTGTTTCAAAGGGATTGCTTAAGGAGTGTGTGTTGAATGGTTGAAGGGCATTTTGTGTTGAAGCACATAAGGAAGGTGTGTGTGTGTGTGTGTGTGTGTTGGTGTTGTATATGGTTTGTTTTGGTTTCCTTATTTCTCTATAAAAGAGGGTGGTGCCCCTAAGAAATATGCGTGTGTAGGGTCTCACGGAGTGGTTGTCTGGTGGGAGCCTTGAGTTGAGCCCCATCTCAAAAAATCCACCCTCACTAGTATTTGGTAAGGAAGCAATCTTGCCCATTGAAGTGCAACTACAAAATCTCAGAGTAATGGCAAGCCAACTTCAACAACCCAACATGCATTTGAGAGATCACATCATCAACTTGGAAAGACTGAAGCTGGACAGAGAAGAAGCAATAAATTATTATGCAGCATAAGCAGAGCATAGACGGCTTAGCTTTAACGAGCATCTCCAGAAAAAAGAATTGAAGAAAGGAATGTTGGTGCTCCGCTACATTAATCGCTTCGACACGCGCAAGGATAAGAAACTCCTGCTTCAATGGGAAGGCCCTTTCATCATCAGGAAAAAGTATGCCAATGGAAGCTACCAGCTTATGGAGGCTGATGGAAAACTTCATAAAACCAGGGTAAATGGTTGGCGACTTAAACCTTATTTTCTTCGATTTGACCAGGCTCCACCAATTGACATTCCAGATGAGGACACACCATTAGCCGCCACCTCCGACGATAATGATCAAACAGATGAGCTAGAGACATGAATACCTCTAGCCAAAAGGGGAGGACTAATGATGGGGGCTTTTCACAAGCCAAGCTCCCATACCCCTCTTCTCTCGTCCCCACCCCATGAAAACCCCCTCTTAGGGAGGGAGTGATAAAAGGCATTGGAAAAAGTAAGAAAAAAATAAAGTATGATTATGTAAATATATAAGAAAGGTAAAATAGGCCACCTCATGCCTGCGGGGTAGCCCATCCCCACCTTGCCTCCTTTTTCTTCACTGTTGTCCCGCCGGGTGTCCCTTTTCCTCTCCTCCACTCAAAAGGTCAACTCCCCTCTCTCTTCCTCTTGTCCTTTCTCCTTTATCTCTCCCCTCAAGCTACCCCACCTCTCACTAATAATGCATTATAACTCACCAATAATGCACCCTAACTCACATGCAACTTACCCTATCTTCCAAAATAGTATACCCCACCCCCTCTTTCTCTCTCCTATCATATCCCATGACCCAAATACCCCCCTCTCTCTCTAAAGGGCGCCATGTCTCTTTTCTTGTAGCTAAATAACCTCCCTCACACTCACACACACTCAGTTTCACTGAAAAAGGTGTCCACAGACCCATCCCCACCCGGTGGTTACCTGATTTTTCTTGTGTTCACACACATCTGCACACAGATTCACCTCTGAACACACTCCCCTCTCTCCCCTCTTGTAATTACTTTATTCTCCATGTCACCTCTCACTTTTTTTCATCAACCCATCTCTCTCTCTTAGTCTCTCTCTCATGAGATAGCTGTTCAGGCACATATACACATAGCCAGACAAGTGGGGCCCACAGTCACATGGCCTATGTAGATAATGATTTCTTCATTTCTAAATTCTAGAATTTCTCCCCCCTCCTCCCCTATATAAAGAGGGGTCACCATCACACTAAGGACACACACCATCACCAAAGAGTACACTATGCACTGTGTGTGCCTAGTGCACGCACACACACACCCACACCATCACCATCACCGCAATCACCATGCTCGTCTTGAGCATGAACTCTACACCCTTGGGCTATGGAAGATGAAGGGAAACTAAATGAAGGATGATGGCCATAACCCTCGTGCGAGTCTTCGCCATCAACTCCCACCTATCCGCCATGTGCTCTACCACGCTCTCCCTTGTCATTCCCCTACCCTATGCTCCCCATTTCATCGCCTTATTCTCTAAATAAAGCTTGAGGTTTTGTGAGTATGTTTTCTTGCAATGTTTTGCCCATGTGAGGTGTGCGGAATCGCCACCTAGTTTTGTGTTTGGAGTGAGCTTGTGTATGTGTGAAGGGTGTGCGGATTCGCCATCCTTTTGTGGTGCCTAAGTACTAAGCCGCTATACCCCCTCCCTCACTCTCTCTCTCTCTCTCTCTCTCTCTCTCTCTCTCTCTCTCTCTCTCTCTTGATCTCATTCCCTTTCCTCTTCATCATTACTCCCAAGCATCCATCTCTTTTGGATGAAAACTTTGTTATGGTGGTGTGTTGTTTGCGTCCTAGCCGCTGAAGCTAGGTGGTGCCCCCTGTTTGCTTTACCATGACAGGCTCGAGGCGCGCCATTCGGTCTCCGGTGTTTTAGAGGCCGTCGGGGTTCGGGGTTCGCTTTGCTCCCGTCACTTCGTTGGCCATGAATACACAAATATCTGCTTTCTCACATCCATGCCCCTCCATAACTTCATTTATGCACTCCCAAAAAAGGATTTGTGCTTCCATGTCCTCCTCTTTCATGTCACAAGTTGCAATAGTGTGAGGAGGTCTTACATGATGTAACATAAGAAATTCATATTAGTATATATATTAATAGTCGTTTCTTAAGATATGTCAAACTTGATAAATATGTTGTTGAAAAATAAAACCTTGGATTTTATACATGGCATGACATGGTCACCCAGTCCCCACTCGATGAGTGTGATCAAATTACACCCAAGCATATTGAATATCTTTGGTTCCAGTATGTCTCATCCAATTAACACGATCCAATCAGAGGTTGGGTCAATCATCAACACTTTAAGCACAAAGCACCACTCTCCATTCATTACTTGCCCACCAAGAAATATGTTGTTGTGACAAAAAACCATATGTACAATCCCTTTTTAGCCAAAACAGGGCATCTACAACAAAGATCCCTTTTGTTGGGCCCCCTCTTGTTGCTACCACCATGGACCTATGAAACCTGCAATATAGAAATTAGTTGTTTTGAAAGAATATGTGCAAACAACAACAAGAAGAAATCATCCTCACTAGCTGTCCTCCACTAGGGAGCCCAATGCTTCAGCAACATTTTGAAATTATTGCTCTACCAAGGACATGGCGAGAGCCCCTTCTTGCATCAAAGTTGTCGCTACAATATCCTTTGCCAAACACATTTGTACCTTTTACCCACTTGCGTGTCTGTTTACAATGGAGACCTGTGCAACCATTTCTTTGGTTTTATCAATGAGTCTTTGGACGCACCAATCCTCACATCGTGTTGGTGAATTCCTTGATGCACCATCAATCTACTCATGCTTTCATCCCTTAGCATGGCATAATATGCAAAGCAATCACATGTACGTAAACAAATGGGTGGTTGTCCATAAGTAAGCTTACCCCCAAGTCCATCACATAACTCACCCATGGATGGTAATTTAAGCATGTTATTATTAAAATGCATGGTATTCAACTTGCCAAAATTAGCTAATTTTGGACGTAACTCATGGAGACATTTGAGGGTGCCTACAAAGTGGCTTTTGCGACACACTTCGAGAAATGCTATGTTTGAGGTTTACATTTGGTCTAGTAGTGTGGGTTGTGCTTATGTTCCATAAAATCCATTAGATGAACCTTTCCGGAGGTCGATGGAAACTCAAACACCATGCCACAATTGTACGTTTTTGAAATATCTTACACTTGTTTGGTTGCCACTATCTTCGAAAGAAGCTTCATTAATGTGTTTGGCTTTGTAAATGTGATAAAAAAGACAAAATACTATTTGTTTCACTTACCTCATTAGCGTTTTCTAATGCTTGCTCCCCATAAGGTTGTTCTTTCATTGGGCTAGTAAGGTCTATGTAGGGAGCATCCATAAGAGGAGAAGCCATCCCATTGGAATTTGAGACAATTTCATCTTTGACCACTGCTACAAACTTTGTATAGAGAGATTCATACACAACATAAAATTCCTCTCCCAAATGATTGCTAGTTTTCTCTAGTCGCTCTATCAACTCTTCACTCCCAACAATGACAATGGCATGTAAAGAACTCGATGTTTGCGACGCAACATGTTGTTTTAGGTATCTAAGCCCAAAAATAATATTCTCCTAGGTAAAGAGAAAAGCTCTCTAGAAGGAGGAAAAGACTATAGTGCATCACATGGTAGTAGAGTTCAAGAAATTAGCACTAGATTAAAAAATGAGAGTGAGAGTGCATAACTCCATGTAGGAGAGTTATGGATATTTCATTTTAACCCTAGAAGTTATTTTTTAATAATTTTTTGGAATCCAAAATACTTTATTTTTATTTTCAATTTGTATTATTTTATCTGAGAGGTTGTTTTGGTTGCTTGATGTCATTGTTTACCAGCATATGTTAGTGGCCACTACCTATAGATAGATTTTGAAATTGGAAGCTGCACATTACAGAAAAGATCTTAGCATTATAAAGCAAAACGAAACCATTACAAACATAGATATTCGGGTATAATGATAAAAACTATCCAAATATAGTATTTAAAATGTAATTGAAACTGAGTGTCAAACTAAGTATCCTTAGTTCACTTGGTTTAACGAGCTAACAGTTGTTGACAAGTGAACTAAGTATCCTTAGTTCACTTGGTTTAACGAGCTAACAGTTGTTGACAAGTTCCCCATCCATGGTGGCCAAGACCATAAACCTTGGCCAACAGTATGAAGTGGCATATTGCCATCACCAAGTTAATAATTCCGCTCCTCGTTGAACTGGTAAGGTATCCACGTTCAAGAAGCTTCCTTGTCGTGTACTTGATTGCATTCATCATAATCAAAAGATCACTCACTTGGCAGCATTGATCATCATCAAGTTCGGATCCGAGCTCTCTCACATACGTAAGCCATCATCATAATTGATGAGGCGGGAAATTTTAACTTTAGTTTTCTATGGTGTCCTTGCAGCGAGTGTATCCTCCTTGTTCTCCAAAGTGGCTTTTGCTGAATTGGATGTAGTCTTGATGAGCAAAATATCATAACATGAAGATGATGCCATTGTGAGAAAGTTAGTGAGTGCGTGCAAGAACGAGAGAGAGGGATTGAGATTAAGAAGAGGGAGTTGTAGGGAAAGAGAGGTAGTATGTGAGAGCATGCAAGGGAGGGGGGGGGGGGGGGGGGGAGAGAGAGAGAGAGAGAGAGAGAGAGAGAGAGAGAGAGAGAGAGGTGCTTGGGAGAAAAGAATGGTTGTCAATTCTGTATTTATAGATAGTTTGCAAGAATCCACTTTTTATTAAATTAATAGTAGTTCATAATTCATCGCTCACAAACTAGTAAGTCATAGCAAAAAGAAAAAAGTCATCCCTTTCTTGCATTAAAAAAGGGACTTTGAACATGATCAATACATAAAAATTGTCCATCGATCCATATACAAGAAATATTGGAAAGACCTTGACAAACTTTGAATCCATTCCCTACACATGTACCCTCTCTCTCTCTCTCTCTCTCCAATAAAAATAGGGTTTTGACCTTTTGCATTACATAAAAGTAGACCATCGATCCACAAACAAGAAACATGGGGAAAAACTTGACGGATGGACAGTGAGATCATGGGATAAAGATACTCTAATTAGGTGGTGGAGTGTAACTATCTCGATATTGATTAAGTCTACACAAATCTTCCCAAAGCTCTCTCTCTCTCTCTCTCTCTCTCTCTCACACACACACACACACACACACACACACACACACACACATACACACACACACTTTCTATCTCCGTCTCTACCCCTCTCACAATACACGCACACTCTCTCTCTACACACACAAACAAACTCTGTATCCATCTCTCTCTCTACGCATACACACACACACTCTCTCTATCCTTCTCTCTCTACACATACACACACTCTCTCTATGCACACACACGCACACTATCCTTCTCTCTCTACACACATACACACACTCTCTCTATCCCTCTCTGTAACATTTAATGGCCTAAAATCTTTTGTGTAGCGGAATTTAGCATGAACATAGTGGGCATTTCATTAGAGTTGATTCTTAATGAGAATTACAAGAGTGCTTGGGTGGAGAGAGCAACAAAAAGCATAACACCTAGTTAGATAGCATCGACAATACTTTCAAAAGAGAGAGCAATTAAACTATTGACAACAGTTGAGGACCGGATTTGCATGGAGCCGGTCCCCCCTCCAAAAGGCTTTGTATTATGGTTTCTCCCATCAAGAGAGACATTGTACAATACAATTCTTTGTGTTCCTTCAAGACTAGCTAGTGCAATGAAGATGGAAGCTTCATACACCAAGCAAAACACTTAATCAAACACAACTTGAATTATCCCCGTTCTCAGACCCAAGACCTCACACACCTTCGAAGATGGTGAGAGCTAGCAGGGTATGAGAGTAGATTGAGAGGAAAAAGAAGTATCTTACGAGAAAGAAGTACATCTCCTCACATAATCACTCATATTAGCATAGCTTAGCTTAGTAATTAGCTTGGTAGAGAAGATGAGCATGCATTGAAGCTTGGCTGTTGGTTGGATTTGCATCCACATGCCAAGAGAGTGTTGATGTAGGCTTCTATCTCACAAGCTTGGAGTAGGTGATGAGCTCTCCATTAAAGCTTGGGAGGAGATAGAGTCTTTTCCCTTCACACATGGTCAAGTGTGAGAGTGTGAGTGTCAATGCCAAGCAAAAATCAGTCCCCTCTCTCTCTTGGGCGAGCCCTAGCTGCTAAGTTAGTCTGGCTTTTGCCTCATTGGACCTCCCCAGGTCAAGCCAATAGGGATTAAGCAGCATAAGTGATAGCCTTCTGACATGTGTCCCCCTTTCCCCTTTTGTGAGAGCTTTAGATAATTAAATAATTAAACTAAACTCTCATTGGACCCCTTTGCCTCCTGGCCAATAGGAATCAGGCAAGCCATGGGGCTCCTGAAGGCTCATTGGACCCCTTGGGAGACTGCCCAATAGTCTTCTAGGACACTTAATTCTTATTGGTTTCTTTTATTAAATGTTTTTAAATTAATTAAACTAGATTTACTCTAGCCTAATTCTCATTGGTCCACTTCAAGGGTCTTCCAATAGGAATAGGGCACACCTTGTGGGCATCTGGCCTAGGGAGCTGACATGTGTCCCTCATTCCCTTTGTGTAAAGGGAGCCTGTGTGTGTGTGTGTGGCTTTCTCTCTCATCCCCTAGCTTTGGGGCTCGCCCCCTCCCATGTAGGGATGTAGAAAGACTTTTTGGGCACACACTAAGCATCTAATTTTCCCTAGGGTTGACCTTTGGACACAACCTTTGAATTTTGGAACGTTAGCATTTTGGAAGTCTTAATGGGCTGAACCTTAGGGTCTTTTTAGCCCATTGTTTCACATGGCTCTTTTGCAGATGGCTCCCCCTTTGGATCCCTATTTTCCCTCCTTTGGATCCCTATTGTGGCCGGTCTGCTAACTTAACCAATATTCTAGCTTTTTCTCCCTTGGCACTTCCCCACATTAAATGATCAGTTTAATATGAGAAAATCATTTAGGAGAATTAGATATTGATTATTATGACATTACCTCTCTCTTGAAATCATAGTCGTCCTCGACTATGGTGTAGAGAAGATAAAGCATATGCATGAGTCCTTTTCTTAGCGGGTAGAGGATCCCTATGTTACCCTACGACATCATTCCATAATGGATGACTAGTCCATTTGGCGCTTGAGAGCCTGAGGCTGCCGCAGGCATGTCTGCACATTAGTCCTATCAGTCTTCCATAGTAGAGTAACAAGCTCTACGTGGTGTTCGAGAGACGTTGTCTCCGCAAACTTGATCTAAGCATGCATACTACTTCATTTTTGTGCACAAATAAAGAAAAAGAGAGTCTTATAAGACAAAAAATTTTGTTCATTTTTAACATTTTGTACATTTGCTTACTCTTGGGAAGCATTGTAAGCATTGACAAGGTTTAGGTTATCCTTTAATTGTATGCCTTGCATCCATCTAGCATCTTCAAAAGGATAATTCTTAAACTTAATAAGATATCATCTGATAGTCTTACCGCCTCTTAATACCTTGTCTTCATGTCGGAGAATGGACTCGGGCTGCAGCACCTCCTCGTGGTCCTCGATCTCCGGTGGGTCTTCAATAGTTGGTTCTTGAGGTGGCTCTCCTTTGTAAGGCTTTAAGAGGCTCACATGAAAAGCATTGTGTATGAGCCAATGATTGGGCAACTTAAGTTGATAGGCCATCTCATTGATTGGCCTAAGAATCTGGAAGGGACCATAGTACCTTTTTGCTAGTTTAGCATAGTACTTTTGGTGGCCCGTAGGATTCTTGCCCGTCGTGTGTCTTAATCGAGCCTTGGGAAACTTTAACAAGACCCAATCGTTTTCTTTAAAGGCTTGGGCTCTTCTGTGCTTGTCAGCAGCAGCCTTTTGCCTTTGCTGTGAGATAGAGATAGCATCCTTAATCTTTTGGAAAGATTCTTGTAGGTCTCGGCTATACTCATCTGCAGCGAAGATCTTCCCATGTATCTTAAGTAGCAAGGGACTTTTTGATCTTCCCTCTATTACCTCGAAAGGTGCTTTTCCTGTAGAAGTATGTACAGTGTTATTGTAAGCATACTCTACTAAGGGTAAGTACTTCTCCCATTGGGATCTTTGATCTACTTCCGTTACATAGGCTTTTAGTAGATCGAGAATAGTTAGGTTAGCTATTTCACTTTGGCCATCAGTTTGTGGATGATAGGCCGAAGAGAAGTTTAGCCTTGTTCCTAAATTCTCAAAGAGACCCTTCCAGAAATTACTGGTCATTCTAGGATCTCTATCCGACACTATGGACATTGGCAAGCCATGGTACTTGAAAATTTGTGAAATGAAGAGGGTTGCCATTTGATGGGCTTTGATAGTCTTTTTGACAGGTATAAAATGAGCTTGTTTACTAAACCTGTCTACTATCGTCCATATTCCCGTATTCCCATGGATAGACTTAGGCAATCCAAAGATAAAATCCATGGATATGCTCTCCCACGGTGAATTAGGGATTGGCAAGGGTTGAAGCAATCCAAGTTGCTTCCCTCTATCAAATTTTGTCTTTTGACATACCACACATTTGGAAACATACTCATGTATGTTCACTTTCATGGTAGGCCAATAGAAATATGTTTCAATTCCCTTTAGGGTAGACTGAATTCCTCTATGCCCCGCATATGGGGGAGCATGAGATTCATACATTACTTTCTCACGTAGTGAGTTAGTAACGCATAGTCTATTGCCATAGAGAAGATAACCATCTTGTAAAGTAAATGGTTCTTCTTTCTTCCCTAATGCAAGGGCTGAAATCACATCTCTAAAATCGGGATCAATAGCATACTCATCTATCATTGAAGATAGATCATTGTGAGTTGCTATGGAAACCGCATTCACTCTCGGTCGTCTTGAGAGTGCATCGGCTACTTGATTATGCTTGCCAGCAATGTGAGCAATATGAAAATGAAATTGCGAAAGGAAATTTGCCCACCTCATTTGTTTGTCGGAGAGCTTGGTCTGCGTCATGAAGTACTTAAGACTTTGGTGATCCGTTCGCAGAATGAAAGGAGTCCCCAATAAATAGTGCTTCCATGAGTCTAAGGCATGTAGAACTGCAAGGAGTTCTTTTTCGTATATGCCTAGAGCTTGCTCAACAGGGTCGAGCCTTCGACTCTCATAGCCTATGGCGTGCCCTTCTTGGAGCAAAACAGCCCCAAGGCAATCACCACAAGCATCACATTGGACCTCAAATGGTTTTGAGAGATCCGGTAGTGTAAGCACAGGTTGAGAGATAAGCTTTTCTTTAAGCTTTTCGAAAGCATTGTTCTCCTTAGCAGACCACGTATACCTAACATTTTTCTTTGTTAGGTCATGTAATGGTCCCGCAATTTGTGAGAACTTTTCTATGAAGCGTCTATAGTATGCACACATACCTATAAAGCTTCTTAGTTCATGAAGATTCCTTGGTTTAGGCCATCCTTTTATTACCTCTAACTTGGATGGATCCATTTGGATTCCATCTTGAGAGATAATGTGACCTAAATATTGAATCTCTTGCAAGAAAAATTCACTTTTCTTTCGATTAACATAAAGTTTATTCTCTCTTAAAACTTGAAATATTACCTGGAGGTGTTGCTTGTGTTCCTCTAATGAATTAGAGTAGATGATAATATCATCAAAGAACACTCCAGTGAAGGTTCGATGAGGTCTGAACAGCTTCTCCATCAAGCGGTTAAATGTGGCTGGTGCATTAGTCAAGCCAAAAGGCATGACAATGTATTCGTAAAGACCAAATGTAGTACGAAATGCGGTCTTTACAATGTCTTGATCAACTATCCTTATTTGATGATAGCCACTTTTTAGGTCAATCCTACTGAAGTAGGTCGATCCTTGTAGCTTATCAAATAGGTCTTCTACCCGTGGAACGGGAAACCTATTCTTGATAGTGATCCTATTTAGTGCTCTATAGTCGACACACATACGATATGTGCCGTCTTTCTTTTGCACTAATAGCACAGGTGAGCAAAATGGAGATGAGCTAGGCCTAACCATGCCCTTCTCAATTAACTCATGCACTTGCCGCATAATCTCCTCTTGTTGAGCTTGAGAAACTCTATAAGGAGGTTTGTTAGGCGGTGAACTTCCTGGAAGAAGTTCAATTGCATGGTCGTCATTACCTCGTTTAGGAGGTAGCTCACAAGGGATGTCGTCAATAAAGACATCTTGAAACCCCTTGAGAAAATTGGATAACTCTAATACCTTTTGGTTGCTTTTATGTTCTTTTGCTAAAGCATTAGGTTCATTTTGAGAATCTTTAACAAAAATCATGTACACGGAAATAGAGCTCTTTATTGACTTGTTGAAAGCTGGTGTATGTACAATGGGGATGGTGTTACCCATCTCCCTAGCATCTATATACATGTCCTTTTCCCTGAACTTAAAGGAGATTCTCCTTTCAGGAAATTTAACATGGGCAGCCAGACGGTCAAACCATGGTGCCCCTAGGATTACATCCTCATGCTTGAGAGGAGAGATAAAGAAGTCCTCTTTGTCCACATAGCCTTGGACATGAAGCCTCAATTTCTCGATTAAGGGAGTGACTGAAGCTTCTTGCCCCTTGAAGGCACTGTCTGCGGGTAGGATATCTCCCATCTCATAGGATTGTATGCCTAGCTTGGTGGCTAACTCCATAGATATGAAATTGTGAGTAGAACCAGGGTCAAAGAGAATAAAAGCATCATGTTCTCTTACCTTTCCCCAAGCATGGCATAGAGGAGATCCTTTGTGGTGAGTTTGGTGAATCTCCTCCTCTTGGATTTCAACCAAAGAAGCTCTAGGAGGATCTTGGCGGTTGTTCTTTTGGGGACAAGCGCGGTACGCATGCCCTTGTTCGCCGCACTTGAAACACCGGTTATCTTTACGATAACGCTCAAGCTCTTCAGGAGAGAGTTTATTCTTTCCTTTGTAAACTCCCTTCTCTTTAGCTTTGTTGGAATTGCCCTTAGGAGACTTTTGGACATTGTCCTTCCCCTTAGGCTCATTGGAACCCTTGTTTTCCGGGGGCTTATTATTTCTTTTACCCCCCGTTTGGAAATTGATTCGCGAGGCCACCATAGTATGGTGTATTACCGCCGATATGGTACGTGGCCTTTGGGAGTTGACATACTCCGCCATTTCTTCGGTTAAGCCCGCACAAAATTGTTGCTTTTGCTCTCCAAAATCCAACTTTTTGAAGACAGTGGCTTTGAGTTGTAAGTCCCAAAACTTGTCTACATATTTGTGGATGGATTCATTGGGAGAGAGCTTTAAGCTTCGCCATTTGGTGAGTACTTTGTCTTTGGCATCGGTGGCCAAAAACTGCTTCATAATGGAAGCTCTTAAAGCCTTCCATGTTCGTGGAGCTTCACCGTTGGCTCGTAGGCTAGACCACCATTGTCTGGCGGACTTTTGAAAGTGCATAGCTACATGGCGTAGCTTAGAGGACTCCGTGAAGCCCTCATCTCCAAACGCCGCATCGAATTGCTGGATAAAGGCCAAAACTTTGTCTGTAGCACCGAAGGTGCCATCATAGGTAAGAAAAGAGATGCTCTTCCCTCCCTCTTTGAATTTCTTCAGCTTGGACGACCTCTTCCATGCGGCATAGGATTTCCTATGGCCTCTTCTTTTTGATGGTTCAAAAGTTGCACCATCACTTTCTTCAGAAGATGAAGAATTTGAAGAAGGTGGAGAAGAGGGTGACCTCTTTCTCGCCTTTTTCTTATCTGATCTTTGTCGTCTTCACCATAGCTTTCATAAGAGGAAGAGGATGAAGAAGATGGAGAAGAGGGTGTCCTCTTTCTCGCCTTTTTCTTCTCTTGCTTTTTATCATCCCTCTTTGAATTATGGCGTGGAGAAGAGTGTGATGGTCTTCTCCGCTTTGGTGGTGATGGAGAGCGTTTAGCCCGCCGTCTTCGTGGAGCCATCTCCGCCGAGGTGGCGGGAGACTCGCTTCTTTCTCGTTCCTTCGGTGGAGGCTCTTGAGTTCTCCTTTGGGAAGGATATGCATCATCAAGAAGTAAGTTCTTGAGCCCTTCATATGGATTCTCTTCTTCTTCCCGAATCGGAGAGAGACCTCTTTTGGTAGTCTCACAAGGAGGCTTCCTAGGTGTTCTCTCGTCATGGTGATGAGCTTGGAGAATCCCGTGAGCACGGAGCTGCCGTTGCACTTCACTTTGGAGAGATGGATTGCCCATGGCTTGTTGAAGCCTAGAAACAAGATAATTAACAAGCATTGAAGCATCATTAGTAGCTTGCTCATGAGCAAAATCAAAGTTATCAACATTAATTTCACTCTCTTTAATATTGTCAGCCATTCTAACAATTTTTAGGTGTAAACTTTTTAGGTGTACTTTGGCACTTCAAGCCCTAGTTGCTACTCCTCTTTACCCCTTTAGAAAAAGCACTCAAGCTACTGTACCCGCGGCTCGAATACCATTAATTGCAAGGAATAGAAGAGAGGGTCTTTCGACACCAAAACAACACCGGCTCCTGTCAAGCTTCTAATAGCTCAATAGTGGTTAAGCCGTAGGCAAGCCCCGTAGGACTCCACTATTAAGACCATAGCTCTCGACGGTGATGCCCCGTTAACTGCACAAAGGCAGGTGCACTGCAAGGCTGAAAAATCCCTATTCTACTTACTCACAGGCAATTAATAATACCAACCATTTGTAGCTAGCTTGAGGACCTCCCTTCTTGAGCAAGAAAAGAGAAACCTTGAGCTCTGGTACCAATGTAACATTTAATGGCCTAAAATCTTTTGTGTAGCGGAATTTAGCATGAACATAGTGGGCATTTCATTAGAGTTGATTCTTAATGAGAATTACAAGAGTGCTTGGGTGGAGAGAGCAACAAAAAGCATAACACCTAGTTAGATAGCATCGACAATACTTTCAAAAGAGAGAGCAATTAAACTATTGACAACAGTTGAGGACCGGATTTGCATGGAGCCGGTCCCCCTCCAAAAGGCTTTGTATTATGGTTTCTCCCATCAAGAGAGACATTGTACAATACAATTCTTTGTGTTCCTTCAAGACTAGCTAGTGCAATGAAGATGGAAGCTTCATACACCAAGCAAAACACTTAATCAAACACAACTTGAATTATCCCCGTTCTCAGACCCAAGACCTCACACACCTTCGAAGATGGTGAGAGCTAGCAGGGTATGAGAGTAGATTGAGAGGAAAAAGAAGTATCTTACGAGAAAGAAGTACATCTCCTCACATAATCACTCATATTAGCATAGCTTAGCTTAGTAATTAGCTTGGTAGAGAAGATGAGCATGCATTGAAGCTTGGCTGTTGGTTGGATTTGCATCCACATGCCAAGAGAGTGTTGATGTAGGCTTCTATCTCACAAGCTTGGAGTAGGTGATGAGCTCTCCATTAAAGCTTGGGAGGAGATAGAGTCTTTTCCCTTCACACATGGTCAAGTGTGAGAGTGTGAGTGTCAATGCCAAGCAAAAATCAGTCCCCTCTCTCTCTTGGGCGAGCCCTAGCTGCTAAGTTAGTCTGGCTTTTGCCTCATTGGACCTCCCCAGGTCAAGCCAATAGGGATTAAGCAGCATAAGTGATAGCCTTCTAACATGTGTCCCCCTTTCCCCTTTTGTGAGAGCTTTAGATAATTAAATAATTAAACTAAACTCTCATTGGACCCCTTTGCCTCCTGGCCAATAGGAATCAGGCAAGCCATGGGGCTCCTGAAGGCTCATTGGACCCCTTGGGAGACTGCCCAATAGTCTTCTAGGACACTTAATTCTTATTGGTTTCTTTTATTAAATGTTTTTAAATTAATTAAACTAGATTTACTCTAGCCTAATTCTCATTGGTCCACTTCAAGGGTCTTCCAATAGGAATAGGGCACACCTTGTGGGCATCTGGCCTAGGGAGCTGACATGTGTCCCTCATTCCCTTTGTGTAAAGGGAGCCTGTGTGTGTGTGTGTGGCTTTCTCTCTCATCCCCTAGCTTTGGGGCTCGCCCCCTCCCATGTAGGGATGTAGAAAGACTTTTTGGGCACACACTAAGCATCTAATTTTCCCTAGGGTTGACCTTTGGACACAACCTTTGAATTTTGGAACGTTAGCATTTTGGAAGTCTTAATGGGCTGAACCTTAGGGTCTTTTTAGCCCATTGTTTCACATGGCTCTTTTGCAGATGGCCCCCCCTTTGGATCCCTATTTTCCCTCCTTTGGATCCCTATTGTGGCCGGTCTGCTAACTTAACCAATATTCTAGCTTTTTCTCCCTTGGCACTTCCCCACATTAAATGATCAGTTTAATATGAGAAAATCATTTAGGAGAATTAGATATTGATTATTATGACACTCTCTCTATGCAAACATGTACACTCTCTATTTCTCTCTACACACACTCTCTCTTTCTCTCTCCTTCACTCTCTCCCTCCCTCCGTCTCACTCACTCACTCACTCTCTACCCATCTCTCTCTACACACACACACACTCACTCTCACTCTCTACACATAGACGTGCTCTCTCTCTCTCTCTCTCTCTCTCTCTCTCTCTCTCTCTCTCTCTCTCTCTCTCTCTCTCTCTCTCTCTCTCTCTCTCTCTCTCTCTCTCTCTCTCTCTCAGCCAAAGTGTGGGCTCTCCATTGCGACTCTCATCACTACAATTTTGGAGCATCGAGAGTCACTCATCAGCTGTACACATACTACATCACATGTAACTTTGGTCCCATAGGTCATATTTGACCTCCGAGGACGATAATAAAATCTATCTATCTATCTATCTATCTCTCTGAGGTTCCATCCAATCATAAATGGAAGGATTGCGCAATGCGTTGCTTGGAAGTCGAAAAGTGGGCTTATTATGCATTTGAGAACATGTGCAATGCTGGAGAGATCAAGCGTTGGGCTCTCAAAAAGTACCTCTTTGACACTTTGGTGACACCGATGCTTCTTTATGGAGTGGAGGTGTGTGGTAGCATCGGGAAATCTACTTGGAAAGAGTTTGAGAATGTCCAAAAGCGTTTTCTCACCAACTTTCTCCAAGTCAAGACAAAAGCACCCTACATGCTCTTACTTCTTGAGTCCGGATCTCTTTCCATTGAGGTCTTGGGCATGCAAAGGGTTGTGGAGTACATGCTTAAGACACAACGTAGCCCTTTGTATTGACTTCCTAGAATCGCATATGAAGCAAGTCAAAAGGTCCAAAAGACATGCGAGAGCAAAATACTAAGTTCAGGGGTGGATGCTTGACATCAAGAAATGGTTTGGAAGATGGGATGCATGTCACTTGGTCAAGGATGCGTCGATCGACTCCCAAGTTAATGAGGCCTTCTTACAATGCCAATATATCACGGCTTGGGAGAAATCCAGAGGTTATCGCTTCAGCCATTACACCGCACACGTTGCCCAAAACTACAAATCTCTCTTCTTCTTCTTTGAAAGAGGTAACCGAACCCATCCCTACATCCTTGAGCCCATCCTGTTGAGTGCGATCCACACCGTTGCCTCCATTCATCTCAGCTCCCATTCTCTACGCTGGAGATAGGACGTTGGGGCACTGGCGAGGAGTCTCATTGACTTTGCACCTTATGCTCTCGTCAAGTGCAAGAGAGTGAGTACCACACACTACTTGAGTGCTGAAGTTTTGACCACATTAAGTCCTCTTTTCCCCATATATTCAGCCATGAGCTCTCCCTACATACCTTCCTCTCCCAACCACAATGTGGACTCTCTATTGCGACGCTCATTTCAGTCATTTTTTAGCATTGAGAGTCACTTATGACCTCCACTCACACCATGTGACATGTTCATTTGGTCCCATGGGTCATATTTGACCTCCGAGGACGATAATAGAAGTATCTCTCTCTCTCTCTCTCTCTCTCTCTCTCTCTCTCTCTCTCTCTCTCTCTCTCTCTCTCTCTCTCTCTCTCTCTCTCTCTTTGGGGAACATCTTATGTTGCAATGTATATATTTACATCTTGCTCAAAATGAGACTGCATCTATCTCTGAATTGAGGACCAAATAGCATGAGAACATCCTCCTGCACCTTGGAAAGAATAAAGGAAGAGGGGATGGAAGCAAAAGAAAACGTAGCTCCATCATATCTTGTGCACTTTTGAGCATTCCAAATACACCATAAGAACCACACTCTAAAAGAATGCAAACATAATAGTTGTGCATCATCCAGTGGTTGAAAAAACCCAAAAGTAGTCAAAAAATTAGTAAATTTGATGCCTCAAGACTCATTCCACCAATGCTTGAATCATTGCCACCATTCAACAACCTGCTTACAACTCCATAACAAATGACGCACAGTCTCTGTTCTTCTACACAAATAGCATTGTCCATTGCCAAAGCCTTTTCTTGCCTGCAAGGTGACAATGGGGAGTGCCCCAATAGTAACTTTCCATTAAAACATCTTTAATTTAAATGGAATAGACAGTTTCCAAATAGATTGTAATACATCAAGCCACCATGATGATTGTTGTTGGTGCATAGACCACTGTTTATTACATCGTTCATGTAGAGAAGGGGAAGGAAGCAACAAAGCATAGAATCGACATGTTTTGGAGGTCCACTAGTCAGTTGATGAATTTGGCAAAGTCCCATCTCTGAATGTGTCTTCTTGAAGTCTTGTGCTTGGAACCTGCAAATCCTCAACAAGTGTACATAGCTGCTCCCAAGGAATTCTGAATTCGTTGCCCAACAAGTATTGCCTTTGAGCTGCACAGAAGAATCTAATTGTTTTGTTAAAGTCAAGAAGGTGATTAATTGCCCAATCCCTTTCTTAAATGAAGAAAGGGATTTTTTCCCAAGTAAAATAGCACGTGGCTCTTTAAACACAAAACTCCAAAATACATTCTCAGCACCAAGAGAGTTACCAGTATATCTAACTCTTCTTGGCCATACAAGATTGGCAAACATAATTTCCAAGAGTCAACAAGCATCTGAAAAAATTGAAACCCACTTTTAATAGGAGCATCAAACATCTCACTCTCCCTATATCTCTCACTCTACGCACACATATGCACATTGTCTCTCTCTCTCTCTCTCTCTCAACACATGCACATACGCACATACACTCTCTACCCTTCTCTCTCTATTATGCGCATATACACACTCTCATTCTCTCTCTATCTCTCTTTATTACTCTCTCTACATACACGTACTCTCTCTCTCTCTTTTTCTCTCCTATATGTGCACACACCCTCTCTCTCTACAACCTCCAAGCTGTTGGTGCCACATGTCACCCTTCGAGCAATCCAGTCACCTAAAGGGTGACATGTGGCACTAGCAAATTCAAGGTTAGAGAGAGAGAGAGGGTGTGTGCTTGTGGGAGAGGGTGTGTGCATGGGTGTGTGTGTGTGAAGAGAGAGAGAGAGAGAGAGAGAGTCGGTGTGAGGTCGGAGAGAGAGTGCACTCTCTCTCTGCCACGCGTATTGACATGACTCTGGAAATACCCGTGGAAGAGAGAGAGGTAGATAGATAGATTTATTATCGTCCTCGGAGGTCAAATATGACCTATGGGACCAAAGTTACATGTGATGTAGTATGTGTGTGGCTAATGAGTGACTCTCGATGCTCCAAAATTGTGGTGATGAGAGTCACAATGGAGAGCCCACACTGTGGCTAGGAGAGGAAAGTGTGTAGGTCTAAGTCATGGCTAAAAATGTGAGTGAAGCAAATTTGGATGTGACCAAAAATTGAGCACTCTAGTAGTGTATGATACTTAGACTCTTGAACTTGTAGTGAGCATAATGTGCACAATTGATTTCTCTTCTCCATTGCCCCAATGCCCCGTCTCGCAGAGAAGGGAGTAAGAGTTAAGCCGAATGGCTACGATAGTGTGTATCGCTGACAAGGGGATAGGCTCAAGCATGCAAGGGTGAGTACGGTTTCCTCTTTCAGCAAAGAACATGGTTTTTTTGTAGTTGGGGGAAATATGGGTGGTGTAATGTATAAAACATGACCCACCGTATTGCTCCCAAGCCATAAAATACGCCGGCGTTGTAGAAAAGCTTCATTCACTTGGGAGTCAATTGAGGCATCATGTAGCAAGTGTAATGCATCCCACCTCCCAAACCACTTCTTTATGTCTTGCATCCATCCCATGCTCAAGATCTTGCTTTTATGCATCTTTTGAACTTTTTTGCTTGCTTTCCATGTAATTGTAGGAAGTCGATATGAGGGGTTTTGATGCATCTTTATCATGTACTCCACAACCCTTTCCATGCCCATAACCCCGATTGGAAGAGATCCAGACTCAAGAAGTAGGAGCATATATGTTTGTGTCTTAACTTGGAGAAAGATTGTAAGAAAATGCTTTTGGGCAGTCTTGAACTCTTTCCAAGTACACTTCGAGATGCTTCCACCCCAAACTTCAACTCCATAAAGAAGAAATGGTGTTACCAATGTGTCAAAAAGGTACTTCTTGAGAACCCAACACTTGATGTTTCTCGCATTACACAAGGCCAAGGTACTTAAACCTCTCAACAACTTCAAGTGTCTCATTGTTGTACACAATGCATGGCTTCTCCTTATGGTTGGTTTTCACAAGCATAACCTTTGATTTGGATTCATTTACAATCATCCCACTATGCAAGCAAAAGTTCTTAAGGACAACCATAAGCTTTTGTGCATCCTTTAAAGTGTGTTCTAGAAGCACTACATGATCCGCATACAACAAAAGCATGATTACCACATTGCAAATAGTGACCTTTTCAATGCCTTCTTCTTGCATAAAATCAAGTACCATTTGTTCCAATTGATCGATGCATAGACCAAAGAGAGTTGGTGACAACAAACATCCTTGTTTAACAATAGTGCTTGCAAAAAGTTTTGAAATTCCTCTTCCCATGTGCAATTGACACATCACCTTCGCATAGATTCGAGAAATCGCATGCATAAACTCACTTGTTGGCACTTGGAATTATTTCATCCTTCTCCACAAATTGTTATGTGGAATCATATCAAAGGCTTTCTTAAAGTCCACAAAGCAACAATGCAACCGCTTGCCTTTCAACCAACTTTCCTCCATGAGAACACGAAGAGTGACAATATGATCAATGGTGCTATGGTGTCGACAAAAAACCGCTTGTCCTTTTGCACGCTTGCCATTCTCTTCAGTCCAATCACTCAATTTTATTTCCATTATGCACCCAAACAACTTTGCCATAAGAGATCCAATCATTATAGTCCGATTTTTATTTACATTCTTTACATCTCCTCCTTTATGCAAAGGCTTGACCCAATTAGTAGTCCAATCATAAGGCATACCATATTGAAGTGTAAGGTTGAACATATCACACATCGACTCATGTGTAATATCTCCCGTCTATTTAATCATTTCTGGCTTGATATCTTAAAGATATCCCACTTTGTGAGTGGCCAACTTTTCGAGTCCACTGCATATATCCTCAATAGTAAAAAAAGAGGGCATACATGGAAGTGAACCGCAAAATGGCATTTTCCAACATTTGCTTGCTCATATAGTTGCCTATCATGTGTGTACATATCCACAAGACTCAAGTTTTTAAAACTCTCAACCCGCTTGCCCCTCAAGTTTCTCCAAAATTTTCCACATGCACTTGCCTTTTCTTGGACTTTAAAAAATTATTACTTTACTTCCCATCTTCTTCTCTTCTTTTGAATCAATGTCGTTACTATGTATGCAAATGACTTTGATAGTTTTCTTTGTCCATAGTTGTCCATAGTTGCATCAAGATTTATCAAGGACTTTTGACCATCTTGACATTCTTTATCAAACCACCTTTTGAGTGATTGATATTTGTTTATACCATGGACATGCTTTATGGCAAAGCATTCTTCGGCACAAGAACAAAGAAATTTCTTAAAAGCTTCCCATTTAATTTCCAATGGTGCATCATATTGAAGCTTTGTCATCCATAACTTTTGCTCAACCATTTCAATGTACATCGGTGCCCATTTGAAATCCATATATAGTGATAACTTCTCTTCCCTTTGGCTGAGATTATCATGCTTAGTTGTGCAAGGTCAATACATAAGGTTCAATGGTCTGATTTTGGGGTGCATTGGCCAAGCGTAAAACTCTTTATGCGATACATGATGGCTTTGGAGAGTAGCATATAGTCAATCACACTATCCCCATTATGTTTTCTACATGTAAATCCATTGGTTCCACTCCACAAATATACACCATTGGCAATGAGCATACCCTTGCTATTACACATGTGTAAAAGTAACTTTTCATAGTGATCTAACTCTTTCTCATCCATTGAAGTATGATCATACAAGTGAACTTCTCCCTTGAAATGTATGGCATATCAAATTGTTGAGTATCATGTTGCAATGTTTCCATCTTTAATCGATGTTTTGCCCACACTAGAGTAACCCCCCACTTCGACAATTTGTACTAGAGAAACCAACAATATCTTTCATGTTTCGTTTAGCAAAGGATAGGATGCATGAGCAAAGAGCTAGACTAAGTTCATAAATCAATAAAAGTCACACCACACTTAGAGAGACATGGACAACTTTCATAATCCCCCCCCCCTTTGACAGATGTACACAGATAATCCATTTCTTTGCATAGTAGATGGTCATTTGGTCAGTTTATGTTTGAAAATTTCCTTTTAACACTTGCAAAAAGCAAACAATTCTCTTTGATCCCATTACACAATTTGCAAGTAGTTAAAATGCACACGAAAACATAGCATTAAAAATTACCTTGATATGACCGTTGAGTTTCAAAAACTCCTTGCACTAACTTATTTGCGTGAAGTACCTATAAGTTTCCAACATATGCCTAGTAAATACAATGAAAAGAAGGGGGAGAAAATAGGAAAAGTAAGGCATCTTTAACATAAGAATGTTTGATGCCATGAGGGCTAGCGCTTGACCCAGAACAAAGCTCTACTGAGACCAATGGTCGGGAGATTCAAATCATAGCAGTGGCTCTGGGACACATTCTCAAAATGTCCTACAATGATAAGGCCAAGCCATGCACTTATAATCAAGTCAGTATTTTTTTGAATGAAGATGTTGAAGCCCTCAAGAAACAAAAAAAAAGAGCTCAAGGAGTTCCAGTCATAGCTCTAAAATTTAGGCCAATTTATAAGTTCATCGTTGAATCCGTTAGTCTAAAGAATAACCCGACATTTGTCACTGAAAATATTTTTGGAATAATATGAAGAGACTTAAAGACCCTAAAGCCAAGATCAATCTGGCAAGTTTTCCTTAGGGCAGCCTCATTCAGTAAACAACAAAGGTGAAAACCCAAAACTAGAATGTATTTAAAGGATGGTATGCCTGGCAATTTTTGTATTGGGCAACCTACATTCCACCCAACCCCAATGCTGAAAAAGTTCGGAACAAGGCAACATGAAATGAAGCACGCACTAATCAGGTGATGGACAAGATTTAACTAACCAGCAACAAGAACAGGAAATGCCTAACGAAATGACTGAATTGGAAATTTTCACTACTGGTAAAAGAACATGAGCACAAGCTGACCTGGGTACATCAAAAGCTAGAACCAGTGATGTCACTCAACCACCTAAGAAGAAGAAGATAGTAGCTTTGCTAACCAAGTTCAAATTGAAATAACATACACCAAACAAGCCAACGAAATAGACCATAGGTCAAGGGGTTTCTACAGATAAACCCATTAACTTAGCTCAGACATCACCAGATAAGCCATGACAGCAAACTGTTGAAACCAAGCAAATCCCACCAGCCAATATGCACGAGCAAGGTGCACCTCAGACTCTATTGGGACTTCCACCAACTCTAGCTCAGATCAGGCAACCAGATAGACTACAACGCCTTCAACACAAACCACTGCATGGTAAAATGGTTGTGCAACAATTAGATAAGGCAAACATGCCTTATCCAACCCCTTTCATTGCCTATGAGACAACACAGACATGTCTAGATACCATCACAGATGGTTGTGTTTCCAGTATGATGTTTGGCTAAAACATAGTTGTCCATGCTATGGGGCAACTAGTTGAAGCCCAACAGAGAGCTCTACCTTCAGATTGAGCTCCAAGAGACTAAGACAAAGCTGGAAAAGGCTAAGAATGAGCTAACTGAGCTTGAATAGAAGATGTTGCAAATGGTCATTGAACACAATAATGATGCCCAAATCATGGCATCTCAACAACATGACATTGCCAAACTCTAGAAGAAAAGAGAATTGCTAAAGAAGCCACTGCTGAGGTGCAGGGAAGGTTGGAGGAGAAAAAGTCAGCCTTTGTTGGGGTATAAAGCCCAATGTGGTCGCCCAGGTAAGTGGGCGGGCCGCCAGGTATGTACACATATTCTTTTGTAAAAACCTAATAAGAACTCCCTATGCTCTACACATTACAGTAGAGCGAGTTCACTATATCCTCGTGCTCTTCTTCTCGCACTCTCTCTCGCGTCGCACTTCCGCTCGTACTCCTTCAACTGGTATCAGAGCTCAGATCGAGGCTCGGGGAAGCATTTGCAGGTAGCCAGAGTCACCTGCTCAAATTGGAGTGAGATTCGACAGGCGAAGACACGGCCCCAACTCTTGTGGGAAGGCCCGAAGGACTTGGTGTTCTCAGAATTTCATGCTGAGGTCATCTCGGCCACCGTTCGGCTTCGACAAAGTTTTGCGCAAGCCATTTTCGACTACGTGCTCTCAGCGGGTGTAGATCCGACTCTGCAAATTTGGGGTTTCGGCCTACGACTGCAGGTGCTGAGGATATCGGCACTCCCAGAGTGTTGATTTGTGGCTGTCTACACATCGAAGGACGGCTCACAGTTCTTGGAGGCGTCACATACGACACGGGCGCATCTACACACAGACTGTAGGCGACATCCACTAGTTCATCAGGTAGCTGTTTGCTGCTTGATATTCCAGATTTCATCCTGACATTGCAGGTACTTCCACATGGGATGTATTGTCAGAGATGATGTATGTCTGTTGAGGGCTTGCTGGCTGTGAGTCACGCAGCAAACAACCGCCGCAGTGGTTACAGCATATAGTGGGAAATTTGTGGATGTATGATTTTGTGGGAAGTCTATGTACTGTCAGATTTATTGCAGCCTTTGTTGAGGGTTGAGTGAGGTTTTATTGAGCTGGGGGATTCTCGAATGTTGAGATCCTTTCGGTGATACAGGTCTTGGAGCGATCCCTCGAGCACCCTTAGATAGGCAATTAGGATGTATTGAATGTGAGTTAGACAGTTGGGATTGCATCTTTGCTTTACTACCGTTGAGGCATTGTCGCAGTCTATGCTTACAGGACAATGATAGGACAGTGAGAGACAGTACAGGTGCAGGACAGGTTTACCCACAGCTTACAATGTTAGAGAGATAGTGGTTTTTTGAGCTGTTTTTTGGTTTGTTTTTTAGTACAGCAGAGCCATTTTACAAAGGAGACTTTGCCGAAATTTATGCAGAATCTGAAGCTTTCTTGGTTCATTTGACAGGTTGATATTGGTTCAGAGGTCAGTTTACAGGGGAAACTCTGCCGAATTTTTCCCAGGAAAGTAAACTACTGTGAAGCGTAGCTATGACTGGATCACAGGACACTGCTCTTTACAATATCAAGAAGCTGGATGGAACCAATTTCCCATTGTGGAAGAAGCAGATTTGGCACGTGTTGGTACAAAAGAAGCAGATAAAACCTATAAAGCTCAAGGGGATAAAACCAAAAGATATGGACGAAGATGAATGGAGCGAAATGGATGCATTGGCACTTTCTACCATTATGCTGACTTTGGCAGAAAGCGTTTACTTCAATGTAGCAGACGAGATGTTGGCTTATCAAGCATGGTTAAAGCTGAGTGATCTTTATGAGAAGCAGAGTGCAGCTTCACAGGTATACTGGCTTAAGAAGCTTGTTGACTTGAAGATGAAAGAAGGGACACCTATGTCCGATCATCTGAATGAATTCAACACAATCTATAGTCAATTGTCAGCTCAAGGTGTCAAGTTGATGAACCTGTTAGAGCTATGTTCCTATTGATCACATTGCCGGAAAGTTGGGACACTTTTCGCACAGCTTTGAGTAATTCTGCACCTCCAGATGGTTTGAACATAGCAGGTGTAGAAGGAAGTCTGCTTACTGAAGAAACCGATAGAAAGACAATGGACAAAGGCAAAGGAACAGCCTTAGTTGTTAGGGGAAGGACCAGAGAAAAGTACAAAGGTGGAAAGAGGAATCAGTCTTGTAGCAAGTCCCGCAGTGCTAAAGGCAAGAGTGACATAGAATGCTACCATTGTGGAAAGAAGGGTCACATGAAAAGAGACTGCAGAGAATGGAAAGCAGAAAAAGGCAAAGAGAAAGCTGAAGACCATGGTGAGAAGAACAAGTCCTCAGTGAAGATTCAAGAAATAAATGTGACAAACACTGTTGCAGAGGGTGACAGTCTAGTGTCAAGAGACATCTACTTCTTGAAGAATACAATGGACTCAGCTCTTCTTACAGCATCTGATGGAAATGCAATGAGTGACTGGATTATAGACTCAGGGGCATCACTTCATGTGTCTCCAAACATGGAGTGGTTTACCTCTTATGTGACCACTAAAGATCATGTTTGGCTAGGCAATGGGCAGACATGTGAGATCTTAGGTGTTGGAGATGTTCAATTGAAGTTTCAGAATGGCTCTTCTTTCACGTTGAAGAATGTGAGACATGTTCCCGCAATTACAAAGAGCTTGATCAGCACAGGTTTACTTGATGATGCTGGCTACGTCACCACTTTTGGACAGAACATGTGGAGAATATCCAAGGGTTCTATGATAGTAGCACATGGAGTAAAGTCTGGAGGACTTTACATGATTTATGTATCAAATGTCTCTAAAAATGTAATCAATGTAACTGAGCAGCCGAACATTTCTTTGTGGCATAGCCGGTTAGGACATATGTCCAAGAAGGGAATGGAAATCTTGTCTCGTTCTGGTTATTTGCCTGGCTTGTCATTTAATGATTTTGAATTCTGTGAATATTGTATGTATGGTAAGCAAACACAGCAGCCACATAAGCATAGAAGCAGTAGAAGAGATACACAGTTGGCACTTATTCATAGTGATTTGTGTGGACCTATGCCTAACCTATCTCTAAGGGGAGCTTCTTACTTTATGACATTTATAGATGATTACTCGAGGAAAGTATGGGTTTACTTTCTCAAGCACAAGGATGAAGCGTTTAGTGTTTTCAAAACGTTTGTGACACTTGTGGAGAATCAGAGTGGCAAGAATCTTAAATGCTTACGCACTAACAATGGTGGAGAGTATGTTTCAAAGGCCTTTCAGGACTTTTGTGAGTCAAAAGGTATAAAACGTGAACTTACTGCTCCTTGCAATCCTCCTCAAAATGGTGTTGCTGAGAGGATGAATAGGACCATACAAGAGAAGGTCAGAAGTATGTTGTCTAATGCACAACTGCCAAATGGGTTTTGGGCTGAAGCTGTATCAACAGCTGTTCATCTTATAAATAGATCTCCTAGCAAGGTTTTGCAGAAGGATTCAGTGGCAGAGATGGTATGGTCAGGCAAAATGCCCTCATACAAGCATCTCAGAGTCTTTGGTTGTGAGGCATATACTCATGCTCCAAAGGAATTTAGGAACAAACTTGAGCCAAAGAGTAGAAAGTGCATCTTTCTAGGCTATGGTAATTCTGGTGAGATGGGGTACAGACTTTGGGATCCCGAATCCAAAAAGGTTATCCGCAGCAATGATGTTCACTTTAATGAAGCCAAATATCATTCTAAACCAGAGAGGGTTGAGGAGATTAGAAGAGTTGTCTTCCAAGAAGATGGACTTGCACGTGCAAGACAAAATATCAGGGCTCAAGAGGAGCAAGGACAAGATAGAGTGGAACCACAGGTTGTGGCTGAGCCTGAGCCACCTATTGTGCGTAGATCTGAACGTATCTCGCGACCTCCTGATAGGTTTGTTCCATCTATGAACGATGTCATGTTGACTGATTGCAATGAGCCTTCATGTTACAAGGAAGCAGTGCAAATGAAGGACTCCAGGAATTGGCAATTGGCCATGCAGTCAGAGATGACAGCTCTGCATAAAAACCAGATATGGAAGCTAGTTAAATTATCACAGGGCAAAAAGGCTCTACCTTGTAAATGGGTTTACAGGTATAAGATCACCGCTCATGATAGTCAGCCAAAGTACAAAGCAAGGCTTGTTGCCAAGGGCTTTAAGCAAGAACAAGGCATTGACTTTGATGAAGTCTTCTCTCCGGTGGTCAAGATGACTACATTGAGATGCTTTCTTGCATTGGTTGCCATCTTAGATTTGGTGTTGCACCAAATGGATGTCAAGACAGCGTTCTTGCATGGTGATTTAGATGTGGAAATTTACATGCAGCAGCCAGAAGGGTTTGTTGAGAAAGGCAAGGAAGATTTGGTATGCCAGTTGTTAAAGAGTCTTTATGGCTTAAAACAATCACCGAGGGCATGGTACCATAAATTCCACAAGTTTATGCTTTCTCAAGGCTACAAACGTAGTGAGTTCGATCACTGTCTATATACAAAGAAGGCTAAGGATGGTAGTTGGCTGATCCTTATTTTGTATGTGGATGACATGTTGATTGCTGGCAAGCACTTGGAAGAAATTTCAGCTTTGAAGTCAAAGATGGCAAAATCGTTTGACATGAAAGACATGGGTGAGGCAAGTCATATACTTGGTATGCGCATTGAGAGAGACAGATCAAAGAAGTTGATTTGGTTATCTCAAACAGAGTATATTGACAAGGTTTTGCAACGTTTCAATATGGAGAAGGGAAAGGCATTGAGTGTTCCATTGCCACCATATGTGAAACTTAGCAAACAAGATTGTCCTGTGTCTGAGGAAGAACAGGCTGAAATGGATAAGATTCCATATGCGACTGCAGTGGGTAGTTTAATGTATGCAATGATTGCTACTCGCCCAGACATTGCATTTGCAGTGGGAGTAGTAAGTCGATACATGTCAAACCCAGGCAAGAAACATTGGGAGGCAGTGAAAGGAATATTGAGATACCTGAAAGCTACAAAAAGTATGTGTATATGCTATGGGAGTCAGGAGCTAAGTGTAAAGGGTTTTACAGACTCAGATTATGCAGGTGACTTAGACAACCGAAGGTCTACGTCAGGGTATGTCTTTACATTGGCTGGTGGAGCAGTATCATGGCGTTCTAGATTACAAGATTGTGTTACTCAGTCTACTACAGAGGCTGAATATGTTGCAGCATCAAAGGCATGCAAAGAATCGATTTGGCTTAATCGACTAGTAACAGATTTGGGAATCAAAGAAGAGATGCCTGTGTTATATTGTGATAGTCAAAGTGCTATACAATTGGCTCGCAATCTAGTTTATCACTCAAAGACGAAGCATGCGGATGTGAAGTATCATTTCATCAAGGAAATGCTCGAGGATAAGTAAATTCAGCTTGTCAAAGTTCACACCACAGAAAATTCTGCTGATCTACTTACAAAAGGACTTCCCTTAGAGAGCTTTGCGCATTTTCGCAAGCAGTTAGGTATAGGGTAGTACATCACTTCTCTACATCTCTTGTATATTAGCTTGTATAGTAGCTTCTCTCACACTTAAAGTACCACATTGGACTTTAAGTGGGAGGTTGTTGGGGTATAAAGCCCAATGTGGTCACCCAGGTAAGTGGGCGGGCCGCCAGGTATGTACACATATTCTTTTGTAAAAACCTAATAAGAACTCACTATGCTCTACACATTACAGGAGAGCGAGTTCACCATATCGTCGTGCTCTTCTTCTCACACTCTCTCTCGCGTCGCACTTCCGCTCGTACTCCTTCAGCCTTAAATCCCTGATGGCAAATCACCATACTCTCAGACAAGCTGTGATAGAAAAATACATATATCAATCCTTAGTGGACATTGCTGATCCAGAAGGGAACTCGACATTGAATATGGAAGACCTTCAAAGTCTACTTGAATCTATGAAGTCAGAGTTAGAAGAAAAGTATACACTGGTGCACTTGCAAATCAAGTCTTGGTTTACATAAAAAATCAGGACGTTGATGAAGACGGAGAAGATCAAGAGGACCAAGATCAAGATCGAGAGGACAACAGAGTTGATCATGAGGATGAGGACGATGATGAAGATGATGACCAACCATCTCCAAATTTCGTAACTGGAGGCAATCAATCTACACAAGGTAGTGGTTCAACCAGCCAAGCAGATCATCCTCATAACCAAACTAAACATTAGAGTCAGTCTTAGTAGCAGCATCAGACTCAAGACCAATCTCAGACACATGGCCACACTGGTTCCTAGCATGCGGCAACACAACAAGCAATTGTTCAATATACAACAGGGAACCGGTACAAGGGCAAGGGTAAGTTAGTGGAGTCCAGTTTAAACTTCAAACCTGAATAGGGTCATTCGACTAAGCTACTAGCTTCAAATAAAGCTCTAAGACAACAAAAAACACTCCAAATTCAAAAATTTCTTGATAATGAAATGGCATACTCAGATCTGGAACGCTTTCAGATGTTGTTTGTGGGAGCTAGAAGAATTGTTAATTCTTGAAAATCAATTAGCTACTGCAATTAGTAGCTATGTCAGCTACCTCCACATCCAAGTTGCATTCAGGTCTTGGAAAGAATCCCTGAATTGTGCGTCACAAAAGAGGATCTTGTAGTCAATCCTCATCTTCACAACCCTTCTACAATTAATCTCAAATCTCAGGGATTAGAATTGAAAATGCTCTTAGGGAATAAGCCAACCTACAAGTGTATGAAAGATATCAGGGCACAAATTAAAGAGGTACTCATCTAGCTTCAGAGTGCCAGAAAATTTTTGGAACATAAAGTTTAACTCCTTTTGGAAAACAATGCCACTTCAAGTAGAGGGGCCATAACCAGACTAAGTCTGGGAGAACAGGAAAGAAACCTTAAAAGCTTATTCCACCGGGTAAGAATCAATAGGAAAATTATGCATCAAGAGAACGGGGTGGTAATGTTTTTTTTGAAATTTGTCCCAAATTTCCCCACATTGTTATATGCCTTTTCGGCTAAAGAGTCTCTCCCAAGGTTCTTTCTAGTGTTATATCCAACATACCCTGAACCTTTAGATCAACAACGCTATATCAAGATTGTTGATGAGCTCAGAGAGTTGGTATGAGGGGAGGCCACCACCGAATGGACTGCCTAGAAGCAAGTGCTGACCGATGCCTTAAAGAAAGATCTGGTCTCTAATCTCATTCAAGCAATTCAAAATTTCCAGATCAAGATGGGCCAATGGAAGGTGCAGCTCCAATGACTGATCAAGATCACAAACCAACTCCTACAAAAGATAACAGTGGAAGCCTCTAAGATTCTTGAGAAGGAACTGGCCAACAAAGCATCCTCTGAACCCCAGTTCAAAGAGATGGTTGAAATCTTGTTCAAGGTAGCCTATATAGTAATAGAGGAGGGCTCATGAAGAAAAAGTGTGGCTCCCTCACTTCTCATCCCATATTTATGGTAAAATCAGCCTTAGGGTTCACATTAGATGTCCAACAATTAAAGCGTCTCAAATTCGAGCCAGAAACATACATTTCACGACCAAAAACAAACTCTTTGGGTGAAACTAGCTTAGTCTACAAGCTCTTGTATGAAGAAATGTAGGTTTATGTTTTCCTAATCATTAACTTTTATCATCACGATTCTTAAATCGTGTGATTTACAATATTTAAATATCCCAATCACAATTTTTGCCTTTGGTGGACAATTTTTGGATCGAATCCCATTGGAAGAGAAAAATTGCAAAATGATGGTTTTATACTAAAGCAACTTTCTCTTCTTACTCTTACTCTCAAATTAGTTTGTAAGCTTTTCTATAGAAATGCATTCATAAAAAAGCACACAAATCATAAAAAGCAACTAGAAAAGCAAAAAATGAATCTCAATCTCACTTTCAAATACTTCTTTATTAATTTTTGAGTACCCCTAAGATAGGGATGTCATACATTTCATCAATGTATTAAATTGAATATGATTGGTAATCATTGTGAAGAAGGTCTTCTACTTATAATCTAAGACTTCAACCACAAATATTTTGACATGTTTACTCTTCACCTGTTCTTTACAAACAACTTGAAGAATTACCATAATCACCTTATCTTTGAGATCTTCATTGGTACATCGTGCATTGCGCATGCACATGATAAGAACCACAAAACTTGCTCTCAGCATCTAGTTATTCCAAATAGCTTTGAAGCATTAAACATACTAATTTCCATCGTCAAGCTAAAGGAAGGCATGGTAGTCAAATTTTGCAACAGACATCAACATTTGTGATAGCTTCATGAATATGGGACAAAAAGAATACATAAGACTTCTAGAAAATGGTCATATAACATGGACAAAATGTTTCTAATTAATAGCTTCTCTGTGCAAAAAAATAACCCAAAACAGACATCACTATCTCAAATAAATAAAGAGTTCCAAGTTGGAAAATCACACTAAATAGAGCTTTGAGAAGACAACTGAACAGTTGTTCACAATCACCAAGCCAAAAAATGGCAATATTAGCATTTGATCCCACTTGAATCAAGATTCATGTTATGATTTACATTGTTCTCTCTCTCTCTCTCTCTCTCTCTCTCTCTCTCTCTCTCTCTCTCTCTCTCTCTCTCTCTCTCTCTCTCTCTCACACACACACACACACACACACACACACACACACACACACACATATGGCTGGTTATTGCGTGTTGCTATTTCCCTGGTATAATTCACTGGAACAGTTGGCCTGGGGTTACTTTGGTGAATAATTGGGTTAATTTCAATGGGTAATTTTTTTAAAAAGGTGGTACCTTAATGGTACCTAACCCTTAGTTATTAAAGGGGTTATGGGTGGATTACCCAGCTCTGTAAATGATGTCTTCTTCTGCTTAATAGCAGGGTGGCTCCCTCCTGACAGGTCTACAATACTGCACCCTTAGCTCTGTGTGTGTGTGTGTGTGTGTGTGTGTGTGTGTGTGTACAAGGCGGTGTTGTTGCACCATCCCCCTCTTTAAACCGGCCCGCCATACGATTGTGAAGGACAATGGCTACGTGCTCCAAACCCTATAAAAAGGTGAGATTTACATGCTCACTTAGCATTGGTAGTGTGTGTGTGTGTGTATACTTTGGAGTTGTTGTTTGTGGAGGGTTTTACCTGCAAGGGGGTAGTGTTAAGTGTTGGATCTATGGCAAAGGGCAAGGATAAGCAAGCTATTGTGGAGCTGGCTGCTCCGACTCAATCTCAGGTGACTTTTGGCATTGAAATGGGCTGCTGTCTGAACTGTTTGATGGATTGTGATTCACTTGTTGGTATGGTAATACTCTCATGCATATGCCGATAGAGGTACTTTAACGGAAACTTCTGCTGAAACGTTTTTGTATTTACGGCACTGGTTTTTTACTCACCTTGTGAGTTAGGTATCGCTTTTTTCTATCATATGCATGTGTTTGAGCACCCTTTCGGTGTCTATGGCTTTGGTTTATAATTCACTTTCGAGTTTAGGGATATCTATCAATGCATTTCTACGGTTTGTCATAAGCATGTAGAGAAACATTGAAAGGCTGTATGTTCTTCAAATACTGTGGATAAATGTGACCTGAAAGTTAGTTTAAAAAACAAGAAGGGGTTAATGATAGAGGGTTTGCTTAAATATCTGGTGTATGACCCTATATAGTGGGGTTGACCCACTTCTGGGGTGTAAGACAACAGCGTGTATGTTCTGGTAAGACTGCCGTGGTGGGTATACTAAGGTTGATGTGACTCTGGTTGGTTATCAAGTTTATCACTCTTGTTCAGATCCGGTCCATGCTGTTGTGTCTATGGATCTTGGGCAAAATTTCTTAAATGAGTCGAATGAATGGTTGGTTATGATGGATGGTGGCCTAATATGGTTATGGTTATGATGGGTTGTGGATTATGGTAAATATGGTTGTTAATTGGGTTGCTCACAAGGCCGTATGTGGTCGCTTATTACATTGATGTTATGGGCATTTGTGACACACGTCCCTTGCTTTCTGAACAAATGGGGAAATATGGAATATTCCTTCCATATGGGGATAAACACTTATACTTACTACCTTACATATGGTCTTCGACTCTGACTAAATGGGTGTAGGGCTTATTTACTAACGTCTTTTTATGTTACATGTGACTCCAAAGTATAAATTGACTGCATGTATGAGTACTATCATTGACCCATAAAAAATAGCGACAATTAATGCTAAATTATGTAAAGGCTATGTGTTTCTAATCAATAGCTTCTCTATGCAAAAAAATAACCAAAACAAACATCACTATCTCAAATAAATAAAGAGTTCCAAGTTGGAAAAATCACACTAAATAGAGCTTTGAGAAGATAACTGAACAATCGTTCACAATCACCAAGCCAAAACATGGCAATATTAACATTTGATCCCACTTGAATCAAGATTCATGTTATAATTTACAATGTTCTCTCTCTCTCTCTCTCTCTCTCTCTCTCTCTCTCTCTCTCTCTCTCTCAACACACACACACACACACACACACACACACGATCCCATAAACTTGCACATACGATACCGATAAAGAACAACCAAATCAAGGTCTACAAGTGCGTGCTTAAAGATTTCCAACAAAAGCCATAATGGAAAAAAATTGTATGCTCCCCTCCAACAACACTTCCTCACATCATCTAGTCTTTGAACATATCTCAATGGAAGCATAAATTCAATACACAAAACAAGATCCAACATTCATTTCTTGTAGATTGTGCCTTATCGATTGATCACAAGCAACAACTCACATTGGTGTTTCACCAAAATAATACAAAGCTATACTAATTTGCAATATTAAGCTATGATAACTTTAGCTTTGAGGCATTCTCTCATTCTCCACATCAACAAGGGACGCAAGTGACCATGGAGACCAGGCTCAAAATCATCATTGCTAACAACAAAGTCCATGCAAAGAGTGTTAAAAGCTGGTACAAATTGTTACAAGCTTACCACCACAAAGAAAACTCAAACAAATGATCCACCATACAATCACTATAAACGATTCAATTTGAGACTTGCCTAGCTAAAAAGGTGTCTCGCCCTCCACAATATGCGAAAAAAGGATTTTTCTTTTGGTCACATCACTCATCCACACATGTTTCTGCTTGCAAAAGATCCTATATAAAGCAATCATACGACACATTTGCAAAATAACTGCCTTTCCTCCCTTCATTTTGAAGGTGGCTTGTTACTTCATTAGCGTAGAAGGCAAAATCGCATATCTGGAAGCACGTTTGTCCACGTGGCTGGCATTTTGTAACATCTGCATCCATATTATTATTTAACGCAGGCAATGGAAGCACGTTCGTCCACATGGGTGGCATTCTTCTAACGCAGGCAAAAAAAAAAGCTCTCCCAATAGTGGACGAATAACACTGCTCTCGTGCAACCTCTGATCAACCTCCTGGCCCTGCTCCTCCACACCTCAACCCTCCACCTTTTTTGCACGCAGTGTGCCCCGGGGGTTGACCTACACCATGCACGTTGGAGAGAAAGAAGCCACGTGCGCATTTGTTTTGTTTGCCCATCTGGTTGGTTCTCATGCCTTTGCCGATGCAGATTGGAGCCCAGCTCTGCAGAGTGCCGCGCTTCCCGTTGAAGATGTCATCTCTCTCTCTCTCTCTCTCTCTCTCTCTCTCTCTCTCTCTCCAGACAAAGGCAATTTCATGAGATAGCCCAGGACAATTTGGAAAAAGACTATGTGCTTGGAACTGCTTTGGTCAACATGCCTGTTGCATTTGGTGCAGTCGCGAAAGCACGACACATTCTTGGCGAGCTTCCTCCAGGATCGGGATGGGATGCGGTCTCTTGGTATGGACTTATTGTTGCAGGAAATGTGCCAAATGGGGTGTATTCATGGCAGAGCCTATGAAATCACGTATGCATGCAAGGCATGTGGCACAAGATGTTGATTTGACACAAAAGGATGTTATGCTGATATGGACACAAAAATCAATTCTGTTGTTTGGCAGAGTCTGTTGGAAAAAGTTATCATGCTTGGCACTATCTTGGTTGATATGTATGTCAAATTTTGTGCGCTTGAGAAAGATGTCGTGATTGGCATTCTCTTGGTCGACATGTATGCCAAATGTGGTGCACTTCAAAAAGCACAAAAAGTGCCTGAGGAGCTTCTTGTCTGGAATGTCGCCTCTCAGAATGCACTGATTGGGGATGTGCAAAACAATAATAGCGCCAGAGTCTGGGAGTGTGGACTCTTGGAATGTAGTGATTTCAGGATGCTCTAGATTGTTCTCATCAGATGTAATCACCTGCACATGCATCTTGAAGGCATGTGGCTCTACGCACAACAAGAGAATAGCTAGAAAGATTTTGTGCTTGGCACTACCTTGGTCGATATGTATGCCCAATGTGGTGCGCTTAAGAAAGCACAAAAACTGCTTGAGGAGCTTCCTATCTGAAATGTCGCCTCTCGGAATGCATTGAATGTGGAATGTGCATAACAAGAGTAGAGCCATAAATCTCTAGGCTGTTTTCAGTGGATGCAAATGCTTGGAATGTACTGGTCATGGGATACGCACTACAGAAGCAGGGCCGAAAGCTCTAGTCTATTTTCAGCTTCCTATCCGGAGTGTGGACTCTTGGAATGCATTGATTGCAGGATTTGCCCCACAGGAGAAAGATCTAGTTTGTTTTCAGTAGATGCAATCATCTATGCATGCATTTTGAAGGCATGTGGTGCAAGATGCTGATATCGGCACAAAAAATCACAATTATATTGTTTGCCAGAGTTTGTTGAAAAAAGATGTCGTGCTAGGCACTGTCTTTGTTGATATGTATACCAAATGTGGTGCGTTGGAGAAAGATGTCGAGCTTTGCACTGTCTCGGTCAATATGTATGCCAAATGTGGTGCGCTTCAGAAAGCAAAAAAAGTGTTTGAGGAGCTTCCTACTCAGAATGTCACCTGGAGGCTTCAACACCAAAGGTCATGGATGTTAGTGAGGCTGTTGGAAAAAGATGTCGTGCTTGGCATTGCCTTGGGTGATATGTATGCTAAAAATGTGATGCGCTTGAGATGTTGATATGTCATGTTTGGCATTGTCTTTGTCGATATGTATGCATCCTTGCAAAGCTTCCTAGTAAAATATGCTCAAGGCTCTAGGATAGCAAATGAGAACATGGACATCACGGCTTCAACATCAAAGGTCATGGATGCTAGTGAGGCTGTTGAAAAAAGATGTCATGGTTGGCGTTGCCTTGATCAACAGTGTATGCTAAATGTGGTGTGCTTGAGGAAGCACAAAAAAGTGTCTGAGAAGCTTTCAATCCGGAATGTTGTCTCTTGGAATGCATTCAGTGCAGGATACACGCAATAGGAGCAGGCTAGAAATCTCTTGGCTGCTTTCGGTGGGGATGCAAAGTGAGGGAGTCTCTCCAAATGCAATCACATAAGAGTGCATCAAGATGCTGATATTGGCCTAAAATTCACTATGATATTGTTAGTCAGGGGTTGTTGCCAACAATTGCCATGCTTGGCAATGCCTTGGTCAATATGTATGCCACATGTGGTGTGGGATGTCGTCTTTCGGAACACACTGATTATAGGATATGTCCGACAAGGGCACAGGAAGCTGTAGTGCTTGGCACTGTCTTGGTCGTTATGTATGCTTAATGTGGTGCACAAAAAGTGCTTGAGGAGCTTCCTGTCCGGAATGTCACCTCTTGGAATGCACTAATTGCGGGATGTGCGCAACAAGAGCAGTGCCAAAAATCTCTAGGCTGTTTTTAGTGGATGCAAAAGCAAGTGTATCTCTCAAATTCAGTCACCTATACTTTTGTCTTGAATGCTACGCTTACATCTTAAAGACATGTGGCTCTACGCAAGTGCTCGAGGATATTCTTGTCTGGAGTGTGCACTCTTGGAATGCACTAATTGCAAGATTTGTCCCACGTGGGTAGGGGTAGAAAGCTCTAATTTGTTTTCAGCAGATGCAAACTGAGGGCCTCTCTGCAGATGTAATCACCTATGCATGCATCTTGAAGGCATGTAGCTCTAAGCAAGATGTTGATATGGGCACAAAAATTCACAATTGTATTGTTAGTCAAAGGCTGTTGAAAAAAGATGTCGTGCTTGGCACTGTCTTGGTCAATAAGTATGCAAAGCTAGGGTCTCTCTCCATCTGTCATTACCTTTACACGTACCTTGAAGGCATGTGGCTCTACACAAGATGCTCATATGGGCACAAAAACTCAGAAGTATATTGTGAGTCGGAGGCTATTGAAGAAAGATGTTGTGCTTGGCAGCATTGTCTTGGTCGATATCTATGTCAAATGTGGTACGCTTGAGAAAGCACAAAGTGTGGCTAAGGAGCTTCCTATGTGGAATGTCATCCCTTGGAATGCGTTGATTCGAGATGTGCGCAACAAGAGCAGGGCCAGAAAGCCCTAGGTTGTTTCCAGGGGATGCAAGGGAACAATCCTTCATCCACGTGGCATCGACCATCCAACGGCAAGTGCTTCATCCACGTGGCATCGACCTTCATCAGTTGCCTTGTCAAGACGTGCAGCTATTGAGCTATTCCTGCTCTAAACTACAATTTCGGCCCTTTGACGTCCTTCTCATCGCAAACTGAGAAATCGTTAGCTTTACAGCCTTTCAATGAAAACAGGAGATTGCTTCCTTTCTTCTTTCTTGGTACCTTCACAGAAAAACCACAAGATGGATAATCACTTCGAATATTTTACTTAAATCTTAATTCGATACGAACGCAGCTAATGAAGCACTCTAGTTTTCATATTTTCAGGAAGAGACGTGGGCAATTAGCGAAAAGACAGGCTCCCTATAGTGATACACACTCACTATGTCCGCACACAGAGGTTGGCAATGGCGACGTCGGAAGAGCCTTCCTTACCGGCACTCCCCGCCAGCTCCGTTCTGTCCTTCCTGGGCATTCGAGAGAAGGTGCGCGCGCGCGCGCGAGAGAGAGAGAGAGAGAGAGAGAGAGAGAGAGAGAGAGAGAGAGAGAGAGAGAGAGGTGTATGTATGTGTGCCATTGTACTTGGTAGAGGAGGGAGCGTCGAACATGGAGGCTTATCCACAAAATTGATGTAGTTTTTTATGTATGTCTGCATGCACATCTTACTTGTCAACCAAGCATCCACTTTTTTGATCTTTTCATGTACATGCATACGCTACAGTAAGTGTTGATCACCGTATGATTGCCTTCACGCCCGCCAACCTTTAGTTTAACACTGTTATCATTGTTTAACATGAATCCCAGGACTTACCATATGGAGGGGCCAAAGTCTACCAATACTCTGACGGCTTCATCTATGCCTCCACTCTTCACAACAAACGGACATGATGATGATGAAGCATCCCGTCTTTTGTCGAGCCTTACCGGTATTGCATTCGCTGGCGATTGTGTTGCAAATGTAGCGGTCAAAAAGGCAAGGAAAAATAGGGCACATTTCAAGGACTCAAAAGCGCAAGGCATTTCAAAAGGGGAGACAGATATGTGTACAGGTTGCTCCACTGATGAAGAAGCTAGACATCCCAAAGATGATCAGATTTTCGTACCTCAGCCAGTTAAAGAATGCCCTAGGCACTTTGAAAAGGCATTAGACACGACGGACTTGAGCTTTTGGATGTATACGGTTGTACCCGATGGCTCGCGTAACCAGGAAGAAGAATCTTATTCTGATGCTGATAGCGAAGAATTGGAACGGAGGGCTGCCTTTGAGAAAGTCCCAGAGAAGGTTGTTACTGCCACTGCTGATGACCATGGGCCACTGGATGAGCGCACCAAACGAGAAGAATTTCGAGCTCGAGTCAAGGAGTCCATGGGCTTTGTTAGAATGCGTACAGAAATGCTACAGGATCTTTCTCTGGGTGAGGCTTTGAAAGATGAGAGTCCAATACTTCCAGGAGGAGGTGACACCTCGTTTATGAGTGGCCCAAGTGTACTACTCAAACACTCACGAAAATTGGTACGTCGTAACTTATCTGGTGCACAGTTAGGCATATGAAGCCATGTTGGACTCTGTGTGGATCTTTCAATCTTGAACTCATGATTTCACTCATAGATTGTGATGTTGCAAATTGCTCATAAGTCCAGCATAAAAGAATTCTGCGGCCTTGTTAGCTTCCTAGTACGCTATGTGCCCCGCACAGCTTAATCTGGTGTTATTCACTTTTGTGATTCTATATAATATTGGAGAACTAAGGTGCATGCGATGTGCTGTACAAATAGGTTAACTAAATAATGCATTTTGAGGTTTTGGAGGTTGAGACATAATTAATGTGTTTTATTCTATTGTTCTATGGTTGACAATTAGGCAGGATTGCTGCATACTGAGGAGCAGGCACTCAGCCTTCAAGATTTGTACCAATGGTTTCAGAACATAGGTAAACCTTGATTGCATATAAGCAAGTGACTAGTGCTGTTTGCTGGATGTTATGTATTACAGGTTAAACTGAAGAATGGTATTCTTTAGAACAAAGTAAGGAGATGGTACATGTATGTTTTTAGGTGTTAGCATATGATATTCATGGATCCAAAAGGTCTTTGTTCTCAAATTTTCCAGATACTGGGACTTTTGCGCGTACTGGTAGACTTAACAGCAGCATGTTGGCTCATTTGTTTCAGTTGCTAGTTGATCATCCACCTTCAGAGCATTTGCATTGGGGGCCTAGTGCCCTACAGAGTTGACATAAGCTGTTGTCTGGTTTCATTGTGTGGCTTGTAATGCTCAGAAACACCAGTTGCGAATCCATGATACATGAAGATCAGCTTCTGTACGACTGTGAAGAGAGTTATGGGGACTTGTTGAGCAAAGAATATTTACAATGAGATTTATCTTTCCTTTTGCAATTTAAGAGGCCAAGCAGGCTTGTTTAGTGTGATGCATCAGGGAAGACACTGGGGGAGGAGGCTCTTGGAGCATCTCCAAAGAGTACCCTTCATAATCAGTTAGAGAAGTTGAGAAGCTTACATGTAGCACAGGATCTCGTCAAAGCTACTGAGGAAGCCAAACCGCCTCCCACCCCATCTCCACATGAGCTTTTAAAGCAAGTTGAGCACGATGTTCGAGATCACTTGGCCAATTTGTATCAAGGAAAGGTGACTTTTGTTACCAATTTTCTTAATGCTTTAGGTTTTTGATAGACCTCTGAATCTGTTTTATGCATGTTTTTCAGAATTTTATAATGAGCCATCAAGCTGAGGTTTGGGCCAACCTGGAATCGAGTAATGAAAAAGTAAATCCTTATGCTTTGTTGAGCATTTCCTCGAGAGTTTTGTGGTCTTTGGTGGTTTGCAGCATAAAATTAGGGCATGTTCATGATGAATGCATGTAAGGTTCAATGACTTTTGACCTTCCCTCTATGTGTATATGTGTGCCCTTACATTTTTCCTATTGCTTTTATTATCAAATCTTCCATTTATGTGTATTTACTTTCACCATTGTCGTCTCCGCTTCCTAAACTCAACTACTTTTAATGTTTATTTAGATTAATGTGAATTTATGGAGAAGCCAGGAGCATTTGGACTTTCATATATTTCACATTAACCTGTTTTTAAGAAGTTTTTGTGTATTATGAATGATCAGGAAGCAATGCTGCATGCCACCATGGAAAGGTTGCAGAATATGGTAAAAGTTGATTTAATAGCCAGACTGTTCTTGCTAAAAAAGTGTGCTATGCACAATCTTTGTTGGAAACTGACATGATTACTCTCGGTTTATTCAACCTATCTTGTTCTTGAATCAGGAAGCTGCTTATGAGATACTTGGGACAACAATTTTGCAAAGCTTAAAAGAAGCTGAAAGGATGGTTTGCACTCTTTCCCTCCCTCCCCTCCCTCCCCCCCCCCCTCTGCTGCTAAAGGGCATCTTTGCCTTCTTTGTGCAAACAAGAACATGTCTGCAATGTCTATGCATGATGCACACTTTGCAAAAATCTGGTTACTCTCATCTCACTTGATTCTTAGTCAAGCTTTTGTGATAGATTAAGTTTGAATGTAGGTCACTTGAGCAATGGGGAAATAGACAAGAAAGGAGCCAATCTAGTATTAGAATTAAGAGGATAGAGTCAATCAATGCTGTCCTATTCACTCCTTGTTAGAGCTTAGAATGAATGCGTGAGATGTATAGTAAACGGAGAGAAACATCATACGATGACTATATTATCATGTTGGAGGACTGCGATATCTGGAATAATGAACAGGCTAGTGTAGTCTATCAACCTCTTTATATGGGGGGACTTAGAACTAGAGCCTCAATGTAAGATATAGAGAAGGAGAGAGCTTGAGCTATTGCAAGTGCACACACACAACCAAGAGAGCACACAATGGAGATGGAGGCTTCAAGCCGCGTCGTCTTCTTCATTACTCAAATTGATAAGATGGACTACAAAACATAAGTAGGAAATACAACATAATAAATTGACTATGTAGAACGATCAATGTGAAATGGGTAGTGAGTGCAACATAACGACCATCACTCTTGGTAGGTAGACCATGTTGGTGAAGTCCAGCTGTAGCACCATTGGCGATGATCATCGTGTCTGCTACTTCGTGCCCGTGATGAATGCAGTTGAGAAGCCATTCATGTGCTCCTATGTTCAACTTATGTTGAGCGCCATCTCTCGTATTCCAAGAATTGCTCGAAATTGCCTCAGCTTTTGTGCTCCAAAGGCTGTTGTGAAGATGCTTGGAGTCTGCTTATCCATCCTCACGTATCTACGGTCGATGTTGTGAGCCAACAACCTACCTTCGATGCCTTGCCTTTGATGAAGTGTTAGTGCACCTCAGTGTGCCTTATCCATGCGTGGAATATGGGTTCCACACCAACTATATGCTACTAATGCTGTCACAGTAATGGACAATCGGCCTCTCGACTTGTACACCCAACTTTATAAGTAGCATTTGCAGTCACACTATTCACATGCTATCATTACATCATTTGTGTACTTAAGACTTGTACTCGACAAAGCAATTGTGGATTGCTTTTTGCTACGCAGTGTGATAGTAACACTCTCAAGTGCCAACATAAACTTGTTGCGTAAGGCCAAGGGTAGCCGAGCCGGGGTAGGGGTTGGTGGGAACCGAGCATGGGGGCTCCACCAACCTTAAAGAGAGGTTGGGGTAGGTAGGGTGGAGCATATTGTTCCCCATCTCCCTTTGGTGTAATATAGGTATCAGAGCATGTCACAAACTGCTGACTTGTCAAGCCACTGAAGACCCATGGGGTTAGGGCTTCCCGAGCCTAACTCTAGCCAACTTGCAGATCCCGGCCAAGGGACCGAAACCCTATAAGCAGTAGAAGAAGAAGAGGTTCTCACCAACTTGTAGTTCCCCGTAGAGAGGCCTAATTATCAAAAGAGTTTTACCAACTTATGGGACCCCCGTTCGATGGGACCTAAGTGACTAAAGACAAAGCAGGATCCACACACACAACAGAAGAAAATCGCGTAGCTACTGATGACGTGGTAGGACTGTACGAACATTTTGCAGATCATGTTGACACATGCTGAGGCATTGTACGGATGGCCCATGCTTTCCATTGATAGGCTGACATGGCACTGTACGGACCGCAAATTGCGCTTCTTGTTGACGTGGCAATTGTACGGAATTCTTGAAAATGCGTTGGCAGCTTTTGGAGACCAGATGCTTTTTGAAAACCCTATTCCAAGGAACTTCCGTTCCTTATTCCAAATCCTCGAGAATCAAGGTTCTTGCCTCTGGATCTCACCTTCCAGACTTAGGGCATGGCATCCCTGCAACTCTTTTCCGATTCTGTTTTCCAGACTCCTCTTCCCGCAAAAGAACTCTGCTTTCTGGACTCGGAGTCCTTACTTGGAAATCTCAACTTCCGGATCACAACTCGAGAGGCTATCTCTCTCCGATCCGTGGATCTACTTCCCAGACTTGGGTACGAAACCCTTGGGTTGATCTGGCTCTAGTTCCTCAGAGCACTTTTCTCCTGCAGAGGCTCATGCCTCCCTTTGCTCCTACTCTCTCACTAAGAGGAAGTACACCTGCAAACAAATACTTAGAGATTATAACATTAAAATCATTACCTTCAAAGTCTCGACGCTCGAAACGCAACTCAGTTCTCGAAAAGCAATTCCCCGGAAGAGATCTCTACATATAAAATCCTCTCTTCCAATCCTACACACAAAACAGGTGTGTTCTTGGGTTCCTTCTTGTAAATCAGCCCCGTCTACGACGTTTATGGGCTGAAAACAGAGAAAAACAGCAGCTTGGTGCGATGGAAACACGCTTTGTAGGCACTTCTTCGCGAGGGAACTTGCGCAATGGGTCCTGGCGACATCTAGTACACTTGGGGCAGCCATGGGCATCACCTGCAACATCTTCTTTGCGGATGAAATCTGCAGCAGCATCTTCTTCTTGCAAAAACTGATGCTCCTCTGAGTGGGCATGTGATGCTTTTATAGCTCCTGGCCACGGCGCGAATAGCTGAGCGCAGGCTGCTTGTGTAGAGATCGCGGCCGTTTTTTTTTTGGGGTGCGTTGTTCTGTTAGAAAAAGAGAGAAAAATCGTTGGCTGGTTTATACGGCTTTAGTTAATCATAGGCTGCCCACTTATTAAGTGGGCGGCCGGTCACCTTTAAAAAGGGTCTGAATCTGTCCAAAAACTCAATAAAACCTGGCGTCCTTGCATGCAATCACATGCACAGTTGCAATGTAGACATAGACTTCCTCATGGGAAAGCATTTGCTTTCTTGAAAAGCATCTGTTTTTCCTCAAAGTTTCCTCTGAACCCATCTTCATTCAAGTGCTTGCTTTTCCTTGTGCACAATTCTAACACAGTTCGGAATGTCCTCCTAACTATGGATATTCCCTTTCCACTGTACTCGTCACGCACCTTGTGACACATCAGGAATATCCATCACCTAGACCTTTCCTACTGAACTTACGGTACAATCTCCTTCGCGATGCTCTATGTCACCCATCCTATGACGCATCAGAGATGTCCGTTCCCGGATGGTCGGATACTTCTTCCCGATGCTCCCTGTCACCCATCCGATGTGACACATCAGAAGTACCCGTTCCTGGTGGCCTTACAGATATTCCCGTTCAGTGCTCCCGTCATTGCTTGAATGACGTACTAGGAATACTCTGTACTCGGATGTCTCCAGTGAGAAAAACCCTCTCACTTAAAATTCCAATAATTCATTTAGAATTATTTTTCCTTGGTGTTCCAAGCGAGAAAACCCTCTCACTTATAAATCCAATAATTCATTTAGAATTATTTTTCTGTCAGATAAAGCCAATTTAGCAACATTCCTCTCACTTATATACAATTGTCCTCAATTGTAGAGGTCCAACTGAACTGCCCGGAGAGAAACCGGAAAAATTCAAAATCTTGCTCAATGGTGAGTTCAGTTGGTCCTTTCTCAGAAGAGAACTTTAAATTAAATTAAGCAAAAATTCAAGAATTCAATACTTATTTTACCGGTTCATGTCCTTTCTTTTTTCCAAGAAAAAGATCCTTCTATTGGTTAATGAAACTGCCCATAGGGCTACAACCACCTCTTCGAGAGAGGGCTACAACAACCATGATGGGGAGACTCTCCCGATGAAAAACAATATATGTACAATGAGGCTAAATCAAGAAATGGGGGGGAGGGAAGAGCCACACAGGTGGACGGTAGTGCCATCTGAGTACACCATGGGCCATGGTGAAAAAAGGCCCAGGACGCCAAAGTCGAAGGAAGGCCTCTCTGCGCTCCCTCATGTGGTCGGAGCTGCCCTGAAGTCTATCGAGTTGTCCTCTGAGGGTGTGGATCAGCTCTAACCAAAGATCGCGAATAGTCTCTGCTGGTGGTACAGGGCGAGCCTCAAAGATGTGGAAGCAACGGGCCCGCCAGATGAACCAGAGTGTCAGGCCACTGATGAGCTCCCAGTAGTCCTCTCTCTCATTGCACCACTCCTGTGGAGTAAGCTATGTGGCAGGCTGGAGTGTAGGTCGCCCCCCCCTGCATCACTATCATCCTGTTGGTGGAAGATAGCTCAAATTGAAGTGCCGGGCCCGTGAGAGTGGACCAAGCAGCTGCTCCCCAAGTATACTGCCGAGCCGTGGAAAGAGCAGGCATCAGCCGAAGAACACGAAGCCACACCTGCTGTGCCAAGGGACAGTCCCAAAGACAGTGACGTTGACTCTCCACAAGATGGTCACAAGCTGCGCATGCGGCCAAGAGACCACTATGCACCAGCCAACTCTTAACTGCTGTAGCTCTGTGTGCGACCAACCACTGAAACAAAGTGACTCGCCTCGGGTGTCTGGAGTCCCACAACCTCTCCCAAAAAGTTGCCAAGAACTCAGCTGTGTGAGACCCTCCTCCTGCCAATGAGGTGCTGCAGCAGGGCGAGCCTCTCTCTGTGCTGCTAGTATGTGCCGTCCCAGTTGAACAGTGTACTGAAAGAAAGGGACGCTTGGGTGGTCTGCAGAAGAGAAAGGATCCCTTTAAAGCCACTCTCCAGGATCCCACTGTACTCGTGCCAGTGGATAGCACTCCCAAGCCCACAGTCTCCAGTGTCCAGTCTCAAGAGCAGTTGGGTCAGGATCGATGACACAAGTCCTCCCACAGATGCCCACCACTCGGATCCCGTGAAAACAGCACTCTGCCACTCTACTGCAATTCGCTGTAAGCGTCCCTCACCCTGTAACTCGAAAAACAGGGAGAGAACAGTCTTTGAGCAAGCCCGAACTGAGATGAGAACCTCCAGTCGTGTGAAGACTCCCATCCATTTGGGCGCTGCTGACTCGAGAGGGGTGAGCCACACAGCTGGAACTGCCTCTGAGATATCTTGGCACATGCTCTGCACCCCTCTCATGCCCTGAAGCTGAAAGCCTGCAGCTCCTCTGACAAGCCTGAAAACTGTAACCAATCACCTAAAGAGCGTGTTGGACCCGCTGCCATGGGACCCCAGGAAACATGAGGCCGACTACCAACCAAGTGGCCTCTCTGAGTGCTAACCTGGGGTTCGAAACAAGGGGCTATCGCAGGCGCTCCTCCGTGCAAGTAGGCTGCCGTTGCTCCAGGCCTCACCGCAAGTGCTCTCAAGATCGAAGCAAACCCACAGCGAAGCGGTCCTCCAGTCTCCTGCTCAAACAAACTCTGCGCATCTCTGTGAAGATCCATCTGGTCGAAGGTTGCCAGGGGCCTCCTGCCTGAGGCACCTAGCATGAAGCCACTGTAGCAAGAACTCCTTCCAGGGCTCCTCACCTGGAAGAAGCCCTCGAACGATGAACTTCCCAAGAAAGGCTCTGCTCTGCTGTGCTGGGTCGATGATCCCAAGCCCTCCCTGTGAACAAGGAAGAGTGATGACCTGCCAAGCCACTTTGGCCCGGGCTGTCCGAGTGTCATGCCCTGACCAAAGGAAGTTCCTGATCAGCCTCTCTACCTGGCTGATACAAGAACTCGAGAAGATCCAGCAAGAAGTGATGTACCACATAGTAGCCAACAACACCTGGTTGGCCACTACAACTCTGCTAACCAAAGAAAGTCGTGCGGAGCTCCAATGTAACAACTTCCTCCTGATAGACAGGAGGAGGGGAGCAATTTGCTGCTCGGGAGACAAGTCCAAACCAACCTGACAGCCCAAGTACCGAACTGCAATCCCTGGGGGGATCCACCTGAAACCCTCACCTGGCATCCAATCGGGTACAAGAGCACTACCAGCCGAGAAAGCTGCTGTCTTTCTCCGTTTGATCAATGCGCCAGATGCACCATAGAAGGTCTCAAGAGCCTACTCACAGCTGTGGAGGTTGGCCTCCTGGCCATCCAAGTGCAAGGCTGAGCCGTCAGCAAACTCAGCGTCCAGGAGCTCATCTCCCCGAATAGGGAGTGCTAAGCCCCGTAGACCAACCTGCTGCGACACCAAAAACCTGCTCATCGCCTCAGCATAGAACAGAAAGAGGAATGGGGCAAGAGGGCAGCCCTGTCTGACCGAACTTGTGAGCATGAAACGATCACCCCTACCCCCTGACAAAAGTACCTGACTGTGTGCCCGTCTGTACAAAGCTGACCCCCTCTGATCCAAGCATCTAAGAAGCCCATCCTGCGTAGAGTGCCTTCCAGAAAGTCCTAGTCAACTTTGTCGTAGGCCTTCTCAAAATCGAGAAGAAGAATCACCAGATCCTCACCACAGAGCCGCACTAGGGCAGAAACCTCCCAAAAAGTAAAGATGCTGTCAAGGATATTGCGCTCCTTGACAAAACCTGTCTGAGTCCCATGTATAAGGCTCTCTAGAAGTGGCTGGATCCTCAAACTCAGAGCCTTGGCAAGAATTTTGTAGGCTGAGTTGAGGATGGTGATGGGGCGCTACTATTGAATCTCATCCAAGGAGCCACCCTCCTTGGGAATGAGATAGATGAGACCCTTACTCATGCTGTCTGGCATCTCTCTTGTGTGCTGTACTGAAAAGCACTACAGAGATATGGGCCAAGAAAGTCCCAATACTCCAAGAAAAAACTGGGAGTCAAGCCATCCTCACCTGGACAGCTACCACGGGGGCGTGCACTAAGAGCCGTGTACAACTCCTCAAGCTGAAGTGGCAGCTCAAGCCGCTGACGCATCTCCTCAGTCACAAGGCAAGGCATCTGTGCTCACACCTGCTCCCTGCATGCATCCTGACGCTCTGACTGAGGCTCTGCAGACAGTAACTCACGGTAAAAGTCAGTGGCAACTGCACGCATGTCCTTTGGCTTAGAAGCAACTGATCCGTCGGGTCTCCTCAACTGACTGACCTTGGCATGCGTATGCCGAGGTCCCACTGCCTCGAAGAAAGCACCAGTCTCTCTGTCACCCACCTGCGTCCACTGAGATGCCTGTCGATGGAAAGCAAACTCATGGCGCCGCTCCTCTGTGCTAACAAGCTCCGGGCGAGCCTGCTGTAACTGCTCCTCCAACCAAGGACTGTCTGGATGCTGCTCCTGCATCCTCTGCAAGGAAGCAACGTCCTGTCTGAGACGCTGCTCCTCCTCTTCCTCCTCTTTCGCTGCAGCCAGGCGAGCCAATGACTCCTGGAGAAACAAATGACTAAGCGGAGCTAGTTCTGAGGCCACTCTGTCAGCAGGAGAATCCTGCATGTCCAAGCTCTCTGTCCAAAGAGCCTCTACTCGCTCTCTGAGTGCAGAGTCCAGCAAGACCCTCTCAGGGATGCGAAGCATCGTGCTCCCCCTCCTCTATCTATCTACCACTGTGAGGATCACTGGTGCATGGTCAGAAAAGGAAGTCCCTGCCAAAATGTCAATTGTCCCACCCAAGTCACAGAAATGGTCACTAGTGTAGAAGCGATCTATCCGCGATAGATTCACTCCTCCCACTCTGCTGTCCGAACTAGAGAAGGCCAGGCTGTTTGGGGGCCTCACAAAGCTAGAGTGCTGCCACACATCCAAAACCCTCAAAGTCATACAAAACCTCTCCCAAGCTGCCAGCTCAACTCCATGCACAGTAGCATGGCTACCACCAATCCTGTCAGAAGGGTCCTCCAACATGTTGAAGAAGTCACCCCCTATGCACCACTGCTCTGCCTGCGGCAGAGACTCAACAATCTGTGACCAAAACTCTGCTCGTGCACTTGCCACATTGGGCGCATATATGTTCAAGAAGCCCACAAGGCAACCCTGAACCTGCACAGTGATCCACTGAGCCCTGCCTGGCACAATAATCCCTCTGTCCACAATGGTCTGCTGCAAAGAATCCGCAATAGTCATACATACCCCACCCTGGATGCCTCCAGGTCCAAAAGTAGCTGATCAAAAAGTATCATATCGTCCACGCAAGCCTGACCACAACGTCTGATGCGGCTCTCACACAGATGATGCTCCTGTAGCATAAGGAGATCAATCTCGCCTCCCACAAGGCAACGTTGAAGCTCCTGACGCGGTCGGCCCCTATCTTTGAGGTTGGCTTGGATGGGGAGTAATCCGCATCCGAGCGTCCTCTAGATAGGCGTGACTGCAAAGAGTGCCTGGCCCAAGTCCAAGTAGACCGAGCCGTACGTAAAGCAACCTCCTCTGTCCAGGAGTCCTCATGAATGTGTACATAGCATGGCGAGCACTGCGTATCAGCAAAGAAGTGAACCACACTGTGTCTACATCCTGTTGCATCTGGAGGGGTCATCGCAAACTTGGCCAATGGCCACAGAGTCTGCAGCATGTCTGTAACTCCTAGGTCTCCCATGTGGTGAGAGAACTCTAGGGCCTGTGTATGCAACCACTCCAACACTGAGTCGAGAGTCCACTCAGTCTGGTCCCTGCCACAAAGGGGAAAAGAGAAGCCAACAGCTGAGTCCAAGGCCTCTATCCCCCTAGCTGCAAGGAACAAAACATGAACCCTAAAGAAGGCTACCTCATGGTCTGCCGAGGAGTCGCCGAGGAAGCGTGTAAAATCATAGTCAAAGAAGTCCCGACGGCGCCGAATGTCAAAGCTCGTCAGACCACGAGGGATTGCTGCGAAGGGAGACGTCTGTACCTGTAAAGGGGGTCGCAAGAAAGGCTGTCCCTCTCTCACCAATCGACTCGTGGCAAAGGCGCTGCCAAGAGATCTCCTAGCAGCCGGGGATGGCCCTGCCTCCTTGGGCGACCGTGGAACTGGAGCGGGAGGGGGGGGTGTAGGAGCAGGGGGAGGGGGAAGTGGGGGAGAAGAGGGGATAGGGGGATCGGCAAAGGTAGAGGGGCGAGGAAGAGAGGCGGCGGGAGCAGAAGGGGGGGGGGGGGGGGGTGGGGGCTGATGAGGAACGGGGGGAACTCGGGAGGAGGGGGGCTGTCGAGGGTGAAGCTGAGGTGGGGGTTGGAGCAGGGACCTCGTCTTGCTCAAGAGGACCGAATCGGTTCCCCGTGGGAACCCACTGCCGGGCGGCAGGTGCCTGAGGACCACCCTGAGTGCCAGGCTGTCGCTGTGGCCCTTGCCGTCGTCGACCACGAACCTGCTGCCATCCCTCCTCCGCTTGAGCCCCAGGCTCGAAGGGTGGCTCTGCCTGTGTGCTTTGTGTCTTTGCCTGTGGCTGCTGGCCAGCCCTTGCAGGTTGGGGATGAGTCTGTGGTGTAGGTCGGGGCCTCCTTTGTGGACAGGCCTTCGCAAGTTGGCCCAAATGAAGCACTGGTTCGGGGAGGCCCGAGTACTCCACGCTCTGTCTAAACCAACCCCCACTCACCCGAGGAAGGAGGATGACCTTCGGGAGAGTGTGAGTGTCCCTAACCAGAACGCGAACTGAGGGAATGCCGGCCGCCTTGGCAGCTACTGAGGCTGCTGTGCGAGGTGCTCCAGGACAGTCCCAATCACTGAGTCTATCCTGAACAAAAGTGGTAGGTACTCGCTCCGCAAACCAGGAAAGTAGATGGAGATGGGAATGTCTACCTCCTCTACCAAGACATCTGAAGCAGGGTCAAAACCATGTCTCCACTATCGAAAGTGGGCTCAAACTTTTACAGCTTCACAATAGTTCATGAAACCTGGGTTATTTCTCTTTCTGAGCATCTTTGATTCTGTGTAGCTGTTTTTGTACACAAGTAATCAACTATCCTTTTTCTCAGAGTTTGCTATCATAAAGCATATTGACTGGAAAGGGGAAGAATCGTGTCTGTGACAGAATGCTGTTCTCGCCTTGGTTTGCTGAGGAATCCTTAGGAAGGAATGCTGCCATTTGGGATAATGAGCCGGCAAGGGGGCAATTCTGGAACCGTAGGGGTGTAGGCACCTATCCTGGAACTGAGGGGGTGTTGAAACAGAAATAGGATTACTGATGATATAGAATTTCAATTGTTTTTCTTTCTGTCTCTCACCTTCTGCGACTTGAAGTAAGCTATGCCCTTTTTTATCTATAAAGACTATCAACAGCTTTTACCCAAAGGTATTGTATTTGTAATGGAATGGTTTATTCATGGTGTAACCTTCATTGCTTCCAGAATCTTACTAGAGTACAGGTAAGCCAAATGCGGTGGACGACAAATCAAGGGATCTGTGGGCAGGGTCGCTAGTGTTGTTTGGAGTGCACAGGGGTGTTTTCTTAACTGATAAAACACTGAAGTTTTAGCAACTAGCTGTGCATTTAATTATCATCTTTGGGGTAACAAGATATGCACACATTGTATTGTTGTCCTCCATAGGAAAAGAGTGCTGTTTTGTCCCGGGCTTTTGTAAATTTACATCTTTTCAATTCTAAGAAGGAAGTGACTGTAGCAATCTAATTGCTCAAACTTTTATTGCTTACCTGCAGGAAGAAGAGTTTCATGTGCTGCAATCTGAGCTAGTATCCAATGGTAAGGCACTGGAATACCTTTTCCCCACTCCCCATCCTGGTCCCCTTCCCCTCTGCTACACACACGCCGAACCACCTTCACACGCACTTGCACCATCTTATTCCTGCTTTGGCAGGTGTGCCATCAGCATGTTTTGTAAAATTCATGTTGAACTGTGATCATCTTATAGATTTGGCATTGACAATTTCTTTTAGTTGTATTGCACCTGCTGATGGTCCAAATTTCATATTTTTAGTTTCTGATTTAATCAGGGTGCCCATTAATGACTATTAGCCATAAGAAGAGCAAAAAATCTTCTCATAAAGGGAAGAAGAAAGGTGCCTCTACTGATAGCGATGGCATGAACCCTGGGTCTTCGCGTTCAGAATCATCATCAGCACAAAGCAGCTCAAGACGCACAAATCCGCAGACTGAAGAAACAAAGGTGGCACTGGAACAGCCTTCAAATAAGGCTGCCGATGAAAAGAATCCTGCATCAGGTGGGAAAATTGATAGCAAAAGTGCTTCAAAGACGAAGAAAAAGAAAACTTCCCATAAGACAGAAAAGAAGAAAGGAGAAAAACCGGAAGATGGTAATGACGGTGTCATTGCAGAAAACAAAAAGAGGCTAAAGTCAACCTCTGAGGAGGCTTCCACACCTGTGCAAGCATCGAGCCCTTCTCTTTCATCTGTACCTGAAGTGCCCCCTCTCAGTGTTGCAGCTAAGGAAGAGAAGGGGAGTGTTCCAGATTCAGTGAAAGGGTCAGACAATGCTCCACCAAATGAGGGCAGTGTTTCAAATGCATCGACGGCGATTGAGGGTGTACAGATGCAAGAGGGTGCAAAGGCGACGAGCTCTGATACAAAAGGACAATCAGTGGAGGGAAGGCCCATTTTCTCAGAGCCTTCAAGATCCTCTAAAAGTGAAAGTGATTTTGTCAGTGTCGAGAACAAACTAATCATACCTAAGGTCTCTATAAATGTGTTAGACGTGAAACCGTCTGATTCGGCATCTGTACAAGTTCTGCCTAAAGCAAAAAGAAAGTCTCGGAGGCTGGCCGCTGAAGTGAGCAAAGATGAAATCGTGCAGACTGATGATGTTGCAATTCTATCACTGGAGGTTGATCCTTGCATACATGATTGCATCTTATTTCTAAAATTCATATTAGCATAGGGAGTGTGTATTAAAGAGGATTTTCTTGCTCGAACAGGATTGTGATGTTGAGGCTCTCCAAGCACGTGATTATCAAGCTGTCGATGTGAAGGATTTATTGGAGAGAATGGTAATTAAGTAGCAACCCAAACACCCTTCCCCCCCTCTGCGCACACACACACCCACCCACCCACACCTCCACCACTCCTTGCTTGTACCACTCAGCCTTGTGCTCAGTTGTCAATAGAGTCACTTCAGGTGGCTTCCTCTTTACAAGTTTCTTAATCTTTTTTCTTACCCTTTTTGGGCTCCTTATCAGATGGTTTTGACCCTGATGCAGCCATCCCGAAGGTCAAAGATACCAGGAGCAGTGCATAACCATCCTGAGCATGGTCCAACAGTACCTGAATTCTTGTTGACTCATGCTTCAAGCAATAGCTCTGCCGCTCCTCTGGCAAGTTGCAATTGTAGCACTCCATTGGCACCTCGATAGAAACCATCTCAGAAGAAGCCACAAGAGAAACGTGTCCCAAAACCGCTGGTTGTAAGCCAAAAGAGTATCATCCTCAGTTATCCATAAGTGGTCTCAAGCTGTCAGAATCTTTGCTTCATGCTTAGGTGTCAACCATAGAGAAGAAAGCAATCTCTTGAACCCCGCCCAAGTATGGGATGCTTCTACATGTAACAGTAAGGCTGACCACCATTTTTGTGCGTTCTCCCTCAGGAAAGAAGCAGCTTTTGTAAATTTGGAAGCTTCCGTAAAGTTGCCTCTGGAAAATGCTGCATCAAGCTACTCATTAAAAGCCAAAGCTTTGCTCGCATCTCGAGGCCTCGAGAAAATGTCAAACTTCAGGCTCTCGCCTCCGTCTTTAGAGTCTTTCTGGGGATTCATAGGCATGCCGCATAAAGCGGTCATACATGTGTGGCGGTACAATTACCCTCAGAATTAAAGATGTCCCAAAGGTTGGAGGCATCTCATTGTCATTATGTATACCAACAATTCCTCCAGTAGGATACCCTTAGTGATCTTTGTACATAAGCCCTGGCATATGTACTCCATATGCACCGTAAGGTTTGTAAGTGCCTGTATCCATACCATATGGTCCGTAATCACCCCTACCAATACTGTAAGATCCATATGCATCAACGCGTGCACCAAAAGCACCCTGGCCGCCATATTTGAAAAAGCTGATCACGTGCACAAAGTGTCACAAACTGGTGACGTGTCATGGCGGCAGCAGATACACATGCAGCCTCCCGGAATTTATGCAGAATTGCTGACATGGCATGCTGTACGGAATCCTGTGATTTGCGGCGCAAATTCCGCTGGGCTGCTGACGTGGCTGAGCGGACGGAATTCCGCTTTTTGTGCTGGATTTGCGTGGGAAAAAGCAAGAGAATTCTACGCAAGCTTTTGGGGGAAACTTTGGGAAAAGTTGCTTTATTTTAAGTTGATTTTTAAAGAAGCTTTTGATTTTCAAGATTTTGGGGCTCTGCTTTTAGCATCCCTTGTAACCTTTATAATAAACCCAAGGGGGCTTCCTCTGCAGAGCATCTGGACGCAGAGTCTGAGAGCGAGCACCTGCGGGAGTTGTGCTTTGCTCGAAGATTAATATAAAAAGAAATACCGAAAGGGGTGCCAGTCTTTGGGGCCAATACCTCTTGGCACGGAACTCCACCGGGCTGTGTCGAATAAATTGTGAACTGTTTTGAAGTAAATCTCTGCTGTGTCGCGGTAGAATCTTGACTTGGAGTGTCCAAGTTTGTTACAGTGGTATCAGAGCGCGGCCGATTTCTCTTCTACTGAGAAATCCGATCCTTTTTCTCGCGACACTTATGGATTCAAACAGAGGTCAGTCGACTTCCTCTGCATCCGGGGATGCGGGAAGAGATCATGAAGAAGATTCTCACGAGGAGTACGGCCCGCCTCGGCCTACTCAGGGGGAGATTGAAGAGATGGAGCGTTGACAATTGGTTGACGATGCGACAAAGATGATTGATCAAATTTGCAAAATTTTTGACTCAGACATCCTTCGACGAAGTCCACTCTCAGTGGCGGAAGGCCACAGAACCACCCCTCAAACCGGCACTCAAGAAACCTCCTACTCCGAGGATGTTTACAGAGCAAGAGTTAGAAGAGGTGGTTGATACACGGATTACCCAGCTTTTTGATGCAACCAACAAAGCCAAAAAGCACGACAAAAAGCAGAAGAAAGGAACTGACTTCCCGGGTTATTTGGGTCGTCAATCTACTTTTGCCTCGGCACGAAAGCAGAAGAAGCATGTGCAATTTGAAGGAGTATCCAATTCTTCTTCTTCTTCTTCTTCTGACAGTTCTTCTAGCTCTTTTGACTCCGCAAAGCTTCGGAAAGGGCAATAAAAAGGCAAAGAAACCTAAGTTTCGCCCAGCTTCTGAGAGTTCTACAGAGGACTCGCCTTCAGATAGTTCGGACTCCGATGATCACAGATTTTATGCAAAGAAGAAGAATTTCTATAAAGTCAACCAATATGACTTTCTGGAGGATAAAAGCAAGAAAGTTCGAAAATTTAAAGAAGGTGGACAGTCAATTAAATTTGACCCTTTTTCTGGATTCCGAGATGCTTCGAGGGCTTTGGTCTTCATACAACAGTTTGATATAGCTTTCTCTTGAGGGCATTACTCAGAGCACTCCAAGATTCGGAGCGCTACCTCTTACTTCAAGGGATGACCAAAAAAGATACCTTGGACGCATATTGTGAGAGATTTTGGAGCTCTTTTCTACCTGCTTCTTCATCTAAGAAGATTTTGTTTAAAGAACAGATTGAGCGGTTTACCTTGGGACTTCCTACGGAGATCCGAGATCATTGCTTAGAGCAAAAGTCAGATTCTATTCAAAAACTGATGAGTCATGTGAGACGGGGCTTTGCCATACACTCAGGCAGTTTGACTTACCCCACAGATGAGATCATGACGCAGAAAACAGAACAGACTTCTAAAAATGAAAGTAGAAAGAAGAAGAACCCCCAAGATCAGAAAGATAAGGATGCACGACCCCGGCTCTCTCCTCGGGAGAGAGCCAACTACATTAAAGAGGGGAAGTGTTTTGGATGCTGGGAACAAGGACACATCTTCGCGAATTGCCCTAAAAAGGCACAGAAAGAACAAGATGAAGAAAGGCCAGAGAGTTCAAAAGCAGCTGAGAAACGTGGACGGAAAGGCAATATGAAAGCAGGACTGGTTCCAGATTGCATGGGTACTGACCCAAGCACAATTGATGAGAGTAAAGAACTTTGCCGAGCTTGGGGCAAACTGAAAGATCAAGAAGCCCTAATTTTCTTTGATGGAGGAGCCAAGGCCAACTTCATTTCACCTGAATTGGCGGTGCGGCTCGAGATTACACCCAATCGGATGGGGCCACAAGCAGAGGCAGTTCTAGCGGCACTCGGCAAGGACGTAGCCATTACACTTGTCATCATTGGCAAACTTTGGTTGCATTGTCAGGGGTATTTGGGGCACGAGGACTTCTACATAGTGCCCTTGGAAGGTTGTGATGTCCTCTTGGGCATTCCCTGATACCATAAGAACAACGCTGTGGTCGATTATCGGGCTAGAAAAGCGACTTTGACTACAGAAAAGGGCCGAACCATTGTACTTGATGTGAAACTTAAGGGCGAGTCTGTCCCTCCTGTATTGGCTTTGGCCGTTTCAAAATCAATGAAATTCAGTCTGTTTGTTTACTCGATTTTTTTGAAAGAGTTGAAGGATGATCATAGGACAAATATGTCTGATCTTGAAAAAGAACGCCAAGATTTTCTCCACACTCATGCCGGTTGCTTTTCTGAGGGCCTGCCAAGCGAGTTGCCACTAGCTCGTCTTGAGGATCATACCATTGATCTGATACCTGGAAGCACACCACCAAACCGGCCACCTTACCGTGTGAGCCGAGCCCAGAATGAAGAAATTATGAACCAGGTGAAAGACCTCTTGGAAAAGGGTCTTATCCAGCCGAGTACTTCACCTACTGCTCTCCGGTGTTGTTGGTTTTGAAGAAAGACGGATCTTGAAGAATGTGCATTGATTATAGAGCTCTCAACAAAACCACCATCAAGATTGTCGTAGGAAACTATCCCAAGAGACCTTAAAGATCTATCCGACCAGGAGAGTTGAACTTAAGACCTGTTATTCAAGAGGGAATTGGCATAACCAATCTACCACACTTGGGTGATAGAAAGGTTATACCAAATTCCTCTTTTTATTAGCATGCATGCGCACACACACACACCCCCGAGAAGAAGATTGTTTTAACGTCGTAGGAAACCATCCCAAGAGGCCTTAAAGATCTATCCGACAAGGAGAGTTGAACTCAAGACCTGTTATACAAGAGGGAAATGGCATAACCAATCTACGACACTTGGGTGTGTGTGTGTGTGTGTGTGTGTGTGTGAGAGAGAGAGAGAGAGAGAGAGAGAGAGAGAGAGAGAGAGAGAGAGAGAGAGAGAGAGAGAGAGAGAGAGAGAGAGAGAGAGAGAGAGAGAGAGATTGATTTGGGAAAGGATAATAGAGGTGTCCACCATGTGAACGGATCACGAGCCAGTTCTTGTCTTCATTGCATCTTGGTTGCCACTTTTGACATGGTATCAAAGCCCTATGTGATATGACCACCTTGGATGCTCAGATTTGGATGATCTGGTGCCGCTTTGGCCTTGATTGAGAGAGAAGAATCTTACTGTTTTTTCCTGATTTTTCTCTAGTATGGGGCAGATTTGGGTATGTGGAGGCCTTGGATCCTCGTCTACGACTTCTTTGTCTTTATCCTTGTTTACCCCGGCCTCTTTTTACGGAGGGGAACCCGATGGAGGTTTCACAATGGGTAGCAGTGCTGGATTAATTTGGTTTGCCTAGATGGAGTCATGTTGCCGTGCCTTCCTGCAAGGGAAGAAAGCATGCGGTTGTTGGATCCAGAGGGGGAGCTATTCATTTTCAGCTTGTTCTTCAGAGAGGTGTTTGGACAGTGGTAGGATCTTCTTCAACACTTCTGGAGTAGGTTTTGAAGGGGATCGGGGAGCACCACAGACGGAGAGTGAGAGAGAGAGAGAAGGAGATAGACACGATGTGGGTGGGTAGACTCAAAAGAGTGAGCAGCCCCCTATACACTTATGCTATGTATAAGGTATACAAGTCAGTGGGCGCCCAGACTCTGGGCGGTCGGGCAAGGCACATGCGCCTATACCCCAACAACCTCCCACTTAAAGGCGACTGTGCCTTTAAGCAAGGGAACCTAGTCTAAAGACTACAAAAGGCGAGAGAAAACCGCTCTCAACCGATGCCCACTGGCTGGTTGTGATCGTGTGCATCCGGCTGTCCTGCTCCTGTGTAAGTCCATACACCACCAGATGTACCGCACACGTACTGCAAGTATGTACGCAATACCTGCATATCTCCCTCGTGCACTATGCCATCATCAGTCAACAAACGACTGACAACCCCAACTGCAAATGCTCCCACTGCAGCTGTGATATCGGGTCTCAAGATCAGCATCTCATACATGAGACCACCGAATGCCGATGCAATGCTAGCGGGCCCTGCTAGCTCTACGGAGCATGCATCAACATATATGTCCCTGGCAATAGGCATCTCTGACTGACAAGGCGTGTCAGCCACATGCATCTCTTGACTGTCCACAAAAGATGTATCAACGTGTCGTGCAACCTCAGAGCAAACCAGCTGCTCTAGGTGTCTGCTGGAAGACATATCCTGCACAACTATATCCCCATGCTCACTGTCGAGCATAGAAAGGAATGACTGCATAATCGCTGACATCTCAGCCTCCTCTGCAATCATCCACTGTAAACATGACCACTCAATCTGTTGTGACTCACTAGAGCTCTCATGCTCTAACTCCGTATGCATAGACTCTTTCACAACGTCCTCCTGTCGTGACTCACTAGAGCAAGACCGCTCTACTTGTCTATCCTGCATAGAAGTATCTCGCACAACTGACTCTCTGCTTTGCTCAGTCACTAGCAAAGCATGCATGTCTGACTCTGTCACCTCTCTGTGTGACTGCTCAAGTCGTGCCCCAACTGTGTGCACAACGAGCTCACTACTCTGCACTCCATGCAAAGTACCCTGCAACCCATGAGCAAAAGAGACTCGCATGCTCTCTCGCTGTCTACCTGGCTGCATGATCACATAGACAACACTGTCTCTCGCGTGATCCACATGCAATGGGTAACCTGTACCACTCCTGGCACCTCTCGCAATCACTAGCGAACCCAAATGCATCACAAAATCTCGCTCTCGTAGCGAAATCTGACATCCACAATCCCGTAACTGTCTGACTGAGATCAAATCCCGTCTCAGATCTGGCACATAACGCACATGACGCAGGGTAAATCTCATACCACTGGGCAAGGATAAACATACGTCTCCTGCACCCTCAATGTCATACACAACACCATCAGCCATGTGCACACAACCAAGTCTCCCACTAGAAAACGTGCTAAATCACTCACGATGCGACGTGACATGGAATGTAGCATCTGAATCTAGTAACCAATGTGAAGACAATGTGCAATCCGATATGCAATCCGTAGACATAAGATTGTCTGAAGACAAGCTAGATGTAAATGTGACATCGCCGTCACAAGCATACTCAGTAACCACCGTACTGATCTCACTAGCATCTGTCATGCCCAAATCTGCATCACGCATCTGTCGCCTCCGTTGTCTCAAACGCCTGAAACATCGACGCCTAATGTGCCCTCTATGTCCACAATGCCAACATGTCAAGTCTCTATGCCGTCGAGACTTGCGTGTGGGACCAATCTCTCCCATGGACATAGAAGTGGGACTAGACTCCCCTGTAGACATGGATGTCGCGTACATAGCATGTAAACTCTGCCATAAAGCATGAGTTGTAGTCTCCCTCGAGACCTGCCAGTAAACAGACTCAACCAGATTCAAACAAATCGTAGACATGGCTAACTCATCAAGATCCTGCCAATCATCATCACGCATAGAATTGGGCTTCGCCGATAAACCACGCAAGGGTTTATCCTGCCCCAAATCCGCCAATGCAACAAGCATATGCTCCTTCCAAGCAACAAAATCTACACCATCAAACTGTGTCAGACCAGAACGCTGGAAGTCAAATGAAAAATCAGCCATAATGCTCGCAAAAGAGCAACCAACAATGAGTAGCAAATGTCAACCAAATCAGCCCTAAACTGGCTCGAATCGCATCAACAAAAGTCTGCAAATATGGCTGTAAGATATGGCTGCAAATCAGCCCCAAAACAGCCCCAAAATTCAGCTGCATAAACAAGTCACAAATGTGTCCCAAATCAGCCTACAACTGAGCCATACATGGACACCTGCAAAGAGGAAACAATGGTTGAAAATTCAGCGCCCAAATAAGACCTCAAACCTGCCTGTAAACTTGTAAACCTGTAGCTGAAACCTGCTGAAAAATCTCAAGCCATTAGTGCTCGAATCCGGCTACCTAGCTCGTAGCCACACAAGCATACATCACAATATTCACTCCTGTGAGTGTGCCAAGATAACTGTACGCCTGTCAAACCTGTGAGCTAATCACCAAGCCCACACTGTACGGTATCGATGCATACACACGCACAAATCTCCCACCTGCAGAGAACACCGCACGCAAATGCTGAGTGCAACCCGCAATCTCTACCTAGATCGCATAAATGATGCGCATAAAACACCTGGGAAAATTTCGCCAGAGTTTCGTCAGTAAAACGGCCACAAAACCAGTAACCAAACTGACTGCACGCTCAAAACCATGAGCAACCAAAGCACATCAAACCGCACTCCAAATGCATGCACCAATCTCCACACTTTGCATACATCATTGCAAACACCTGCAAATCTAGTACACAAATATCTTCTCTACCTGTGACTGCCAAAAAACATGCTCGAGGCATACATTGCCGAGCTCAAAATGCAATCACATTAGTCTCCCTGAGCATCAAACCACATAAGGCATACATCGTATCCTCCCACCTGTGAGGAAACTTGCAGCAAATATCACTCTCACATCTGAGAGCAAACCATGTGTGGAATCCTTGACACACAATAAACAACTGCTGCAGCAGAAAATTCAGCGTTCAGAATTTAAAAATTCTGATATGACGAGCGCGTCCGGAGCGTGCCAAAACCCCAAGGTAGACTCCTGGATCACATGTATCCGAGTCCGGGTGTGAAAGCTATGCCAAAAACCCTCCGTTGTCTCAAACGCCTGAAACATCGACGCCTAATGTGCCCTCTATGTCCACAATGCCAACATGTCAAGTCTCTATGCCGTCGAGACTTGCGTGTGAGTTTGATCTCGATTGGTCAGCTTACAGATTGCAGTGTGATACTAGAGCATGCGAGGCTTGTATTGACATTGCGGGAGCTCTATTTTGGAGTGTGTCTCACAGGTTTTACATTGTGTTTCTGGCCATATTGGTATACAGTTTTTAGGTGTTGTTAGTGAGGTGGTTTTGCTTTCTAGTTTGCTACATTGTGCTCATGGCAGAGACAGGTGATCGATCAGATTGTGACCTCTCACAGATGCGCATGTTTGATGGGTCAGACTTTGCGGCATGGAGAGAGTGTATGCTTGACGCATTGACACAGCGAGGGTTGCATCGACCATTGAGTGGTGATGTAGGTAGACCTTCAAACATGTTTAACGATCAGTGGCAGGAGCTAGAGGAGATGGCACTATCTACGCTCTCTTTGCACCTTGCAGAATCTGTATATGCTCTGATACCAATTGAAGGGGATCGGGGAGCACCACAGACGGAGAGTGAGAGAGAGAGAGAGAAGGAGACAGACACAATGTGGGTGGGGAGACTCAAAAGAGTGAGCAGCCCCCTATACACTTATGCTATGTATAAGGTATACAAGTCAGTGGGCGCCCAGACTCTGGGCGGTCGGGCAAGGCACATGCGCCTATACCCCAACAGGTTTCTATGGCTATGTTGTCTTCGAGGAGATGAATTGGCAGATTTCCATGGCATTCTTTGCAATTGGGGAGATGTTCCTCTCGGTTCGCCCAGATTTGGGTCCAGGTTTCACAGGTATATTTGCTTTCGGATTCACCTACCTTGAGTCATCCAATTACACAAGAAGAGATTGCTGGAGAGTTATGGCAGTTATCCATGGTCCGGAAATTCTCTCTTTAGAGGGGGAAGTGGAGCCAGTTTGGGAGTCAGTTTCCGTGGACTACTTCATTTCAGTACCAATGGTTCCATGTGCAGTGCCATACAGGATTGACAGTCTAGTCGGTGGCGTTCAGTAGCATCTTATTCTTCTCTTACAAAGCTTGGATGCAAGGTCTCTTGATCTTGCCGTGTTAGTTGTAGTCTCAATATTTATGTGTGTTCCTTTTTACTGGACGTTTGTTCTCGATTCACTTTGAGAGTGGGGTGATATTTCCTTGGGATGTGTTCCAGATAACCGAAGATCAGTAGCAGTTTCGGTCTCAATTTTGATTAAGTTCCTTCAGATATAGTTTGCGGTTCATCATTGTATATGGTGGTTGGTGCAGTTCTTTGGTTCTTCTTCTTCGGACAGTTGATTTCTCAGTAGCTTTGGTTGTTCCATTCTTTGGACTTTCCATAGCAGCTTGGAGATTCTAGCATGTGGTATATGATCGGAGGTGCAGGTTTCTGACTCTTTCCTCAAGGGTGGAGCACTTGAGAGTTGAGAAATGATGCGGATTCCAGTAGTTTATGCCTTGACCCTCAGTTTTGATGCATTCTCTTGAAGTAGTCAACAACAATATTTTTTGCAGATTCTGGTTGTGCAACTTTTGAGTCGGTTGAGTTGAGGAGATTCTTGTTAGAGTTGGATTTACTTTCAGTAGACAACATTTTACTTCCCGAACGTCTTTCGGGGGTAGTGGTCGGATGATACTACGGCACCTTGTATTGTTCGCCCTTGGAGTTCTGTAGCAGATAACTTCTTCCAGGAAACCCTCTCTTTACAGTTGCAGATTGCTCACTCCAACTTCCTGGTCCATCTTCCTTTCCAGGAGCCGAGAGGGGGTGTTAGAGTTCAGGCATATTAGCTCGTAATTTTTATGGCGAAGTGAATAAATTTTCAAAGGGGAACAACCCCCCCCCCCCCCCCCCCCCCCCCCTCCTAAAAAAAAGAACAGAAAGGGGGAATGCCAATTCCTTCTTTCTTTTCCCCCCTTCAGATTAGAGGTTATCGTTGAGGCTTCTTGAATGGTTGAGTTCAATCTTTGTTCGGGTTTTACGAGTTTATTCTTTGTAATATAATTCCATGTTGTAGCCTATAGATTGCAATATCATTGATGTTCTTCAGCTAATAACACTCGTGTCTTTTCGTTTCATGTGGTGTAGGATGTTTTGACTCTCTCTCTCTCTCTCTCTCTCTCTCGGAACTGTGCTCTTGAACTCAATAAATTTTTTCTTTTGCTCTTCAGAAAAAGTTGCAGAAGCAGCTACAATTTTGGAGAACTAAGAATTGGGCAGAGAAGCATACGGGGCAAGGGCATATGATACCACTGCCCACATACAATCAGTTTACCAAAGTGGATGTTGCACCTGATATGGGAATGCTGTGCTACTACAACTCTCGGACAGGTGTCCATGTAATGAAAAACGTGGCAGACTTGGATGCAAGCATGCAACAGTCCATCATCCATCTTGTGGATGGGCCTAGTGAATCACCAAAAGCACCTCAATAAGACAAGTGGGAGCTTGATGTGGGTTTTACTGCCCAATCGTGGGAACCCTTTGCATGGGCTATTTATTGAATGCATAGACCTTGGCACAGAGATCATAGAAAGGTGCCTTGAAAGACCTTATGTGAGTACCCTTGTGTGGCAAATGTGCGAGAGGTTATTTGGAGAGGGCTACCTTGAAAGACCTTATGTGAGTGCCCTTGTGTGGCAAATGTGCATGAGGTTAGTAGGAGAGGGCACCCTATTGTGGCATTGGTTGAGCTGCCTGCCTTTGCTTTGAGGGTGGGTCCTCATTGGGTTAAGAGGTAAGGAGCACTTCTGTGCATATGCTTTCTGTTATATATCGGTTATAGCTCGAGTCATATACAGCGTTGCTCCATGTATATTTTTATATAGAAGCTTTTTCAAGTATTTTCCAGACACATCATGCACTCTCACCGTCAGGAAAGAGAATTCGAACGAAAGGTGACGAAGAAATTGATATGGACACTGATTCGCTTAGGTTTGTCTGGTTGCAGCTTGGCTGCAATGACTGATTTGCTTCTCTTTTTGGGTCTGTAACAAGCCCAAGAAGCAAAGAAGTATGTCAGATGATCGATGTATGATGTATCTGATTGCGATGGGACTAGTTAGGGTGCACCTTGGCAGAGAGTTGCATATGTGTAGGCTACTTAAGTGTGAGCATCTATTGTCAAGGAACTGCCTCGATTGAAAAACCTTTGGTCAATTTTTCAACAATGAGTTTCAAAGATTGCAAAATGAAAGGTTGTAGTGTTGAACACATCCAATGCTCGTTCGTATTTATACAAAATAAGTGAAGGCAACATTGTAAGTGCTACTCTCTAAAGCCATTTTTGTAGGTTGACAAAAGCATAATTATAAACAGTCCTTGTTTCTTTCCATGCGCTTGAATGATGTACAAGCACTCGAGTGCCCCACTTCGTGAGATTGTGTATAACAATGTAATTAATTGTAAAGAGCAAGCCCTCGATGCGATATGTGTTTTCTCTATTTTGAAGTTCTGATTTTCCACCTTGCACTGCTGTTTTGAAACCAACTTATTCACGAACGAAACAACGCTTGTGATGTAAGGGTCTTGAGCAGAATCACCAATGAATGAGCAATTTTGGCCCTTGTTTCACTTGGGAAACATCCACAACCATGGATACTCAGGTTTAATGTTTTAATGCATTCATTAAGGAGTCAAAGAGGATAATAGCTATGTTTCCTTGTCAACACCTGCCTTCCACTTAATAGAAAGCTAACCTAGTTTCTTTGTTGTTTGATGGTGGCAAGTACCAATGCTTATAGCTACTGTCTGTTGTTTACGTGGTGTTATCTCTTGAATTATTTATGTAGGGTTGTGGCTTTATAGATATCCATAATACTACGACATTTTTGAACCATATGTACTTTAACATCTTGTCTCTCCTTTTGCCCTTACTATTCTTTTGTTAAGATTATGGATGCAATTCTTGCTTGTAGCCTATCGTACACTTATGGTGTTGGTAGCATATGTTATCCAACACCTTTTCCTAGCACACACATGGTTTTACTCAAGAGGTCACCCTTGGTTCCATGTTGAATTGTGAGGCCTTGGATATGAAGGATGACTGCCAACACCCCAACCTTTGTTCAAGGTCGATTGGGTCTATTGCTCTGTGTTAAGAACATAGCGTTTCACGGCACAATAATTAGGCATGACTTTTCGAGGATTGGAATTGATGCTAGATCATCACTTAAGTGCTCTCTTAGTTTGACACCCTAGAAGGCTGTCCATTAGGAGTCAAAGGACTCATCTCTAGCATTGATAGAATCTCAAATTGGACCATTGAAATTTGGAACATCCATTGCCCATCCATCAAATGTGCACGTGACCATGTCAAAGAAGGTGACTTTTGTAAGGGCGAGAATGTATTATGTTTGAGCAGGCTCTATGAATGATGCTACACCAACTTACTTGAAGAAATCCATGGTGATGTCTTAAACTGGGCTACTTCTAAGGGTCATGAACATGAAAGCTTTGCTTATATAGATTATATGTAGAGAGAGACTAATGGATTGCATTAAGCATGCAATTGCATTTAATTAGGCTACAACTCTAAAGGGTCCTAATAATCAACTTAAACATAGTTATGCTTACTCGTGAACTTAATGATGCTAGAGGACACAAGAGGGGAAGAGTAGAACTACTTGGGCAAAGCTAGAGAACGTACAATGCTAGAGAGTTTGGAAAACATAATCACTCATGGATAACCAATGCTTTCCCATCTTAATTGGCTGCGAGCTACTCCAATCGAGGGTAGGTAATAGGACGTAGCTACGTAGATAATTGAGTAGATTACGTAATGGGGGAGAGATAATTTTCACGAGAGAGAGAGAGAGAGAGAGAGAGAGAGAGAGAGAGAGAGAGAGCACGATATACGTGGTTCACCCAATGGGGGTTACGTTTACGAGAAAGCAACCTCTCAATGGCTTTAGTACTTCAAACAAAAAGTAAGTCACAAAGGGATTATACTCTTTTGGAGATCTTGCTTTGCTTCACTCTCACCATCTCGCACACCTTGTTGCATCCACTTTACAATGCATCACAATGCCCACCGACCACCGGCCATTGACTATTCACACCGGCCAACCGATCAATCGGCCGGTCGTTTTTCAACCACTTTTCGAATGCCATCCGGCCATAATATTCCGATGAAAAAGAATATTTCGACGAGTGATTATTCTTCACGCACGATGACTTCTTTTCATAACGGGGCTTTACAAATGTGTTTTTTAACACAAAAAATTATAAGGGGTAAATCATGCTCCTACTTAACTACTTCTACCACTCTACCTGGCAGAACCCTACCTTCTTCTAGCCCTATTGTCCCCATAACTAGAGAAGACATTCTTTGTTAAGTTTTGTGATATACACCTACCCAAAAAGAAACCTAACAAGAGGCTTGTCTACTAAAACGTTATATTTAAGATTAGAAAAGCATGGTAAGGAAGTTGAATCAAATTGACTTCTTGTGCCACAACATAAGTTGACAATCATGGCGGATTGTAGAATCACTTTATGACACGGCCCTTAACTTACCGACTCAAGCAACCTTTGTGTATTAATTTTTTTAAAAAAGTTATAAGAATATCCCTAAAGAAGAGCCTCACGAGATAAACCACATTGACTGATACCCTCATTTCTTATGCCTTCAATCAACACCATCCCATCTACCCTAGCAACTTAACATTGTATGATCACAACATTGTAATATAGAATGATGTAACCACTAGCACACCTTCTTATTGTTACAACTACAAATATCCCATGGTCTTTTACACAAGACTCCCAAGGACAAAAGAGACGCCCTACCTTGTAAAGTTCTAATGTATATTTACATGGAGAGTAACAAGCCTTCACCTTGGTTTCATAAAGTCATCATACCCCACATAATACCTACTAGTAAAACGGCGCCGCCTCCGGCGACGGCATGGTCCCTTTTACCCTCAAGCCCCTTGCTCTTGACAAATTTTATAAAAGTAGATCAAGAAAAGTACTCTCTTTCTCCCTCTGGTCTTTTGAGTAGTGCTCGAAAATTACCTAGGTCTAGCCTTTAATCCCACCTTCAAAATTTGAAATCTACCTTAAAAGAGTCGAAAAATCTATCGTATTTGAGAATTAAACCAAGTTTTTTGAAAAAAAACTTATCGAGCCCTAGTTCTAAGGTCTCTCTCTCTCTCTCTCTCTCTCTCTCTCTTTGCACCACGTTTCCGTGGTCTAGCTAGTGTAATCTCACCTCCAAAGTTTGAAATTTACCTCAAACAATACATTTTGAGGATGACAAAACCTACATATTTTGGAAAAAAAAAGTGTATTTTTATCTCGATACTCCTAAATTGTGGCAAACAACCTCTTAGGCGACCCAATGATAGAGAGCACTCATCCACACTGGCACACAACAATTAGCAATACAAAAAAGCCTTCACTTGGGCATTATCCCCCCTCGGAAGTGAGGGTCTTGTACTCACTTTGCAACATGAATTGTGGAGAGTGGAGTTTTAACTAAGGATCACCTACAGTAGCAAATGCCAAAATGAATTTTTTCCAAACTGCAGCAATGAATGAAGGCTAGAGGGAAAATGATTTGGAGGACATGCACTCATTCTCACAACCCATCAAAACTTAGAACTGTAAGTTCTTACCCTCACAACCTTGCAAACAAATCACATTGATGCCATATTGAGAGGCTTTTGTGTGCTTAAAGTGAATAAAACACATGGAAACATAGTAAAACTTCATCTTATTGAGATGTGCATGGTGGTAGAAGCAGGCCTTTGCAAGAGCCTCGCATACATGGCCTTGGCCTCATTAGAATATAAGCAAGAGTCTTGTGGGCCTCCATGCTATTGCACCCATAGCTAAGCGTTCCTTCAAAAGTACACCTATCTACTCCAATTTACCAAAATAGACTCACGTCACACACACACACACACACACACACACACACACACACACACACAAAGAGAGAGAGAGAGAGAGAGAGAGAGAGAGAGAGAGAGAGAGAGAGAGAGAGAGAGAGAGAGAGCACATGATGGTTGCAAGTCTCTTTACCCTAGGGCTGTGACAGAGATTGAGGCCAAGAAGTCAGTAGATACAATGAGAATAGCAACAGACACAAGAAGCCTCCAATATTGTGGCTACCAAACCTTGAGAGCTGTAGACTCCGAGATGGGTGGTAGAGAGAGAGAGAGAGAGAGAGAGAGAGAGAGAGAGAGAGAGAGAGAGAGAGAGAGAGAGAGAGAACGGTCGTGATCACCTGCCAAGCTGAGACGATTACTAAGAAGAAAAAAAAAGACACGTGCAAGGAATTTACCATGTCCGTCAGTTTCTTCCCTATGCTTATCAATGGATCCTTCAGAGGCCCTGTTCCTATCAATCTCAACTTGGAAGGCCCACACGATCTCAATGCGAGTGCATAAAGAGAAGCTACCCATTGCATGCATAGCCTATGTGTAGATCAATGATGTGAAGTGTTGTATATCTGATAAGGTGTTATCTAGTATTACTTGTTAAGAGTTAGATGGTAGAACCTCCCTATCAGATTCACATCGTAAAATACACATAAGGCCTCTAGCATATCGCATGCGGGTAAAGACATCCTAGTTAGAGACTTGGCACAACTCCTCTTTGGAAGAGGACATGAGCCTAGCTTCAAGTACCTTGATTAAATAAAAAGCCAATCTTTGGAAAGGAGTTCCACTCACATGATCTGTCTTGTAGTCGAGACCTCATATGGCCACCACTATGCACGCAAGTAAAAGATGCAAGAGATTGAGGTTTGATTTTTGAGTTTTCTCATTAGGATCTTTGTAGGGGGAAGATGCTCTAACTCGGGCTCATGCGCCATCATCACTGCTACAAGTGGGTGTTTGAGGGCTATCGATGATTTGCGATCCTATCATGATCCTTGTTTGAATGCTCTGGTGTATGTCTAGATCCATCCGATCACCATTACCATGAGACGTCGCAAAGAGCTTCATATTTGGGTGATGAAAATGTGAATGCTCTCTGTTGGATATATTGAGAAGATCTAATCTCAATAGCATCATAACCATTGTGTGATGCTTTGAGGCTGGACAACTTGCCAAGATGATTGGGGTGCTTGAGGTGAGGTGAGCTCAGTAACATCAATATAAAGAGAGGTGTCGACGGCATCAAAGGATGAAATGACAATTTCCATGAGCTCAACCGCATTAGAGATGAAATGGCACTTTCCATGAGGTCGCCCATGAAACCTGAGGTTATATAAGAGGCTTCAAGACCTAATCTAGCATTTGATTCATTGGTGATGAGACAGGCGTCTTGAGCTGGCGAGAGCCCAGCTCATGAGCATTGAGTCTTTGCCTATCTACATTGTAGTCTACAGGTTGTGACTCATAGTGGTCCGCTGTCAGGATCATCACTGTCACTCCACTCCGACTCAACTCCAACGACTATGCTTGGGGGTGGCGGCGCCGCACTATAATCATTGCTCGAAAATATTTTTTCCAAAAACTTGGCAAACCTACATTTGTGAAACAATAGAGGAAAATTTGAAGGTTTTCACACCAAATTACACTAATTTTTTCAAAATTTTGTAGGTTTTTCTCACCTCAAAAATAAAATTTAGAGATAAATTTCAAAATTTGTAGGTGGGATTACACTAAACCTAGGTTTTTTTTTGAGCACTGACTTAGTCTATCATTGGTGTCAAGAACGCCGTCAACAATATTATATAAGATCCTATCATCATTGTGTGATGTAAAGTTACGTGCAAGAAATCGTTGGTTCAACTTGGGAATAAAGCTATGGTCACGTGGAGCTTAGTTTCCCGTAACTTAAGCCGGCAAGGTCTGACAGTCGGCAGCTTTTTGCAAGCATCCACCGGCATACTAGGCTAACTATGCCTAAAAAGGCATAGTCACACAACTATGCCCACCCGCTGCCCCGGTCAGCGCCATCTTTCTCTCTCTTGCTTGCGCTTTGCTGTTCTTCTCTCTACCTGCTGTAGACTGTCATGGCGCTGAGCTCCAGCCAGAGGATGTCAGGGCTTAGTTCTAACTAAGCCTCGCGTGACCATGCCCTAAGCACGAACAATGTTTCACCTGCTGCCTGCATGAAATTAGCATGGGAATCAGCGCGAACAGTCTACCTCACCTTGCCTCTTGAGTCTTGACTGCCATCGCCCCCTAGAGATGCACAGTGTGAGTGGAGCGTGCAGACAACTCTCGCTCGGTCCAGACTGCACAGATTACACACCTAATGGGCTCTAGCGGCTAGCCCCTCTCTCTCTCTCTCTCTCTCTCTCTCTCTCTCTCTCCAGGGCACACTATCGTCAGACTTGGCCGGATGAAAGATCTTTCACCACGTGTCTGGGAGGGGGTCCGGAATCCTTGATAACCTAAAGCACTCCTCTGCCAACCATCTCGTGTCTGCTCTGACTACGCATGCTCCCCAGACTCTCTGTGCATACCCCTGGTAGCGAGGAGCTTGAAGCTTCATCCTCTCCATAGTGAGCACCTGTAGATTTCGTGGTTGCCCCCACGTGTACACCTACTGCTGCCTTCCACAACCCCAGCTACAGACCCAGCCCTCACGTCTGCATGCTACCGCGCTGGGCAGCTGCTTTCAACTCCCACCTACCGACAACGCCAAGCCATCCAGCATCTATTGTTGAAAATTAACCTGGATACTCTTCAACGGACTCAGAAGCGGGCTACCAATCGGTGTGAACCTGCAGAGGAAGAAGAAGAAGAAGAAGAAGAAGAAGAGAGTTTTAACGTTGTAGGAAACTATCCCCAGAGAGAGAGAGAGAGAGAGAGAGAGAGCTATCTGGAGATCTGTTGGCTGGTGGGCAGCTGCACGAAGCAAAAATTGTAGGTGGGATTACACTAAACCAAAACATAATCTGCACACACACACACACACAGAGAGAGAGAGAGAGAGAGAGAGAGAGAGAGAGAGAGAGAGAGCGCGCTCTTAGGAGAGCTGGTTGGTGGAATGTATACACTTTTGAAGGCTGGCATCACAGGCAGTAAGCCTCGGGAGAGTTGGTAGCTGTTGGTGCTCCATCCATTTCTAAAAGCCTCTCTCTTGAATAACAGGTCTTGATCTTGAGTTCAACTCCTCGTCCGCTAGACCTTTAAGATGTCGTGGGATAGTTTCGTACGACGTTAAAACTCTCTTCTTCTTGGGTGTGTGTGGGTGTGTGCGCTAATAAAAAGAGGAAAATGGTATAACCTTTCTATCACCTAAGTGTGGTAGATTGGTTATGCCATTTCCCTCTTGAATAACACTTAAGTGTGGTAGATTGGTTATGCCATTTCCCTCTTGAATAACAGGTCTAGAGTTCAACTCCTTGTCGGCTAGATCTTTAAGGTCTCTTGGGATAGTTTCCTACGACGTTAAAACTCTCCTCTTCTCGAGTGTGTGTGTGTGTGGATGTGTGCGCGCTAATAAAAAGAAGAAAATGGTATAACTTTTCTATCACCTAAGTGTGGTAGATTGGTTATGCCATTTCCCTCTTGAATAACAGGTCTCGAGTTCAACTCCTCGTCGACTAGATCTTTAAGGTCTCTTGGGATAGTTTCCTACGTCATTCAAACTCTTCTTCACGGGTGTGTGTATGTGGGTGAGTTCAACTCCTCGGCCGATATTTAAGGTCTCTTGTGATAGTTTCCTACGGCGTTAAAACTCTCTTCTTCTCGGGTGTGTGTGTGTGTGCGCTAATATAAAGAGAAAAATGGTATAACCTTTCTATCACCTAAGATTGGTAGATTGGTTATGCCATTTACCTATTGAATAACAGGTCTTCACTTCAACTCCTCGTCGGCTAGATCTTTAAGGTCTCTTGGGATAGTTTCCTATGATGTTAAAACTCTCTTCTTCTCGGGTGTGTGTGTGTGGGTATCTGTGCGCTAATAAAAAGTAGAAAATGGTATAACCTTTCTATCACCTAAGTGTGCACTATGACATTTGGAGCACATTACCGCTCAGATAGGGGCACAAAAACAAAGGAAAAGTTCAAGTCAAAAAATCTCGGGAGCGGTAATGCTCGAGTCAATGCTCGCGGTAATGGTCCTTCAGCAATGCACACGGTAATCGGCCCGGCTACGTTTTAACGCTTATTTCCGCTTTACTTACCGCCAGTATTACTGCAACCATTACCGCGCACGCGAGTATTTTTTTAAAAAAAGTAGATGACCATTTGGATGGTCCTTGGTAGGACCCATCTAAATGGTCATTTGCCTTTTTTTTCCTATATATTTAATAAATAAAAAAACAACAATTTCATTGCACCAAAACTTTGGACCAAAATCAAATGTTTAATTATATTGGAGAAACTGTTCATTACAAAATTGCCCAAATAGGCGATGCATGGCGGCTATACAACTGTGGCCAAACGAAGACTTTGGGCCAAAATCAAGTGTTTAATTATATTGAATATTACAAAATTGCCCAAATAGTCGATACATGGGGGCTATACAACTGTGGTGAAAAGAAGACGCGCAGGCCCAAAAACACTTGGAGGATTGAGCTACTTGGATCCTGGGACCTCTCGAGGGACTCCTTGACTCTGGAAAAGAAAAAAACAACAAAACCATTAATTAATACAAATGGATACATAATTCTGCATGCACTGATTTTAAAAAAAAAGTTCACACTTACAGGTTGTAGTGTACCACATGCATTTTCAAATTCTTCGCGATTGATTTTGTTGTTTTCATACAGCCAGCACCATGTCTGATATTCGGAGTGGCTCTCTCTGTATCTCTGGATCTCTCGGCTTGGGCGGGTCATAGTAATATTTGACTGTATATCAATTAAAAAATATCACAAACCTAACCTTATTACCACAAATTAAATCAATTCAAATAAAAATACGCGCACTCACAAATTTATCTTTCCATGTTGCTTTTCCGTCTGAGCCGTAATGTGTGGGCGTTTGCTGCGCCCTCGCCTTCACCTGTCGAGTGTGCGCCCTAGCACCTGCCGCTCTCTCGTCCTTCAGCTCGCCCTGGGCTTTCTCCCACTCCTCGTCGTGAACATTTCTAGGGCGATAGTTGTGACCCTCAGATTTAAATGTTCTATTTTCCACCCTCCTCACATTGGACTTCTTATTTTTCAAGAAATTCTTGATGTACTCCTGAAGCCACTGCCTAGAGAACTCTTCCACTTCCGGATTAGGGAACCGCATGAGCAATGTCGTGTGAATGTACGTCAAGTCGGCTGGATCCTGATCTTTGAAAGATTTAAAGAAATCTTGGTATGTCGAGTGGATCAGCTGGTTAAGGTGCCCTCGAAATGTCCTCCCCAAAGAGAAACCTAGATCCACCTCCCCCCCTCGATGTATATAATAACGAGCGTCCGGGGTGGGCGCATTGCGGTCCTCATCCTCATGTGGAGCTCCAAGGGGTGAGCGAGGAGGTCGGGGTGTAAGAGGAGGTGAATCTGTAGCACTGCCCCCTCCACCACCAAAGCAGCACGAGCCACTACCTCAACAAGAGCGTGAGCCACCACTATGGGAAGAGCACTGGCCACCCGAAGAGCGCTAGCCCGAGACCGAACCGCTGGGTGGTGTAGGCAACGGATAACTCGACGGTGCGGGCGTGGATCGCTGCGAATGCAAGGTGGAGGGAGCTACGGGAGACGGGAAAGTCGAGGGTAAGGTGGAGGGAGGCCCACTATGAGGCACACTCTGCACGATCGGAATGCCGACGCCCGGTGTCGCAAGCGGTGAGAGCCCATAGGCAACCAACTGTGCTGGTGTGTACCGCCCTCGAAGACTCTGCTGCGAGGATAGCCACTCTCCCTGGGCGCGGTATGCCCTCTCGAGGTCGGGGTCATGTACTGCATCTCGGAACCATCGAGAGCCGAAGGTGGATTGTGACTGGTGGGAGGAAGACTGCGAGTAGCAAGCATCACAAGCGTCCTCGTAAGAGAGGCCCTCGGCGAGAAAGTCCTCTATGGATCGATAGCCGGGCGTTGAAGAGGATGCTATATCCTACAATTCACCAAAAAAAGGGACCCTAATTAACATTGGATTCTAGTCAAAGTGAGATTCTTTATTGCATAGAATTCCTCCTTGCATAAGATTCCTTTTATCTTCTATTTAAGAAATGGTTTGTGTGCTTATTTTTTTTGCATCCATTTAGAGTGTGTCTGTGTGTGCTTCTAATTAATCTATTGTGTGTGCGCGTTAGTGTGTGGAAAATAAATTAATCTAATGTGTGTGTGTTGAACCTTAATCTACCGTTGGGCTTCTCGTTGACCATTGGGGTCTCAATCAACTTCATCGCACACCCACATGGAGGTATGTTTTGGTACACTAATGCTAATGGAAGTATGTTTTGGTATACTAATGCATGCCCAAGCACACACTAATGCAAGCGTTAGTGTGTGTGTGTGTGTGCATGCATTGGTGTGTTTTCACACACTAATTAGTGCACAAGCACACACTAATGTTTGCATTAGTGTGTGCAATTTTTTCACACACCAATGCTCACAATAGTGTGTGCTTGTGCATGCATTAGTGTGTAGACACACTAATTTGTGCACAAGCACACACTAATGCAAGCATTAGTGTGTGCTAGAGAGGTATGCACACACTAATGCTTGCATTATGTGTGTGTATAATGCATGCATTGTGCACAAAATAGTGTGTGAAAACACACTAATGCGTGCACAATCACACACTAATGCAAGCATTAGTGTGTGTGTGTGTGTGTGTGTGTGTGTGTGTGTGTATAATGCATGCATTGTGCACAAAATAGTGTGTGCAAACACACTAATTAGTGTACAAGCACACACTAATGCAAGCATTAGTGTGTGCTAGAGAGGTATGCACACACTAACGCTTGCATTAGTGTGTGCTTGGGCACAAATTAGTGTGTGGAAACACACTAATGCATGCATTAGTGTGTGTGTGTGTGTGTATAATGCATGCATTGTGCACAAAATAGTGTGTGAAAACACACTAATTTGTGCACAATCACACACTAATGCAAGCATTAGTGTGTGTATAATGCATGCACACACCAATGCTTGCATTAGTATGTGCTTGGACACAAATTAGTGTGTAGAAACTAACTAATGCGTGTGTGTATGAGCGCGAGAGAGGTATGCACACACTAATGCTTGCATTAGTGTGTGCTTGGGCACAAATTAATGTGTGGAAACACACTATTTTGTGCACAATGCATGCATTATAATGTGTGTGTATAATGCATGCATTGTGCACAAAATAGTGTGTGAAAACACACTAATTTGTGCACAATCACACACTAATGCAAGCATTAGTGTGTGTGTATAATGCATGCATTGTGCACAAAATAGTGTGTGAAAACACACTAATTTGTGCACAATCACACACTAATGCAAGCATTAGTGTGTGTATAATGCATGCACACACTAATACTTGCATTAGTGTGTGCTTGGACACAAATTAGTGTGTAGAAACTAACTAATGCGTGTGTGTATAATGCATGCACACACTAATGCTTGCATTAGTGTATGCTTGAGCACAAATTAGTGTGTAAAAACTAACTAATGCATGCACACACTAATGCTTGCATTAGTGTGTGCTTGTGTATGCATTAGTGTGTTTACACATTAATTCATGCACAAGCACACCATAATGCAAGCATTAGTGTGTGCTTGTAACGCATGCACGCACTAATGCGGGCATTAGTGTGTGATTGTGCACAAAATAGTGTGCGTGTGTGTACAATGTGTGTGTGCATGTTAGTGCATGTGTGTGTGTGTGTGCAATGTGTATGCATTGTGTGTGTGTGTGCATGTGTTTGTGTGTGTGTGTAGAAGAACGAGAAGAAAGAGAGAGAGTTCGAGCACTTACAATCGTGACCTCGATCGCTTGGATATGGTGGGGATGGAGATGAAGAGAGTAATAGAGGTTGGAGATGGAGAGGGAGAAGGAGAGAGAGCTTGGAGATGGAGAGGGAAACACGCCCGTGCAGAAGAGGAGCTCCTTTTTGAATTTTTGGCATTCAATTTCGCGGGGGCACGCAGGTGCCCCCTTTATATAAAAGAATTTGCTTGGGATTTTATCGCGTATATTACCGCGCCATTTTCCGCTTGTATTACCGCCTGTATTACCGCGAAAATCTCTGATGAAACATTAAAGTTACGCCGACTGCATGACCTCTTGTACCCACCTCCCCTCTATCTTTAATGAGTGTCAGTCATGTCAGTACCAACATTCTTGATTCTTCTTTTTCTTATTTAATTTTTTCTTATTTAGTGTGTGGTCGTGTGTGCAGGACGATTGGGATGACGCGGGTCCGCCGGTTGGCGCGGAACGAACTCGATGGTTGAGCGAGCGATTACCATGTCCATGTACGCAATCTAAGCGTGCGATTGCATGGCTTCGGCGTATATGCTTGGCTCAGGTGGATGATTATGGACTATGGGACGATCCGAGAAAACGCGCTCGAATGGAAACTAGCGATCCGAGGGTTTTGGCATCCATTGATGTCGCTCCCCATTAGAGTGTGATCGGGGGCGGAGGCGAGAGGAGGAAGGAAGAGCGATTGCGCTAGGAAGAAGTCATGGGAGGAGAGTCACACTTGCCGTCCGATGTGGGTGGGTCCACACGAGAGCATGCACATCCTACATCCACCACATATGGGGATCTCCCCACCACCCCGCCCCACATGGAGGTGGAGGAAGATCATTTGCACAATATGGTTGAGGATCTTCTTGCACGTGAGGTGGCGAATGAGTGTGAGCTTGAGTGTGCATGTGAAGAAGCCGCCCAAAAAACCAAAGATTCATTGCTAGAGGTAGCACACACCGCTCTTTACAAGGGATGCTCCTACTCCATATGACGAGAGTCTCTTGAGATCTTGAATATTCAAGCAATGTTTGGATGGAGCAATGGAGGGGTCGATGCACTATTGAGGTACGTTTAAGTGTAATAAGTGTTAGTTGTGAGTTTTTTTCGTGGTTATATGCAATAACGAGTGTTCTTTAATTATGTCATAGGCTATTAGGCAAGATGATGCGTGCTATTCCACAATGAACATGCAGGGCTTGATGCTTGCCCTGAATGTGCGGACATGAAGGTAAAGACTGCAATATTCCAGGTGGGAGAAGTTGTCAGGTATAGAACATTTGATCCTCCCTCCTAAACTTTACTTTGAAGACTAACTTTACTATGAAGATTATGAAGGGTTTTTACAGGTTTGTGAGTTCCAAAGAAATCGAAGTTTCAGCCATTCCAACAGCTCGACTTCTAGCGATTGAAGCAACTTGTGCTATTGAGGATGCATTCCCACGTTCTATCCTTGTTAGCCAAGTTCACCTATTGCTCCATCTTGTTGAGGAGATAGCCATTTGTGGTGTGGTTCACTCCAGGTGGATGTTCTTTCTTGAGAGGTTCCTAAAGACCTTGAAAGACTTTGTAAGGCTACGATCACGACCAGAGGTATTCATCGATCTTAAGCCTTAAATCTTATTAGGATTGGATTGTATTCACAACGCTTTTTATTGGTTACTTTAATCACTAATGGTTTCATGTACATGTGTTCAGGCAAGCATGGCAGAGGGTTGGATTGTACAAGAGGCTTTTGTGTATGTCTCTCAATATCTTTTCACAATAGACCCATCATTGCCTCGTTTAAAGATGGAGGAAGAGGATCCAAAAAAACACGCAAACATTCCAAGTGGGAAAGGTTCTCTTTTGATTTTGGATAGGGAATTTCAAGCCATAGTCAACAACCATTGTCTACTCAATGCTCCCATCATGGGCAAATGGGTGGATATGTATGTGGAGGTGCGTACAACGAGAGAATGGGAGAGGGAAGCATGGAAGAGGTCGCATGGAGGTAGGCGAGCACCTCCCTTTCCTAAAGAGCTTGCCAAATAACCTGATCTAATTCCAGTTGGGTGGATACACAATGCCATGACCAAGGCCAAGGCACAAGGAGAACAAATAAGCCCTAAAGAATGGGAGTACACGCGAGGATGTCTACCAAGGGTAATATACTCAATGTTCTTAGTGTGTGTGTACGAGTGTGTGTGTGTGTGTGTGTGTATGTGTGTCATCTCTCTCTCTCTCATCTATCTTGATTGGTTTTTGCAGGCCTTCACATTCAACTCTACGTGGTCCGACGAACGTCATTTTCAAACCCGCAAGATAGATGAGCGTTGAACCACTCACGATAGTGGAGTTATGGGCAACTTTGACACGACAACACAAGAGGTGGGGGAATGTGGAACAATAGAGAGGATAATCAAAGTGGATTTCAGAACATTTCACAAATATCTCTTTGACTGCCGATGGTTTGCGGGTGAGGTTAAGAGACATGAGAATGGGCTCTATATGGTAGACTCCGGGCAATTTGATCGCGGGGAGACTGACAACTTGGTGCAACCTAGTAGTTGTGAGCAGGTAAAGTCCATGTGCAACTCACTAAAACATCATATGATACATACAAAACTACATTCATGTTGTTGTTTGCTTTATGACCTACATGTGTTTTATGTGCCTTGTATGTATCGAAGACGACTTTGGTATGTTATTCCAGTCACACCACGGAGCAGATCTATCTTTGCAGATACGAACATAGAGACTTTGGCAGAGCCCACCATACCATCTCAAGAAGACACCAATGACGATGATGCAGTTGAGGTCAAGGAGAACCAACCATTCCCAATAACCAACCATAGTGAGGAGGAGGACGAGGATGGAGAGGGTGATGATGATGCAATAGGAGAGGTTGTAGAGGATGAATCAATAGATTTATTTGTTGATTTAGCTACCATGGGGTTGGACATGGATGTAAGCACTTGTAGAGATCTCTTGGAGGATGAAAATTAATAAATATCTTTTGGATTTTGTCTTTTTAATTTCTCTACTCATGTTGTACAAAAGGGCTATTTGTTTACGAACACAAGACAATACAATTTTGATCATCGTTCACTTGCCATTTCCATATGAATGCATAGTTGACATAAGATTTTGAGGTGCAAACAAAATATTTTTGTTTATAGAATCTCATGGAGTACAAATGAGTAGAGTAGGAGAATCATACCAATAGATGAGGCAAGCAAAGAGAAGAGAGGTACTAAAAATCCCAATGAGATTGGGATTTCTTACACTCCGTGCAAAAAGGGGGTGACAATACAATTTTGATCATCATTCGCTTGGCATTTCCATATGAATGCATAGTTGACATAAGATTTTGAGGTGGAAACAAAATATTTTTTGATATATAATCTCATGGAGTACAAATGAGTAGAGTAGGAGAATCATACCAATAGATGAGGCAAGCAAAGAGAAGAGAGGTACTAAAAATCCCAATGAGAATGGGATTTCTTACACTCCATGCAAAAAGGGGGTACCAATTTCTGAAAAGTAACAAAATAGAATAGGATTTATAGAAAGGGAAAAGTGGGAGAGGAATGGGCCACGTGGATTCTTTTCCTATTGCGGTAATCTGGGCGGCTATATATGCGGTAATACTCACGGAAAAATCGGAAAACGCGCCGACGGGGCTACAACATACAATCTCTCTCTTTCTTGAAGCTCTCTCTCTCCTCTTATGCGGTAATGCTGTGCGGTAACAATAGCATTCTCCCATAGTAGTGGTAGATTGGTTATTCCATTTCCCTCTTGAATAACACGTCTTGAGTTCAACTCCTCGTTGGCTAGTTCTTTAAGGTCTCTTGGGATAGTTTCCTACGACTTAAAAACTCTCTTCTTTTTGGGTGTGTGTGGGTGTGTGTGCACTAATAAAAAGAGAAAAATGGTAAAACCGTTTTATCACCTAATTGTGGTAGATTGGTTGTGCCATTTCCCCCTTGAATAACAGGTCTTGAGTTCAACTCCTCGTTGGCTAGTTCTTGAAGGTCTCTTGGGATAGTTTCCTACGACATTAAAACGATCTTCTTCTTGGGTGTTTGTGTGTGTGGGTGTGTGTGCGCTAATAAAAAGAGGAAAATGGTATAACCTTTCTATAACCTAAGTGTGGTAGATTGGTTATGCCATTGCCCTCTTGAATAAAAGGTCTTGAGTTCAACTCCTCATCGGCTAGACCTTTAAGGTCTCTTGGGATAGTTTCCTACGACGTTAAAACTCTCTTCTTCTCAGGTGTGTGTGTGTGTGTGCTAATAAAAAGAGGAAATGATATAACCTTTCTATCACCTAAGTGTGGTAAATTGGTTATGGCATTTCCCTCTTGAATAATAGTTCTTGAGTTCAACTCCTCGTCGGCTAGATCTTTAAGGTCTCTTGGGATAATTTCCTACGACGTTAAAACTCTCTTGTTCTGAGTGTGTGTGTGTGGGTGTGTGTGCGCTAATAAAAAGAGAAAAATGGTATAACCTTTCTATCACCTAAGTGTGGTAGATTGGTTATACCATTTCCCTCTTGAATAACAGGTCGTATTGAGTTCAACTCCTTGTCGGCTGGATCTTAAAGGTCTCTTGGGATAGTTTCCTACTATGTTAAAACTCTCTCCTTCTCGGGTGTGTGTGTGTGTGTGGGTGTGTGTGCGGTAATAAAAAGAGAAAAATGGTATAACCTTTCTATCACCTAAGTGTGGTAGAGTCGTTATGCCATTTCCCTCTCGAATAACACGTCTTGAGTTCAACTCCTCGTCGGCTACATCTTTAAGGTCTCTTGGGATAGTTTCCTACGACGTTAAAACTCTCTTCTTCTTGAGTGTATGTGTGTGGGTGTGTGTGTTAATAAAAAGAGGAAAATGGTATAACCTTTCTATCACCTAAGTGTGGTAGATTGGTTATGCCATTTCCCTCTTGAATAACAGGTTTGAGTTCAACTCCTCGTCGGCTAGGTCTTTAAGGTCTCATGGGATAGTTTCCTACGTTGTTAAAACTCTCTTCTTCTCGGGTGTGTGTGTCTGTGGATGTGTGTGCATTAATAAAAAGAGGAAAATGTTATAACCTTTCTATCACCTAAGTGTGTAGATTGGTTATGCCATTTCCGTCTTGAATTACAGTTCTTGAGTTTAACTTCTCGTCGCCTAGTTGTTTAAGGTCTCTTGGGATAGTTTCCTACGACTTAAAAACTCTCTTCTTCTTGGGTGTGTGTGCGCTAATAAAAAGAGGAAAATGGTATAATCTTTTTATCACCTAAGTGTGGTAAATTGGTTGTGCCATTTCCCTCTTGAATAACATGTCTTGAGTTCAACTCCTCGTCGGCTAGTTCTTTAAGGTCTGTTGGGATAGTTTTCTACGACGTTAAAACGATTTTCTTCTCGGGTGTGTGTGTGTGTTGGTGTGTGTGCGCTAATAAAAAGAGGAATATGGTATATCATTTCTATCACCTAAGTGTGGTATATTGATTATGCCATTTCCCTCTTGAATAACAGGTCTTGAGTTCAACTCCTCGTCAGCTAGATCTTTAAGGTCTCTTGGAATAGTTTCCTATGATTTTAAAACTCTCTTCTTCTCGGGTGTGTTTGTGTGGGTGTTTGCGCGCTAATAAAAAGAGGAAAATGTTATAACCTTTCTATCACCTAAGTGTGGTAGATTGGTTATGCTATCTCACTCTTGAATAACAGGTCTTGAGTCAACTCCTCGTCGGCTAGATCTTTAAGGTCTCTTGGGATAGTTTCTTACGACATTAAAACTCTCTTCTTCTCGAGTGTGTGTGTGTGTGTGTGAGTGTGTGTGCGCTAATAAAAAGAGGAAAATGGTATAACCTTTCTATCACCTAAGTGTGGGAGATTGGTTATGCCATTTCCCTCTTGAATAACAGGTCTTGAGTTCAACTCCTCGTCGGCTAGATATTTAAGGCCTCTTGGGATAGTTTCCTATGATGTTAAAACTCTCTTCTTCTCAAGTGTGTGTGTGGGGGTGTGTGTGCACTAATAAAAAGAGGAAAATGGTATAAGATTTCTATCACCTAAGTGTGGAAAATTGGTTATGCCATTTCCCTCTTGAATAATAGTTCTTGAGTTCAACTCCTCGTCGGCTAGATCTTGTAAGGTCTCTTGTGATACTTTCCTACAATGTCAAAGCTCTCTTCTTCTCGGGTGTGTGTGTGTATGAGGGTGTGTGTGCCCAATAAAAAGAGGAAAATGGTATAACCTTTCTATCACCGAAGTGTGGTAGATTCGTTATGCCATTTCCCTCTTGAATAAAAGGTCTTGAGTTCAACTCCTTGTCGGTTAGATCTTTAAGGTCTCTTGGGATAGTTTCCTACAACTTTAAAACTCTTTCCTTCTGGAGAGTGTGTGTGTGAGTGGGTGTGTGTGCGCTAATAAAAAGAGGAAAATGGTATAAACTTTCTATCACCTAAGTGTGGTAGATTGGTTATTCCATTTCCCTCTTGAATAACAGGTCTTGAGTTGAACTTCTCGTTGGCTAGATCTTTAAGGTCTCTTCGGATAGTTTCCTACGACATCAAAACTCTCTTCTTCTCGGGTGTGTGTGTGTGCTGATAAAAAGAGGAAAATGGTATGACCTTTCTATCACCTAAGTGTGGTAGATTGGATATGCCATTTCCCTCTTGAATAACAGGTCTTGAGTTCAACTCCTCGTTGGTTAGATCTTTGAGGTCGCTTGGGATAGTTTCCTACGACGTCAAAACTCTCTTCTTGTCGGGTGTGTGGGGGTGTGTGTGTGCTAATAAAAAGAGGAAAATGGTATAACATTTCTATCACCTAAGTGTGGTAGATTGGTTATGCCATTTACCTCTTGAATAACAGGTCTTGAGTTCAACTCCTCGTCGCCTAGATCTTTAGGGTCTCTTGGGATAGTTTCCTACGATGTTAAAACTTTCTTCTTCTCGTGTGTGTGTGTGTGTGTGTGCATGTGCGCTAATAAAAAGAGGATCAAAATGGTATAACCTTTCTATCACCTAAGTGTAGTAGATTAGTTATGCCATCTCCCTCTTGAATAACAGGTCTTGAGTTCAACTCCTCGTCGGCTAGATCTTTAAGGTCATTTGGGATAGTTTCCTACGACGTTAAAACTCTCCTCCTCGGGTGTCTGTGTGTGTGGGTGTGTGTGCGGTAATAGAAAGAGGAAAATGGTATAACCTTTCTATCACCAAAGTGTGGTAGATTGGTTATGCCATTTCCCTCTTGAATAACAGGTCTTGAGTTCAACTCCTTGTCGGCTAGATCTTTAAGGTCTCTTGGGATAGTTTTCTACCACGTTAAAACTCTCTTCTTCTCGGGTGTGTGTGTGTGTGTGGGTGTGTGCGCGCTAATAAAAAGAGGAAAATGGTATAACCTTTCTATCACCTAAGTGTGGTAGATTGGTTATGCCATTTCCTTCTTGAATAACAGGTCTTGAGTTGATCTTCTCGTCGGCTAGATCTTTAAGGTCTCTTCGGATAGTTTCCTATGACATCAAAACTCTCTTCTTCTCGGGTGTGTTTGTGTGGGTGTGTGCGCGCTAATAAAAAGAGGAAAATGGTATAACCTTTCTATGGTCCGAAGTGTGGTAGATTGGTTATGCCATTTCCTTCTTGAATAATAGGTCTTGAGTTGAACTTCTCGTCGGCTAGATCTTTAAGGTCTCTTCGGATAGTTTCCTATGACATCAAAACTCTCTTCTTCTCGGGTGTGTTTGTGTGGGTGTGTGTGCGCTAATAAAAAGAGGAAAATGGTATGAACTTTCTATCACCTAAGTGTGGTAAATTGGTTATGCCATTTTCCTCTTGAATAACAGGTCTTGAGTTCAACTCCTCAACGACTAGATCTTTAAGGTCGCTCGGGATAGTTTCCTACGACGTTAAAACTCTCTTCTTATCGGGTGTGTGTGTGTGTGCGCTAATAAAAAGAGGAAATTGGTATAACCTTTCTATCACCTAAGTGTGGTAGATTGGTTATGCCATTTCCCTCTTGAATAACAGGTCGTCTTCAGTTCAACTCCTTGTTGGCTGGATCTTAAAGGTCTCTTGGGATAGTTTCCTACTATGTTAAAACTCTCTCCTTCTCGGGTGTGTGTGTGCGCTAAGAAAAAGAGGATCAAAATGGTATAACCTTTCTATCACCTAAGTGTGGTAGATTGGTTATGTCATCTCCCTCTTGAATAACAAGTCTTGAGTTCAACTCCTCGTTGGCTAGATCTTTAAGGTCATTTGGGATAGTTTTCTATGACGTTAAAACTCTCTTCTCCTCGGGTGTGTGTGTGTGTGGGTGTGTGTGCGGTAGTAAAAAGAGGAAAATTGTATAATCTTTCTATCACCTAAGTGTGGTAGATTGGTTATGCCATTTCCCTCTTGAATAACAGGTCTTGACTTCAACTCCTCGTTGGCTAGATCTTTAAGGTCTCTTGGGATAGTTTCGTACGAAGTTAAAACTCTTTTCTTCTTTTTCTTCTCTCTCTCACACAACATTGGCACACTAAGTCTCATATGGCAATGGAGCCATGAGCGTAGAAGCGCTCTCTCTCTCTCTCTCTCTCTCTCTCTCTCTCTCTCTCTCTCTCTCTCTCTCTCTCTCGGTCATATGTAGACCCCAAGGTCCACACCTAACTAAGAAGATAGCACCCAATCAAGTCGGAAATGGAGTATAGGGAGGATGCAGGACGTCCTTTCCGTAGAGGAACCTATGACAGATTGTAGAACCTTTTGAGGCTTTGGGAGGGGCTACTTGTAAAGTGTTGGAAATAGGGCTGCAGAGAAACACACACAACTTGGAGAAGACGAAGGAAGCTCAAGGCACACAATAGAGAGTGTGTTACTTAGTGTGCAATGGAAAGATAGATAGCCCTAGAGTGATGGGCGTATATACAATGCACGGGGGAAAAAACCTCCTAAAGAGGGAAAAAATGCCCCGGTGGTCCTAGTGTGTTCACACACATCACTACCACATGTATATGGTAACAAACCCCCCTTGGAGTGATGCGGTGAACGAGAGCTGGCACATGAGTAAAGGGAAAAGCCATGCCCTGAGGACAGGATCAGTCCACAAAGGGGAGTAAGCCCAAAGCTTTGCGGAAAGCTTCAAGCTTCTCACGAGACAACGCCTTTGTGAAAAGATCTGCAAGGTTGTCCTGTGTTGGCACATAAGCCAAGCTGATCTCTCGTGCTGAGAGCCTCTCCCTGACATAGTGGTAATGCACCTCAATGTGCTTTGTGCAAGCATGAAAAACTGGGTTCCTTGCAACTGCCAATGCGCTGTGACTGTCAGTGTAGATAGTGTTGGCAGTGTCCTGTCCAACACCCAAATCAGCCATAAGGCGTCTGAGCCATACACACTCAACCGTAGCTGTGAAGACTGCCCTATACTTAGCCTCACAACTCGAAGTGGCCACAGTAGGTTGCTTCTTGCTCAACCATGATATACATGAACTGCCAAGCATGAAACAAAAACCACTTCTGGACATTCGCGTGTCAAAACAACCAGCCCAATATGAGTCCGAAAAAGCATGTAAGTCTGGCGGCAATGATCCCCCCTTGGGATAAAACAAGGCAAGATGTAAAGTGCCACTAAGGTAGCGGAAAATTCTCTTGACAGCCTGCCAATGCTTAGACCCTGGGCTATGCATAAATCTGCTAACCTGTGAGACTGCAAACTGAATATCCGGCCTTGTGTTGCATACATAAATGAGGCAGCCAACAACAGTTTCATAAAGAGTGACAACAGCAGGATCGCCAGCATCATGTAGACTCAACTTCAAACCTGTTTCCATGGGAGTGGCAATAGGTTTGCAATCCTCAAGTCCAAACTTACATAGCAATGTCTCTATGTAAATTTTCTGACACAAGGCAATACCACCATGACACTACTTAAACTGTATACCCAAGTAATGATGCAACAGCCCCAAATCTTTCATCTTGAAAGTAGCATTCAAATTAGCCTTAAATTCAACAATATGTCTCTCATTTGGTCCAGTGATCAACAAATCATCAACATAAAGAACCACAATGAGAAGTACATCACCCTCACGCTTTACATACAATGTGCTTTCTGTTGGACTGTTACGAAAGCCTCGTTTAACCAAATGAGTATCAGATTTCTCATACCAAGCACGAGGAGATTTCTTCAACCCATACAAAGCCTTCTTACATCTGCACACTTTGTCCTCTTGTTCGTTTATGACAAAACCGCGAGGCTGCGTTACATAAACTTCCTCAAATATGTCACCATTCAAGAAAGCAGTAACAATGTTTGATTGATGTACATCCCAACCAAAATGAGCTGCCAATGCACATAGAAAACGTACAGTAGTCATACGACAAGTGGGAGCAAAAGTCTCTTCATAATCTATGCCTTTTTGCTGTGCATAACCTTTTGCAACAAGTCGAGCCTTATGGAGATTGATCTCACCATCCGGCTTGCGTTTCAAATTGTAAACCCACTTCGTACCAATGGCCTTTTTGCCAAGAGGCAAATCACATAAAGTCCATGTGTCATTTTCTATAAGTGTATCATATTCTGATTGCATGGCAGCCATCCAATTTTTTGAATTCTGTGCTTTATCAAAAGACAGAGGCTCCTCAACATGATGTAAGCTAGACACAGCCAAAGCATAACAATCTGATGCATAAGATGCATGGCGAGAGCCTAAACGAGTACGACTAGACAAAGGTGCATCCAATTTACTGTCACGCAAAGTGTGCACCAACCATTTTGGCATACCTCTAGCCTACTCATTTTCAGCCCTTTCCTCATCAAGTACATCATGTAAATATGCATCAATAATAGGCTGATCTAAAACATTTTCAGAAACCCCCATAGGATGTACATTTGTCTCATTGGAACTTACATTCGTATTTCCACCACTGAAAAGAGGCAACAAAGTGTCATAAATGGCCTGTGAGCTTACATTACTGTCTCTAGTACATGACAACAAGGGCTAAACAGAATCTTCCACAAACACTACATCCTGAGAAACCAGAATACGTTTTGTTTGCGGATGATACAACCTGTAACCTTTGCTTTCAACACTAAAACCAACAAAAATACATTTGATAGCCTTATCATCCAATTTTCTGCACTGCACTTGTGGCACCAAAGCATATGCCAAACAACCAAAAACACGCATGTGCTCAATAGAAGGCTTTCTATCATGCAATTCTTCATATGGAGTAATAGAATGCAAAGCTTTTGTAGGACACCTGTTAAGTACATAAGTGGCACACATGATGGCCTCAAGCCAGAAAGAATGCGGCAAAGCTTGACTTTTGACCATACATCGTGCCATTTCCATCAGTGACCTGTTTTTTATCTCAGCAAGACCATTTTGCTGAGGTGTATAAGGCACTGTACATTGGTGTTTTATCCCACGACTAGCCAAAAATACATTAAATTCATGAGACATATACTCCCCCCCTCGATCGGAACGGAGGGTGCCCATAGTACATTTCGAGACATTTTCATCCATAGCCAGAAATTGTTTGAAGGACATAAAAACTTTGGACTTCGCTTTAAGTGGAAATACCCATGCATGCCTGGAGTAATCATCAATGAAAGTCTTGAAGTGCAGGTAATTGCCCAAGGACGGAGTTTGCATGGGCCCACAAACATCACTATGCACAAGCTGCAACCTGCATGTGGCCCGAACTGAACCATCCTTTGGAAATTTAGAATGCTGCATCTTACCCAAAATACAGCCTTCACAAACATGTTTGACTGGTGCTTCAAGAGGCGGCAAAGAAGCAACCATATTAGATTTTTGCAAACGCAACAAACTAGCAAAATTCAGATGACCAAAACGTGCATGCCAAAGTTTTGCATCTGAAATAGCCCTTGAATCTGCAACAGCATTTGCAAAATTTTGTCCACACTTGTCATACAAAGTGAGCTTATACAGCCCACGGCACAAAAGCCCAGATGAAACAATTTCATCACCAAAACTGAGATCATGAATTGTACATCTGTGATCCACAAATTCGACTACAAGTCCAAGTCTAGCAAGTGCGGATACAGATAAGAGATTCTTCTTGATCCGAGGTACATAAAGTGCATCAACAAGTGTGAAGGAACTGCCATTAGCAGCAGTGAGCACAATCTTTCCAACTCCCTGAACTAGATATGAGGCATTGTTGGCACAAGTGACTGAATTCCCATGAGGGACAGACTCGAGAGAGGTAAACAATTCACGATGTGAGGTAATGTGCTTTGTAGCACCACTGTCAAAATACCACACATGTGAATCTGCAGCAACTGACAAGCATGCATCATGGACAGCAGGATTGTAAGTACACTCTGCGCTAAAAGCCCATTCTGCATCAACATCAGCAACAGAGTCTCCTTTCACAGAAGACTCAACAATGGCTGCATTTGTAGTGGAACCAGCATTTGTAGTGGCACCACCCTATTTCTTCTTAGCCTCTTTGGCCTTCAACTTAGGACACGACTTGATCACGTGATCATTGGCTTTACAATAATGGCAACGCATTTTCTTTTTGCCTTTATCACCAGAATTTCCAAACGAATTGCTGCCAGCAGAAGCATTAGGAACAAAAATTTTGCCACTCGCAGCAGAACTATAAGAAGTGGCTGCATTGCTGTTACCACCCAAGCAATAAAAGCATGTTCAACTACAGCAATGTGCATAATGCATCAAACTTGACAACTTCTGGATTTCCTTGGGTCATAAGTCTCCAAGTACTAGCAAAAGTCAAGTAAGAATCTGGTACGGCATCAAGAACAGTTTGCACAAGGGAACTGTCTGAAATAACTTCACCTGCAGAAATAAGTTGCTCATTGATATCCTTGACACTAGCAAGGAAAGTGTCCATATCATCTTCCTCATGCATAATCTTTGACTCCAGCTCTTTACGCAGCAAAGCAATTTTAGCCTCATTGCGGCTTGCATAAAGACCTGCTAGAATATCCCAAACCTGTTTTGCAGATTTTGCTGAACGGATGTGAGGAACAATGGTGCGCTTCACAGACAACGCAATCAATGCATGAGCCTGCGCATGCTTAACATCCCAACGAGCTTGTTTTGCCGTAGGCAAAACAACTCTAACGGCTGCAATCCTTGCAGCAAGACCTGCAACATCCTCAACATCGCCTACATCCTCAGAACCAGGACGTACATCAATGTCGTGCACAATGTTCCAGACACCCTTTGACACAAGAAAATGTTGCATCATATAAGCCCACATAGGGTAGTTGTCCCCATCCAACCTGTCCTCAGCAGCAAACATCTTGAACACATCTGTGTTGTTGTTGTCAGCCATGGTAAATGCTGGACCTAATGTGAAAACTACCCGAAAATAGGAGAAACGGAGCGGGAACAACCTATACTATATAGCACAAACCATAGAAGACTATAAGGCACCTGTTATGCAGAAAACGGCACTGACAAAAATTTGTGCACAAAATGATGAAATAGCAGGTGCAGTACTGCCTATAGTGGAAACGGAGGCCGAAATGAGCCCAAATCAAAATTTTGAGCAGAACATGCTCTACGAGGTCTCCCAAAATATTTGTTGACCTGCAAACGCTTGTCAAAGCTCACTGAAATCGGAGAAAGTGAGTAGGCGTGTGCTGGAGCAGCTGGCGACTAAGCCCGGGAGGACGTGACCTGCTCTGATACCAATTGGAATTAGGGTTGTAGAGAAACACACAGAGCTTGGAGAAGACGAAGGAAGCTCAAGGCACACAATAGAGAGTGTGTTACTTAGTGTGTAATGGAAAGATAGATAGCCCTAGAGTGATGGGCGTATATACAATGCACTGAGGAAAAAACCTCCTAAAGAGGGAAAAAATGCCCCGGCGGTCCTAGTGTGTTCACACACATCACTACCACATGTATATGGTAACATAATGCTTACGGGGTGAGTTACTGGCCAATGGAGTCCATCGCTAGGAACAGTGCCAAGCTCAACCCATAGGGTGAGAGATACAGAGATATAGAGAGAGTGGAAGCAGGTCTGGCACCACCCGCTCCAAGCTTGATGATGTTGCACCAAGCTGTTGCTTAGTAGGAAAATGGTGCAAGCACAAGGACTCAGGAGTAGCTGAATAAAGAAAGCTGAATCTTGAAGCCTTGAGGTGTGCGTGCCCAAAGGTGAGTAACCAGGGGGAGAAAACGACAGGGCATGAGAGGCGCCATGTGAAGGTGAAGAGTTGTGGACAGCTCACAATAAGGCAGGAGCCAGTAACATTAAAGCTAAATGAAGCTTGGGTCTCCATATAAACTCATTAGTAGTCGTTGTGGACTCGCTATACGAACCTGGGGGAGAACTTGGAACTTGCACACGGCAAGGGGGGGGGGGGGGGGGGAGATGTTGGCCGGAGCGAGGATTTGCCAACAAGTCGCAATGTGAATCTTTACCCCCATTATAGATAGTATAGATATAGATACTATGTAGTGATGCAAACCCTACTATGGGTGGAGAAGGCATCCAATAGTTAGTCAAAGTATTTTAACAAAATGGGTTTGAGAAATTTAGGCTTCGGAGAATCGCCAAAGCCTACCTTAAAACTTTCTCCCTCACAAAACCCGTACATGTGCTTAATCAATGGGTTCTTCAATTACCAATGGGTGGGTATGTTTTTTTCACACAATATCTTTATCAATTTTCTTACAGTAAGGCGCTTGGTTTCACCTCACTTAAGGGTGTTGAGAATTAAAGGCCCTGTGTCTGGCCACCTAGTGTGGACACACACACATACCATCACATGTGCAACCATACTGTATTCATTCTTTTGTGGTTTAAAGAGTCAGATGGGGGGAGCTCACCATTGGATCTTTTATTGCATAGTGTTATCTCCCCCCCCCACCTTATCTCTCTCTCTCTCTCTCTCTCTCTCTCTCTCTCTCTCTCTCTCTCTGGAATTAGGGTTGCAGGGAAACACATATAGCTTGGAGAAGATGAAGAAGCCCAAGGCACACAACAAAGAGTATATTACTTAGTGCTCAAATGGAAAGATAAGTTAGCCCTAGAATGATGGGCGTATATATAATTCCTAGCGACACATCACATGTGTGTCGACTATGGAGCACTAAATAGGATCACTATAAAAAAAAAAGATTTTTTGTGCCGCGTGTAGAAGATCTATTTTGATAAGTTACAAGTTTTGGCCTGAAAAATTCTCCAACAGCATTTAAACTCACGATGGCCAAAAAATCTTTAGGCCACACAAATTCTCTTGCGGAGTACAAGTGACACCTTCAGGTAATCTTTCAAGTTGTGAGAGAGAATAAGCTTTTTCTTAATCAAAAGAAAAGTGATTTTTTTCTACAAGAGATTCAATAGTTAGTTCACATTATCTCTCAAGTGGTATCCGTATGGATCCATCAAAGTTGGAGGTAATAAAAGCATGGCCTAATCCAAGAAATCTACATGAGCTAAGAAGCTTTATTGGTATTTGTGCATACTATAGACGCTGTGAACAGGATGGAAACACACACATTGCCTCTATAATGACCCGACACACACTCTTGGGATGATATACACACACACTATGGGGCACCACTCGGCTTACACAATCCACATGGTCGAGACAGGGAACACACCGATGGAGTGAGAGGAGAGAGACTACCCATTTACCCACTCCACACAGAGAGAGAGACACACACACACACCCAAAAACTCAGCTCAAAAGAGGAGAATTTCTGATGTTTAGATACAATTGAGCTTGGGCCAACACCAATGGGGCAAATAGCTCACAAAATATAGGTAAAATATGCTAGATACAGTCACAAATTGGAGCAGAAGCTTCGCTCATAGGAGAAACTTACACAGCCAAAACAATAGAAAAATAGTGAGGAATTTGGAAGAATGGACAATGCTATCGCTTCCGAAACAGCCCAAAACCCCAGTCTACAATGTCAAAGTGCTCAAATCCGACCTCAGATGAGCAGTTTATGGCCAAAACAGGCTCCAAAAACAACAAAAACACAGTTGCAACTGTTCCTCCTCTTCTCTCCCCGTTTTTCTGGTCTTCTCTCAGTTTGTTCAGTTCCCACACTTAGCTTTATTACTTGGGCACCCTTGGCCTTTTAGTTGACCTCAAACGGACCCCGAACATGCCAAAAACTGGCCTCACAGTGTATAGTTGTCACCTTTTTGCATCATCCGCACACCTGACACTCAACTTTTTCCAATAATGCATCTCGCAACCATGTGAAGTGGCCCCAAAATATGGTCCTCATGATGACCTTTCTGCATAATTATCACAAGAAAACACCCACGTTGTGTTCGTACTTATCCACGTGCAAATATTGACCCCATTCGACGTCCTAACGCCACTAGATGCCATCTGACGCACCTGCTTACCTCATGTCGTCGGCCTGTGGATAGCTTCCTCGAGAAGTTTTACGCACTACCAACTCCTCATTATTATAGAAAAAACACATTGGTACTGGTGATAGTGAAAATCGATGCACTATGTATAGGATGTCCTACCTGTACACATGAGGGCCCCACGTAACCACCTGGCTCTGGAAAATGGGCAATCCTTTATTCGATGCACCATGCATGTGTATGTATATATGCACAATCCCTTGCTCCAAAAAACTTGTGACATAATTTGCCCATCCCCTAGCCTGCTAGATCATTCATGATCAATAGCAGCAAAAAGAGATATGAGACTCGCCGCGTCACAGGTCTCCTCATCCCTCACCAATATTGCTTGCTCCACAGACAGCTCATCTTGCTCCACCATCATTAACCTGGCATGATACAATTTAAGACGCAATCCATTAACCCTTGACTTATGTAAAATCCCATCCAAGTTAGCCAACTGATATGTACCATTCGGAAAACGCTCCACTACCTTGAAAGGGCCTTCCCACTTAATTTGAAACTTGTTTTGGAAGGTGTTGTCTAGCTTACTGTTGTAGCGTAAAACCAAGTCATGTTTCTTGATAACCTTGCTTTTGACCTTTTCATTTATCTTTGCTAAAGCCTTATCTTGCATCTGCCCATAATGTTCCAATGCGCTCATCCTATCCAGCTGAACCTCTTGTAACTGTAAGAGCCTCTCTTTGAATGCATCACTAGGCAGCCCAAGCAACTTCTCTAGCATCTTTACTGCAGGCAACTCTACCTCCACAGGCAATAGTGCTTCCTTTCCATACACCAAATGAAAGGGAGTAAACCCTGTACCTGTCTTCACCAAAGTACGATAAGCCCATAATGCACTAGGCAATTCCAAATCCTAATTCTTTCCTTGGTGCTCTGTCACTTTTGAAAGAATTTGTACCAACTCACCATTGAATCTTTCATTTAAGCCATTACACTGCGGGTAATAAGGAGTGGCGCTGGTGCACTAATCTTCATCTTTGCACATAAAAAGTCTAGCAGTTTAGCTCTAAATCCTGGCCCCTTATCTGAAAGTAGCTTCAATGGCACCCCAAACTTGCAACATATTTCATCATACACAAATTTTGCCACATCCTTTGCAGTGATTTGTTTCACTGCTATAGACTTCGCCCATCTAGAGAGATAGCCCACTGCAGTCAAAATATAGCTTTTACCCCTGCTTGTGATAGGTAATGGGCCTATTGCATCAATCCCCCACTTTTCAAACACATCATAGGCCATAATGGTTTTTGTACCTCTGGCTTCAACACTCTCTTTCCAAATGCTTGACACCTATTACAAGACCTACACCAATGGTGAACGTCCTTGTGCAAACTAGGCCATACATACCCCTCTTGCAAGATCTTATGCAAGGTGATCTTTAGAGCAAAATGGCCGCCACAAGCATCTTCATGATTCTCTTCCAACACTCTATAAAGCTCCTCCCGCCAAGGTACACGTCTCAACACGAGATCAACCCCTTTCATGTATAAGACATCACCAAGCAATTTGTACCTGTATGCTCTACGCACAAAACCATACTTCTTAGACTTTTGAATGTCCTTCAGAATGATTCCTGTTAGCAAAAACTCCTCTTCTTGAGCCAAACTTTCTCGGCCATGATAAAGGGGTAAATTGGTCCTCAACACAAATAGCTCCCCAATCATACTTTGAGCTGCTTCATGTGCCTCTCCATTTAGAGCACGTTCAATGTATCTGATGCTCCATGCTTCAAAAATTTTCACAGGCCTTTAATTTTGAAACACATTTCCTTCAATGAGGTGTTCTTTCTCTTCCACACACCCAACACTTGCTTCACAACTAATGAGTGGCATAAAATGGTAACCATCTTTTTGCAACATTTCTCAGCCTACTCAATGTCCTCTTCCTCATATGTGTATATATTTTTCTACGCTATTAAGTTATCTAGAGTAAATTTCCTCTCTTCGTTTAACCTTTGTGGCGACACATACATTGTACTCTTCCCAAGAATGTCACCTTAGTAATATATTTATATTACCACCCTTTTCTTCTTGCTTTGTAAATAAAAGTAAGCATACAATAACCAACTATATACCCCCAAACTTTCTTACCTCTTGTGAATTAGTAGTAGAAAAATAATATATCGATCTTCCACCCCTTATAGATAAATTCCCATGGAAATCAACTCTCCACTTGTCTTTACCAAAGATTATGGTCCCTCTCTACAAGTCTTCTATTCCCCCTACATAGGTGGCCCAATATCTCTTAAGAATATACATATAGTTTCTCTCCTTTCAAAAATACTCCAATTGTATATTATTTTCACAAGCAAATAATATTGGGCCCTCCTCTATTTATTTAAGCATCATAGCCTTTTGAAAAAGCATGATTCCCCTTGGATGCATACAAGCAAAGGGCCCATACAAGAAGACTTTGAAGCAAAAGGTTCCCTAGCCTAGTGTGGACCTTCCAAACCAAATTCCTTGGTGCATGAGCGTGAAGAATAGTCCAAATTCATATCAAACATGTTGAGAAGGTCAATTTTTCCTTTTGAAGCATGTCATTCCGAGCTACAGGTAAAAAGTTATGGTCAAAATAGTGTAAATCTGTCAGATTCGCAGCAAAAGGGAACTGTAAATCAAGTAATCAAGAGAGTGAGATCTTATTTTTCCCCTACTCATCTTCTAGAAGAGCAATGAGTGTTCAAGGTCACTTGCATGTGATGGGACCAACCTAAAGATGCTTTCTAAATGCCAAGACAGACAAGTTGAGATACCCCGCAGGAGCCACCCGTAGGGCCTCATGGTGGGGCCCACCTACATTATGCACCCCTATGGAGCCTTCACGGTCTAAAATGATATTTTTGGTGAATAAATAGTCCCTTTTATGTCCAATATTCAATGAATGGTCAAAGGACACTTAATTAGGTCTAATCACTTACTCTAATTAAGTGTAGCATAATCCCACTCCTACACAACTATAAATAGCCCCCCTTGGAGAGACTCAAGGACACACACACACCTATATTTTCAACTTCATGTTGTTTCTTGATCAATAGTAGAGAAAACCCCAACTCTCCCTCTTTCACATCCTCCCTCCTAACCTTCCTCTTTGGAGGAAGTGCAACTCTATTCTCCACTCTTTCCATTCTACAATCTCTTACTCCATCAACCCAATAAATCATTTGTAGCACCTCAATAACTTGTAAATACATCATGATCTCTCTCACGGTTATGTTAATGATCATGAAATCATCTTCAAAACTTTCAAGTGTCGCAATTCGTGATGGTTAGCAAGCGTCGGTTCTCCCCTTAAAAGGTGTGCGAGAAATCAAGTAAGTGTTCTATTCTCAATTTACCATTGGTTTGTTTCTCCACACTTATTCAATTGGTCTAAAGAAATTTCTCACTCCAACTCTCTTTTGCTTCATTACATATGCATGTGGCTACCTCTCATGGTGATTTTATTTGTGTCACGGCATTGCATAGATGGAGATGAGCTCTCTATGCAAAGTGTGTTAGTTTGATGTAAGTGATTCTCTTGTGTGTTTTGAGAGGCAAGTCTTGTGAGCATGATTTTTTTGATGAGTGCTTGAGAGAGGAAGAGTTTGGATGTATTATGGGTATTCTTATGGGGAGAAGGTGAATGCTATTCCACAAATTGCATATTTCATTTTGATGCATGGCATTGGGTTGCATAATCGTTGATGGTGTTCAAGTGTCCAAAGTGTATATAGAGTAAAGGGGTTTTCAAAGTGTGTTGCTTGAGTGGGTGAGTGCAAGTGTCATTTTGACTGGTTTCCTTCTCCACTCCCAAAAGAAGGTGGTGCCCCAAGTAGTGTGCGTACCTCTTTACGAACATTTTGTGAGGGTAGGCCCATTGGTTTGGGTTTAGAGGCCAGGCCCCATTTCAAAAAACTCGCCCTCACTAACAAGGCATCTCCTTTTATGCTCAACCTTCTAACCCCTTGCTTCAAATAAATGTGTAATCTGGCTTCCAAGGTAGCATATTCAACCTCCTTGTTACTATGAGCATCCAATTTGAATCCTCTCTTGCATACTAGCTTCCCCTCTAGATCATAAAGTGCTATACCCCCTGAAGCCGCATCATGTCTTTTTCTGTATGAGCCATCAAAGAACAAAACATGTGCATTGCTGATCTGTGGAACTTCTTCAACTACCTTTCTCACCACCTCTTCCTTAAGAAGAAGGGGATTCTCCTTGTAAGTCAACAAATCAGCTAGGGTAGCTCTTGTACTGTCTTCCACTAGAAAAGAGAACTCAAACTCTTGCAGCTCAATTACCCATTTCTTGACCACATTTGACATGTTAGTGCCATTAATTAACTGTGGCAAAAAGGCATAACTCGTCAAGAAAACAAAAGGTCGTGGTATCAAGTAATGACGAAATCGTCGATAAGAAAATATTACACTGGCCATCACTAGCTCTACTTCCGAGAATTTTCTCTCTGCTACCAACTTCGCTCGACTCGCACAATACACTGGCCTCATATAATGGCTGCCCTTCCCCTTTTGCAATAGCATGACTCCAATGGCATCATCCCCTACTGATGGATTTACATAAAACACTTTTTCCCAATCAGGAGCCTGCATGGCTGACAAACCCCCTAACACCTCTTTCACCTCTTGAAACACTTCTTCACACTTGTCATCCCATTGCAATGGATCATGCTTTGCCACTTGTTGTAATGGATAAAGGAGATGTGAAGACAATGGAATAAACCGTGCCATGTACTTCACTTTGTGTATAAAGGTTGCCAATTTCTTTGTACTCGTAGGTGATGGAAGAAGAATAATAGAATTAACCTTGTCTGGATCAGCCTCAATGCCATTTTTTGACACCATATGGCCCAATAACTTCACCCTTGGTTGTGCTAGGTGACATTTCTTTGGATTAAGTTGTCCTCCATATTCATCATATCGAGCCAATACCATCTGCAACTTCTCATGGTGTTCAACCCTACTGCTGTAGACACAGAAGTTGTCCATAAAAGCCTTGACACAACTACCAATGAATGGTTCCAATACCCAATTTTCTCTCTCTTGATAGAAAGATGGTCCATTTGACAACCCAAATGGCAATACCGTGTAGCAATAGCAGCCCCATGGCGTAATAAAAATTGTCTTTGTGCGGTCTTTAAGAGAAATCTTCAATTGAAAATAGCCTGAGAAACCATCACACACACTGTACCTCTCATAACCACTGAATCCAAGATCTGATCATTGAAAGGAAGAGGATATGGGTTCTTCTTAGTGGTTGCATTTAGGGTTTAAAATCTACACAAATCCTCCACTTTCCATCCTTCTTTGGACTGACTACTACTGGACTCACCCATTCTGTGGTCTCCACAGGGACTATGAACCTTGCCTTCAATAACTTGTCCACCTCTTCCCGCAAGGCTTCCATTTGCTCTTGACCCATCCTTCTTAGCCTTTTCCGCACTGGCTTAGCACCTTCTTTCAGCTCTATATGCATCTCTTTGCCCTTGAATCCTCTGATCTCTTCATATGAAGTAATGAACAAATATGGAAAACTAGCCAGCATGTGTAAATAGATCTCCTTCTCCATAGTTGAGAGGTCTCCACTGATCATTTGTGTCATCAATTCCTGCTTCTTTGAAAATTCAACCTTGGTTTGCATTAGCCCTTCAATCACTTCATCAGGCCCTTCACTTTCATCTTCAACCTCATTTGCAAATGCGACTAAACCAGATTCTTGGATTTCTTTGTCCATCAAAATAAATGCAACATCAGCATCGTCATCACTGCTGGTAGTACTATCATTGTCCTCATTAGTCACTGTGGAATAGTCTTCATTACTAGACTCATCTTCATCCTCATAAAGTTCCTCCAATCGTTTCCTTGTGTCCATATTAAATAGCTTCTTGGCACCTGTTGAGTAGCTTTAAATGGTAACCTTGCATTTGCACTACATTTCTACTCAAATGTATACATTTTTCATCAAAGTTTTAACCTAGTGTTCATTCTCTCTTTCCATAAAAGCCTTTTTCCATACAAACACCTTACCCTTCTTAGATCTTTATGCATTTACATCATATTTCTCTCTTCAGGCTAAATGTAAATAGTAAACTTAATTCTACTCTCCTAGTTTTTTTACTGCACATTCTTTTAACTAATTACCTTTACTAATTTAAATAGCTATCTACATCCCATAATTTGTAAATAAATAGTTTATGGGCACTTATCTTACCCATCTTCTCTCAAGGGTAGGGTTAACCTTGTAGGCCTTCCCTTCCCCACCACTATGTGACCCAACTCTTGGATCATTTACTTGTGTTGGTCAACAAATCTTAAATATAATGTATATCCCCAATAAATCAAACTTTATTGGAGCCTACCTCATTTGTTTAAGGTGGATTCTCTTTTGAAAAAGCATGCTACACCTTGGATGCATGCTAAAGGGCCCCCTACAAGGAGACTTGGTTCAAAAGGTGTTTTGGATGCATCTTGAACGCCTTAGCTCGTGGGTATACTTGAGGAACACTCCAAAATCATCTTAAACACTTTGAGAAGGTAAAATTTGCCTTTTACAGCACCCAATTCTGAGTTACAGGCTGAAAGTTATGGTGAAAACAAGGTGCTGCGGACACTATTACTGCAGGTCAAAGTTACAATAAGGTAAACCACAAAGGTGAAAAGTTTTCTTGACTCCTCCAACATTTTAAAATACCAATGGGGAGTTAAAAACCACTTGCATATGGAGGGGTCGGCTCAAGATACTTCCAGAGACACAACAAACAGGATGGGGACACTCTGCAGGAGCCACTGGAGGGACATCATGGTGGGGCCCACATACATTATCAACCCTTATGGAGCCTCCATGACTTAAAAGGCTATTTTTCATGAAAAAATAAGTCCCTTATTTGCATAATTGAAGGAATGGTCAAAAGGAAACCTAACTATGGTTAATAACCTACCCTAGTCAAGTTTAACCTAACCCAAGGTCTTGTACAGCTATAAAAAGGCCCTTTGGCAAGCACAAAAATATACACACCTACTCCATTTCTGCAAATAATCTCCTCTAAGGTTAGGGAAGCCCTAATCTCTCTCTCCTCTTGTCTCCCTATCCATTTCCTAAGCTCGCTATCATAAGCGACACCATAGAGAGAGCATCAATATGCTATTGCTACCATCTCTTGCAAACATTTCTCTTACCATACTCATCCCTAAATAAGGATTTTAGATTCTATATGAGAGCAAGGATATCAAGTTCAATGATCTATCTCATGGTTTGATCAACAAATTGTTGCAATTGGGGTGTCGTCGTCACACTTTTGCTCTAAACGCATGTAAAATTGGTAAGCATATCTTGGCAGCTTCTCATATTTTGTGCTCATTGGGTTGCTTGTTTGTTGAGAAAGTTTTTGTGCACCATGGTGTCTATTTTCTTGGCTTATCTCCTTATGTTGTGTGTAAGTAAGTCTTGGGGCTGCATAGATGGAGAAGAGCTCTCTATGCATGCCGCCTTATGTGTGTAAGTAGTCTCTTCTTTTGGGAAAGGAAAGGAGTTGTCAAGTATTTGTGCATTATGGTGTTTTGAGTTTTGAGGTTTTGTGCTTGCTTTTCTTAGAAGTATATGAGCACTAATCTGGTGAAGGTCAATCTTTGCATGTGAGTTTGTGCAGTGTTCAAAGGGATTGCTAAAGGAGTGTGTGTTGAATGGTTGAAGGGCATTTTGTGTTGAAGCACATAAGGAAGGTGTGAGTGTGTGTGCGTGTTGTATATGGTTTGTTTTGGTTTCCTTCTTTCTCCATAAAAGAGGGTGGTGCCCCTAAGAAATATGCGTGTGTAGGGTCTCACGAAGTGGTTGTCTGGTGGGAGCCTTGAGTTGAGCCCCATCCCAAAAAATCCGCTCTCATAAAAGTGGTGCCCCCATTGCGGAACTTTCCTAATTGCCTTCTATTCTCCTCATGAACAATAGAGTTGCACCATATGCTTTTCATTTTTCACAACGCATCAGAATTAACATTTGTGTAGATCGCAATTTTTTTTACCAACAATGCATTGTTTTTATGTTTGGAGCAGAAAGACTTGGTGAAATCTTGGCATCTCCAAATCCCATCATTCTTCCATTCATTAATTATGATGATTCATTTGATGTCCATGTTTTTATTTTGTTTTGAGGCAGAGACAAGAGGCGCTTAGATAGCGATCCACTCAAAGGAAACTTTCTTCAAGAGAAAGAAAAAGGAGAACACATTGTCACATGAACCAACCTGGAGCTGCTTCTCCTTTTACACCCATAGCTCGTCAATCTGTGCACATCATAATTGCTACAAAATTTAGATTTCAAGCAACCATTAGGAGAATTTTTGGACCCACTCGCCTTAATGAAATTAATGCCTCAATCAACCCTTTTATTTTGCCTATGATAAATTATGAACTAACCCTTGATGTATATATTTTCATTTTGATGTGATCACTCATCATAGTCAAAACTTTGTGGTACACAAGCCTCCTTGTATTGTAAAAATGTCAAGCACTTTTCCTACCTTTCATTCTAAAAATGGTGAGGATGCACAAGAATATCTGGATAATTTAGAGATGGCACACCTCATCTCTGTTAAAGATCAAGAAGAGGTAAAGCTGCGTGCTTTTCCACTCGTTCTCAAAGGGGAGGCTAAGGTATGGTACAAGGCCTTGCAACCTCAAAACAAAACCAATTGGGAGAGGCTACGTGCAATTTTTCTTTCCAAATTTGGGCAAGGAGATACTCCAGAGGGTCTTTGGAAGTGTCTACTTCAACATAAACAGGTATTCCTTGAAGACTACCCATCTTATGAGGCCGTTTTCCTTAACCTATGGGATAGATGGGAGGCTACCTTACAAAACCAAGGTGGTGCACCAAACTTTCTAAAGAAAGATAGGTTCATGACTGGCTTGTATCCAATTTTGAAGACCAAGGTAGAGTTAAAATTCCCATCAACATTTGAGGAAGCACGTGAGGTGGCCATGGTCAAATTCAAGAAGTTGAATTTTCAAGCACATAGAACAAGGGACCTAAATGAAGTCATTGAGAGGGATTCTTCACCAAGCATGGGAGCACAAGTTAGGGGCTCTCTTGCCCAAACTTCACAAATAGGGGAAGGATCACAACAAGAGATCTTGCAAAGATTAACTCAACAACTAGAGAGTCTCACCTTGAATCTAGTGCAGGGCCTACCCCAACAACGACAACCAAGAGAAGGGAATCGCAATCAACGACGTCAAGCACAAGAGTTGAGATGCTGGAATTGCAACGAAGTTGGTCATGGCATGTATAATTGCCCTCACCCTCAAAGGCTTCCAGGGGACATATACCCTCCTAGAACCCCTCCGCTCATGGTGCAACAAGAGCATGCTCAAGCCCCGCAAATTCTTCGTCGACCACCACCACCTCCAATGGCAAAAATCCCTCCTGTCCCACCAGTGGAGGAAGAGAGAGGAGTAAACGTCATAAAGCTGGAAGAGGAGATAGAGGTGAGCCCTATACATTTTGATGTTATGCTAGCAGAAAAGCACACAAGAGCACACAACAAGGATGAAGACACAAGGAATGAAGAGTCAGAACATGCAAGGAAGGAGAGGAAGAAAAAGTCAAAGAAGGAGGAAGGAGGCAAGAAGCAGAGGTCAAGGCGAAGGGAGATCGGCATCAACGATTTTCCATTAGGAAAGAATATGGAACCCTACAACATCTTAGAAGATTTGAAAACTCAAAAGCCCAATATTTCTTGGCCTCAACTCCTACATCTATCACCCAAGGTAAGAAAGCACTGGTCCAAACTTGTAAGCACAAGACTCCCAAGAAAGAAAGAAAAGGTGACAGTAAAGGCATTGACTTCAAAGCCACAACAAGATGTGGAACCTATTGTAGATGCTTATGTAAGGGGTAGGAAGGTATCCAATGTGTATGTTGATGGTGGAGCACAAATGTGTGTGATCACGGAAAGAGCCATGAATAGACTAGGGCTTGAAATCACTAAATCCTCTAATTGTCAAGCTAGGCTGGCCAACAATGCAAGTGTGAAGTGCCTAGGGATCATCGAGAATGTAAAAGTTTCTGTATGTAATATAGATGCACGTGTGGACATGTATGTTATGCCAGCCAAGGGGGAGGGCTATCCCATCATCCTAGGGAGGCCTTGGCTCATTGCTGTGAATGCAGATCAAAACTGGGGACGAGGACAATTGATTCTCAAAAAGGGGCAACATGTAGTATACGATTGGCATGAAGGAAAGCAGCTCGACATCAACTATGAGACCACGGCTGATGAAGAAAGTGAAGAGAGTTTTGGCTCAAGCGACAAGGAAAGTTCAACCACTACATCCAATAGCGAAGAAGAATCATCTTTGGAGGTAATGGGAATCATCCTCAACACATCAAAAATGTTAGGAAATAAGACGTAGCTAAATAGATAATTGAGTAGATTACTTAATGGAGAGAGACAGATTTATATACACGAGATTATAGAGTAGAGAGAGAGAGAGAGAGAGAGAGAGAGAGAGAGAGAGAGAGAGAGAGAGAGAGAGAGAGAGAGAGAGAGAGAGTACACACGATATACGTGGTTCACCCAATGTGGGCTACGTCCACGGGAAAGCAACCACTCAATGGCTTTAGTACTTCAAAACAAGAAGTAGTTTACAAAGGATTATACCCTTAATGGAGCTCCCGCCTTGCTTCACTCTCACCACCTCACACTCACCTTGTTGCATCAACTTCACACTATGAAATGTGTGTAGAAATGGCCTCCTTTTATAGGCCAAAATGGCTGCCCTCTCTTACGAGAGACAGCCATGTGTAGCCGCCCTTGTGCGAATAAGTCCAAATCGGACCCTCCAATCCGCCCATGTGTGGCCTCCCTTGAGAAGACAAGTCCGCTTTTGAATTCAGCCACCAGACATTGAATTCGGCCACCAGACATTGAATTCGGCCACCGGCCACCGGCCATTGACTTCCGACCACCGGCCATCGGCCATTGACAACCGGCCACCGGCCAACCGACCGGTTGTTTTCCGACCACTTTCCGGCCGCCGTCCGGCCATGATATTCCGGCGAAAAAGAATATTCCGGCGGCCATAAAGTTGCCCCTGATTCTTGTGCGTGAAAACTTTGGTTTCCGGTGAGTGATTTTCCTTCACGCACGATGGCTTCTCCTCATAATGGGGGCCTTACAAATGTGCGCTTTTACCACAGAAAATTACAAGGGTAAATCAGGCTCCATACATAACAATCTCCCACTTGGAGACTGATCTCCAAACCAAACCTGTGACTGCTTTCCATTCTGGCTTCTTATCCTTGAATGCCGATTGAAGATGAGCAAAAGCTCAACTTCTCCTTGTTGACCACCTTTGTAAACATGTCTGCAGGATTTTCACTTGTATGCACCTTTCCTAGCTTTAGTTGTCCCTCTTCCAAAAGAGTGCGTATGAAGTGATATCTCACCTCAATGTGCTTTGTCCTTGAATGAAAGGCTTAGTTCTTCGCAAGATGGATAGCGCTTTGGCTATCACTGTACAAGACACAATTGTCTTGTTTGAATCCAAGCTCTTCTAAGAATCTGTGAAGCCACATAATTTCTTTGCTTGCCTCCGTAATTGCTACATACTCTGCTTCCGTGGTAGAAAGTGAAACCACTTTCTGCAGCTTTGAAGCCCAGCTTACTGCTGTGCCTCCAACCCTGAACACATAGCCAATAGTGCTCCTTCGAGTATCTTTGTCACCTGCCATATTTGCATCAGCATACCCTTCTAGAAAAATATCAGTTCCTCCAAAATACAAAGCATTTGTTGTTGTCCCTTTTAGATACCTAAGTATCCACTTCACAGCTTGCCAATGCTCTTTACCTGGGTTGTCCATGAACCTACTCACAACTCCCACTGCATGTGAAATGTCTGGCCTTGTCCAGACCATAGCATACATTAGAGAACCTACCGCTGCAGCATATGGAACTTTAGACATATAGGCTATCTCCTCTTGTGTCTTTGGACACATATCCTTCGTTAGTTTAAAATGACCAGCCAAAGGTGTAGAAACTGGTTTTGCATTTTGCATTGCAAACCTTTCTAGTACCTTCTTGATGTAATCTTCTTGAGATAGCTTTATTGTCTTCTTCGTCCTGTCCCTTGATATTTTCATACCAAGTATCCTCTTTGCAGCACCTAAATATTTCATTGAAAAAGATTTGGACAGCTCCTCTTTTAGGTCTTTGATGTCCTGCATGTTAGCACTTGCAATCAACATGTCATCAACATACAACATTAGGATGATGAATTTCCCATCTCCGAAATTCTTTGTGTAGACGCAGTGATCCGAGTTGCATCTTGTGAATCCATGATCCAACATCCATCGATCAAACTTCAAGTACCATTGTCTTGATGCTTGCTTTAAACCATACAAGCTCTTCTTTAATCTGCAAACCATTTTCTCCTTACCTTTTACTTCATACCCCTTTGGTTGAAGCATGTAGATTTCCTCCTCTAAGTCACCGTGAGGGAATGCCGTATTTACATCCATTTGCTCGAGATTTAGATCATGAGCAGCCACAAGGCTTAAGACAAGCCTAATTGAGTTCATTTTTACAACAAGAGAAAATATTTCATTGAAGTCAATACGTTTCTTTTGAGAAAAACCTTTTACCACAAGCCTAGACTTGTACCTTTTCCTCCCACCTTCTTCTTCCTTTAGCTTGTACACCCATTCGTTTTGAAGTGCCCGCTTACCTTTAGGCAACTCAACCAACTCCCATGTTTGGTTGCGATGTAGTGAGTCCATCTCCACTTGCATGCTCTTCGTCCATTCTTCTTTGGATTCATGTTGCATAGCTTCTTCATATGATTCCGGCTCTCCAGAATCTGAGATCAAGAGATGGTTGAGGGAAGGAACAAACCTTTCTGGAGGTCTACTTTCTCTTGTAGATCTTTGGGGAATAGGTTGAGGCTCCTCATTTGGTTGACGTTGTTGCACATTGTCACCGTTTGCAGTCCTTGAGTCTTCACCGTCCTCAAGCTCCATGTACTCATCACCTGTTTCTTTTGTTTTTTTTCTTTCCAAGTAATCTTTGTACATATTTGGTTCGTTAAAAATTACATCCCTACTCCTTAAGATTTTACCATCTTCAAGATTCCATAGGCGATACCCAAAGTCTCCTTCTCCATAGCCAATGAAGAAACACTTTTTGGACTTTGCATCTAACTTTGATCTTAGGCTTCTATCTATGTGCATGAAAGCCTCACACCCAAACACTTTGAGAAATGCATAATTCACCGGTTTACCTGTCCATGCCTCTTCTGGAACTCCCCCTTCCAATTCCGTTGAGGGTGTCCGATTGATTAAGTACACAGATGTACTTACAGCTTCCGCCCAAAGCTGAAGCGGTAGACCTGCATGTAGCCGCATGCTTCGTGCTCGTTCCATGATTGTCCTGTTCATCCTTTCCAAAATCCCATTTTGTTGAGGTGTCCTTGGGGTTGTACTTTGCCTCCGAATGCCATTGCTAGCACAAAAGCTTTCAAAAGCTTGGCTGCAATATTCGCCTCCATTGTCGGATCTGAGGCATTTAACCTTGGTACCTGTTTCATTCTCCACAAAGGCTTTCCACCTTTGAAATATGGAAAATACATCAGATTTATTCTTCATGACATAAACCCATGTTTTTCTAGTCGCATCGTCTATGAATGTTACATAGTACAATGAGCCACCAAGTGATGGTGTACTTGCAGGACCCCAAACATCAGAATGAACCAACTCAAGTTTTTTATTTTTTCTTTCATTTCCTGATTTTTGAAATTTTACCCTCTTTTGTTTACCATAAACACAATCTTCACAAAACTCTAAGTCCACTTCTTTCAAACCTGGTAGAAGCTTCTTTGTTTGAAGGATTTGCATTCGTTTGGCACTCATATGCCCAAGTCGGTAGTGCCACACCGCACTGTCAACTTCTGTAGTTGCTGCACAAGCTGAAGGTTGCGTGCTAACAGTACACAAGTAAAGTGTACCGACTTTTTCACCCTTGGCAACCACCAAAGATCCCTTTGAGATCTTCCACCGTTTGTTTCCGAATGCAATGTTGTGACCTTCATCGTCCAATTGTCGTGTAGAGATCAAATTTTTGCGAAGAGGAGGAACGTGCCTAACATCTTTAAGCTTCCATTCATTTCCGTTAGCAGTTTTGACAGAAACTGTACCTTTGCCGACAATCTCACAAGCTTCATCATCTCCCAAGTATACATACCCAAAATTACCTTTGGTGTAGTCTTGGAAATGTTGCTTGTGTGGTGTCGCATGGAATGAAGCCCCGAAATCTACTATCCAGGAATTAGACACATTGTCTAATGAGAGAATTAGAGCATATTGCTCTACTTTACCTGCCACATTGGCCTCCGATGTTGGCTTGTTGTCTTGAGACTCTGTCTCCTTCTTCTTCTTTTCGACCAGCAATCCTTCTTGACGTGGCCCTTCTTGCCGCAGTTCCAACATTCAAGAACTGACTTTGTGCGTGACTTGCTCCGCCTTGAGCGATCACGACCCTTTTGGTTTTTGAACCTCTCCTTAGGCCTTCCTCTTGTTTCCACTGATAGTGTAGCACTTGATGATTCTCCTGTGCTTCTCCTTCGCATTTCCTCGCTTAGGAGAACACCCACAACATCATCAAACTTAAGAGTATTTGTGACAGAGATAGAATTACTTACAGCCATCACAAGGCTGTCCCAACTATCCGGTAGAGATGATAGTATAAGGAGAGCTCGCACTTCGTCATCGAAATTTATTTTCACTGATCGAAGTTGACTTATGTTTGTGTTAAAGTCATTTAGGTGTTCTGCAACTGAACCATTCTCTGCCATCTTTAGATTGAACAAGCGCTTCATAAGAAATACCTTATTGGATGCCGATGGTTTCTTGTAGAAGTCGTCAAGTGACTTCATCAAGTCCTCCGTGGTCTTCATCTCCGAAACATTGAAGGCCATCGTTGACGCCAAGCTTAACCGGATTGTTCCCAGTGCCTTTCGATCAAGGACAATCCATGCTTCATCTGCCATCGTTGCGGGCTTCTTCGCAAGACCGCCCAGTGGCAAATAGAGGTCCTTTTGGTAGAGATAGTCTTCAATCTGCATCTTCCAATGTTGGTATTTTTTGCCGTTGAACTTCTCAATCTTGAGCTTCCCTTCCTCCGCCATAACTCCCACTCAATTCAAGGAATCCTTTCCTTGAGATAATTTAGCTACGAGCAAACCTTGCTCTGATACCAATTGTTAGGAAATAAGACGTAGCTAAATAGATAATTGAGTAGATTACTTAATGGAGAGAGACAGATTTATATACACGAGATTATAGAGTAGAGAGAGAGAGAGAGAGAGAGAGAGAGAGAGAGAGAGAGAGAGAGAGAGTACACACGATATACGTGGTTCACCCAATGTGGGCTACGTCCACGGGAAAGCAGCCACTCAATGGCTTTAGTACTTCAAAACAAGAAGTAGTTTACAAAGGGATTATACCCTTAATGGAGCTCCCGCCTTGCTTCACTCTCACCACCTCACACTCACCTTGTTGCATCAACTTCACACTATGAAATGTGTGTAGAAATGGCCTCCTTTTATAGGCCAAAATGGCTGCCCTCTCTTATGAGAGACAGCCATGTGTAGCCGCCCTTGTGCGAATAAGTCCAAATCGGACCCTCCAATCCGCCCATGTGTGGCCGCCCTTGAGAAGACAAGTCCGCTTTTGAATTCGGCCACCGGCCATTGAATTCGGCCACCGGCCAACGGCCATTGACTTCCGACCACCGGCCATTGACTACCGGCCATGGCCAACCGACCGGTTGTTTCCCGACCACTTTCTGGCTGCCGTCCGGCCATAATATTCCGACGAAAAAGAATATTCCGGCGGAAAAAAGTCTCGGGGGCCTCTGTCCCCGAGGCCTTTAAAGTTGCCCCTGATTCTTGTCCGTGAAAATTTTGGTTTCCGGTGAGTGATTTTCCTTCACGCACGATGGCTTCTCCTCATAATGGGGGCCTTACAAATGTGCGCTTTTACCACAGAAAATTACAAGGGTAAATCTGGCTCCATACTTAACAAAAAACTCCATCAATAGAGGTTGACCCAACAAAGGAGCAAACAAAGGATGACAAAGGTGACCACAAGCACTTTGAAGACTTTGAGAGGATGCTTGCAAAAGATGTTACCCCTGAGGAGAAGCGGTCCTACATCGATATGCTCAAGAGGTATCCAAATTTGTTTATCAGTGATTACTCACAAATTAGAGGTGTGGATGTTATAGAGCATGGCATAGAATTAAAACCAAGTACTAAACCTGTGGCTCAAAAGCTAAGGCGCCTAGGAAAAATACAGCAAGAGGCACTTTTGACAGAGGTTAACCGACTCCTCAAAGCTGGTTTCATTTACCCTGTGTCTAACTCTGAGTGGGTGTCCCCAATTGTAGTAACCCTAAAAAGAACAGAAAATGGAGGGTCTGTGTTGACTAGAAACCGCTCAATGCTGCAACAAAGAGGGATCATTTTCCTCTTCCTTTCCAAGATGAAATCTTAAACGAAGTAGCCGGCTATGAATGTTACACAGTGTGTGATGGGTATTCAGGGTATTTTCAAATCCGAATAGCAGAAGAAGATCAGTTAAAAACCACTTTCATCACACCTTGGGGTTGCTTTGCCTATAGAGTGATGCCATTTGGGCTCACAAATGCTCCTAGTACCTTTATAAGGTTTACAACTCTTGTCTTTCAGCCCTTCTTTGGAAAGTCAATTAGGGTTTTTATGGATGACTTCTGTATCTATAGTAGCCAAAGACTTCATTTCCAAAAAGTTGAGGAGGGGCTTAGGAGGCTTCATCAATTTGGGGGACAGCTTAATCCTGAGAAGTGTCACATTGCAGAGTCACAAGTGGTATTGCTAGGTCATGTGGTTTCTTTGCAAGGAATTCAAGTGGATCCATCAAAAGTAAATGCTCTCTTGTCACTACAACCACCAACGACAACCAAGGAGCTCATGACTTTCAACCACAAAGTAAGGTACATGTCTCGTTTCATTCACCTTCTAGCGGAAGCTATTGCACCTTTGCACAAGCTAGCAAACAAACCCACATTTGAATGGAGAGAGGAACACGAATTATGCTTTACTGAAGTAAAGGGTATTCTCAACTCTCTTCCAACAATAATGCCACCAAATCCAAAGGATACATATTACATCATGCCAAGTGTAGGAATGGAGGCCATCGGTGTAGTTCTCATGCAAAAACACCCAAAAACATGCTACATGAGGCCAGTATACTTTGCAAGCAAAGTCATGACCGCTGCAGAGAAGGGCTACACCGATATGGAGAAGGTGGTATTCACAATTATGTTTGCAGTAAGAAAGTTCCGATCATATCTCTTACCTGCACCATTTGTCATTCTCACCATGGAAAACAATTTACCATATGTTGTGCAGCACATGAGCCTCTCATCTAGGATAGCCAAATGGGTTCTAGAACTTCAAAAGTTTGAATACACTTTTCTTGTGGAAGATAGCACAAGGGCAGGTCTTGCAGACATTCTCACATACAAAGTGAGAGAAAGGAAAGAGTCACCAAAGGTAGGAGACAAAGCTACACCACAAAATAATGAGGAGGAGATGGACAATGAACACATTTTGTGCTTTAATGGAGCTTACCGACGACAACACGATCAGGCAGCAGGGGGGGTTCTTATTCTAAGTCCACAAAGGGAAGTTCTTGTTAAGAAAGGTATCACCTTGGAAAATGTTCATTCTAATAATGAGGCTAAGTATGTCACCTTAAAGTTGGGGCTTGAAGAATGCAGAAAACTTGGCATCGAAAGACTTATAATAAGAGGTGATTCCTTACTAGTTATTAGGCAAATCCAAGGGATATGGAATTGCAAGAATCCTACTCTCGTGGAGTGGCTTAGACAGGTGAAGGCTTTGATAAAGAACTTTGAAGCTACACAGGTACAACATGTTGTGAGAACTCTCAACAAGGAAGCAGATTATCTCGCCAATGAGAAACTTTAGATCATGGTGGGAGGTGTGAAGCTCTACGAACCAAATTACCAAGGCCAAGAGGAATTGAAGGACATCATATTTTTCCTCCAAACTGGTGAGTGCCCTAAACACTTGGATAAAGTGCAAAGGCATAGGTTGGCAAAAAAGGCAACTCCTTACCAACTCATAGGAGATGATCTGTATCATAAAGGGAAAGATTTGGTGCTAAGAAGGGTTCCCTCTGTTCAAGAAATAGAGAGAATCCTCTTTTCATGCCATGATGATGTCTGTGGGGGTCATTTTTCTCATGATATCACAAACAGGAAGATTTTGCAAGCAGGGTTTGTTTGGCCAAGTCTACACCGTGATGTCCAGCATTGGTGTAAGTCATGCAAAGGTTGTCAGATTGCTGGAAATCAACAACTCACTTACGAACCTCGAGTTCTAATTATTTCGTATGGTCCTTTTGAGAAGTGGGGTGTGGATGCAATAGGCCCCTTACCTCGCACATCTACCGGGAAGGTCTTCATCATTGTGGGAGTAGATTACATGACACGATGGGCGGAGGCAGCAAGTACAACACGAATTACAGCCGAGGAGGTATCAAAATTTATCTTTGATCACATATGCAGTATATTCGGCACACCATTAGAGATTTTGTCAGATCGTGGTCCAGGGTTTAGAGCAGAGCTCCTAGATAATCTTTTGGCAAAGTTAAAAGTCAAACATTTGCATTCTACACCTTACTACCCTCAGTGCAATGGGTTGGTTGAAAAGGTGAATGGAATGATATGTAAGATCATTTCTAAGCAGGTTGCAGATCGACCAAATTACTGGGATCGTCATTTGACCGCAGCTCTATGGGCATAAAGAACATCTTTCAAGGTATCCACTCAATTCACTCCTTTTCATTTGGTATATGGACAGGAGGCACTCCTTCCTATTGAGGTGGAGATTGCAAGCCTACGCATTCTCTCACGGGAGGCAAAGAGGCAAAAATAAGCTTTGCAGGAAAGAATTTTAGATCTTCAACGACTTGAGCTTGATAGAGAAGAGTCCATCAACTATTACATTGCCCAAGCCACAAGCCAAAGGGACAAAATCAACAAGAAGCTCAAGGGGAAAGGATTGAAGGAAGGTATGTTGGTTCTTCGCTATGATAACCGACTTGACAAAAAGTTTTTGCAACGATGGGAGGGACCTTTCATGATAAAAACAAATTTTGGGAATGGTAGTTACAGATTAGCATATTTATCAGGAAAACTCCACAAGACCAGAGTCAATGGATGGAGATTAAAGCCCTACTTTCAACGTATCAATCCGTTGATAGGAAGTCATCTACCTACATCGTATAAGCTCCAAATTGGCATGGCTCCCTTCGGCTTGTCAAATGCTCCACCTATTTTTAAAGCTTTGATATGCAAAGAAGAACCAGCCTTGGAATCTGAACATACCCAAGGCAACCCTCCCATCTCCGATTTATGGGATTGAGGTAATGAAAAGCAGGTCTAATGGAGTAAAAGAGTGCATATCACTCCTCCTTTTTTTGAAAAAATAAGAAAAAAAAAGAGAAAAAAAGAAAAAAAACTCTTTTGTTTCATCTAGGAGCATGAATGATCCTAGATGAAGGGGAAGGGCTAATATGAGTAGCGTTAAATGGTAACCTTGCATTTGCACTACATTTCTACTCAAATGTATACATTTTTTATCAAAGTTTTAACCTAGTGTTCATTCTCTCTTTCCGTAATAGCCTTTTTCCATACAAACACCTTACCCTTCTTAGATCTTTATGCATTTACATCATATTTCTCTCTTCATGCTAAATGTAAATAGTAAACTTAATTCTACTCTCCTAGTTTTTTTACTGCACATTCTTTTAACTAATTACCTTTACTAATTTAAATAGCTATCTACATCCCATAATTTGTAAATAAATAATTTATGGACACTTATCTTACCCATCTTCTCTCAAGGGTAGGGTTAACCTTGTAGGCCTTCCCTTCCCCACCACTATGTGACCCAACTCTTGGATCATTTACTTGTGTTGGTCAACAAATCTTAAATATAATGTATATCCCCAATAAATCAAACTTTATTGGAGCCTACCTCATTTGTTTAAGGTGGATTCTCTTTTGAAAAAGCATGCTACACCTTGGATGCATGCTAAAGGGCCCCCTACAAGGAGACTTGGTTCAAAAGGTGTTTTGGATGCATCTTGAACGCCTTAGCTCGTGGGTATACTTGAGGAACACTCCAAAATCCGCTTAAACACTTTGAGAAGGTCAATTTTTCCTTTTATAGCACCCAATTCTGAGTTACAGGCTGAAAGTTATGGTGAAAACAAGGTGCTGCGGACACTATTACTGCAGGTCAAAGTTACAATCAGGTAAACCACAAAGGTGAAAAGTTTTCTTGACTTCTCCAACATTTTAAAATACCAATGGGGAGTTAAAAACCACTTGCATGTAGAGGGGTCGGCTCAAGATACTTCCAGAGACACAACAAACAGGATGGGGACACTCTGCAGGAGCCACTGGAGGGACATCATGGTGGGGCCCACATACATTATCAACCCTTATGGAGCCTCCATGACTTAAAAGGCTATTTTTCATGAAAAAATAAGTCCCTTATTTGCATAATTGAAGGAATGGTCAAAAGGAAACCTAACTATGGTTAATAACCTACCCTAGTCAAGTTTAACCTAACCCAAGGTCTTGTACAGCTATAAAAAGGCCCTTTGGCAAGCACAAAAATATACACACCTACTCCATTTCTGCAAATAATCTCCTCTAAGGTTAGGGAAGCCCTAATCTCTCTCTCCTCTTGTCTCCCTATCCATTTCCTAAGCTCGCTATCATAAGCGACACCATAGAGAGAGCATCAATATGCTATTGCTACCATTCTCTTGCAAACATTTCTCTTACCATACTCATCCCTAAATAAGGATTTTAGATTCTATATGAGAGCAAGGATATCAAGTTCAATGATCTATCTCATGGTTTGATCAACAAATTGTTGCAATTGGGGTGTCGTCGTCACACTTTTGCTCTAAACGCATGTAAAATTGGTAAGCATATCTTGGCAGCTTCTCATATTTTGTGCTCATTGGGTTGCTTGTTTGTTGAGAAAGTTTTTGTGCACCATGGTGTCTATTTTCTTGGCTTATCTCCTTATGTTGTGTGTAAGTAAGTCTTGGGGCTGCATAGATGGAGAAGAGCTCTCTATGCATGCCGCCTTATGTGTGTAAGTAGTCTCTTCTTTTGGGAAAGGAAAGGAGTTGTCAAGTATTTGTGCATTATGGTGTTTTGAGTTTTGAGGTTTTGTGCTTGCTTTTCTTAGAAGTATATGAGCACTAATATGGTGAAGGTCAATCTTTGCATGTGAGTTTGTGCAGTGTTCAAAGGGATTGCTTAAGGAGTGTGTGTTGAATGGTTGAAGGGCATTTTGTGTTGAAGAACATAAGGAAGGTGTGAGTGTGTGTGTGTGTGTGTGTGTGTGTTGTATATGGTTTGTTTTGGTTTTCTTCTTTCTCCATAAAAGAGGGTGGTGCCCCTAAGAAATATGCGTGTGTAGGGTCTCATGGAGTGGTTGTCTGGTGGGAGCCTTGAGTTGAGCCCCATCTCAAAAAATCCGCTCTCACTGTCTTTCCATAGAGGCTAATCGTACCACGTCTCCAATCTTGAACAACTCCCACTGCACGTAACCATGGTCTGCCCAGTATAATAGGATATGCTCCCAACCCCGCTGGCATCACATGAAAATCAACCAGCGCCTTTGCATCATATGCTTCCACTTCTAAGATCTTTACAACACCCAAACATTTTACTTTCTGATGGTTTGCCAATTTGATCCAAAAACCTGACACCCCAGTCACTGTAAGACCCATCTTCTCAACGCATGAGTGTGTTATGACACATATTTCGGCTCCTCCATCAACATAACCTTGTCCCATATTTTTTCTTTTGTGCCACACATCTACTATTGGGCAAATGTCTGGTAGCTCATCCATCGCTTACAGCTTTACTGAACCTCTCCCTGGCTCTTTCTCCATTGGGTTAACCATCCTATTTCACTGTCGCTTTAGCTTAGGCACCATCTCTTTAAGCTGCCTAAAAGTAACATCAGCTTTCCTGGTTGTCAGATCCTCCTTCAAGTCATAGTTTAATTGCCCATCCCCTAGTGGAAAATCTGAAACATGAAACTTGCGACGAGCTCTCCTTTTCCTCTTGGCCTTGACATCCTCGCCTTCATGGCCCTTTCCCTTCTTCTTACTAGGACATGGGGCACTTCTTCCTTCCTTCTCCTCTGTGGTCCTCTTCCCAATGGGCATCACTAATGTATCCTCTAGCTTTGATGCATTTTCCAAGGTGACTACACTTATCACTTTTGTCTTTTCCTTTTCCTCCTGGGTTAATCCACTGGTTCCTTCTTCTCCCTTAATTTCGATGCCATAATCATTTGACCGGGTTAGCACCTCTCTTGGCAATGGATACATGCCTCCCCCCATCCTTGGTGGCTTATCACATTGCAGGTTGATGTGGCTCAACTCTCCGCAATTGTAACATGTGGGCGTATGCCTTTAGAACCTACCATTGCTTTGTCCAGCACCATTCCTAGGTCTTTCTTCACCTCCTGGATGATTTGCAAACCTCCCTCGACCTCGATTATTTCCCACTGACCTAGCATGTTTAGGTTGAGATTCTTCATTAAATCTACCACTTGCCTCATGTCTTGCCTTAGCCCATCATCTTGCACTATTGTAGTGACCACTGCTGGCATAACCTGAGGAGTAGCAGAAAGCATTGGTTCATGATGAACCCCCTGGCATGCGACCTTGTAATGAATCCATAGGGTGAAACTCAGGCCTCATGGGTAAAGAATCCACCCCTAGCTGGCTCATTTTCCTTAGCTTCCACTCTTTGTTCCTTGCCACCTCCAATGTATCTTCATATGTCCTAGGATTATTTAGCTCCACTCTCCAACGTGTATTCTCCCAAATACCAGCCAAGAACCTGTCCTTCTTCATCATGTCAGGCGGGGGTACTTGTGGTGCTAAGGCCTTGCACATCCGCTCCCATGCCAATGAAAATTTACTCACCTTCTTTTTGCACCAAACCTTGTACTTCTTGCCATACTTTGTCAGGATCTTCTGTCTTCACAAACTCCACTTCCAATCCATGCCTTAGATTGTCCCAACTCAATTTCACAGGTGGATCAACCACACGCAACTCCTCTTCAAATGCTTTGGACCAAACTCGTGCATCACTCTTCAAACAAATCTGGAGAAGATGTAACATTTGTGCCAGGTCATGAATCTGGTTGCTAATACAGGCAACCTCCATCTTTTCCAAAAAGTCTTCCACATCTTCATCACTTCTTCCATGAAACTCTGGATAAGAGAAAGCCATGGCTACCCCAAGTTACGATACTTTGAGAACCCCTTCGAACACACGTACAAGAATCCAAAACTTTTGACTGACTCAATCCCCAGAAACTTCAATGGAGCTCAGCTTTAGATAAGGACAAACACATGCACGTCAAATGAGTTTTCATAGTTAATCATCGGAATTACAACAGGCAAAGGGCATTCAAATATCTCTCTCAATCTTCTTGGCCCGAACATAAAGACTATGCGCTATTGGAAGAAAATCTTCCTGGACACATGAACATTTATCTGGATTCTTTGAGTTAAATGAAAAGGAGTGAATTGAGGGTCATTTTGATCATCCATTAAAGTCAACCATGCAGCTCCCAAGAAAGCACACCTGTCTTATCCTCTGATTTTGCCAAAATTTCCGCAGCATAACAACATAAATGGCTTAAAAGACCAAAAAACCAGCCATCATAACTTGGAAAAATTTTGACAGAGTCTCCCCAGAAGTAGAGCAGTGAGAACCCAAAATATAGACTGTATATGTATGCATAAACTGCCAAAAATAGAACCCGAGCATCAATTAGGAACCACTAGTACATAGCCTATGGCGAGGTCATGAAAAGGGTGCTCTAGCTACCTGTATCACCGAAAGGATGTCCACATTTGAGAATCCCCCAGCTCAATAGAACCTCACGCTATTGACCCTCTCACGAAGGCTAATGCAAATCGGGTATAGTCAAGTCTCAGAAATGGCTGGGACTGCCAAATAAAACCAAGTATGGCTTCACAAAGGCGTACAATTGGCAGTGTCCACAAGTAACGTACAATACCAACAGACAATGCGCTCAAACAGGCGCCAAATGATGCACACCCACGACAACTGCAACTGACTCCCACTTGCCAGTATATCATTCTACTCCAGCTACCTGTACCTGTGTGAATCACCTGTACCTGTACCTGTCCCTGTAACTTGTGATCTCTAACTTGTAATCTGCAACCTGTAATCCCGAATCTCAAAGATTGAAGCTCGAAGTAGAAGGTACTCGAAGAAGATCCTCCGTGGGGACGCCAAAAGAATGTGAGCGGGATGGAAACACACACAACACCTCTATAATGATTTGACACACACTCTTGGGATGATACACACACACACACACACACACACACACACACACACACACACACTATGGGGCACCACTCGGCCGAGACAAAGAACACACAGATGGAGTGAGAGGAGAGAGACTACCCATTTACCCACTCCACAGAGAGAGAGAGAGAGACACAAACACACACACACCCAAAAACTCAGCTCAAAAGAGGAAAATTTCTGATGTTTAGATACAATTGAGCTTGGGACAACACCAATGGGGCAAATAGCTCACACAATATAGGTAAAATATGCCATATACAATCACAAATTGAAGCAGAAGCTTCGCTCATAGGAGAAACTTACACAGCCACAATAGCAAAATGGACAGCACCATCGCGTCTGGAATGGCCCAAAACCCTAGTCTACAATGTCAAAGTGCTCAAATCCGATCTCGGATGAGCAGTTTATGGCCAAAATAGGCTCCAAAAATAGCAAAAACACAGTTGCGGCTGTTCCTCCTCTTCTCTCCCTGTTTTTCTGGTCTTCTCTCAGTTTTTTCAGTTCCCACACTTAGCTTTATTACTTGGGCACCCTTGGCCTTTTAGTTGACCTCAAACGGACCCCGAACATGCCAAAAACTGGCCTCGCAGTGTATAGTTGTCACCTTTTTGCATCATCCCACTACAAGAGGCTATTCATATTAGCGACGCTCACACAGCGACGCTCAAATTTTTTTTTCCCGGCGTCGCTATGAGCGTCGCAAATTTACAAAGAAATTTGCGACGCTCATAGCGACGCCGACTGGGCTAAAAAAATAACAGAGAGCGCCCAAAAACTCAGATCTCAGATCTGAGTTTTTCGGCGCCCTCAAGCAAGGAGCAGGTAACGCTCTCTCTCTCTCTCTCTCTTTCTTCTCCACACACACACACACACACACACACACACACACACACACACACACACACACACACGAGGAGAGGAAGGAGAGCCAGGTATGCTCGTTCCCTCTTCTCACTCTCATGTTCCCTTCCCCTCTTTCTCTCTTCCTCTCTCTCTCTCTCTCTCTCTCTCTCTCTTTCTTCTCACACACACACACACACACACACACACACACACACACACACACACACACACACACACACACACACGAGGAGAGGAAGGAGAGCCAGGTATGCTCCTTCCCTCTTCTCACGCTCATGTTCCCTTCCCCTCTTTCTCTCTTCCTCTCTCTCTCTCTCACACACACACACATACACACACACATAGTGTTTTTGAGAGAGAGAGAGAGAGAGAGAGAGAGAGAGAGTACAAACATAAACAAAAACGCACACACACATACATAAACAAAGAATGCACACACACATTGAGAGAGGAAAAGAGAGAGAGAGAGCATGCATAAACAAAAAACGCACACATTGAGAGAGGAAAAGAAAGAGAGAACATGCATAAACAAAAAACGCACACATTGAGAGAGGAAAAGAGAGAGAAAACATGCATAAACAAAAAAACGCACACACATTGAGAGAGAAAGAGAGAGAAACTAATTTAACGTCGTAGGAAACTAATTAAAATTAAAAGACCTAAAGATCTAGCCGACGAGGAGTTGAACTCAAGACCTATTATTCAAGAGGGAAATGGCATAACCAATCTATCATACTTGGCATGGGTGATAGAAAGGTTATACCATTTATCTCTTTTTACTGGCACACACATCCACACACGCGCACACACACAAGAAGAAGAGAGTTATAACGTCGTAGGAAACTATCCTAAAAGACGTTAAAGATTATGTTAGATGTAGACTTACGTTAAATTAGATTTAAGTTTATTTAAGTTAAATTAGATTAGATTTAGGTTTATTTTTAATTAGATTTACGTTTATTTACGCTAGATTTAGATTTATATTATATTAGATTAGATTTAGGTCTACATAGACTGCGATGCCTGCATGAAGCGGGTGAAGAAAGCCCTCAATGGAATATAGGGTATTGCTGCCTTCACTCATGGTGGGCTCTGTCGATCCAAAAGTACTGGTGAAATGTCTTCAGAAGATAGGGAAGAAGGTGGATCTTCAGGGCGGCAAGAGTCACTACATCCCCGACACAATGACCATCTAGACAACCTCTAGTCATTCAACAACAACTTCAAAGTTAGTAACAAGAGCAAGAACGGTCTAAAGGGCCAATTGCTGTCGTCAGATGTGGATGGAGATGAGGCAGCGTCACTGTCGGAAGTTAACTCTCACATCTTTAGTGATGAGAATGCCAACTCTTGCCGAGTTATGTGAAAAATTATGTGTTAAATCAGTTTTAAGGTTCTTATAATCCCTGTTAGTTTAGTTCTTTGTTTTTAATATAACATAATTTACGTTAGATTTAGATTTATGTTATATTAGATTAGACTTAGGTTTATTTAGGTTTACCCACACACACACACACACACAAGAAGAAGAGAGTTTTAACGTCGTAGGAAACTATCCCAAAAGACGTTAAAGATTAGGTTAGATGTAGACTTACGTTAAATTAGATTTAGGTTTATTTTTAGTTAGATTTACGTTTATTTAGATTTACGCTTATTTACGTTAGATCGAGTTCCACGCAAGAATTACTTACGGTTTAGGGTTTAGAGTTAGACGAACAGTGAAAAGATCTACTGTGAAAAGATGTTAAGATGCTGTGAAGTGCTACAGCTAGAGAAGAGGCAAAGGGGTTTTGTCCACTACATGCAGTATCATGTAGACGTGGGTCTATAGATTTCTTGTACCCACAAATATAGGTATTGACCAATAAAGACGAGATTATAACCCGGTGGTTCTGATCTCCGTGCACCTCTAGACCGAGGTGTGCGGGGATTGGACATGACTAGAGAGAGAGAGAGAGAGAGAGAGAGAGAGAGAGAGAGAGAGAGAGAGAGAGAGAGAGAGAGAGAGAGAGAGAGAGAGAGAGAGAGATAAGACGAAGAATGCCAATAGAATATTAAATTTGTTGTCCAGGTTATAAGATTTTTATCCTCATTATGACTAGTGACGAGGATGTGGGACCGTCCAACCGAAACACCTATCTCTCAACGAGGGTCTTATGTCCTTGTAATCAATGCAAGCATGGTGTGCGACGGACAAGACGTGTTTCTTTGCACCACGTTCGCGAATTTGGCGAGTTCGATCCATCTATTATAGATCGAGTTGTTGCCAATTATAACTCGTCAGACTCTGACGCTGGCCAACAAGCAGCAATCTTGCAACCCAATAGACGTGTTCGCAGGCGCTTTGGTCAAGCAGCATATGTGAGGCCACAAGATGTAGCCTCTGACAGCTCGGGGGATGATCATGCAGAGCACATTCCCAACGAGGCAATGTTTGAGCCCGAGATTGATGAAATGATCGAGACGATCATGGATTCAGAAAGACTTATCTATGATGATATGAAAAGTGAAGCCGATACGCCATTGTATAATGGAGCACGTATGTCTAGATTGAAAGCACTCCTGGTTCTTCTCAACATGTAGGCAAAGTTTGGATGGAGTGACACTAGCGTCACAGCGCTTTTCAGGTGATCTATTACAATTAGTTTACTTTAATAAAACTCTAAATGTATAATGATCTGATAGATTTTTACACGACTGTATCGTATTTTTATGTTGTGTAGATTGTTTAAAGAGCACATACTACCAGATGACAATGTGATGCCAGATTCCCGAGATGAAGCAAGAAAGATTTTGCGAAACTTGGGGATGGATTACAATTCTATCCACGCTTGTCCTAATGACTGCATTCTTTTCAGAGGGGAATACATAGACATGGAGAAGTGTCCGAAATGTGATTCCGAAAGATATCGAGTAGATCTCCACAGGACAAAAATTCCACAAAAGGTTTTGCGACATTTTCCTCTGCTTCCTCGCATCAAGAATTTCTTCGAATGTAAGTCCATGGCCGCCCTAGCATCATGGCATGAGGAGAATAAATCTTCAGATGGTGTGCTACGAATTCCTGTAGATTGCGCAGCCTGGAAACATATAGATGGAACATGGTCGGATTTTGCAAGGGAAGCTCGAAATTTGCGCTTAGGCCTGGCTATGGATGGCGTAAATCCATTTGGTCAAAGATCAACATCTTACAGTGTATGGCCCGTTGTCATCGTCAACTACAACATTCCCCCGTGGTTGACTACGAAGAAGGGGCACCTATGGCTAAGCTTGATTGTGCCAGGGCGATATAAAGTGGGGAATATGGATGTGTATGTTCGTCCACTATTGGAAGAGCTACAACAATTGTGGATTGGCATAGAGGTGGTGGATATGAGCCGACACACAGGACAACGGAATGCTTTGATCAGAGGCATTCTAATGTGGACCATGCATGACTATCCCGGGCTAACAGAATGCTCAGGTGATCTATTGACACTCCTCACTCAGGCACTGTAAATCTTGTTTTTTCCCATAGTTGATCTATTATCATGTGTATACATGCAGGGCTTCAAACAAGCGGATACAGAGCATGTGTCACATGTGGACCTAGACTGAATGCACGTAGGGCGCCCTCACTGAAGAAGCAAATCTACAAAGGTCATCAAGCGTATCTTCCAGAGAATCATGTGTTACGCGACGGCTTTTTGGGAAGAGAGCCACCAAGGATGTCTGCACAAGCATGGTTAGAGCAGAAGGAGATGTGCGATGACGGATTGCCTCCAGGGATGAAGAGACTATCTCTATGGTATGAGTTACCATACTGGCCCCGACTCATGATCAATCACTTGCTCGATCCAATGCACACATTCAAGAATGTGGGTAATCTACTATGGGACCATCTGACCGGTAAGAAAGATACTTTGGGAGCCAGAGTTGACCTTAGAAATGTGGATCGTATGGAGCAATATTGGCCGCAAACAGCGTCTGATGGATCGATAAAACTCTCTAAAGCACCATGGATTTTCACAGGAGCCCAAGAACGCAAAGTAAAAGAGACCATTCGATCTTTGCAGACCCCCACTGGCGTAATGCACTCGCTCCGAACGTGTTTTACTAAAGAAGGAAAGCTTACCGGTTTGAAGTCACACGATTGGCATAAAATGTGTCAGGTACGTTCATAGTGGACTTTAATATCGTTGCATAAAATGTGGACTTTAATATCATTGCTGCACATACTTTACAGTTTATTTTACCGGTTGCCATTGAGGGATGTTTGTCTCTCGACATCCGTAACACAATCTACAAACTTGCAAAGCTGGTGCAATGGATCTCACAAAAGGAGATCAACGTAGACTCCATACCATTCGCCAAACTAAATGCTGCGGAGCTTGTGTGCATGTTTGAGAAACATTTTCCTACTACCATGCTAACCATTCAGGTGCATCTTCTTGTTCACATAGTTGATGAGGTGGAAATAGCTGGCACAGTTCATTCCAGATGGATGTTCTTCTTAGAACGTTTCATGAAAACGCTTAAGGGATATGTGCGTCAAAAGGCACGTTCGAAGGGTAGCATGGCAGAAGGTTGGTTGGTATCAGAGTCCCTAGTGTACATTGGAGAGTGGCTAGACGTATTTGATAAAGCCCGGGACACGCTATAGCGAACCATAGATGATGAGCGCATATCAGGGATTGTCATGTGCAATCTCGGTGTTGAGAAGAAGATGACGGAAGATCTAGAGGCTAAAATCAACCGATTTTGCATGCTTCACAATCCAGTGATGCAAAAGTGGATTTCACAATATGAGGATGCAAAGCAAGAGCGACAAAGGGCACGAATCGAGTGGAGACGGGGAAGACGACCACCGATGCACTATCCGACGGTTCTGGAGAGCCTACCAACCTTCATGAGCTTAAGATGGTTGCACAACCAATTGAAAAGCGCACAACAATGCGGTGACGAAGTGACTGAGGAAGAGTGGGAGTACTCTCGGGGTTGCGCGACCAAGGTAAGTTTGCAATGTACGACTAGCTAGTGACTTTATTTCTAAACGTTTGAACGGCCACTCATAATCTTTGTTCGTTGTAGTATAAGTCATACACAGCAGCATGGTGTAAAGGTCGACATTTTAGGGTGGAACGAATCGACAAAAAGCGTTTTACTCAAGATTGTGGAATCATGGCAAAATTTGAACAGTCTAGTCGACGACGTTCCTCTGATGCAGATCCTGTGGTGGCGGAACTCACTTACTTCGGCACGCTGCAAGAGATTTTGAGGATCGATTACAGAGGATTTTTTGTCGACTTGTTCGACGTGCAATGGTTCAAGATAATCATGGAGGGTCGCAACGCTGCTGTGCGTAGAGGAGAGTCTGGTTTTCTTGAGGTGGATTCTACTAAGAAATGGACTGACCTAAGAGACACTTTCGTACTACCCGAGCATTGTGAACAAGTAAGTATGTAAATAGTTAACATCCCCCTTTTACAAGTTATGTGCTTGAAAGCTCTCATGTAAGTTATGTGGCTCTGGCAGGTAATATTTCATCCTACAAAGTCTACATCAAACTGGTGGTACGTCATAGAGGTAGCCCCTTGTAGTGCAAGGACGTATGAAGGCTACCATGTGCCAATCACAATGGCATCAATGGAGGAGATCAAAGAAGATGCTCAATCAGAAGCCGCTGCGGTGGTGCCAGACGAGCATCAAGATGCTACTACTCTATATGGGGTGCATGCGGAGGAGCTACAAAATGAAATAGAGGATATGTGTTTAAACGGAGAGCTCTATATAGATATAGGAAGTTATGCTGAGTTATGTGAGGATGAGAGAGAGATCTCTTAAAGCCACAAATATTGTATTTGAACAATTTTGCTCCGTGTTGTAAAAGCTCTCGCTCTCTAAGTACCTTCCATGGTGTATAACGCTCTTTTCTACTCGCGCTCACATCTTTTGATTGAAAATTCTGAGTTTTCGACTTGCCTCTTCTATCACTCAATTCATTGCGTCATTGTATTTAATGGTCTTTGCGTCATTGTCTACTCTATTCATTCAATATTAAGTTTAAATATTCGTGTGTTTAATGCAGGTATGGATGATGAGGAGTTTCTTTCTTCTTTGTCACCGCAGCAAAGACAGTGGTACGTGGAGCGTCATCGCTCTGGCGCATCATCGCGCGTTCCTACTCCATCCGCATCTCCCTCTATTTCGGAGCATTCGGCGCGCTCCAAAGCTTCGACGTCGACGAGACGAGCTTCACACTCGTCTAGACACCGGCGCTCTAGTGGTGGCGGTGGAGGTTGTTGTGGGGATTCCGTCACCGATGCCTCCACACCGCCTCGTGTTCGACGAGGCTCTTTACCCTCCCCTTCTTTGCCCGCCCCCACACCAACCACAGCATCGCCATCTACGCCAGGTTTTTCACGGCTGATTGTTCCTAGCAGCTACACACCTCTACCTACTCCGCCAGGGGCCACCCCACTCGACACTCCTCGCTTCGGGGCCCAGACGCCGGTGGAGACACCTGACGTCCGTACCACCATCGACACGCCGCTAGAGACCCCTGTCAGGACACCTAGGTTCACGCGTCACCGGCCAGAGGGCTTGCCTTACTCCGTCGACTTCAACGGCGGCATCATCATGGATGATGACGGCAAGAAGGTGATCTCGCGCATGCGTGGTCTTTGCTCTCAGCTGTTTAGACACTACATACTAAACAAATGGAGTGAAGTACCAAGTGATTTAAAAAACAGAGTCATCAGCATACTTCATGATGAGTTTCCCGTTCCAACACGGGATCAGCGCTTCAATGAAGACCTGATGAAGATTCGAATGCGCGAATACTGCAAACACAAGTGTTCCGAAGTGCAAAAAGCAATCACGAATGGGTGGAACAGGCCAGATTGGCTGGCCAAAGAAGATTGGAAGAATGCGAAGAAAGCAGCGCGCGAGAATCCCGACAAGTGGAAGCAACAAAAGGATGCAGCCAGAGCGCGAGTAGAGGCAGGGAGCTCGCACTACTTGGGGAGCGGTGGATGGGCATCATTTGAGGCCGATTTTGTAAGTGTTTTCCCATTGCTCTTTATGTTCGATAGTTTAGGGTTTATGAGTTTTTTAATTCTAACATAACTTGAATTCTTTGTATGTTTTGACAGTGGTCGATGACAGGACGTGATCCCACACCGTACGAGCGCGAGTACGCAGGCAGGAAGGGCTTAAACGCCCTGATGGACATTCTCAGTTCTCGCGGCGGCATGGTTAGTATTAGGGTTTACTCTTTTCTATTTTTTGTATTGTTTTATAAATGTCGTTATATGTTTATACTTACTGAAAGCTGTCTTATTGTCTTTTTTTGCAGAATCCGACAGATACTCTGCTTGGACTCGATGAGACGTCTGACTAGACGACGTCAGTTTAGCTGTAGCTAGATAGCATTAGTTTAGGGTTTCTCATAGCTTATGTATCATGAGACGGATTTTATACGTCTTTTTGAACCATGTATATTATTACATTTGTCACCGCAGTTCATTTTGCCAATCAATTCTTTATGCCTATGATGTTGTACAATTGTCATTATTACATTTGCCAATCAATTCATTTTGCCTATGATGTGTACAATTGTCAATTTTATGCTTGTCAATTTTGCAAACAATGCGTCTTGTGGGTGACTATTTTGAGTCTATTATCTACCCTTGCACTTTTTTTAAAAAGTGAATCAAGTACAATATGGTTGATGGGTGGCAGGGCATTCAATGCCCTGTCACCCAAAAAAATTTCTCTCCGGCGTCGCTATAACCGTCGCTATTTATGGCTCTGTAGCGTCGCTATAGACTTATGTGTAACCGTCGCTATGACCGTCGCTATATAGTGACGCTTATAGCGACGCATATAGCGACGCTCTCGTAGCGACGGTTTTAGCGACGCCGGGGGTTATAAAAACCCAGTGTATTTCCGTCCCTAACAGCGTCACAAGAGCACACAACCTCTTGTAGTGTCCGCACACCTGGCACTCAACTTTTTCCAATAATGCATCTCGCAACCACATGAAGTGGCCCCAAAATATGATTCTCATGATGACCTTTCTGCATAATTATCACAAGAAAACACCCACGTTGTGTCCGTACTTATCCACGTGCAAATATTGACCCCATTCAACGTCCTGACGCCACTAGATGCCATCTGACGCACCTGCTTACCTCATTTCGTCGGCCCGCGGATAGTTTCCTTGAGAATTTTTACGCGCTACCAACTCCTCATTATTATAGAAAAAACACATTGGTACTGGTGATATTGAAAATCGATGCACTATTTACATGATGTCCTACCTATACACATGTGGGCCCCACGTAACCACCTGGCTCTAGAAAATGGGCAATCCTTTATTCGATGCACCATGCATGTGTATGTACATATGCACAATCCCTTGCTCCAAAAAACTCCTGACAACGCTTCATAACAAAATATTCTCAAATAGAAGGACCATTACATGACTTAACAAAGAAGAACATTAAGTATTCATGGACTGCTAAGAAGCAGAATGCTTTGGACAAGCTTACCTCTCAACCAGTCCTCATGCTGTCGGATCTCTCAAAGCCTTGAGGTCCAATGCGATGCTTGTGGTGATTGCCTTGGAGCAATCTTGCTTCAAGAAGGGCATGCCATAGCATATGAGAGCCGAAGGATCAATACGGATGAACGGGTCTTGGGCATTTATGAGGAATAGCTTTTAGCTATTCTACATGCCCTAGACACATGGAAGCACTATTTATTGGGGAATCCATTAATTTTACAAACATACCACCAAAGTCTCAAGTACTTCATGACGCAAACCAAGCTTTCCGACAAATTGAGGTGGGCAAATTTTCTTTTGCAATTTAAATTTCATGTTTCTCACATTGCTGGCAAGCACAATCAAGTGGTCGATGCAGTTTCACAACGGCCAAGGGTAAATGTGGTGTGTATAACAACTCACAATGATCTATCTTTTATGATAGATGAGTATGCTATTGACCAAGACTTTAAGTAGGTAATTACACCCTTTGCATTAGGGCAAAAAGAAGAACCATTCACCTTGAAGGATGGTTATTTGCCAAACGGCAATAGGCTATGTGTTACTCATCCATACAATAAGAAAGTCATGTATGAATCCCATGCTTCTCCTTATGCGGGGCAAAGAGGGATTCCATAATCTACTCTTCGAGGAGTAGAAATGTATTTTTGTTGGTCTACCATGAAAAGTAAACATACAAGATTATGTTTTAAAATGCAAGGTATACAAAAAATTGAAATTTGATCGAGGGAAGCAACTTGGATTGTTTTAGTCGACATGCTTAGTAAGAAAACACACTCTATGCCTGTCAAAAAGACTATTAAGGCACATCAAACGACAACCCTGTTTAGATCTCAAATTTTCAAGTATCATGGCTTGCCAACATCCATAGTGTCGGACAAAGATCCTAGAATGACCAGTAATTTTTAGAAGGGTCTCTTTGAAAATCTAAGAAGTAGATTAAATTTCTCTTTCGGCCTATCATCCACAAACGGATGACCAAAGTGAAATAACTAATCTAACAATTCTTGAATCTACTAAAAGCCTATGTCATGGAAGTAGATCAACGTTCTCAATGAGAGAAGTACCTACCTCTTATAGAGTATGTGTACAATGGCACCAATGGTACATACTTCTATGGCGAAAGCACCTTTCGAGGTTAAAGAGGGAAGATCCAAAAGTCCCTTACTACTTAAAGTACATGGGAAGATCTTTGATGCTGATGAATATAGCTGAGACTCACAAGAATCTTTTCCAAAGATTAAAGAGGTTATATCCATCTCAAAGCAAGGCAAAAAGGGCTGCTCTACTATTAAGCGCAGAAGAGCCTTAGCCTTTAAGAAAAATGATTGGGTCTTGCTAAAGTTTCTCAAGGCTTGTCTAAGGCATACTACGAGCAAGAATCCTACAGGCCACCAAGAGTATTATACTAAACTAGCAAAAAGATACTATGGTACTTTTTAAATTCTTAAGCCAATCAATGAGATGGTTTATCAATGAAAGTTTCCCAACCATTGGCTCATGCACAATGTTTTTCATGAGAGCTTATTTAAGCCTTACAAAGGAGCACCACCAAAAGAAGCAATAGTTGCAAAACCTCCAAAAATCAAAGATCAAGAAGAAGTACTTCAATCTGAGTCCATCCTATGATATGAAGACAAGGTATTAAGGAACGGTAAGATTATCTGACGATTTCTTATTAAGTTTAAGGATTATCCTTTTAAAGATGCTAAAGGGATGCAAGGAACTTAGCTTAAGGATAATATGAACCTTGTCAATGCTTAGAATACTACACTAGAGTAATCAAATGAAAATGCATTTTAAATCAACAATGTTTTTGACTTATAAGTCTCATTCTCTTTCTTTTATCGTACACAAAATTTAAGAAGTATGCATGCTTAGGATCATGTTTGTGGTGACAACGTCTCCTAAGCACCAAGTAGAACTTGTCACTCTACTTTGGAAGTATGATATGGACTAAAGAGTAGACATGCTTGCGGCATCTAAGTCTCTTGAATAATCACAAATGGATTAGTCATCCATTCTAGAATGGTGTCGTAAGAGGGTAAAAAGAGACCCTCTACCCACTAAGAAACATGGACTAATGACTAGGCTTTATCTTCTCTACCTCATAGTCGAGGACGACTATGGTTTCAAGAGAGAGGTAATGTCATAAAATATAGTATTCAAAAGAGGAACAAGAGTTAGGATTTAATATGAGCTTCTAGACCTTTCTCAATAGGGGACCAAAAGGAGAAATGGTTGCATCTCAAGAGGGGTCCAAACGGAGACAATCTACCAAAGAGCAACGTGCAATAAGTGCTTCTAGATTTACCTCAGCAAGGGACCAAGAGGAGAGATGGTTACATCTCAATAGGGGTCTAAAAGGAGGTAGTCTATCAAAGAGAAACGTGCATCTAATGGAGCTTAAAAGACTTAGGGTTAGCTTCATTAAAGACCTCCAAAGGTTAGGCAAGCTAGGGCTGGCTTTGAGGTGGGAATCCTACCCAAGCATGAGGTGCTTGTCGAGATTGCTAAATAAAGTGCTTAAAGTGTTTGTGGGAACCTTGCCCAAGCTTGATGTGCTTCTCATGCTTAAATTACTAAGATTCTTGAAGTGTTCAATTCAAACATGATCTCTCAAGATGCATAAACGATTTTTATTCTTAAATGACTAAGGTGCTTAAAGTGTTCAATTCAAACATGATATCTTAAGAGAATAAAAGAAACATGTCAAGATCCTCCCCATGTGGCCCTCATGATGTGCTTGCATCCTATTGGATAGGCTTTAAAGGGTTCCAATGAGAATTTAGATGCATGAAAATAAATAATTAAGTTCTTCTCTCAAAGAGGAAAAAGAGGACACATGCCCAAATGATATAGTTAAATAATATGAGAGAGAGAGAGAGAGAGAGAGAGAGAGAGAGAGAGGTGGACCAAGCATGAGAGGGGGTATACTTTTCCACACACACACAAACTCTCTTTCTCATTGTGTAAAGTGCAAAGTACAAGAGCTCCATCTCCTTCTCCAAGCTTGTTGAGAAGTCGATAGCTTACACCAACACTCTTGGCTTTGGAATACAAATCCAGCCAAGATCCATGCTTCAATGCTAAATCTTTCCATCTTCTTCATCTTCATTACTATGCTATGATGCTATGTTAAGCAAGAAGAGTGATGATAAGTGAGGAACTATTGCTTTCTCCTATGAATGATTCTTCTTCCTCTTTCCTACCCTCATTCCCTGCTAGCTCTCTCCACCTTCAAAGGTGTTTGAGGCCTTGGCACTGAGGCTTGGGATAGTTAATGCTTTTTGCAAAGTTTATGTTATGCTCGTGATGTATGAAACTTTCCATCTTCATTGCATCACCTAGGTCACAAGGAAAACAAAGATTGTATTGTACCAAGTCTCTCTTGATGGGAGAATCTATAATACAAACGCTTTTTGGAGGGGGGATCGACTCCAAGTAAATCTCATCCTCAAATATCTTCATGTTTTCTAATACTCTCTCTTGAAAAAGTATTGTTCATGCTAAGTTAAGTAAGTACTATGTTATGTTGCTACCATCAATTTAGTTCACCCTATATCTTCTCAAAGTAACCTTACAAAAATGCTCACTCTAATTCTCTTAATTCTGCTGTTCTCAAAGTTCATAGGCCATTTCCATTACATTTTTTGAAGCTTAGAAGCCCAACTAATTGCTGTGCCTCTAATTGTGACAACATAGCCAATAGTGCTCCTTCGAGTATCTTTGTCACCTACCATATATGCATCAGTATACCCTTGCAGTAAAATATCAGTTCCTCCAAAATTCAAAGCATTTGTTGTTGTCTCTTTTAGATGCCTAAGTATTCGCCTCACAGCTTGTCAGTGCTCTTTACCTAGATTATCCATGAACCTACTCACAACTCCCAATGCATGTGCAATGTCTTGCCTTGTCTAGACCATAGCATACATAAGAGAACCTACCGCTACATCATATGGAACTTTAGAGATATAGGCTATCTCCTCTTGCGTCTTTGGACACATATCCTTAGTTACTTTAAAATGACCAGCCAAAGGTGTAGAAATCATGTTTGCATTTTTCATTGTAAACCTTTCTAGTACCTTCTTGATGTAATCCTCCTTAGATAGCTTTATTGTCTTCTTCATCCTGTCCCTTGATATTTTCATATATCTTCTTTGCAACACTCAAATCTTTCATTGAAAAAGGTTTAGACAGCTCCTCTTTTAGGTATTTGATGTAGTGCATGTTAGCACTTGCAATCATCATGTCATCAATATACAACATTTGGATGATAAACTTCCTATCTCCCAAATTCTTCGTGTAGACGCAGTGATCTGAGTTGTATCTTGTGAATCCATAATCCAACATCCATTGATGAAACTTCATGTACCAGTGTCTTAATGCTTGCTTTAAACCATACAAGCTCTTCTTTTATCTGCAAACCATTTTCTCCTTACCTTTTACTTCATACCCCTTTGGTTGAATCATGTAAATTTCTTCCTCTAAGTCACCGTTGAGGGAATGTTGTATTTACATCCATTTGCTCAAGATTTAAATCATGAACAGTCACAAGGCTTAAGACAAGTATAAGTGAGTTTCTTTCTACAACATGAGAAAATATTTCATTTAAGTCAATACTTTTCTTTTGGAAAAACCCTTTTACCACAAGCTTGTATTTGTACCTTTTCTTCTTCCTTCAGCTTGTACACCTATTTGTTCATAAGTTCCCGCTTACCTTTAGGCAACTCAACCAACTCCCATGTTTGGTTGCGATGTAATGAGTCCATCTCCACTTTCATGATTTTCACCCATTCTTCTTTGGATCTGTGTTGCATAGCTTCATCGTATGATTCTAGCTCTTCAGAATTTGATACCAAGAGATGGTTGAAGGAAGAAATGAACCTTTCTAGAGGTCTACTTACTCTTTTAGATCTTCGAGAAATAGGTTGAGGCTCCTCATTTGATTCACGTTGTTGCACATTATCACCATTTCACTCCTTCAGTCTTCACCGTCCTCAAGCTCCATGTACTCATCACCTGTTTCTTTTGTTTGTTTTCTTTCCAAGTAATCTTTGTACATATTTTGTTCGTTGAGAATTACATACCTACTCCTAAAATTTTACCATCTTGAAGATTCTATAGGCAATACCCAAAGTCACCTTCTCCATAGCCAATGAAGAAACACTTTTTGGACTTTGCATCTAACTTTGACCTTAGACTTCTATCTATGTGCATGAAAGCCTCGTACCCAAACACTTTGAGAAATGAATAATTTACCGGCTTACCTGTCCATGTCTCCTCTGGAACTCCCCCATCCAATGTCGTTGAGGGTGACCCGTTGATCAATCACACAAACGTACTTACTACTTCCGTCCAAAGCTCAAGCGATAAGCCTGCATGTAGCTGCATGCTTCGTGCTTGTTCCATGATTGTTCTGTTCATCCTTTCAAAAATTCCATTTTGTTGAGGTGTCCTTGGGATTGTCCTTTGCCTGCAAATGCCATTGCTAGCACAAAAGCTTTCAAAAGCTTGGCTGCAATATTTGCCTCCATTGTTGAATCTGAGACATTTAACCTTGGTACCTACTTCGTTCTCCATAAAGGATTTCCACCTTTGAAATATATAAAAAACATCGGATTTATTCTTCATGACATAAACCTATGTTTTCCTAGTCGCATCGTCTATGAATGTACATAATACAATGAGCCACCAAGTGATGGTGTACTTGCAGGACCCCAAACATCAGAATGAACCAATTCAAGTTTTATATTTTTTCTTTCATTTCTTGCCTTTTGAAATTTTACCCTCTTTTGTTTACCATAAACACAATCTTCACAAAACTCTTAAGTCCACTTCTTTCAAACTTGGTAGAAGCTTCTTGATCGAAGGATTTGCATTCTTTGACACTCATATGCCCAAGCCGGTAATGCCACACCACATTATTGACTTCTACAGCCGTTGCACAAGTTGAAGGTTGCGTGCTAACAATGCACAAGTAAAGTGTATCAACCTTTTCTCCTTTGGCAACCACCAAAGATCCCTTTGAGATCTTCCAACGTTTGTTTCCAAATGTAATGTTGTGATCTTCATCGTTCAATTGTCCTGTATAGAGATCAAATTCTTGCAAAGAGAAGGAACATGTCAAACATCTTTAGCCTCTGATGTTGGCTTGTTGTCTTGAAACTCTGACTCTTTTTTTTTAAAGACCAACAATCCTTCTTGACGTGGCCCTTCTTGCCGTAGTTCCAACATTCAAGAACTGACTGTGTGCGTGACTTGCTTTGCCTTGAGCGATCAGGACCCTTTTGGTTTTAACCTCTCCTTAGGCCATTGACAGTGCAACACTTTATGATTCACATGTGCTTCTCCTTCACATTTCCTCTCTTAGGAGAACACCCACAACATCATCAAACTTAAGAGTATTTGTGCCAGAGATAAAGTTACTTACAACCATCACAAGGTTGTCCCAACTATCCGGTAGAGACGATAGTATAAGGAGATCTCGCACTTCATCATTGAAATTGATTTTCGCCGATCGAAGTTGACTTATGGTGGTGTTAAAGTCATTCAGGTGTTCTATAACTGAACCATTCTCTGCCATATTTAGATTGAACAAGCGCTTTATGAGAAATGCCTTATTGGATGCCGATGGTTTCTCGTAGAGGCCGTCAAGCGATTTCATCAAGTTCTCCGTGGTCGTCATCTCCAAAACGTTGAAGGTTATCGCTGATGCCAAGCTTAGCCAGATTATTCCTATTGCCTTTCCGTCAAGGACAATCCATGCTTCATTTGCCATTGTTGCGGGCTTCTTGGCAAGACCACCTAGTGGTAAATAAAGGTCCTTCTAGTAGAGATAGTCTTCAATCTGCATCTTTTAGTGCTAGTAGTTCTTGCCATTGAACTTCTCGATCTTGAACTTCCCTTCCCCCGCCATTACTCCCACTCAATTCAAGGAATCCTTTCCTTGAGATACTTTAACTAACGAGCAAACCTTTCTCCGATACCAGTTGTTAGGAAATAGGATGTAGCTAAGTAGATAATTGAGTAGATTACTTAATGGAGAGAGATAATTTTCACACACAAGAGATTAGAGAGAGAGAGAGAGAGAGAGAGAGAGAGCACGATATACGTGGTTCACCCAATGTGGTCTTCGTCCATGGAAAAATAGCTACTCAAGGGCTTTAGTACTTCAAACAAGAAGTAAGTTACAATGGGATTATACCCTTTTGGAGCTCCCGCCTTGCTTCACTCTCATCACCTCACACAACTTGTTGCATCAACTTCACAATGCACCACAATGCTTCATCTCTTCAAATCCATTTTTGTGTGTAGAAAAGGCCTCCTTTTATAGGCCAAAAGGGCTGCCCTCTCTCATGAGATGCAATCGTGTGTAGCCACCCTTGTGTAGACAAGTCCGAGTTGGACTCTCCAATGTGCCCATGTGTGGCTGCCCTTGAGAAGACAAGTCCGATTTGAAATCGACCACCGCCAAAGACTTTCGCCCACCGACCACCGGCCGTTGACTACCGACCACCGGCCAACCATTTTTCGACCACTTTTCGACCGCCGTGCGACCATAATATTTCAACAAAAAAGAATATTCTGACAAGTGATTTTTCTTCACACATGATGGCTTCTCCTCATAACAAGGACCTTACAAATGTACATTTTAACACAAAAAATTATAAGGGGTAAACCAAGCTCCTACTTAACAACTCCTACCCAACTACTCGGCACAACCCTACCTTCTTCTAGCCCTATTGTCCCCATAACTAGAGAAGAAATTCTTTGTTAAATTTTGTAATATACACCTACCCAAAAAGAAACCTAACAAGAGGCTTGTCTACTAAAAGGCTATATTTAAGATTAAACAAGTGAAAGAGTCACCCTGCCTTTTTTTTTTTTAATAGCAAAACTCACAATTGTGAGTGAATTATATTGAACAGCCCAAAGTCACACTGACTTTCTAAAACAATAAGAAAGTTATAGAATCATTAAATTAAGTTTAACTAGAAATTAAAGGAATCAATCTATAGAATGCAAGAAAAGTCAAGCCATGTGAAGCTGTGAAATGAAAGGTGAAATAAAAAGAACTCATTTATATATATATATGTGTGTGTGTGTGTGTGTGTGTGTGCACGCGCACAATGTTTGGAAAAGGATTACCTCAGCTTAATCTTGAGTCGGTTGAAAATCGAGACTAGCGGGTTACAAACCATGGTAGACGGAAGAAAAATTGATGAAATATGTGAGAAGATAGTTCAAAAATCTTGCAAACTTCACAATTTTGGCTAGTATTTTTGATTTGCTTCTTTGCGAGGAGAAAACCAGAGGCTACTTAATAAAAGAGACTTTCTCAAACACTATGTGTTATGTAAATATAAATATAAATAAATAAATATATATGCATATACGTATGTATAAAATTTACTATAATTATGTAAGGTGAAGCTTCATTTTAGCATTCTAAAACAATAGAATGCAAGAAAAATTAAGACATGTAAGATGTGAAACGAAAGGTGAAATAAAAATATTCAATTAATATTTTAAACTTTAAATAGCATTTAAGATAAGTCTCAATCGTCACTTAAAACATTGAAAGTATGCATAACCCAACTCTGCTCTAAAGCTTCTTTCATAAAGCCAAAAAGCATGGTAAGGAAGGTGAATTAAATAGACTTCTTGTGCCACGACATAACTTGACAATCATGGCAGATTGTAGAATCACTTTATGACACGGTCCTTAACTTACCAACTCAAGCAACCTTTGAAAAAATGTAAAAAAGTTATAAGAATATCCCTAAAGAAGAGCGTCACGGGATAAACCACATTGACTAATACCCTCATTGCTTATGCCTTCAATCAACACCATCCCATCTACAAGATTGTAATATAGAATGATGCAACCACTAGCACACCTTGTTATCGTCACAACCACAAATATCCCATGGTCTTTTACACAAGAACCCCCAAGGACAAAAGAAACGCCCTACCTTGTAAAGTTCTCATGTATATTTACGTGGAGAGCAACATGCCTTCACCTTGGTCTCATAAAGTCATCATACCCCACATAATATCTATACTATGTAGTGATGCAAACCCTACTATGGGTGGAGAAGGCATCCAATAGTTAGTCAAAGTATTTTGCCAAAATGGGTTCGAGAAATTTAGGCCTCTGAGAATCGCCAAAGCCTACCTTAAAACTTGCTCCCTCACAAAACCCGTACAAGTGCTCAATCAATGGGTTCTTCAATTATCAATGGGTGGGTATGTTTTTTCCGCACAATATCTTTATCAATTTTCTTATAGTAAGGTGCTTGGTCTCACCTCACCTTAAGGTGTTGAGAATTAAAGGCCCAGTGTTCAGCCACCTAGTGAGTGTGGACACACACACATACCCGTCACATGTGCAACCATAATGTATTCATTCTTTTGTAGTATAAGGAGTAAGATGGGGGGAACTCACCATTGGATCTTTTATTGCATAGTCTGTCTCTCCCCCCCCTTCTTCTCTCTCTCTCTCTCTCTCTCTCTCTTATTGGAATTAGGGTTGCAGGGACACACATATAGCTTGGAGAAGATGAAGAAGCCCAAGGCACACAACATAGAGTATATTACTTAGTGCTCAAATGGAAAGATAAGATAGCCCTAGATGATGGGCGTATATACAATGCTGGGAGGGGGGAGGGGGACTTAGTAAGGAGGGGAAAAAATGCCCAAGTTGTCCTAAGTGTGTTCACACACATCACTACCACATATATGGTAACAAATACCCCCCTTGGGAGCGATGCAATGAACAAGAGCTGACAAATAGTGTATAGGGACCCTGAGAATATGAACAATCCACAAAGGGAAGCAAGCCCAAAGGTTTGCAAAAAGCTTCGAACTTCTCACAAGGCAATGCCTTTGTGAACAGATCTCCAAGGTTGTCCTTTATCGGCACATAAGCCAAGTTTATCTCTCCTGCTAAGAGTCTCTCTCTAACATAGTGATAATGCACCTCAATGTGCTTTGTGAAAGCATGAAAAACTTGGTTCCTTGCAATTGCCAATGCGCTTTGATTGTTAGTGTAGATGATGTTGGCAATGCCGTGTTCAACACCCAAATCATCCATGAGGCATTTGAGCTAACACATTCAACCATAGTTGTAAAGGCTGCCCTATACTGAGCTTCAAAAATGGAAGTGGCCACAGTAGGTTGCTTCTTGCTCAACCATGATATGCATGAACTATCGAGCATGAAATAAAAAACACTTGTGAAAATTCACATGTCATAACAACCAACCTAGCGTGAGTATGAAAAAACATACAAATCTGGTGGCAATGATCCCCCCTTGGGATAAAACAACCCAAGATGTAAAGTGCCACTCAAGTAGAGAAAGATCCTCTTAACAGCTTGCCAATGCTTAGACCTTGGGCTATGCATAAATCTGCTAACTTGTGAGACTACAAATTGAATATCTGGTCTCGTGTTGCATACATAGATAAGGCATCCAACAACAGTTTTTGATAAAGAATGACATTGGCAAGATCACCAGCATCATGACGGCTTAATTTGAAATCTGTTTCCATTGGAGTAGCGATAAGTTTACAATCTTCAAAGTCAAACTTACATAGTAATGTCTCTATGTAGCTTGTTTGACACAAGGAAATACCTCCATCACACTACTTAAAATATATGCCCAAGTAATGATGCAAAAGCCCCAAGTCTTTCATCTTGAAAGTAGCATTCAAATCAACCTTGAACTTAGCAATGTGTGTCTCATTTGGACTAAAAATCGGCAAATAATCAACATATAGAATGGCAATGAGAAATATATCACCCTCATGCTTAACATACAAAGAGATTTTTGTTGGAATGTTTGCAAAAGCCTCGTTTAACCAAATGAGTGTCAGCTTTCTCATACCAAGCACGAGGAAATTGCTTCAACCCTTACAAATCTTTCTTACATTTTCACACTTCTTTCTTGTCCTTTCTTGACAAAACCATGAGGTTGGGTTACATTAACTTCCTCAAATATATCACCATTCAAGAAATCAATAAAAATGTCTGCTTGATGTACATTCCATCCAAAAGGAGTTGCCAATGCACATAGAAAATGAACAGTAGTCATATGGCAAGTGGGAGAAAAAGTCTCACCATAATCAATGCCTTTTTGTTGTGCATAACCTTTTGCATCAAGTCTAGCCTTGTAGCAAGATCAATCTCACCATCTGGCTTGCGTTTTAACTTTTTAACCCACTTTGTACCAATGGTCTTTTTGATAGGAGGCAAATCACATAAATTCTAAGTGTAATTTTCTATAAGTGCATCATATTTTGATTGCATGGCAGCCATCCAATTTTTCATGCCATGATTTATAAGGAGTCATAGATTGTAAGGAATTGGTAGGACACCTATTAAGTACATAAGTAGCACACATGATAGCCTCAACCCAAAATGAATGTGGCAAAGCTCAACTCTTGTCGTGCCATTTCCATAGGCGACCTGTTTTTTTCCAGCAACACCATTTTGTTGAGGTGTATATGGCATTATACATTGGTGCTTATCCCACAATCAGCCAAGAATACATTAAACTCATGAGACATATAACCCCCCCCTCCCCCTTCTTTTATTTGAATGAACGGTGTCCATAGTACATTTAGAGATATTTTCAGCCATAGCCAAAAATTGTTTGAAGCACATGAACACTTTGGACTTAGCTTTAAGTGGATACACCCATGCATGCATGGAGTAATCATCAATGAAAGTCACAAAGTATAGGTAATTGCCTAAGGATGGAGTTTGCATAGGCCCACAAACATCACTATGCACAAGTTGCAACCCGTATGACATAGCCCTTATTGGACCATCCTTGGGAAACTTCAAACGCTGCATCTTACCCAAAATATACCTTTCACAAACATGCTTAGAAGGTTCTTCAAGAGGCGGCAAAGAAGCAACCATATCATATTTTTGTAAACTTAGCAAACTGACAAAATTGAGATGCCCAAAATGTGCATGGTAAAGTTTTGCATCTAAAACAATTGAATCCACATCTACATTTGTAAAATTCTACCCACACGTCATACAAAGTGAGCTTATATAGCCCATGACACAAAATGCTAGATGCAACAATTTTATCACCAAAACTAGATCATGAATTGTACATGTTAATCCAAAAATTTGACAACAAGACCAAGTCTAGTATGTGCAAATACAGACAAAAGAACTTCCATTTGTAGTAGTTATCTTTCTAGCTCCCTTGATCAAACAAGAGGCATTGCTAGCACAAGTGACTGTATTCCCATGTGGGACAATTTGGTTGAGATAAACAGGTCACGGTGTGAAATAGTGTGCTTTGTAGCACACTATCAAAGTACCACATATGGATCTGCAACAATTGACATACATGCATCATGGACAAAAGGACCATAAGTACTCTGTATTAGATGCCCACTCTACATCTACATCACAATCTCCATTCCCAAAAGATTTTGCAATAGCTGCACTTGTAGTGGAACCAACCTCTTTCTTCTTTACCTCTTTTTACCTTCAATTTAAGACACTGATTTATCAAGTGATCACTAGCCTTGCAATAGTAGCATTGCATCTTCTTTTTTCCTTTTTCACTAGAATTTCCTGACGAGGTGCTGCCAGAAGCATTAGAAACAGGTGATTTTCTACTCAGTGATGAACCATGAGAAGTGATTGTATTTCTATTACCACCTTTTCTTTGAGAAGCAACAAAAGCCTATTCAACTGCATGCTGTTTAGTTGTTTTCTTTCTTGAAAGTGACACTTGTAATAGCAATGTGCATAGTGAATCAAATTTGGCAGCTTGAGGGTTTTGTGGGTCAATAGTCTCCAAGTACTAGCAAAAGTCTGGCAAGAATTTGTTGGTAAGAATCTGGCAATGCATCAAGAATAGTCTACAAGTGAATTGTCAGAAATGACTTCACCTACAGAAATGAGTTGCTCATTAATATCCTTGATACTAGCAAGAAAATTTTCCATGTCATCTTACTCTTGCATAATCTTCAACTCCAGCTCTGCAATCAACAATGCAATTTTAGCCTTATTGTGACTTGCATAAAGACAAGTTAGAATATCCCAAGCTTGTTTTGTTGGTTTTGCCAAGCAAATGTGAGGAGTAATAGTGTGATTTACAGATAATGCAATCAATGCATGGGCCTGTGCATATCTAACATCCCAACAAGACTGCTCAGCTGTAGGCAGAACAACTCTAGCAACAACAAGCCTGCCAAAACCTACAACATCCTCAACAAAGCCTTTATCCATAAAAGGTGGATGTATATCAATGTTGTGCATAAAATTCAAAATGCCCTTTGACACAAGAACATGGGTCATCATGCAATCCCACATTGGGTAGTTATCCTCATCTAGTTTATCCTCAATATCAAGCATCTTGAAAACATTTGTGTTGTTGTCAGCCATGGCAAGTGATTGCACCTGATGTGAAAATTGCCCAAAAAGAGCAAAAACAAAGTAGGACCAACACGTGTATGTAGCACAACCCAAAAAAGACTTTAAGGGACCCGTTCTGCAAAAAATTACAGTGACAAAAATTCTACACAAAAGGATGAAATTGCTTGCACAGTAGTGCTTGTAGTGGAAACGAAGGCCAAAATGAGCCCGGATCAAAATTTTGAGCATACCTAGCTCTTTGATCTAATCTTAGGTATTTGTTGACCTATTGATGCTCACCAAAGCTCACCCAAATCAGATGCTGACGACTATGCCCGAGAGGATGCAACTTGTTATGATGCCAATTGTTGGAAGTAGGATTGCAGGGAAACACCCAGAGCTTGGAGAAGATGAAGAAGCTCAAGGCACATAAGAGAGAGTATATTGCTTAGTGCAAAAATGGAAAGATAGTTTAGCCCTAGAATGATGGGCGTATATACAACGCACGGGGGAAAAAACCTCCTAGTGAGGAAAAAAATGCATCGGCGGTCCTAAGTGTTCACACACATCACAACCATAAAAATGATGACATATCTCTCTCTCTCTCTCTCTCTCTCTCTCTATCTCTCTCTCTCTCTCTCTCTCTCTCTCTCTCTCTCTTCATGTCCCATTAAGTGGCACTAGAGCTAATGGTGAAGTCTTTCATTGGAACACACTGAGAGATCACGAGCTCGGAGCCTAACTTTGGGGTGAGAACCGAGAGCTTGTCTGAAAGCTCAAAGACACAAGGATTTTTGTATGGGCAATGTATGCATCTGTGGGTTTAGTAGAGCTCCAATGCTCAAACCTAAGAATATATCTATGCTTGTGTGGAGCTAAAAAAGCTCCACATATAGCTATAACAACAAGTCGATGTAATCTAGGTATACAATAGTAGTTTTTAAACCAAAGTCTCCAAAGTAAGATGGACTACACGTTGACCTTATTGAAATTTGCAAGCACTAGAAGGCTAGTTTATGGTTGCCATGGATGGCTATTCTTGTTTTGTCAAATTTTGAGTGTCGGATGTAAGATTGCTTGCTTATTGTATGATGAGCCTTGAGCCATGTATGGCACTTTAGGCATCTTGTTTTGACGCTATTTTTGACACGCTATGCAATTTGACACCACTACGGATGCAATTTATGCTCTCTTGACATCTCGTATGCATTTTGAGACAGTTTCATTGAGGTGGGAGATTAATGGATTGCAAGTTGCTTGCTTGACTTGGCACTTTCTTGCATGCGTCTACTACTAGATATTAGTATTTTGGTCTATCTCTTATGCTTATGTACAAAGTTTGTGGATACTATTGAGTATGCTCATGTGGTGTTGATTTTGGCATTTTTATGGCAATGAGTCTTGAGCCATGTTATGAGGTCATAGTGAGTTTTTTTGAAGCCGAGCACAAAGGGCCAAGTTCCAAGGTGAGGTGGATTAGGCCGCTTGAGTCCCCCTATTGTAACCTTGCCTTATGACATGTATAAATGTGATCATATGTTTGATAGCCAAGTTGGCTTGATAGATTTTCTACTCATTGTTTATGGTTGTCATGATTTGAAATTTATGCCAAAATAATGTCAAAATTACCACAATTTGATTGTACGTGTTTATGCATCTTTCTAACTTGAGTTTTTTGGTTGACATTTTATCTCTTTAATACCAAAACTCTATCAGATTTATGCGAAATTTTATTGCCATAGTTTTGATTATTGTTTTGTCTAGCAATTTTTGGTTGAAATTTTATCAAACTCTGCTAAAATTGTCTTGTGAGATGTTTTTCACAATCTTTTGCTTAAATATAACAGCTTCTGCAATATATGTAAGTTCAATGATAGTTTTTTTTTTTTTTTGGAAAGAGAAAACCCAAGATGTTCTTGTCCAAAAGAAGCAATTAAAACCATAATTGTTTGGCTTGTCATCTAAGCTTATCATGTATAATGAGGATTCGCTTGAGTTAGATGTGTTGGGTTTTCAAGCCCTGGTCAGGTTGATCTAAACCCATGGGAAAACTCTCCTATGACATGCAAATACATTTAGTTATGAGCCACTCCTTATGTGAAGATTGCATGGTGGCTATAAGGGACTCTATATATGTAAGGCTTTGAATAAATTAATACAACCGTTATTTTTGGTGCAATCGCTGCTCTCTCTCTCTCTCTCATCTTTCCATTTTTTCTTTGCACACCACTCTCTAGCCATGGTTCTACTGCGTCGGCATCCCCCATAGCCTCGTTGCACCTAACAAGATGCATTGGCTAGGTCCACGATTAGACTTCACTCAGCAAACTCTGTTTATTTCATTGTGTTTAGTGAGAAGACCATTAAAGAAGAAACTCTTCAATTTGAGAAGAAAAGGAGGCAACATAGTTGATTCTCATTTAAATGAGTCAATGTCATTTTTAACTAGCTAGAAGATTATATATTTCCCTGGGATGAGGAAGTGAAAACTATGTCTTTTATGTTTCTTACCTTTCTCATAGAACACACTAATTTTACACTAGCTACTAATACCCTAAAGTTTGATAACATCGTTGGCATCTTTCTTTATGAGGGGAATAGATGGAAGTTTTTGGATCAAGGCAAGCAAACTGCTACACTCACGTCTAATAGAGGAATAAAGCAATTTAGGGGGAAGTGTTGGGGTAAAGGTCTTTGTGCCTTGCTCGGTCTCTCGGGCTATGGGCGTCTGTCCACTGACCACCTTATTGCTTTGTACATATATACAAACAATAAGGGGCAACTCATCTTGAGTCTTGCTCCACCCCACACACCTTGCACTCCTTATCCTTCTTTGCCTTTGCGCACGCACCGCACCCATCCACATTGCACTCTTCAATTGGTATTAGAGCTACAGCTCGACGATTGGCACGCATGCGACGGCTTCCTAGCGATCGGTACGGAAGTGACGGAGCTCGGGGATCAGCTTGAGCTTGGCCGCTATGGAAGATTGACATAGCTTTCTTGAGCATATCAGATCAAGGCATATTGGCTGCATCATATGTAGATTCGATGGATTCATAGCACCGAGTGCGCAACCCCTCTTGGGATTTGGGAATCTTGAGAATTCTCAGAGCATCTTGGCAAAAAATTGAGGCAGTCTAATCTGCATAGAGTAGGTAGAGCTTTAGAGTCAGTGGTGTGTGTGCGAACACACACACACACACACACACACACACACACACACACATTGAAAAGGTGGTGAGTTTTTTTTTTTGAAAGTCGACCATGAGCTGGATGCAAGGTGGACAGCCATAGCCTCTTGCAATAAAGCATCGGGCTGCCAAGCAAGCAAGAGAAAGGTGGAGAATTAAGCAAGAAATCGAGTACAGGGGAAATCGAGCAATTAAACTTGAGATGGGGGCAATTTAGGGCACTTTGAAGAGGGAAATTGCACTGCAGTGCTGCAGTTAGCAAAGCTGAAAACTGGGGGAGATTAAGGCTCCTCAGAATCGAGCAGCAAGGGGGAAACTGTGAGCAAGGGAAAGCTGCATCGCTGGTCATTTTGGAGCTCTCGGGCAACCACAAAGGAAGAGCAAAGGGGTGGACACACACACACACACACACACACACACACACACACACACACACAGAGGACTTGGCAGCAACAGAGAACTAGCACGCGCGCACACACTCGCTATCAAGAATGAGAGCGTAGAGTCGGTTTCGAGGATAGTCTACTCTTCCACACAAGAAGTTTTGGACAAATTCTCACAATAATTCCCACATTGTGACTTACCTCAACATCATGAGTTTTTGTGAGAAGCACCGCATACCTAGCTAGGTACGATTGGGGGGGGGGGGGGGGGGGGGGGGGGGGGGGGGGCGGTCCCCTGCCCCCAATCGTACCTAGCTAGGTATGTGGTGCCTCTTGAGCAAAAGCTCATGATGTTATGCATTGTATGAAAAACACTGCAATAGACTCCGCTTTCCTACATTAGAAAATTTCTAAATCTTCTTGTGTTGGTAGCTCGTAATTGGCTACAAAAAGCGAGAGAAAGAGAGAAAACTTGTGCTTTTCCTTCGCACAAGTGTTTGCGAGCTTCAGTGAGTAAGCCTGCACATCACCCGACATCGAACCGACATTGATGGTTTTCCTTGATGCACATACGACATCGACCAGTGTTCTCGTTTTCCTCAGCCTCAGCTTTGAGCATCTATAGCTACGTCATCGGCGATCGCTTTCGTCCAGTGGTAGAAGTCAGCATTGAGCGTTTTTCTTGGCTTTGACATAGCGAGAGAGATTTAGATCTGCTCTAATGCAGATTTACCAGCGACTCCCCTTCGACATCCCATTATAGAGAGGATATGCTCTGACGGACATCCCCCAGCACCCTCGACTTTTCGACCTTGACACAACAGGAGAAAGACAAGCGAGAGAGGCATCAACTCTCCTCTAGCCCCCATCTAGAGTGGCCCGACTCCGATGTAATCTCCACAACGTTTCGGCTTCGACGGTACTCCCTAGTTTCCAGTTTTAGCAATACATGCCGACGCATAGCGGCTTCGACGAACCGTTCCAGAGCAGTTTTTTTCGTGAGCTCGGCTCTCAAATGGCGATTTTGACCATATGCTAGCTGTTTGATTGTCCTATGTGTTTGGTTTTTGGTCAAGTGTTTTTTTTACCAATGAGGTATTGTGCCAGATTCCATGCAGTTTTGTTCACAGGTTGCGCTTTCTTGCAGTGCAGACTATGTATGATTGTGTGGGGCATTCCACATAGCACTTTTTAGCACGATTTTGTGCAGTTTCATGTTATGCATACATTTGTGGATACAGCTTGAGCTAGGTATAACTTGCAGGTACCAGGTTCATAGGTTTACAACAATTCTGGACATGTGCGGTTGTCCATAAAGCCGCTCGTTTAGGAGTGAGCTTGTTTGCCAAGTTTTTGGCAATGCATGTATATCATTTGTGGATTTTTTTACTGATACACTGAGTGTTTGTCTATGCTTTATGCGGTTTGGTGAGATTTTTTTGAGTTTTCACTGAGTTTTTAGGGTAAACTCTTTCGGATTTTTCCCAGATTCTCGCCATATTCTATGCGTATGTGGTTTTACTCTCTGATGGTTTAGTGATCGAGTTTGACTCCCACTTTGACAGGTTTTATCAGCATTGTGAGGATTGCATATGGTCGTGTGGATACAAACTTTGCCAGTCATAGGTTTCACATATTTTTTGAAGGCAGTTTCTCTTGTGGGGTGGGTTTTAAGCTAGTTTTCTCACTACTTGCATATACGGTTATGCACTTTACGCTCGGTTGAGTGTTTTATCCCAGATTATGCGCTTGTACATAACAGATTGTGGAGATAGTTTTATGCATATGTGAGCATCGGTTTTGATGCGTTTGATCATGGGTTTCATGATTGTGTAGTGGTCAAGTAATTCTCCCACTTTGTTGCCAGTTTTGGCATGGTTTATGGTAGAGATTGCACTTGAGTTTTTTACTCAGTTTACAGAGGAGACTCTACCAGTTTTCTCCTAGGATTTCTCGGCATAGTTTCTTGACATTCACTTATGTTTGCATGTATGTGTGATAGTTTAGAGTCTACAGTGATGACTTGTGAGAGACGGCGGTCTCGTAGTTATCGATACATGTGATGTTGGCATTGTGGTCACACATGGCACATTAGCCTCCATTGTTTCAGATGTATGAGACATCATCGAAGATGTATGTGTGGTGCAGATGAGTTTTTGACACATGCTAGAGTGGTGGCTTCATATGAAAGTGACGGTGATGTCACGTTTCCCTCTACTGTTCCTCCTGCTTATATGTCTTCTAGAGGTGACACTTCTCCCCGTTGGTTGTTAGATGAGGATGTAGTTTTCCACGTCACACCACATTGTGACTAGTTTAGCACCTTCTCTAATGGGAGCTCTGGTTGTGTGCACTTGGACGATGGTTTGACATTTGACATTGCAGGTGCAGGAGATGTTTGCTTTCCATTGCCCAGTGGTGCATCATGTACGCTACGACATGTGCATTATGTTCCTCAACTGAGACTGTGAGCTTGATCTTAGTGAGACAAGTAGTAGATTGTGTGTGTCAGACACTACTTAGATAGCAGTTCTTCCAGATGCATTGTGGTTCATTAGTGATTTTTAGAGGAGCCCGTAGTGGCTTGATATATCCTATGGATGTGTTTGAGGGTCGAGATGGTATGGTCTTGGTTTTGTTGCTGGCATGCTTTGAGCAAGAGTCGAGATGTGTCTCCTTCACCGGGTGAGCTTCACCATGCTCACGCAACATATCATTTAGTTATGCAAGACGTGGCAGTAGACTCTGTAGAGATAAGAGGTAGAGCAACAAGGCTCTAGTGAGACACAACAAGTGTTGTTAGAGTCTGTGCAGGTAGATGTAGAGCAGGTTTGCTCCCTAGAGATACAGATAGAGATGACAAAGACGGAGTTCTTTGATGTGCTCATGCTAGAGGCTGATGAGTTGGTGCCAAGACACATAGTTCTGCATATGGATGAGAGGGACGTAGCCATCCCACTGTCGGCGTTGGCAAATCCATACGTGATGAGTAGTCTTGATGATGTAGTACATACAGATAGCACAAGGGAGGCTAGGACAACCAGGTTTGTGTAGATTTCGTCAATGTTTGGGCATCTCATGTACGACCTACTAGAGTCGAGGCCCGACCTAGCAGCTGTAGTGGGAGAATTTGCAACAGGGATTGTCAGTTGTACGATGACTGACACTAGCATGATGCATAATGGAGTTTTCTAGATCATACAGATTTGTCTGCAGTGTCATGATGTTGTGCATCGAAAGGAGGATATGGAGAGAAGATACCGCTTCCTGGGTGTTATCATCTTCTAGAGAGATTGTTGGTAGTTTTTATTGAACTATCATGCTTGATATGTATGCCAAATACAATGTACTTTAGAGGGAAATAAGTGCTTGAGAAGCATCTTGTTTAGAATGCCATCTCTTATAGTGCATTGATAGCGGGGTATAATAGCAGATTTGTGCTTGACACTACCGTGGTCGAGATATATGTCTAATGTGGTGATTTGTGATGCATGGTTGGCAATAATTAAGCTGACACTGGTTTGGTCGATATTTGGGTCGAGAATGGTGCATTGGGCAATGTCCTAGGCTATATGTATGCCAAACAATGTGCACTTAAGAGAGAAAAAGGTGCTAGAGGATCTATTGATTGCAAGATTATGCCAAATAGGGCAAGGCCAAGCCAAGCTGTAGGAGAAAAGTGTTATGCTTTAGCATTGACTTGGTCGATATGTTTGGTGACCTTCTGAAAGCAGATAAAGTTCTTGATGAATTTTTAGTTCAAATGTCGTCTATTGGAACACGTGGATTGCAAGATATGCCCAACCTAGCTATGGCAAAGAAACACTGGGCTTGTTGTCATCAGATGCCAAGTGATGGCTTCTCACCAGATGCGGTCACTTATGTTGGCATTTTAAAGGCATGTGGCTATTTGGGAAACACTCATATGGGCAAAAGATCTCATGATGATATTGTTAGTTGAGGGCTATTGACGTTATGCTTGGGACTACCTAGGTTGACATGTATGCCAAACGAGGTGGCAACCCAATGGCCACCTAGAGAGAGAGAGAGAGAGAGAGAGAGAGAGAGAGAGAGAGAGAGAGAGAGAGAGTTCTTGAGCTTCTTGCCTTCTCCACCTTTCTCTTCTTCGATTCACTTCACCCTTGCCTTGTACTCCCCTTGCTTCACACGATACCTCTTATTATCTCCCTCCTTTTTCCTCGTCCCTAGTGCCAGTGCTGTTAACGACAACTTTTATAATCAAATTCCACTTTGGATTAATCATTAGCAGCTTGAGGCTTTGAGTGTGTCAACTTTACGTAATTTAAGTTTCATTTGAGCCTTTTGTTTGGTGTAGTGCATCTTGTCTATTATTTTTCCCACAGCGAGCAGCCGGCTCACCTCGCGAACCCATTATCCCTGACATCTTTGGTGAACCCGACATGAAACTGAGCTAAAGTGGGAAAATTTTGCAGAGAAAGATGACTACACTGTAGAGGCAACAATGCAGCAGATGATGCATTAATTTTTTGCCTACATGCAATAACAACAAACTACACAACAACAATTTAATTTGCATGAGCGGATACGAAAAGCTTGACAAGTAGTTACATAAAAATTGCAGCGGTTTGAAGGTTGAGATGTTTCAAAATTTTGCCAAGTTTATGAGCAATCCATGAAGAATAATGGGATTGATAATCATGAAGCAGTTGAAGGGTTTCACTTGATTGTCATGCCAAAGCTTAGGGCTTGAATTGGGGAGATACAGACAACACAAGGACCAAATTGGTAGAATTTTTAAAAGGCATTACAAGAGGAGTATTTCCTTGAAGATTCTGAAAGGGTAACCAAGCAAAGTTTTATGAAGTGGATCCAACAGAAAAACAAGGACTTCTTTGCATGAGAATTGCTACAATAATTTAAGAAGAAATTTGAGCAGTTATCTATAGGAGAGCAGCGGTCATTGAAACCAAAATGGATAGAGCTATTTGTCCAAGCTGCTGATCCACGGCTTCAAAAGAGCTTGGTGCAGCTACTTGAAGATTCAATAGGTGAGTTGGGCTTAACATCTGATTGGAAGTTGGTTTCCGAGGTAGTCAACATGATTGTGAAGCGGAAGATGAGGGTGGATAAGATAATTATGGTCGATCCCATGGAGACAACAGATGAAGAAATTAAGGAGAAGTCAGCCTCTGGGAAACAAAAATTAGAGGATCCGATTCTTCATGAGCTAATCAAAGGTATACAAGAATTATATTTCAATTTAAAGGCAATTAATCTTGAAGAGGTAAGCACAAAGGGTTCCACTTCAGAGCCCAGGCAACGACCTCCACGCAAGGATTAGGATAACTTCATGTGGTGTGATAGTAAAGACCATGAATGCAAAGACTGTGAGATTTTAATAAAGCTTACAAAAAAAATGTGGTTTTTGGAAAGACAAGAAGATTCATCTTAGGGCAACAGGTGAGAAACTCCGCTTGAATTTTGGAAGGGGTGGTATGAAAAAGTTAGACGAGGAAATACAACATAATGTTGCTATGGTAGAAGGAGATACATATGGGTTGCATGTGTACAATAAGGCAGATGATGAAGGTGCAAGAGATTAAGGTGATTTATAGCCTTATCCATTGAAGACAGCGGAAGTAGGCAAGGTGACCCATGGAAAACTATGCCAGGTAGGGAATTGCATCTGAGAAACTATAGGATGGGCTGATCTGGTGGATTTTCTTTCAATATATGCATTTGTTGCCAAGCCCAAGCTAATGAAGCCATATTAGAAGATATGCGTAAAACAAATGAAGATACTACAAGAACATAAAAAAGACCCACCATATCTAGCAGTAAGCAAGATCAAGGGCTTGCTCCTGAAGTAGTTATGGAAGATGCATCAAAAGATAAGAAGCAAGGTAAGCTCAAGGGACCTTCTTATAAGTTGAAATCTGACATTGAGTTGGCTATAGATCTAAAGAAGATTTTTGAAGAGCGCATTCTCAATAGCAAGGTGGAGCTCACATTAGGTGACATCTTGGGTATTTCCAAGCATGAGTTTCATGAGGAGATTATTGACATTATCAAGAGGAAACCACAGATACCAAGTGAGAAGGAACCTGATGCAGTTAAGAGCCAATTGATTCATCACATTGAGTCAATTTTGGATGCTTATGAAGAGGAATTTGAAGATGAAAATTTAAAGGCTATGGTGGTCTCAAATTCATTATACTTGAGGTAAGGTATCTTCAATTTAATGAGTATGGAGATGAGGAAATTGTGCCCAGGAGTCACTTTTCTAGGACTCATTGGGCCAGAGCAACAACAGAAACCATTACGAATCTTCGGGACATTGAAGAGCCGGTCTTAGCACTTGTGGACCATGGGTCACAAATCAATATTATGGCAAAGAGCTTGCATCAAAACGGGAGATGGCGTATTGCTGTGGACCACAGCTGATAGATTAGAGATGCCAACATGCTTCCAAGCGATCTTTATGGTGCATGTACAAGCATTAAGGTAACTATTGGGGATGTTTGTGATGCACAAAATGATCATTCATTCTATACATGAGCATTCATTCTATCCATTCATATTGGGACAACCCTACATTATGGTTGTGTGCATGAAACAAAGGTATTAGATGATGGCTCAGCCTATGCAAGGATCCGGAGCACAGATAGTAAAAGGGTTGTTCAATTTTTGAATGTGTGTGTAGATCATGCCAGAAACAAAGATAGCCTACGTGATCATCCATTGGCCAAAGATACGCAAAGAGTTCAAAGAACATAGAGGAGGGAAATTTCTCGCAAAGAGATACTTTCTCTTTGGGGTTTTGGGATTGACATATGAGGGTTTGGTGTCATACAAGAAGTTTAATGAGCTATCTAAATGGGAAAAACAATATGTTTCAAGTATTCAAAGTGAATTGCAGGGATGTGATGTGCTTGAACCGGATGATGTCATTTCAAAAATCTTTGAAGAGGTCTCCTATGTAGATATTATGTTAGAGCTAGAGGAGATCAATCAATACAGGTCACAAAGTGGAACAGACATTGTTAAAGTGCATTCAATGGACATGTATGAAGAATTGGATATATATGAGGCACTTACACATATAAAGAAGGATTTGGATGAAGCAGTTGAAGTCCAAGTAGGAATAAAATATAAATGTGTTGCAAAGAAGGTGAGGCCAGTGGCTACACCTTTGCCAAAAGGAAGTGATGGACTGATAGAGAAAGCTTCTTGGTAGTCTATGTTAAGAGATCTAAAGAACATTGGAGATAAATTCACTGAAGAGACATTGAAGCAGCTTAAGCTTGGGGAGGAGGATTTCCTTACTAAAGAGGATATCAAATGATTTTAAGAGATGCTTGGGAATCATGGTAAAGCCTTTGGTTTGGATGAGCATATTGGAACCATCATGTGTACCATACTCTAATTAGTGGTTCACTATTCCAAAGAAGAATGGTACCATAAGGTTCATTCAGGATATGAAACTGTCAACAAGGTAACAATCTGCAATGTAGGAATAGGTCCAATAGTGGATGAGTTTGTTGAAGCCTTTGCAGGCATATCTATCTACTCTATGGGTGATCTGTACTCAGGATATGATGAGTTTCAGCTTGCTTTTGAGATCAGGGATCTTACTACCATGCGTACACCTCTCCGGTTGGTAAGGATGTGTACTCTACCACAAGGTGCTACTACATCTGTGTAAGTTGACACTTTTAGGGCAAAAATAAAGTTTTGGTGCTAAAGAGGTTTTAATTGTGGGGCATATGTGTGACCAAAATGGAAGATGATCGAGTCTGGCTAAAGTTGAAGCTACAAAAGATGAAAGAAACATGCACATCGGTCACTGAGGTTTGGAGGTTTTTGGGCGCATGTGTATTTATCGCATTTGGTTGCTGCCTTTGCTCATGTTGTAGAGGTGCTTTATCAATTGCTAAGGAAGGGTAAAAGGTTTATATGGGAAGAATCTCATACGATGGCCATCAAAACATTGAAAATGATGCTTCTAGAGGCTCCTACCTTGAGAAAGGTTGACTATAAGTGTGGAAGGCCAATGATCTTAACTGTCTCACAAAGAATATTTCGTAGGTCCTTTAATCGTGGTAGAAACAATTTTTTTGCCATTGATAGGGATGATAGCAAACTGCTCTTCTTTGGACATTGCAATGTTGTGATAGATAGCCTTTATTAAGTCTCTTAATCTTGAGTTTTCTCATGTTGCACGTAGGGATAACCATGTAGAAAATATGTTGTCAAGGGCCAGGTATGAAGATGAAGAGGAGATGCTTACCACCAGTGATGATGTGGGCTTAAATTTATACACCTCTTCTCATTTACACGCAAGCTATGGTACTCTTATTCGTGTTTTTGAGGTCTTTTCTGAAGAGATGTACAATGGAGAATGGCTTTTGATAGGCCGTCACCTCAACACTATTATCCGGCAGGAGGGATGGAGTGATTAAGAGTACAAAAGGATTAAGAAAAAGGCTTATGGATACTTTTGAGATATGGTCATTTGTGGAGGCATCCAAAACATTCAAGAGGTGTACCACAACGGGTTGTTTGTGATAAAGCAACTCAATAGCAGGTGATTAAAGAGTTTCATGAAAGGTTATGGACTGGACATAGAGGGATCTAGGCAACTTTCATTAAAATCAAGGACCGCTATTGGTGGAAAGTAATGTATAAAGATGTTGCTCAATTTGTGGAGGCTTGTCTAGTGTGCCAACAATATTCTAATAAACAGCATCGAGAGGAATTAGATCCTACTTATCCACTAGCTATGCATTACAAGTGGGTAGTAGATTTGATTACAATGCCAGTGGGGGTTTGGAAAATGAGGTATTTTGTTCTTGCTAGAGAAGACCTCACAAACGAGCTTGAAGGAAGATCTTTGCATACAAAGGCTACAAGTTCTGTATGCAAATTTTTTCTTGAATATGTAATTTGCAGGTATGGATGTGTTTGTAAAATCGCTATTGATAAAGGAGAGCCGGATGCAGATGAAGCTTGTGAATTCTTTGCTCGTTTGGGCATCAAATTGTCTCTTATTATTGCATACAATCTAGAGGGTAATAGGAAAAGTGAAAGAGCGCATCCGCCTATTGTTAAGGCTTTATCCAAGGCATGCCGATGACATATTGGTGATTGGCCTAAGTTGCTACCTTTTGCTCTATGGGCTAATCGCACTACACATAGTTTTGTTACAGGTTATATGCCATTTGAATTTTGAGGCATAATGGACAGAAGCCTTCCTACAAAGGAGGCGGTTATTTCTTGGACTATAATGCCATGTGAAATAGGTATGTCTACAAAATATTTACTTGCTTTGCGTATTCTCCAACTTGAGAGGCGCCAAGAAGATATTGAGCAAGCCAAAGAAAAGCTCAAGGAGGCAAGATTGAAGAATAAAGCAGCATTTGATGAGAAGCGTATGTGAGGCTTGAGCCTATGGGGGGTGATGGCGTGCAGCCATGGCGAGGAGATGACAGAAGCAGATGAGGGTGATGATATATTTACATCCTTGGGGGGCCAAAATGACCCATGGGACCCAAAATCTCATATATGAGACTCCCCCCTTCCCATGTGAAGGAGGGGGCATGTCATGATTCTGTGGTGATCTTGTTTGTGAGTGTGGTGTGATGTTCTAGCACTTTGGGCAAGATAGATGCCTAGTGCTACTGGAGAGGGATGTGTTCTTGAGAGAAGCTCCTCAAATGTAGTACATCCTTGAATAAGTTGAGGAAAGTCGACCCGAATGTGCGCATATGCTGGACATTCAAGGGTTACATGTGCCTCATTTTCCAATGAATTCAAGTTGCATTGAGTGCATCTCCTCATGTTTGCATCAATATTCAACCATCCTCCCATTTCACTTTTGAGCGTGTGTGATCTTGTCCGCATCAAGGTGATGGCCTGTCTCGCACGGTAGGACATGGGTGTCCGGATATGTATTTGGGTTTCTCCGGTTTTGTATTCTTCTCAGTATCGTGTGTTTATGTGCTTGCAATAGTATTCAAACTTGGACCTGTGCATTGCATTCTTCCATTTTCTATGAAGGGCCTCAAGTAATTGTAGTTCAAAATTCAGCTCGTGCTCATGCTCGATACGTTCCTCTACATGCATGCCCACATATGCTCCCACATTCCATTTAGAGAACCATTTCCTGATGTCCTCAACAAGGCTAGAGGTGAGAAACTTGGTTTTGTGGTTCTTTTGCGGCTTACATCCTACCTCCCATGCTATGTGAGGCAAACAGTTATTAGGCATCAACTTCACCTTCAAGAGATATCTATGCATTCTTTGCAAAGCAAGCATTTCCAATGGTCTTTGTCTAGTCTCCAATAGCATCACTGAGTATGGTGTTGTGGTTTTTATCCCCATATGTCTACATAAGAACTTTTTTTGAATTTTCTCAATGTCATTCCATGTGTTGGCAGGAATACTTGGTCCCCATACCTCTACCCCATACAATAGCGTTTGGACCACACACGCATTGAAAGCCATGGACTTTAGTTCCCACCTTCTAGTGACACTTTGTTTGCACATGTTTTCAAACTCGTAATACCTTGCTTGTCCTGCCTTAATTCTTGTTTTTTCACATTGTCCCCATCTATGATTCGAAGGTATAATGATGCCCAAGTATTTAAAGTTGTCAACTGCTTGAATCTCTTGCCCATCATACATAAGGGCGGGCTGATCCTTTGATTTGTGTGTACAAGTCGCCATACATTTTGTTTTTGTGACATTCACTGAGAGTCTTGTAGCTTCGCAGAAAGCATGTACCGCATCCAAATTTTTTTGCAAAAGAGATATCCTATGCACTAAAAGAACCACATCATCAGCATAAATGAGGAGTAGAAAAGTAATGAGGCCTATGTTTGGTGCATCTTCATTATCTTGCGTCGTTTGGCATATAAAGTCCTCAAGCTCATCTATGCATAGCCCAAATAATGTTGGGGACAAATGACACCCTTGTTTGATGCCTATTGTGCTAAAGAACTCTTTGGAGAAGCATCTTTTCATTTTCAGTTTACATCGAACCGCATGGTATAGGCGTGCCACCGCAACCCTCAAATGCATGGGAACCCCAATGGTCTCCATGCGGGACCATAACCCATGACGAGATACCGTATCAAACGCTTTCTTAAAGTCCACAAAACAACAGTACATAGTTTCCCCTTTGAGTCGCACCTCTTCCATCATAATCCGGATTGTAATCAAGTGGTCTATGGTACTATGTTTTGCTCTAAAACCTGCTTGACCGATAGCCCTCTGTCCACTGTTTTCAGCCCATGTGCTAATATATTTTTCTATCAAACTCCCAAAAAGTTTTGCCATGCAAGAGCCCACCATGATGGTGCGGTAGTTCGTGAGTAGGTTACGGTCTCCTCATTTAAACAAAGCTTTGACCCAATTCTCTTGCCAATCTTTAGGCATACCTTGGTGAATAGCTTGATTCATCATGTAGTGTATCCATTTCTTAGCTTCATTACCCGACCATTTCAGCATTTCGGAGTTGAAGTGAAAAATGTTAGAGGCTTACGAGTGAGAGAGAGGAGAGAGACTTGACACAATAACACTATATTTGATTAAACAAATCCTTGATACATATAAAGCTAAAAAAACTTTCCATGCAAACTATGTCTCCTAACTGCATGCCTTATGAGGTGATTCCCATGAGTACCAAAAAGGGCTTGAACCCAACAATCCCCCCCTCAAGCCCGTACTAGATAGACCACTCTCATGATACCTCGAGTTTTTGGTGTACTCGTCAACCGTGAGATTTAGGTTCTATCACAACCAAGGATTTCTGGTATATCCATAACCTGGTGCTATGACAGTAAACCCCCTCCCCCTTGAAGAAATAGGTATCGATCAAAAATTAGCTACCAACAATAAATGGAGTTTTTGGTTCACTACCAAACTTGGGTTTAAGGTGTACCCAATAACCTCATGAGAAGCAGAACAAAATAGGACTTGAACAAAAAAAATGATAATTTGGGAGGTCTTACCGCGTTGCAGTCTCTATAGCCCGTACAATTTCTTTTGACTAGGAAAAACATAAAAGGAGTTTATCTAAAAAGCTTCATTGTCAACAAAATATATTGGAGATTTGGTGTCTTCCTCAATCACATGAATTTGAAAGCATGTATTTGAAGGATGATTTGTTTTACCACAGTGAACACAAGGATTCTTCTTGAAATAGTCTTTGTCTGATGATTTTTGCACCCACAAATGGCACAAGATTTGGTACCAATGGATGAAGCTGAGGTAGAAGCACAATTAGTGATTGCATAGAAACTAGGAGTATCAGAAGAACCAATTGAGGATACTGCATGGCAGACAATATATGCACTGGGAATTGGTATGGGATACCCTTCTTTCTTCTTCCTGCAATGAATTTATGATACCAAATCCAAGGAGGGTAGCGGATCTTTCTCCTTTAAAACAGTAACAATCTGATGAAATTTGTCAAGCAAACTTTTTAACAAAAAGACTATGAGATCTTCTTTTGGCACTGGGGCTTCGACATAAACAAGTTGAGTTTTAATACTCTTTAGTCGGTTAACTAAAGATGTAATGTTTTCATTAGCACGCATAGCAAAAGAGTACAAGTCCATCTTTAGACTCATCATTGAATACTTAGCTTTAGCACCAAAAACCTTCTCTAGCTGTATCCAAGCAGTGTTGGCAAATTGCATGTCATCCAAATAATGAATAAAATCATCTCTGAGAGATGTCAGAATAATACCTAATGCTTGCTTGTCCATGCATTTTTTCTCGGCAGATAACACTCTGGTAACTTCAGCAGATGTGCCTGCTTCATCGGTTGATAGTGGCTTGACAACGCTCCACAGATTCTTGCGCATCAAATATCCCTTTACTTTAATTTTCTAGGTGTGAAAGCCGGATCTCTTAAACTTGTTGACTTTTGATGCCATGTTGAAGTCTTTAAGAAGCTTGATAATACGATTGTGTTGTTGATTATTGCACCAGCTTAACTTTCAGAGAGGTTGTCTTCATCTTCAATTTTCTTTGCATGCACATATTGAGATACTGCAGAAACTTTCTTTAGAAGCTGAAGGGTTTGGCAAGATTCAGGTTGTAGCAGAATTCAAAGCCAATCAACTTTTGAAGTTCCGAAGCAAGTAGTATGTCCCAAAAATTGGGTGTTGATGCTTTAGGACTTGGCTAATACCATATCATGGCAACTTATTGTTTTTGAGCTTGACGCAAACGCCTTCAAAATTGCAAGCCAATATGTTACTGAACACCAAGCACAGAAGGTGTAAGCATGAAAGAAACCTTGGCGAGGGTGGGAATAGTGTGAATGCCCATTTTCTTGAAAAATTAAATGGGGTTCGCCACTTTAATAAGGTAAGAAAATCAAACCAAAAAAAAGAAAATGGCGAGCTTTGGCTTTGTCCCCCACGACTGCGCCGTTTTTCTTTTGTGTAGCCTATAGAGGTCGTACCGACAGGTCCTACAGTGTCGAGGATGCGCTCTTAGGTCAAGGCAAATAGATTGTGGGTGGTTGTGTTTGATTTGCTGCAGGTGGACGATCTTGCTCTCTCCTCTGCTAGCGGTGGTTCCCACGAGCTGAATCAAGCCGAGGCTTCCAAGGTCTTCAAGATCTGATACTAGGTGTGAGGCTTGAGCCTATGGGGGGTGATGGCATGCAACCATGGCGAGGGAGCTGACAGAAGCAGAGAACGAGCGAGAGAGAGGAGAGAGACTTGACACAATAACACTATATTTTATTAAACAAATCCTTGATACATATAAAGCTAAAAAACTTTCCATGCAAACTATGTCTCCTAATTGCATGCCTTATGAGGCGATTCCCACGAGTACCAAAAAGGGCCTAAACCAAACAGCATAGGCTATGGCCTTATGCTATCAAAGACTGAGATTGCTTACCTGTTTATGACAGTAGCTTGGAAAACCAATACTCTGCTATGCGGAAGATGGTCAAACGTTGTCTTGGGCCGTATGTTGTACTTCATGCTTATGACAATGAAACATATAAATTATGTGAGCTCGATGGCATTGAGCTTAAAGTGCCTATTATAGGGAAAAGGATCAAACTGTTCAAGAAACAGGAAGGTGAGTTAAATTTTGAGGAACAAATCTTAGATCATAAATATAGGGATGATGATGATATGTATGCTTTAGACGATGTGTCTGATCAAGCTTTTGATGATGCAAATTAATAAAAAAGACGGTTGGCACATGTTGGAGGATGCACAGGCTCAGAGGGGGTGGGTGTCATGATGGCGTGCATCCAAAGGGGGAAAACTCAAAGAAGATACCGCTTTCTAGATGTTATCAGCTTTTAGAGAGATTGTTGGCAGTTGTTATTGAACTATCATGTTTGATATTTATGCCAAATACGATGTACTTTAGAGGGCAATAAGTGCTTGAGCAGCATCTTGTTCAGAATGCCATCTCTTACAATGCATTGATAGCGGGTTATGATGGCAGATTTGTGCTTGATACTATTGTGGTCGAGATATATGACTAATGTGGTGATTTGGTGATGCATGGTTGGCAATAATTAAGCTCTACATTGGTTTGGGTCGATATTTGGGCCAAATATGGTGCATTGGGCAATGTCCTAGATTATATGTATGCCAAACAATGTGCACTTAAGAGAGCAAAAGGTGCTAGAGGATCTATTGATTACAAGATTATGCCAAATATGGCAATGCCAAGCCAAGCTGTAGGAGAAAAGTGTTGTGCTTTAGCACTGAATTGGTCATTATGTTGTCAAATTTGGTGCCCTTCTGAAAGCACATAAAGTTCTTGATGAAATTTCAATTCAAATGTTGTCTATTGAAACACGTTGATTGCAAGATATGACCAACCTAGCTATGGCAAAGAAACACTGGGCTGTTGTCATCGGTAGGTGCCAAGTGATGGCTTCTCACTAGACGCGGTCACTTATGTTGGAATTTTAAAGACATGTGGCTATTTGGGAAACACTCAGATGGGGAAAAGATCTCATGATGATATTGTTAGTTGAGGGCTATTGACTTATGCTTGGGACTACCTAGGTTGACATGTATGCCGAACAAGGTGCCACCCAATGGCCACTTGGAGGAGGGCCGCCCAAGGCCAGTGGCTCTATGGCTGTCCGTTTAATGAAAATAAGGTTTTGTTTTTTATGTAATGTGAATGGGCTTAGGGGAAATGAGCAATGGCGTTATCGAGCAACACACATGAAATGTGGAGGGAAGGAATGGCCTTGCGTTGAGCTGCAGATCGCTTGGATGGGCTCGACAAAGAAGCAAACTTTTCTCAGCAACCCGAGATGCTTTGTTTTGGTTCCATTCTAGAAGGCTTTGGTGCACCTCCATCTGTCAATTGCCACATCATCAAGGCTCATCATATGCCACATCAATCACGGCGCCTTGACTAATGGTTTGAGGAAAAAGGAGCAAAAGGGGGGAGATAATAAGAGGTATCGTGTGAAGCAAGGAAATTAAAAGGCAAGGGTAAAGCGATTCAAAGAAGAGAAATGTGGAAAAGGCAAGAATCGCGAGAAATCTCTCTCTCACTCTCTCTCTCGACCTTGGAGAGAGGAGGCACAAGGAGGTAAGGTGAATGGGGAGAGAAGCTTGACCTGAAGACCGGTGGAGTTGAAGGGAAGGAGGGGCACCACAAGGGAGGTGAATGAAGCCAATCTCTCTTTTGCTCTCTCTCAATCGAGTAAAGCATGAGGCAAAATCTCTCTCTCTTGGACTCAGCTTCGACAACGGAGGAGATTGAAGTGGAAGAAAAAGGTTGGCAAGGGAAAGGAGATTAGGAGAGTTGAGGGCAACAACCAAAGAATTTTGGGGAGCCATATCTCCTTCTAACGAGCTTTTAAGCTCAAATTGCAGGCATAAGCAGGAGATTAGTACTCTTGGTCAAATTTTGAGAACTAAGCTCCATAAGCTCAAGATTTTCCCTAGTAGTGCTGTTAACTATAAGCTTTGTAATTTGGAAGCAAGCAAGGGAGGAGGTAAAGGAGAAATTGAGCAAAGGAGAAGGGAATCAATCTCTTTCTCTCGCTCTCACAAGCAGGGCATGGATTCAAGGGCATAAGGAGAATAGGTAGACGAGGAGCAAGCTAAAGATAAGCAATTGAGGCCAAAAGAAAGGGGAAAGCTTGGTAATGGCTTTGTCCTTCTTGACCTTGGCACCATCGAGGATGGCATGAAGAAAAGCACTAGTTTTAAGTTCTAATAGATGGCATACTAAAGTGGTTAAGCTTTCAAGGTGTAGCCGGAGTTGATTATTTATTCTCTTGGGTGGATTTTGGGAGGATTAACCAACTCAGGAGATTTCTAGCAATGCCGCTAACGGCAACTTTTGTAATCAAATTCCACTTTGGGTTAACCATTAGTAGCTTGAGGCTTTGAGCATGTCAACTTTAAGTAATTTAAGTATCATTTGAGCTTTTTGTGTGGTGTAGTGCATCTGGTCTATTATTTTTCCCACAGCGAGCAGCCCGATGCTACGCGGCTCAACTCACAAACCCATTATCTTGGACAACGAGATTCACATGTAGGCTCTAGCATGGATATGCACACTTGCCTATCACTAGAGCCAGTACAGCTACATGTAGATCAACTAAGCTACCCAATGGGCACAGGTTGAGAGAGTCTCTCACCTATTTTACATACTAGTAGTTTAGCTACTAGAAGGACCCACTCATTGACACATTCACCTTTATGTGGAAGATTGTTGGGGTAAAGGCCTTTGTGCTTTGCCCGACCGCCCAAGCTACAGATGCTCGCCCACTGACCACCTTATTGCTTTGTACTAAGGCGGTCCAGGGCGAGCAACAAGAGAGGCGACTTCTAAACACCCCCCTCAAGGCTCCCGTGCTACTCAATTGGGGTTGGGTCAACCACAAGCACAAGACAACAACAAACCCCCAGCCAAACCCAAACAAAATAGGGGCACCACCTAGTTATGGGATCTGAACTAGGAGGCAAGAGAGATTTTGTCACAACCAAGAAGATGCGACACAAAATAGACACAAGCAATCTCCCATCAAGACACACACCAAACGGAGCAGAGAGAGCTAGAGCAAGGGAAGAGAGAGAGTAATGGAACTTGCGGCATATCTTGTTTGTGACTTGCAAATGGAGATGGTTCATTACGATGCTATCGTAGAGCTTTGTACAAAATTAACTCAATGTTTAGTGAATGCTAAACATTGCCAACACATACACACTGTCTTAGGGTGTGGAAGACCTCTCACCACAATACCCTCTTACAATGGACACAAAACTGGCAATGAAAACACATTAAAACACTTTCTCAAACAAGATCAAATGATAGAAACTTAAAATACACAAGTCGCCTTGAATTCACCAAACCGTATTGCACAAGTGGAAGGACGAAGATTTGAACGTCGAATCACGCCTTTGATGCACCAAACCTCAATATATTGATGATGAAGGAACATATACAATAGTGGTTTTGAGATATTGAACTCACACTCTCTCACTTGCAATGTGTAGCTTGAAAGCTTCTCTCACACCAAAAGTGAAGCTCACAAAGTGATTGCTACGCCTAAGTCTCTCCTCACGCATAGAGTGTTGGGGTGCTATGTGAGATATTGGAGGTCATTTACAAGAATGAGAGGGGCCTATTTATAGGTTGGAGACCTCTCTTAAGGTTATTGAAAATCCTAATTTACAAGCTAACAAATCAGGATTATGATTTTTTTGAATATCAAAACATTGTGGATCTTCTTTATTTGCTTGAGTCATGGATGTGGGCTCAAAGGAGAGCATTATTGATGGTAGATAAGGTGAAAGTAGAGTTTTAAAGAAGGAGAGAGAGAAAGAGAGAGAGAGAGAGAGAGAGAGAGAGAGAGAGAGAGAGTTACTATGCACATGTTTTGAGGTGAGGTGTCGTTTATAGTTAGGTCAATGGCTATTTTGTGTTAATATGTTAGTGGTTAGTGTTATTAATCACTAGAAAGTTAATGATATTTTTACAATGGGTAGAATAAGGTGGATGGTTGAAGTAAGATGATTGAATGAAGTGACAGGATCCTTGTGTTGGTCCATTTGGTTGAATTTGCATATGGCTCCAAAGGTGAGCCCCTCCTTGCATAAGAGCATGATCTAATTGATTCTTAGGAGTTTGAAAATTTACATGGTTGTGGATTATGCATAAATATAATATATGGATATGATGGAAAAAATAGGCTACTATATATAAACAATACTTGGAATCTAGAATAGTGTGAGCTATATATAAAATAATAAATATATGAAAATATAGGGAATCAAATGAGGAGGGACCTCATTTTTTTCTAATGATGTATATTTATTTACAAGAGGTAAGAAAATACTTATAGGAAACAGGAATTTGGTGAAAGGCAATGACTGATGGTGGAAGGTTATTTTTTGAGGTTTTTCGTTGGAGTGGATTCACACAAAAAATAAGAGAAGCTTGCATGAAATGATTTTTTATAGAATACATAGGTAAGAAAGATGTTAATGGTGAGTAAATATACATACCATACTTAGGTAAATAACACACACCTATACAAAAATATTTAAATAAATATCAAAATAATTATAATAAAAAATCCATATATTTAGGCTCTATATACAATGAGATACTTATACACAAAAGGGCCATAATAAGCTTTGGTTTTTTTTTTTTTTGGCTCAACTAGCACAGTGACTAGCTAAGGGAGGGTTTTTAAGAAGATATGGGAAAAGTCCCCTAACTCACACGCGCCTATGTACAATGAAAAGGTAGGGTAAGGTAGCTCACTAAGGCAATTACGGAGAGCCAAAAAATGGCTATCAGTACATATACAAAGAATAAGGGGCAGCTCATCTTGAGTCTTGCTCCACCCCACACACCTTGCAGTCCTTCTCCTTCTTCCCCTTCTTGCACGCACCGCACTGCACGACACTCTTCAGGAAGTGTGTGAGTGCAACAAATCTCATGGACGTCACAATAAGGATAAGGAGGACTTTGAATGCTTTTATTTTGGGAGGAAGGATCATATAAATAAGAATCACCATTAGTGGAAAGAAGAGAAGATACACACTCTTCTCTCTCACTCTCATGTCTTCCCCAAGCTCTCCATGGCTAAAAATTCTCTCTTTCTTTCTCCCTCTCTAAAATCAATGGTTATCTCTCTTCCTTCTCTCTCACGTTGGGACACTCTTTTTTTTAGTAATTGGCAGGTTGAATTACCAATTGGAAACCTCAAAACAAGGAAAACCCATAGAAAATATTACAAAGAATAAATCAGAAACAATCAAAGTAGAGCTCATAATGACTAACGGGGAGCTCGTCCAAGTCATAGGTAGCTTCTTAAAGAGACTATCACAAAGAGATATCTTGAAGAAGGAAACATACTCCACTTGACTTTACTGAAACATGAGGGAATTACGTGCTCTCCACACTGTCCATAGCACCCAGAATCCAACCCAAAATTTATGCATACGGACAAAGCAATGGTGGAAGCATCTTCGCATAAATAATTTCTTGTTCAGAGTTATCTTAGCATGCCACACTTTCATAACTTTACTCTGCCACCAAGTAATACTCTTATTCAGATCAAAGAACCAGTGTAGAGCCAAACACAAATTTGATTCTCTGTAATCAGTGACACAATGGGACATATCGAGTCAACGAGATCCGTAATGGTGTCCCACATGAATTGGTAGTGCATATAAAGACCAAAGGTAAGAGAAGTCTTCCTAAATAAGAGCACATGTCCATCAGTGTCTATCACAACTAGTATCCTCTAATACCTTTCTGGGAAAGGAAGTAAGCCTACCTAGGAAAGTGTTGAACAAAAGTTTGATCAAAAACCAAACTCCAATGCAAACTCTCCAATCAAAGTGAATTTCCATAGGCGTCATCTCTACCATGCCACAACAATTCCCATGTGACCAATTTCCAATCTACCACAAGACTGGAAGCAATGGGGCATCTAGGTATTGTAGCTTCAAACTTATCAAAAACCACATCCCAATACGACAACTGCCGATGGACAAAAACTGGCATAGAAACCGCATGAGAGCACAAAAACGCAAACATCTATGTCCAAGGGCTGTTTTTGCTCAAGTAGCACCAATAACAAAGTCACCTCCCTTGCTGTAACATGAAAACACAAATTAGAATATTCACGCCACCACAACTTTTTGGAGTACACAACTTATCCATCGCAAGAAATTGTAGGCCCTTTTTCTAGGAGGAAGTAGACCAGAAGTGTTCCAAAATCAAAGACATGAAATCCCAAAGATGATAGGGTGGCCAATGCAACAATGGTAAGAAAAATTGCATGTATGCCACCAAGATAGACTGCACTATTCTGAGTCTTACATGCAGCGGCTAGGTAGACAATTTCCAATAGTGCAATTTAGACCTCAATTTATTCTCAACCCAATCCAATATTTTTTCATTCTTAATCAGCCAAGACATCGGATAACCAAGATGCCTTACATATCACTATCTCACCTGGCCATAATACAGAGTGCCAATCCATTTGATGCAACGACTACAATTTAGATTTTTGGAAATTCGCTAGTAGACCTGCAACCAACCCATAAACTTGTAGTGCGTCCATGATACGTCGAACATCCTTAGGTTAATTTCTAGGCCAAAACATGGGGTCATCCGCATACGCTTGTGCCACAAAATGATCACAAGATGGTAGTTCCAATCCATGTATGCCGTTAAGGAGTACAGATACAACAACAGAGGATGTCTAGCAATAGCATACAACATAGCACTCAAAGGGCATCCTTGCCTGACCGATCGACCAAGATCCCATATCCGAGTCAGCTCACCATCAAGAATTCCAGCAAATTGACTATGCTCATAAAGAAAATAAACCACATGATGCATTCTGGACCCAAAGCCCACAGCCGTCATGATCTGAGCAATGAAATCCCAATAAACGGTGTCAAATGCTTTCTCTATATCAACCTTCATCATAAGTGCATCTTGTCCAATATATTTTGCATACTCAATTCCAATGAAAGAATTAGCAATATTATCTATAATTTGTCGGTGAGGAATGAATCCATAAGAGCCAGAGAACATATGATCATTAATACGTGTAGTTATCATTTTTGACAACACAATTTGTAAATGATCAGCATAAGCATTATCGGACGCCCATGTGAGAAGTATTCACACATTACTTGCTTGGGCAACAATTTCACCACTCCTTTCCACGATTGCGACAAAGATTGCGTAGTCGATGCATGATTTCTCATGAAAAGGAGAGGCTTCTTAAGAGACTCCCAAAAATGAAGGACAATTTCAACCATAAGAGCGTCCCATCCAGGAAATTTCCAATGACCAAGATGCAACAAATTAGCGTTCAACTCATCCTCATTAAAATTGGCCTCAAGGGTAGTTACATCATTCATTTTCAATATAGGATGTACATATGACAACAATAGCTATCTGGCTTGTAAAACCTCACTTGAGGGAGCCTTACGTTGTCGTGTTGTGACATGTACATAGTGGGAACACATGCTACAAGAGATATCTTGTAACTTTTTAGATACATAATTATATTTCCTATAATGTACATATGCATATGTAAGTATAAAAATAAGCTTTCTATCTCATCTTATTATTTATCTCAAGGGTAATGTATTCTTACTTTACCATCAAAAAATACTATGGGAAAAGTGTCAATAGCTCCGCCTCTTTAACTTGGGGCAAAAAGCATTGATTCTTTATTTCTACTATTTCATTATCATCTCACACCCTAGCTAGATCCTATATCTAAGGTAAACTCCAATATATATATATTCTATGTATTTTTTATACTTTTCTTATATTTCTTTTTAAATAGCTACTAGGAGAGAATCAAATCCTAGTGGGACACTAGGTGGCATGATTTCAAAGATACACTTATTATAATACATTATTGCAAGCATGGTTACAAAACTTTGTCAAGGAGAAATGTCATGCTTTCATATGGCATGAGGTGTCCTTGGGAATTAAATGAAAGTCAAGGCTAAGGAGACCACATGAAGACTTTTGCTGCCATAAATGGATCCTATTTTGATGAATTTTTTACACAAGGTTCCAATCCGAATTGGAAAATGATTTAAAAATGAAAATCGTAGCTAATGAGCTGAAGTTTCTGCCCATATTTTTATTTTTTTATTTGGAGCTACGGTTAAGGAGATATGATCAAAATACTAGACCCCAGTCTGCCCACATCATGCAGGGACAGCTCATTTCCAACTTTTGCAATTCCTGTTCACACTGGCTCCTCTCTTCTTGTTTAAACCCTTGTGGGTTCCCTTCACCTATAAAAGAGGACCTCTTCTTCCTTGGAAGGAACTCAAGCATTCAAGCCATTGATGAGAGAAATTCTCGAGGGAGTGAGTAGTAATGCCTAATTGTACTTAGCCATTAACATAAGCCCAAGCCTACACTTTCTCCTAGAGGGAGACTAGCCCTTCTTGCAATAAGCTAACCTTGGAAGATCAACTCTAATCAAAGAAGGTCTTGCACTTGGTGTATCAATCAAAGTGGAATTATCCACTCTTCTTCTCTCTCCCATCAATAATGGTGCCGAAGGGTTTCAAGTAAGATGTGTTCTACATTGATGTTTTCTTGATTTCTTGTTGTTTTCATTTTCATCTCTAATCCAACATATATATATGTATCTAATCTCATCTCCTTAACCAAACCTATCTCTCTCATTCTTAGTAATTCATCCTCTCTAGGTTCTCTTTGCTACAGGTACATCTCTCCCCGCAGTATCCTTATTGCTTACGGGCAAGAATAGGGCTTGGGAGGGAAACTTCTCATCTCTTCACTTCTCTCATATCTACATTTCTCACATACTATCCTATATGAATAACCCACATGATGATAATTTCTATCGCTTTCACTCTGTACGATCTATTAGAATTAACGTATGGATTAGCCGTAAAATACACTTTCAACAACGTATAGTGTTTCTCTTTGGCCCAGAAAGGCTCAATGAAATACTTCTATCACCGGATCCCATCATACTACCTTTCATAGACTATAATTTTTCTTTTGACGTAAGCGTAGTTATCTTGCTATGAACCAAGAGGATTTGTACACACAATTAATCCCAATCACTAGACAAAATATATATATTATGGTAAGCACAAAACTACAATTCCAAAGAACAATTCGTAGCCTATTTGGTCAGCCAAGATTGAATGCCATTAACTCATCCATTAACCCTTTCATATTACCCATGATACGCTATGACCATAGCCTTGATGTTTTCATCTTCGTATTGTTTTGACATTCTCTTTTGCGTTCTTCCTTTGTGTGTGTGAATGCAAGAGAGAAAGAGTGAGTCTTCTTTGGTTGAACTTCTTTCCAACCCCTAGTCTTCATGGCATCTATGGTTTAACTCCTTCATATAGTTTTTGTTGAGTTCTCTCACAAACTCTCACAGCCATAAGCCCGGTGCTTTCCTGGCAAGACCGCAAATTTCTCGACATATTTTTGGTGAACCCGACGCGAATCTGCTAGGGTGAGAGTTTGTGGGTAACCATGGGTGATCATGTTGAGCAATAGGGTATGCATTTTGACCCAGCAACAATGCAAATGTTTCAAGCATTTGCAATGTTCATGCAACAACAACATGCTACTGAAAGAAGGGAGATTTCAGCAACGAAGGCCATACAAGCGGTCGTCAACAGAATGGATCAGTTCAATGGCAAAGATGTAACCAAGTACTTACGCGAGTATGTGAAGGAGATGGAGCTGCATCGCGTGTCAGAAGGTGAGATGATTCAAAGCTTTGAGCTAGTTGTTGCTCCAGAAATTAGGGAGCATGTTAGGGCAATTAAAGATGGGCATGGGAGAAATTGGGAAGAACTCAAAGTAGCTTTAAAGGAGGAATATTTCATGGAGGACTCTGACAGAGTGACCAAAAGGACATTCTTAGAATGGGTAGTCAAGCCAAAGCAAGGACTATCAATAACAGAGATACTTAGGGAATTTGAGCGGCGCTATGCACAACTCACTAGGACAGAAAGGGCCACACTAGATGCAGAGAAGACATATCTTTTCTTACAAGCTGCAGGTAAAGAGTTTCAAGAAAATTTGGAGCTTCTTCTTGAAGATAAAGATGCTGAGCAAGGACTAAAGACCGCCGACTGGAATGAGGTTGAAGGTGCTGTCTCACTGCTTGCCAAACGACAAAGAAGAAGGGACAAGATGGTAGTAAACACTACAAGTCCTTCCACCTCAACTTCTGACAAAATGGTAAAGCCCACTTTTATCGCTCCTAAGTTTGATGAGTCCATGCTAGATGAGCTTGTGAAGGGAATGCGTGACTTGAAGGTGAAGTTTGCAAAGCTTGAAGAAAAAGGCCAACCATCAGGGCCACTTCCTAGGCAAATACAACAGCCCAAAGAAGGGTTTGTTAATAGATGTATTTGGTGTGATAGTACAAACCATGTAAGAAGGGATTGTGATGATTTTAGTGATGCTTTGTCAAAAGATGTTGTCTTTTTTAAGGATGGTAAAATCCACTTAAGAGAGACAGGTCTACCCTTGAGAACTAACTTTGGGAAGGGGGGAATGCAAACCTTAGTTGAAGATATGGCAACCAACCATGCCACCTCTTCAGTTGAGGCAGCTACTTATGGAGTCAAAATTGAACATTTTTGTGATGAAGAAGTGAGTGACCATCATGGTCAAATTTGGCCAAATGTCATGCAATTAGCTAAAAAGGGAAAGCTTACAAAAGAGATTCTACATGAAGCAGGTGATTGCATACGTCTAGAAACAGGATGGAATGATCCAGTGGACTCATTGTCAGTGCATGCCTACATTACAAAATGCCAACAAAATGAGGCAATTGTAGAAGAGAAGCGCAGACGTGAGAATGCTGATGAAGGACCATCAAAAAGAGCTTCTAAAAGTGGGGGAAAAAGCGACTCAATGCCTTCTCAAACACCCTCAACACAAGGAGCATCTCCACCTGAAGTACTCATGGAGGAGTCTACAACAGGAAAGAAGAAAGAGCCAACGAAAGGTAAAACAAAAGGCCCAACTTATAAACTACAATCTGATATTGAGGTTGCTACAGATTTAAAGAAAGTCTTGGAGGAAAGGATCTTGAATAGCAAGATTGAGTTTACTCTGGGAGAAGTTCTTGGCATTGCAAAGCGTGAATTCCATGAGGAGATCATTAACATCATCAAGAGGAAGAGGCAAACCCTTGCTGAAGTTTCTCGTCCACAGGTTGAAGAGGAAACCTCAAAGACACAAGGGATGCAACTACAAAATAAGGAGAATGATGGAGCTGTGGTAGGATGCTACCAATCTAGTGGGAGAGTGAAGCAAGTGTATTTCTCAAATGATGATGAAGAAGTTGAAGATATTCCTAGGAGTTACTATTCACGAAGTCATTGGGCAAGGGCTACTACAGAAACTTTGGTCAAGGTAGGTGATCTTGAAGAGCCATTTGTTGCCTTGATTGACCATGGTTCAGAAATAAACATAATGTCAAAGAGTCTCTACAACAAGTGCAAATGGCCAATGGACACAGATCATGGTTGGATGGTAAAAGTGGCAAACAATTCATCCGGTGAATTGTATGCAGCATGTCCAGGTGTGAAGGTGACAATAGGTGATGTAAAGATTGACCAAAACTTCTTTGTACAGGATACATCTTCATATCATCTCATCCTTGGACAACCCTACATTGTGGGAGTTCGAATGGAAACAAAGGTTATGGACGATGGTTCAGCATATGCTAGAATACGTAGCAAAGATGGTAAACGAGCTGTCCAATTTCTCACAGTCTGTGTAAACCATGAAAGAAATCGTGACAACCTCAGAGAACATCCTCTACCAAAGGGAAGCAAAGAGTTTCATGATCATAGAGAAATGATGGGTTTTGGCCAAGTACCATTGTAAAGCGGGATTGCAATGGTACAGAAAGAAAAAGGGTCTTGCCTGATCCAAAAATAGGTGAAACTTTCTCGATGAGCTCCTTGGTAACAAGGAATGGATCAGTATGTTTTACAAAACTTGAAGATTTGAAGAGATATGAGAGGCAATATGTGCATAATGTACAAATAGGCATGAAAAAGAGTGGGTTGCTAAAGCCTACTGAAAATGTTTTGGGTTTGTGTGAACAAGTTTCTTTTGTAGATACTATGGGTGAGCTTGATGCTATAATGAGGTCTAGTTTGCATCTTGAAAATGAAGTTGTGGAAGTTTGCTCTATGGAAATGTATCAAGTAATAGAAGCCTTTAAAGAAAGCCAAACAGTAGGCCCAGAAGTCCATGTTGAAACTAAATACAAGAGTGTAGCAAAGAAGGTGAAACCATTAGCTTCACCCTTACCACCCAACAACAGGGAAAAGATTGAACAGGCTTCTTTACAACCAAGTTTGCGGAATCCTAAAAAGATCGGGCATACCTTCACAAAGGAGTCTTTTCAAGAGTTGCAGATTGGTTGCGAGGAGTTTCTAACACAGGAGGAGACAAAGTGCTTCAAAGAAATGCTTTCAAAGCATGGTAAGGCTTTTGCATTTGAGCCACATGAGATAGGATGTGTTGATCCTTATATTGTAGCTCCTATGGTAATTTTCACAATACCTCATGTGCCTTGGAATCTGCGGCCTATTCCGGTTCCAAAGGCTCATTTGCCAAAGTTAGTAGAGCTACTGAATGAGAAAATCAAAATGGGAATCTTGGAGCCTTCTTGTGCTCCATACTCAAACAGGTGGTTCACAGTTCCAAAGAAGAATGGTTCTCTACACTTCATCCAAGATATGCAACCAGTGAACAAGGTGACAATTAGAAATGTAGGAACAGGTCCAATTGTGGATGAATTTGCAGAGGCGTTTGCAGGGAGGGCAATCTACTCAATGGGGGATCTCTACTCAGGGTATGATCAATTTCAGCTTGCAATCGAAAGCAGAGACTTGACAACCATGAGGACACCTTTGGGTTTGGTAAGGATGTGTACCTTGCCACAGGGAGCAACCAACTCGGTTGCACATATGATGAATGGGATGAATAAGGTCTTACGTGACTTTATTCCTCAAATCACAATGCCTTTCATTGATGATTTGCCTATCAAAGGATGTGAAGAAAGTGACAAAGATGAAGCTTTGGATCTCAAGGGATGTCGCAGGTTTGTGGTAAATCACATAAATGATTGTGATAAAATTTTGTCTAGGTTGGAAGAAGTGAATCTTACATTGTCAGGGAAAAAGTCTATGTTTGGTGTCAATGAAGTGCTCATTGTGGGGCACATGTGCGGGCCATATGGTAGGAAACCTTGTCCATCAAAGGTAGATGCCATCCAAAGAATGAAAGAAACATGCACTAGCATCACTTAGGTTAGAAGGTTTCTGGGAGCATGTGTCTTCTATGTTATTTGGATTCCACATTATGCACATGTAACTGATCCTCTTTATCAGCTGCTTAGAAAGAATCAAAAGTTTAAATGGACAGAAGCACATGTAAAATCCATGAAAAAGCTAAAGGAGTTACTCCAGTCAGCAACGACTTTGAGAAAGGTAGACTATGAGTGTCAAAGGCCAGTGATTGTGACAGTAGATACCAGTCCTACAGGGATTGGATGGGCAATAGGGCAAGATGACAAAGAAGGACACAGGTATGTGGTAAGATTTGGAGCAAAGGTACTAAGTGCTCGCCAAAGAAACTATCCACAGATAAAGAGAGAGTTATGTGGTATGGTTACAGCCTTGAAAAGTGGAAAAGAGTACCTAATTGGTGCATGTGTGGTTGTAGAAACAGATTGTCTACCACTTCTTGGGATGATTACAAGCTGCTCAACACCAGACATTACTATGTTGCGGTGGATTGCCTACATTAAGTCCTTAAATCCCGAGTTTAAGCACATTGCAGGTAAAGACAATACAGTGGCAGATATGCTATCAAGGGCAAGGTATGAAGATGAGTCACAAATGATTGATGAGGGAGATGATGTAGGCACAAAATTCTATTCTATCTCTCATGTCAAAGGTAACAATGTCAACATGACTAATCCACTTGAATTGTTCTTGAAAGATCTTTATGAAGGTGATTGGCTTCTTATTGGAAGCTACTTGAGTACTCTAACAAAACAGGATGATTGGTCTGAACATGAATTCAAGAGGATACGCAGGAAAGCATATGGTTACTTTTTGAGGGATGGTTACTTGTGGAAGCATCCTAAACAAAAGGGTGCTACACCACAAAGGGTTATATGTAAAAAAGAGACTCAAGTAAAGCTCATGCAAGAGTTTCATGAGAGTCTATGGGCTGGACACAGGGATGTGTGGGCAACCTTCTCCAAGTTGAAAGAAAAATACTGGTGGAAGGGTATGTATAAAGATGTATCTCAGTTTGTAGAGTCATGTGTAACTTGTCAAATGTATTCAAATGTTCGACATCGTGATGGATTGCACCCTACATATCCACTAGCCATGCACTATAAATGGGTTGTGGATCTAGTCACGATGCCTTTAGGACTCTGGCAGATGAGGTACTTGGTTCTTGCACGAGAGGACCTAACTAATCAGGTTGAAGGAAGAGCATTAAGAGCTAAAACCACAGAAGATGTGTGCAAATTCCTTCTTGATGAGGTGATTTGCCGTTATGGTTGTGTGGGAAAGATCACTGCAGACAGAGGTGAACTGGATGCCGAAGAAGCAAGGGAGTTCTTTTCTAGATTAGGAATCAAGCTTTCTCTTACTACAGCTTACAACCCTAAAGGCAATGGAAAGAGTGAAAGAGGGCACCCTCCTATCATCAAAGCTTTGGCCAAGGCTTGCGAAGAAAGAGTTGGTGAGTGGCCAAAACTGTTACCATACGCTTTATGGGCTGATCGTACAACACATAGCTCAGTAACTGGCTACATGCCTGCGAAGCTAATGCATGGTCAAAAGCCAGTGATGCCGATTGAGGATACAATTCCCACATGGAATGTACTACCTTGGCAAGAGGAGCTTAGTAGGGAAGATCTCCTTGCATTGCGCATAAGGCAACTAGAGAGAATACCTGGAGACATTGAGGCTGCAAAAGAACGACTCAAAAATGCAAGATTGAAAAACAAGGACTACTTTGATAAGCGACATCAGCTCAGGAGCAAAGCAATTGACAAAGGTGACTGGGTTTTAGTGTATGATAGTAGCCTTGATAACCAACACACAGTCATGCGTAAGTTTTCAAAAAGATGGTTTGGACCATATGTTGTAAAACATGTGTATGAAAATGCTACTTACAGCTTGTCTGAACTAGATGGCACAGAAGTAAAGATTCCCATTGCAGGAAAAAGGATCAAAATGTTTAAGAGAAGAGGAGACAATGATCCAGAAAATGCTGATGAGGACGAAGAGCAAAACACAGGTGAAGATCAAAGTGAAAATGAAGCTCTGGAATCATCCAGTGAAGATGAAAGCAAGGAAGATGTACAAGAGGGCTGATCTTACAAAGAAATAATTTGGCACATACCGGAGGATGTGCAGGTTTAGAGGGGGTGGATGTCGTGCTATGACATGTACATAGTGGGAACACATGCTACAAGAGATATCTTGTAACTTTTTAGATACATAATTATATTTCCTATAATGTACATATGCATATGTAAGTATAAAAATAAGCTTTCTATCTCATCTTATTATTTATCTCAAGGGTAATGTATTCTTACTTTACCATCAAAAAATACTATGGGAAAAGTGTCAATAGCTCCGCCTCTTTAACTTGGGGCAAAAAGCATTGATTCTTTATTTCTACTATTTCATTATCATCTCACACCCTAGCTAGATCCTATATCTAAGGTAAACTCCAATATATATATATTCTATGTATTTTTTATACTTTTCTTATATTTCTTTTTAAATAGCTACTAGGAGAGAATCAAATCCTAGTGGGACACTAGGTGGCATGATTTCAAAGATACACTTATTATAATGCATTATTGCAAGCATGGTTACAAAACTTTGTCAAGGAGAAATGTCATGCTTTCATATGGCATGAGGTGTCCTTGGGAATTAAATGAAAGTCAAGGCTAAGGAGACCACATGAAGACTTTTGCTGCCATAAATGGATCCTATTTTGATGAATTTTTTACACAAGGTTCCAATCCGAAATACTGGACCACAGTCTGCCCACATCATGCAGGGACAGCTCATTTCCAACTTTTGCAATTCCTGTTCACACTGGCTCCTCTCTTCTTGTGTAAACCCTTGTGGGTTCCCTTCACCTATAAAAGGGGACCTCTTCTTCCTTGGAAGGAACTCAAGCATTATAGCCATTGATGAGAGGAATTCTCGAGGGAGTGAGTAGTAATGCCTAATTGTACTTAGCCATTAACATAAGCCCAAGCCTACACTTTCTCCTAGAGGGAGACTAGCCCTTCTTGCAACAAGCTAACCTTGGAAGATCAACTCTAATCAAAGAAGGTCTTGCACTTGGTGTATCAATCAAAGTGGAATTATCCACTCTTCTTCTCTCTCCCATCAATAATGGTGCCGAAGGGTTTCAAGTAAGATGTGTTCTACATTGATGTTTTCTTGATTTCTTGTTGTTTTCATTTTCATCTCTAATCCAACATATATATATGTATCTAATCTCATCTCCTTAACCAAACCTATCTCTCTCATTCTTAGTAATTCATCCTCTCTAGGTTCTCTTTGCTACAGGTACATCTCTCCCCGTAGTATCCTTATTGCTTACGGGCAAGAATAGGGCTTGGGAGGGAAACTTCTCATCTCTTCACTTCTCTCATATCTACATTTCTCACATACTATCCTATATGAATAACCCACATGATGATAATTTCTATCGCTTTCACTCTGTACGATCTATTAGAATTAACGTATGGATTAGCCGTAAAATACACTTTCAACAACGTATAGTGTTTCTCTTTGGCCCAGAAAGGTTCAATGAAATACTTCTATCACCGGATCCCATCATACTACCTCTCATAGACTATAACTTTTCTTTTGACGTAAGCGTAGTTATCTTGCTATGAACCAAGAGGATTTGTACACACAATTAATCCCAATCACTAGACAAAATATATATATTATGGTAAGCACAAAACTACAATTCCAAAGAACAATTCGTAGCCTATTTGGTCAGCCAAGATTGAATGCCATTAACTCATCCATTAACCCTTTCATATTACCCATGATACGCTATGACCATAGCCTTGATGTTTTCATCTTCGTATTGTTTTGACATTCTCTTTTGCGTTCTTCCTTTGTGTGTGTGAATGCAAGAGAGAAAGAGTGAGTCTTCTTTGGTTGAACTTCTTTCCAAACCCTAGTCTTCATGGCATCTATGGTTTAACTCCTTCATATAGTTTTTGTTGAGTTCTCTCACAAACTCTCACAGCCATAAGCCCGGTGCTTTCCTGGCAAGACCGCAAATTTCTCGACAACGTCTGGCAAAAACCCATTGAAAATGATCCACCATGGAATCCACCAATTGAATTTTATTGGCCGTTCATTGCTCAATATCGTCCTTAACCCTTTTGATAGACACATATTTCCTCGAATGGTGCAAATGCTTAAAGAGTTGTTTTGATGAACAACCTTTATCCATAAAAGCATATTTTCTCGATCTAACCTTCCATTTTTCAAGTTTCCTCTTGTTATTATGCATCAACAAGGATTTAGCTGCACACAATTCCTCTTTTTTTGAATCAATAAGCCGTCTAGTATTTGCAAGACTTCTAAAGCTTGACAAGTCACCTTATCTTCTTGCAGTTTATCTTTCAGCGGGACATGTACCACGAACCATATCCTTTATGACTTCATGGAGCCGCATGACAAAAAACGATACGAGGCCACATACACATCGATAAACATATGAGAGATAAGTGGAGGAATCACCGCTTCAATCAAGGTTTGGAATGCCTTGTGTGAAAGATATGCGTTATTAGTATACAACATTCTCTTATGGGTACGCGGGAAATCTGCATCTAATGCCTCAAAATAGACCAAGAGCCATAGAGTAAAGGAATGATCAATCCTGATATCACATGCAAACATATCATATTACAAAGTACCCAGTACATACCAACTATCCAATCATGCTCTATATCCAGAGTGAGCATCATGAGTAAAAGTATAACCCTGCTCTGAAGAGTGAGTATTGGCCCATAAACCAAAGCAATGACCATAGCATCCCTAGAAGACCATTCATAGCTCAACATATATAAATGGCCAGTTGTATTGTTCGTGTTTGCAAGTGCATTATTAAAATCTCCGCGCCAAAAAGCATGTGAATGCCAGGGGTATTTGACCAAATCTTGCCAAAGATGACTTCTTTGTGCCAAGGTAGTATAAGAATAAATACCAGCAAATTCTAGAATATTCCCTTGCACAAGACATTTGAACAACCATCCAAGCGTCCAACCGGGTCATTTATGGGCCAAAATTGGATGCAATTCATGTTGTACCATCATTAAAACACCCAAAAAGGAACCAGTACCAACATAAGCAATCTAGAATTCTACATAATATGAAGATTGACCAACAAAGTTGTGTTGATCCCATAACACCACTATATCTGCTTTGTATGTACATAATGCCAGATTAGCTTCCACTTGTCATGGCTACACAATCCATGCACATTATACGAAAAACATCTAAGAGGAGAATGCATCTATACAGTATTTATACGAGAAGCACGAGGCATAATCATCAAGTAGGATTGCCCATAGGCGCATCCGCTTCCATACTAACAATCAATAAAGCCGACTCTATATGTGTTCCTTGCAGGGGATTTTGATGCATCGGCAAACGACACATATGTCGATCCAAGCAGAGCATCTTTAAATGAGTTTTTAGCGGATTGCTGTGAACATCTATAGCATAGCTATTTGGCACTAATATAATGTCAATACTCAGGGAAGTGACCCGGATGGGGCACATAGAGTCTTTGAGGTTGTCAATCTTAAGAACTGAACCTAACAAGCAAACACACCAGCTCAACAAGAAAACCACCACTCAATGATCAGGGAAATTTGCCTATGTCCTTACTCACTGCTCTAGGTCATCACACCATTTTCGCACTTGAACATACTCGAAATGCAATGAAACTTTAGGAGGAGGTCTAAGACACCTAGGGAAACTATCCTACCAAATCTGGTCACAATCCGACAAGGTACCAAAATTACAATCCATCATGAAAAAGGTCCTAAAAACTGCAACAGAACTATCCAAAAAGGTTTCCATATGGTCTATGAGCACTCTCCTATGGTCAAAATTTTAAAAAAAAAGTGATTTAAGCACTCAAATATGATGATTAGTTTCACTAATGTGTAGTCGCGAACCTCAACAAAACTGATAATTCTTACACTTGAATGAAAGAGCAAAGAGAGAGGAACACAATGCAAGTTTTGGAATTGAAAACGAATTACCCAATCATTAGAAAAGTTGATTACAAGTTGGTGCAACTTAGTAGCTTGAGCATACGATATGCAAAGCTCCTTCTTCTTCAAAAAGATAAGCCTCCTTTCACATTAAAGTTATTGACCTTTATACCTAGGGATTTCTAAATGGCCAGTGGCCAGCTCACATGGACTTTTACAAATATCATGATAGAATTACATCTCAGGGAATTGACTTGCTACTCTGGAATCATGATTTACACAAAGTATCACTGCACTAGCTTGGAAAAATAATAGACTACAAATGTGGTGTTCGACTACGTGTCTGGCCCGGTGGGTGTCCGTTCGGTCAATCCGCTAACATTCTCCCTGTCTAGCTCGTGTCGTCCCTTGACACGATCATGTGCAATCTTGTTTCTAGTTGTGTCTTCAGCTTTGTCTTCAAGGTTGGTCTTTAACATTGTTTGCTTAGTCATTGATGATGCCCCCCTTCCTTGAGTTCTTCATATCTATTGTGCTCTTGTTGATGCGTGTGTTGGAGTTCAATTGTCGAGGCATTTTAATAATTTTGGTCGCATTCTTCTTTTGGTGACCACTGTTGGCCTTGAAGTTAGGTTTTGGTGTTGCTTGCCTTTGTCATTGACTTGACGATATGGACTTTGTACTCGAATTCCACTTCATTGTGAGTCTTTTACAAATTTCACCAATTTTGAAGCACTATGAGAGCTTTTTTTTTCGGTTGTTAATGACGCTCTTGCTGAATTTGTCATTGCTTGTCGTAGTCATTGTATGCCATTATCCATCTCAGAGATTCAAACTTCTCGGATCACTTGGCACGCATAGCCATGCTCGCACACACATTGAGTGGCTAATGATTGGGGAAAAAGTCAATGATTGGTAGATTTTAGGTTCTATGTTGAGTCTGCATAACAGTGAAACAGCGGAGCTGTATAGCAAGGAAGATTGCAAGATTGGATGAGCAAGGCTTGAGAGAGAAGAGCTCATGGGATGAAATGACAAGAGCTTTGGAATCTTCCAAGGCTTGGGGAGGTGGAGAATTTGCAGTAAATCGAGGGGCAAGCCAAACAAGCTTAGCCAATGAGGAGAAATCAAAAACAGTATTTGAAGGCAGCAAATTGGGAGTGAGTGCAATAGTAACAATTGAAGCGCCAAGACAACTGGAGCAGAGTAAATTTAGCAAGGCACCACATGCGTGTTTTGAGGAGCTGCAAAAAATAGCGGCGTTTGGTCCCCGTTTGGTGTGTTTGGGGAGCTACAAGAAAGTGAGCTAATCAATAGCAAATCTTAGAAGGAGCTGTAGAAGCCTTGCAATTCAGCATCGCAAGCATAGAATTGAGCTTAATCAAGATCCATAATCAACTACAAAGCTTGTCCAATTTGTTGAGCAAGCCAATTGGGGGACCACCAAGTTGAGAACTAAGCAGTATAAGCAACTTACACTTTCCTTGACCATGTGTGTATCCACACACAGATACACTTGGTACAGAGGGATAGAGAGACGAAGAGAAGTGGAAAATAATTGTGTGTGTAAAGAGGTATTCACACTTTTTTTTCTACCACCGATGAGCAAAACAAACAAGGGCACTTGGTGCATTGATACACACACATACACACTTTGGAGGCGGAAAAACACAGTAAAAGAGAAAAATTTGCAAATTCTCTTGGTCACGAAGAGAGAATAGTGTGTGTGCACTTGGCGTGCACACACGTACACACATACACATCATGCGTGAATTTTTTGACGAGTAAGCGTGGGTCACCTGGCATCGTCCTGGCAGCAGACTATTTCTCCCCAACTTTTCGACCTCAATGTATAGGTAGAGAGAGAGAGAGAGAGAGAGAGAGAGAGAGAGGGAGGGAGAGAGTGAGAGAGAGTGAGAGTGGATCAGCTCTCGTTCGGCTTGGATCCGTCTTCGGCAAGCAGTTTCTACCAGTGGTTTTCTTCTTGGTTTTTGGCGTTCTTTGACGGCTCGGCATCGGCTTCAAGCATCAACGATTGGTATCCGCTTGGCACATTGGTTTTGACCCTAATTTAGGCGGCCATGGCATTGGCGTTTCTGTCCGGCGATGGTGGAAGGTGGCATCAATCACTTTCCTAGCCTCATGCAAGAGCAATTGGGCTCTCCTTTGGCATAGCCTCACCATCAAGTTTCTTCCCTTGACCATTCCAAAGTGGATTTGCTATGAGGGCCATCCCCTAGCATCCTCGTCTTTTTGACCTCGGCATAGTGGGAGACAGATGAGCGAGAGCATCATCTGCTCTCCTGCAACCCCCATCCGAAGTGGCCCGGCTCCGACATAGTCTCCACAGTCCATGGTTTCCCAATTTTCAGGTTTGGTAGCACGTATTGATGCATAGCGGCTTCGATGGCCCATTTCAAAGCATTTTTTCTCATGAGTGTGGCTCTCGGACAGAAATTTTGACCACCAGCAGAGCTGGTTGGAAGTGCTATGTGTTTTGTTTTCAGTCAAAGTGTTTTCTAACTGATGAGGTAGTGCACTAGATTCGAGATGTTTTGCTCATAAGTTGCACTTTCTTGCATTGCAGATTATGTATGGTTGTGTGGGGCATTCCATAGAGTAGTTTTTAGGAGGATTTTATGTAGTCCCGTGCTATGTATGCATTTGTAGATACAACTTGAGTTAGGTATAGCTCTCAGGTACAATGTTCACACATTTACAACATTTTTGGGCAGGTATAGGTCCATAGAGCCACTCGTTTAGGAGTGAGCCACTTTTTCAAGGTTTTGGTCTACTACACATATACCATTTGTGGATCTTTTTACTGAGACACTGAGTGTCTGCTCTCATGTGGTTTTGGTGAGAGCTTTTGAGTTTTCAATCAGTTTTCAAGGAAAACTCTATTGGATTTTTCCTATATTCTCACCATGCTTCATGTTTATCTGTAGTTTTGCTCTTTGATGGTTTAGTGTTCAAGTTTGACTCCCACTTTGATAGGTTTTGTCATCTTGGACATAGTTTAGTGTTCTTGTACCCACTCTCGCAGGAGTGAGGATTGCATATGCTCATGTGGCTACAGATTATAGTCAATAGGTTCCACAAGTTTTTTGCAAATTTTTACAGGCAGTTTCCTACTTGGGATGCGTTTTGAGTATTGTTTGCTCACTACTTGCAAATATGGTTATGTGCTTTATGCTCGATTGAGTTGTTTGTCCCAGATTGTATGCTTACAGTTTGCAAATTGTGGAGTTGATTTTATGCATATGTGAGCATCGGTTTTGATGCATTTGATCATGGGTTTCATGATTGTGTAGTGGTCGAGTGATCTTCCACTTTGTGGCCAGCTTGGCATGGTTTATGGTAGAGATTGTACTCAAGCTTTTTCTTAGTTTAACAGGCGAGACTCTAGCAGATTTCTCCCAGGATTTCTCGCCATAGTTTGGTTTCTTGGCATCCATTTACGGAGATGTGTGATAATTTAGAGTCTACAGTGATGACTCGAGAGAGATGATGGTCTCATAGTTTCCGATACATGCAATGTTGACATTGTGGTCACATAGGGCACATTAGGTATCGTTGTTTCAGACATATGGTCTATATGTGGTGTAGATGAGGTTTTGACATATGCTAGAGCGATGGCTCCTTATGTTAGTGACAATGATGTCACATTTCCCTTTAGCATTCCTTTTGCTTAAATGTCTTCTAGAGGTGACACTTCTCCATGTGTTGGTTTCTAAATGAGGATGTAGTTTTCCACGTCACACCACATCATGGACTGGTTTAGCATCTTCTCTAGTGGGAGCTTTGACTGTTTGCACTTGGCTGATGGTTTGACGTTTGACATTGCAAGTGCAAGAGATGTTTGCTTGTCATTGCCCAATGGTGCATCATACATGCTATAGCATGTGCGTTATGTTCCTTAGCTGAGATTGAGCTTGATCTCAATGAGATGGTTTGGGTGTCAGATATTGCTTAGAGAGAAATCTTTCCAGATGCATTGCGGATCATTGGTGATTGTTAGAGGAGCCCATATTGTCTTGGTTTACCCTATGCATGTATTTGAGTTTTGAGATGGCATGGTCTCGGTTTTCTTGTTGTGTGGCAGGATTTGAGCAAGAGACGAGACCTCTCTTCTTTGCAAGCGAGCTCCACCATGCTCATGAGACAGAGCATTTAGCCACCTTAATTTACTCAAAAAGTGGTATCCGAGGCTAATAAGGGCTAGCATTTCGTAGCCTCATTAGATCTTGGTTTTGTCTATGTGTGTAGGTGCATAATCCTCTTTGCTAGATCTTCTAAGCACCCTTTCTCTTGCTTAGATGATTACCATTCAAATCCTTTTGCATTGCACTTAGGTTTTGCACGGTACGATTGGGTTGTTTTGTGTGTGTGTGCGTGTGTGTGTGTGTGTGTGTGTGTGTGTGTGTGTGTGTGTGTGTGTGTGTGTGTGTGTGTGTGTGTGTGTGTGTGTGTGTGTGTGTGTGTGTGTGTGTGTGTGTGTGTGTGTGTGTGTGTGTGTGTGTGTGTGTGTGTGTGAGAGAGAGAGAGAGAGAGAGAGCATTGTGTTCAAATCATGCTTTGATTTTCAAGCTCTTCATCACCTCAACTTTCTGTAAATATGTGTGTCAGCATAGAGCTTGTCAATAGCTCTCAAATGACCTATAGCATGCTCAAATTGGATCTATTTTGAGCCTTTAATATCTCGATCAATTGTAGCAAAAGGCTTCATAACCTGCGGGCTTGGATCCTCCAACAAGCAAACCCACTTGGTAGGTCGGCTAGGTGAATACACACCTATTCTTGGTGTTGTGGGGGTTTGGGGTCAAACACCATCCTACTTTTGTGGGGAAGGGGCCATATGGGCAGACCTGATGCGCTGCAATTCAGTCAATAAAAATGCAAATGCTCCAAGTCCACCAGGGTGTTGTGGGATCCCATGGTCAAACTATCAAAGTCAATGATACGGAAGCGTAGAGAGCAAGAAGAGAGAGAGAGAGAGAGAGAGAGAGAGAGAGAGAGAGTCTCTTGAACCAATCAACCTTGGCAATGAATAAGTGAATGTGTAATACAATGGAGGCAAGGGGTTTCATATACACCAACCTTAAATTGCCCTACCCAAACTTTGACCAATAAGTGAAATAAATACCTAAAAGCCAAAATAAATAATGGGACCACATAGGGCAATTTACTTGAGATTCCAAAACTCTAACACCCTCTGTGCAGCTCATAGTAGCAGACATAAATAGTGAGACCAAGTCAATGAAGAAGCTACCATGGACACCCCAGAAACACCGGTCATGTTGGATACACCTCAGATTTGCTACCCTCAACTTTGAACCTTAGAAGAATGCCATCTTGAGCATTGGTTGCCTTTTTAGAAAATTTGAATTGTAGACCACACTATGTCCAAGAATCCCCATTTGTGAACTATGAACACATTACATCCAAAAAATAATACTCCAAGATAATGAACTGTGGAACACATCATGTCCATGATCAGACCAACAACAATGGATTGAACACTCATCGATAGTGCTTTGGATACGTCTGATAAGTTCCCTGCTAGATGCATGTGCCTTGAACTCCGACCCACGGGTTCAAACACAGATAACTTGAACTCCAACACAAGGGTCCAAATTAATTATCTGAAGCATTTCTTGCCCCTCTCTACCACTCACAAGCCTCTCTCTAGCTGAAGCTGATGGCGGCACCAATCTCCATGTGGCTAGAAATTGGGAGGTTATGCCAGCGTAGACTCCACTACATAAGTAGCCTCTTTGTTGTCCTTCCTTGAGTCACTATCAGTGCTTTCCTCTTGATGCTTGATTTCACCTTTGTCCTTCGTAGAATCTATGTCTTTGCTTTTGGATCTGCAATCCTTAGCCAAATGTTCACAAGTGCAACAATGGTTCTTGGCCTTCTTTCTGGAATCCGAAGCAGCAAGTTCTTCCTCACCTTCCTCAAAAATACAAATTTTTCCATGAGTTATCAACACGGCTTCCTTCTCAATGAGAAAAGATTGAAGACCATCAAATTCCAGCTTTTCCTTCATGACTTGTAGCCCAAGTGTCCTAGACATTGTTCCATATACCTCAGGCAACTTCGTGAGAACCAAAGCAGCTAACTAAGTATTCATTAGTGCACTTTTCATAGCCAATAGTTGATCATGAATAACTTTATCCTTCATAAGAAATGATTGCATGGAACTTCCTCGTGGAAATTGGATGGTAAATAAGTGTCCAAGAAGGGTGACTACTTGCATCATAGAATCCCGATCAAACATTCCAATGAGCTTGAACCACATATCGTTGGCAATCTTCAAAGTTTGAATGGCTGAAGAAATATCCTTTGTAAGGGATTCCGCAATGGCCCACATTACCTTCGCATTAGCCGCATCCCAATTGACACACGATTGGAAATACTCGCCATCTTGAAGGGGCGCGTGGGATGGGGCTCTGAGCCATTGACAATATCCCATAAGCCTTTTCGTGAGAGCTAGAGTCACATGATCAAATTCCGAATTTGAGCGTATTTATTGCCATTCAATTTGTCATTGGCGCTCGAGCAAGGGGGGGGCATGTTGACGTTGCAAGACCTCGAACTCTGGGAAGCCTTCTTGCACTCCAAGGGAGTCTACACTAATCCCAAGCTGCAAATTCTCTAGACTATTCCACTCATTTGCTAATCCCAAATGGCTTTGCAAAATCCATTTTCCCTCTCTTGGGATCCAATCTGCTCGCCTCTCCCAAGCCACTCAGCAAGGCCCCTTTTGAAACTCCAAACCACTCCAATCTTCTCAAAGAAGCTCGCCCCAACCCACTCTATGGCTTGAGTCATCAAGGCAAGCTGGCCACAACATTTCAAAACATTGGCAGTGGCCAAGGTGAAGCGGGGAGAGGGGGAGGTTTATGCCATCACCAAGGGCACTACCAGCAGGTGCGTTTCAAAACACAAAGCTTGATGATGTCATCGTCGTCAAGGGGTTTGGCTTTTTGCTACCGGCATTTCAAAACACACATGGTAGAGAGGGGAGCTAGTCGACACTGTCGGGAGCTGTCACATTCTAAAATGCAAGAGAAGGGGTGTCATTGAATGTCGACAGTGTGGCTGCATATCAAAACGCCAACTGCAAGGACAGGGGTCGTCGTTCGCCAAGCTTGTCAAAATGCTAGCGATAGAGGGGGGTTCTCATGCCACTGTGGTGCAGCGTTTTTGATCGTCGCTACAGAGGGTGGGGGGTAAGGGTGCCAACGACAAGGTGGTGTTTCTTCATCTTCTCAATGTGTGCTCCTCCACCAAATCTCTTCAATGACATGGCTCTAATACTATGTCAAAGTTGACGATGCGGAAGCGTAGAGACAAAGGAGAGAGAGAGAGAGAGAGAGAGAGAGAGAGAGAGAGAGAGTCTCTTGAACCAATCAACCTTGGCAATGAATAACTGAATGTGGAAATAATGGAGACAAGGGGTTGCATATATACCAACCTCAATAAATTGCCCTACCCAAACTTTGACAAATAAGTAAAATAAATACGGGTAGTATACATTGGCAACTTGTTTTTGGCGAGTGGAAGGCCATAGGGTTCATTGTGCAAAGTTGTTGCAACACCGAGGCCGTTGGATTCTTTGGCTGGATGAGTGCCACATGGCAAGGGTCTTTGTAAAATAACTTTGTTGTCTTTTCAATTGTTTCCTTACATCACCTTCTTTGAGAGACAAGTGTCCCTAATGGATTCAAAAGTCTTGTGAATAGAAAGCTAAAACTTTGGAATAGAAAGCTATTCTCCAAGGCAGCGTTTACTTTGTCTGCATGCTTGAAAATGAAAATAGAGATCAAAACATTAAACAAAATATTGATAGGAGTTTGATCTTATGATGCAGTCTTCGAGAAAGTCTTTTTGGCTAAGCGGCAAGTTTCCTCCTTATACAAATACAAACTGGAAATACTAGTAGAAATTTGCAAATTTGTAAAATATTCGAACTATTTTCTAGTATATTTTATCGGTTTTTTTCCCCTTTACCATCCTTTGCAACCGGCTAATCTTGATTTTCAATCGCTTAAGCTTAAGCTCAGACACACTCTCTCAAACACTGAGGTATTGATAAACGATTCTCTCATTTGAGGATTTCAAACAGATTCACTTCACTAAATTGTTTAATTATTTTCTATGCTTATTTGAAAGCATTAAAATATTCTTTTGTTTTGATTTTTAATGTGTCTTTTTATTTTATTTTGTTTCAAAATATTGATGTACAATGCGCACCATTTACCTTATTATTGGGGTCCCTTCATAATATATAAACCATTTGCGAGTAGCGAGTACCGACTAGAAGAAAATAAAAAAGTGGCCTGATTGAGACTTACCTTAAATGTTATTTAAATTTTACAATATTAAATGGATATTTTTATTTCACCTTTCATTTCGCATCCTCACATGGTTTGACTTCTCTTGCATTCTATTCTTTTAAAATGCTAAAGTGAAGCTTCACCTTACATAATTCTAGTTAATTCTATATATACATACATACATACACATATACATACATACATAAATACACACACACACACACACACACACACACATATATATATATATATATATATATATATATATATATATATATATATATATATGTGTACTTATCTTTATTAAACTTACCTTTTTTTATGAAGGCATTAAAAAAGAATTCCTTAAATAACAAGACATTAGGTAGGGTGTTTATAGCATAATCCGTTGTTGAAGACAATGGTGGGGGTCAAATCGACCAGTAAGCCATTCTGGAACCGTTAGTTTGTAATTGTGTGTGTATATGGACAATACAATTTTATATTAAAACAATACAAGTGCAACATTGATTAAGACCTAACTTTGATAAATCTTTCCTCCCCCCTTACCTTCAACTGGCCATCGTGGGTCCTCACCTTGTTATTTTAGGTAGTAAACATTGGTTGTGGCCTAAATTTGTGAAAAGCATTATGAAATGAGTTTCTTGATCACTTTTTCAGCTTTATAAGAGATGCATTTTTTGTGAAGCACTGCAATGTGCATATTTGGGACCAAGAGTTCCATCGGCATAATGACCTTTGTGCCATATATTATCCTAACTTTTATATATTGAAATAAATAAAGAATGTAAAAGTTTTGGCACTTGATTTCAAAATTATATTTACAAGTGTTGTTCCTAATTACTTCTACAATGCTTGTTATTTTCATGAAGACATCGAAAGTGAAACGTTAAAATTAATTTTTACCAAAATCTATATGAAGATAAGATCATTACAAACAGCTAGAAAAACCCCTTGTAGACGAGTGAGAAGAGGAATCATCATCTTTAAGTGATCGGGAATATTTTCCACACCAACAAGCGCATGTAGGAGGGTCTCAAGCTCGAGTGGTGCATACTGATAGTGAGTCAAAGATAGAGCCACCATGGTAGCGTGCTGAGATACCATGCACACACTTTTATCTTTTTTTGGTGTCCTAGGGTGCACAGATCAGCCAAATATGAGTCTTGTGTGCACCCCACGAAGTTATGTATTGACAATTAGATTTTAGCTGGATTTGAGTTTTTTTGGTGTCTTGGGGTGCACACAAGGCCAGCCAAGGCAAAAAGTTGGGTGGACACAAGGGCCCATAGATCAGCCAAACAGGGGGCTATGGTTTAGTATGGGTGTTTGTGATTGGATGATCTAACCCTCTACGAGTTTACTTCGGTCAGATTCACATCAAGTATACGACTGGAACCTCACTTGGTGAGTCGTAGGTTATCATCAGTCATGGAATACTGTCTGTAATTGATTGGGGAAATCACCTCACTCTTATTCTCTGCTATTCATCACACGTTGGATGGGCAGCTTACAAGCATTCTATTTAGTACTAAAGGATATGCTAAGCCCCATGTTTGGCTGATCTATGGGCCCTTGTGTCCACCCCACTTTTTATCTTGACTGGCCTTGTGTGCACCGAGGACACCAAAAAAGCTCAAATAAAATTTTAGTGTACATGTATCCATTCTCCCCCTCCCCCTGACACTAACACCACTTACAATGAGTTGTTTGGCAAAGCAAAAGGGACACATCTTAATAAATGACAACACCAAGTTTATAATTTTTTTTAAACTTCAAACCATAATTGAAAATAACGTACAAGATAGAGAGGCAACTGCATATATTTTATTAGTACTTTAAAGTAAAGATGTTACATCATTCATTTGAGGTGCCCATAATTTTCTTAGCCGTTTCTTGGCTTCTTTCTTGCACATAAGGCAACTCTCCGGCCAAGAGGTAATGTGCTCTCGTATCAAGGTCAATTGAGCCAACAGAGGCATGTATCCCTATCTGGAGAATCACCTTGCCACACAGAAGTCAGTGCCAAATGCAGTGCATACAAGGGATATACACAACTAGGGACAAAAGATGAGCAGTTTGGATAATGATACTGAGGCGGTCCAGGGCGAGCAACAACAGAGGCAACCTCTAAACACCCCTCAAGCCTCCCGTGCTGCTCAATTGGGGCTGGGGCTACGACAAACAAGTGAAACAACAACAAACCCATAGCCAACAACAAAGTGAAGGGGCACCACATAGTTACAGAGCCAACTAGGATGCAACAAAGGAGTATCCTTGAGCAATACCATCGAGAAGGAAGGGTACACTATCACTAATATCAATGCTGCAAATATACACACCAAACACCGAGAGAGAGAGAGAGAGAGAGAGAGAGAGAGAGAGAGAGTTTTGGGCAAGAATTAAGATTCAATTTAAATGATTGACGCGGGTGTATAAACAGCTTGGAGGAGAGTCAAGAGACATAATTAAGTTTGATGATGTTACAATCTACACATTATCTTAGGTTTATGGGAACCCTCTCACCATAAAACCCTCTTATAATGTTTTCCAAGAAACAAAAACAAACACAAAAGCTCTTGAGTCACATACAAGCAAATACTACAAAAGAATCTCAAAATGAAAACTCGTCACCTTAAACCAAATGAGATGGTGACTTAAACCAAATGAGATGAGATTGCCAGGTTTTGAATTGGAGAGACTCAAGAGAGTTTTGAATTGTGGTTGCACCCAACTTATTGATTCAATTGATGTGCAAGAGTAGGTAGAACTTTGATTGAAATTTATGAATCACTCACTCCCTTGCAATGCTACAACTAGCTCAAAGAAGCTTTCCTATACACCACAAGTATTGGTGTATAGAGAGCTCACTCTCTCTCCCTAAAACTAAGATGGAGAATGGTATGTTCAAAGTAGTGAGCAATAGTGTAGAGATCATTTTTACAAGAGAAATGGGCTCTATTTATAGGTTTTTGTGAGCCTTGATTAGGATTAGACCTAATCAATTTTATTGTCAATACAGAATATTATGAAATATTTTTTATTTTCAAAATGGGAGTGGGTCTTCTTTATCCCGTGAGTCACATGGATGTGGGCTCAAGAGGAAAAATTATTGAGAGTGAAAGGAGAGAGAGAGAGAGAGAGAGAGAGAGAGAGAGAGAGAGAGAGAGAGAGGTGAGTAACTTGGAGGTGCCTACTCTAGTAGATAGTAGAGGGTGCAATTTACAAGAAGGGTTAGTCATTAGTGTTAGTAGTTTGTAATTAGTAGAATGGAGTAAAATTACATGGCATATGCACTCAAGGTGCATTACATGATTTATACAATGATAAAAAGTAAGAGAAGGATGAGAATTTACACATTTGATGGAAACCACAAAATAGAAAGGGAATTTTTCACCTATCTCCTCCAGTGAATGAAACTTTGTCGGTGTAGTTCTTGTGACCATGGAAGAGTTAAATTTTCCATGATCAAAATCCTCCTTTTGTAGAGCTTGAACTTGGTTATTTGCTGATTTTTTTTCTTTTTGTAAAAGGATGAAGAGGGTATGGTAATATGAGTTTGATTCTAGAGAGAGAAATTGAGTTATATGTGTGTAGAGATGATAATTTTTTAGCTATGGAATAAGGGAGAGATGGGAATGGTGAAGAAGATGAAAGAAGCCATGAAAGTTGCAGGTTTGAGTGAGGGATGGAGAGAAATGAGTGTGTGTGTGTATGTGTGTGTGTGTGTGTGTGTGTGTGTGTGTGTGTGTGTGTGTGTGCGCGCGCGCATGTGTGTGTGTATGTGTGTGTGTAGAAGTGTGAAAAGAAGTGAGAGAAGACTAGGGGTGACTTGTGAGAAAAAGTGGGCAGATTGGGGTCCACCATAAAATCTTACCGATGGTATCTCCAAAAATTATACAAAAAATTGAGATGATTATTCAGCTTGTGCGCTACATTTTGTTTGTTGGTCATTTCTTCAAAATCCGAGCGAAGATAGGCGCCAAGAATCTCACCAAAAATCTTGTTTTTATGTCTGCAAAAGTCTTTTAGTGGCCCCCTCCTTTGTTGAATTTGCACAATGCATCTAAGTTATCTTTACACATGAATGAAGGAGGATTTTTGGTGAATAAAGAAATATATACATGGGGGGATTAGTATATGGGTTGTTCATGTATTTTAGCTCAATGAGCACATGGTGTTGGAATAATGAGTACATAATGAAAAAGTATGGATATGAAGAAGTTATTGGAATCATATAATAAGGTCTCTCTTTTGTATTATTTTGGGTGAAAGAGAACAAGTATGCAAGTAAATGAGAATTATATAATAAAAGTCACTAAGAGAGTAGGAGCCGGTTTTTTTGTTTTCACAAAGGTGAGGATAAAAATATGGAGGTGATTTGTATTAAAATATATATATATTTATGAGATTAGAGAATGTATACATTGGCAGCAAAAATATACTTATGGTGCAAGAGGATAAAAGAAGGCATATATAGCCTAATAAAACACACACCTAAGTATATATATTTAAATAAAAACCAAAATAATTATAATAAAGATCTCTATATTTAAGCCCTATATACAATAAAATACTACACAAAAGGGTCATAATATATTTTGGCTTTTATTTTTATTTTATTTTTTTGCTCAACTAGCCCAGTGACTAGCTATTTGAGGGTTTTTAAGGAGATATAGGGAAAGTCCCCTAACTCACACACGCCTAGTATAGTGAAAGGGTGAGGATAGCCACAGTGTTTGAGCGATTTTGATAGGGTGAGGTAGCTTATTATGGCAGTTTTGGATAGCCAAAAACGGCTATCAATACTTAGGCACAGAACTTTGCTCAAGGATTTCAAAGAGCATGTCACGAGATGACCTTGGGGAGTGAACTCATTGTATACAATGGCAACATCACCAAGGGAAATTTTTCATATGTATTATGCAAGGGAGAACTGTGGTCCGAAGGCAGTCCACTTGTCATGCGTTCACATTGAAAACTCATCAAGCTCCATGACATCCTATCATAAATCAATCCAGGGTAGGATAGAACAAACAACTTTGAAAGTAGGATAGAATTTACTTTCTGCTCCTTATCCTCCTTCTCTCTATTGCCCTTGGCATACAAGTCGATGCATGATACTTTGGCTAATCAGAGGGCGGGTTTGCACTGGAATAGGAATCCTTACAGCCACAACCTTGGCTTGCATGTCTTGGAAATATTCCTCTGCTACGTGCAGCAACTGCTCTGCTGGCAAAACCTCTGTACACACAAGTGCAATAGTTGATAGAGTCACCGAGTGGTAGAAGCTTGCTTTCAAGGTCATATGGCATGGAGTCTAGGAAAAATTGGACGCTAGTGCATAGCACACTCAAGCATTCACTATACATAGGCCGAATGTTTTCTCCAAGTCATGATGATCTCTACTTATGGGATTGCCTCATCTGTAGTGGAGCATCCTCTGAAGTGACACTAGTGTTAGTCACAACCATGGGTTTTTCAACCACTTCCTCAAGCCCCTTGGGGTGCTCAAGCTGAAGTGCCTGGCCTTCAGCCGAAGGGTTCATAGGGACACCCTACTTGTCCTTGGCATCCTTGATGATGGAGCCAACCTAAAGGTGTGGTAGTCGCGTCTCCTCCAAATCGGGTTCCTCACTGACAAGGAAGATAAAAGTAGCCAAGCAAGAAAGGTAGTCCACCCCCAATTTTCTCTTTTTCAGTGCTAGCACTGTCGGGGCCTGCTCGGCCAAGAAATGGCATGCATTAGCGGAAATTAATGGAACCGTCTCAACCACTTAGAGAACGGGCAATCTCCTTTGTGAATGTAGCGCACAAGATTGCAAAGCAACCAGATCCTTGCATGTGGAGGGATAGTTACGACATATTTGATGATGTGTTTCTCCATGAATGTCAAAATCTCTACAAATGCAGCCATGTGGAGGACAAATGTGGCGTCAAGGTTAGGGAGACAAGTGAAAAAGATGTGAAGTTTCAACTTTATCTTCTAGTTGGTGTCCTCAAGGAAGAGGGTGAAGCATGACAAAGTGTTGGATGTGGGTATAGAAGCAGAGATTGTGGATGCATCCATATTTGGTTCGGAGTGTCGACACAAAGTGAAAGAGCTCAAGAGTTGTGAAAGTGAAAAGTGAGAATGAGTTATGAAACCCCTCCCCTCCCCCCCGCTCTCTCTTTTATAATGGTGGCCTTTTTAAAATAAGGCACATTTTCCAAAAATAGCTCTATAAAATGTTTTTTTTTAATGAGTCATCCAAATCACGCTATAAAAATGGACTTTCACCGCATTGTGACGTCTAGGTTTTAAAAATGCGTAAAATTGATACTGAAACCAATTGTACACAAGATCGCTATTGTTGAATGAAAAATTATATTCAAAGTCCAAAATATGCCAAAGCAAAGCTAAGCAAATTGATTTCATAGGGGATTTTTTTCAAAAATGTAAGAGTTACAAAGCTATACTAGTGATAGCATAGTTCCATCCATGTTCCAATCATCATGAACCTTCATTTTTTCTTCCATTCTCTTTCCAATCTGCACACATTCAAGAATAAGTGAAGCAATGAGCGTCAAACTTTGATGGACCAAAACGTTGGTGAAAACATCCTCACCTTGTGACCTTGGAGATGAAATTGAGCTTATTGAAGGTCCTCAAAACCCATAATGGTTAAATGTTATCGCATGTTGTTGAGAGTCCAATGCCTTTTTACTTAGACAGCTTCCAAAGCATCATTGGCATCCTCACTATAATGTCAAAGCTTGTAATAGCTCCATCTACACACTTTAAGGGAGTCCACACTTCAACATTACACATCCAACGATCATAGTGAAATTGTATGTACAAGGAGGACCTGAATTTTAGATAGTGCATCCCAATTTGTGATGCTCTAACCCTACAATGGTACATATCTCTATCATACATGCCCTCCACAAAACCCCAATTCTCTTCTAAAAGCCTCCCTGAATCCTCGTAGTGCACATCTTTACATGCAAGCATTGTGGTTGTCTCCGCAAATACATACTCTTTAAAGATGTACACAAAACAATGAATGGGCAAACAACAACTCAAGCCCATAGACCTAGAAGCTTTAGAATATTTCAAGCAGTTTTGGACATCCAATACCATTTTTTCCTTGAAAGATACTAAATTATGAAGCCATAAAAACATTCCTTTGAGACTTCAAGCTAGCTTTGTATTCTCAAAACATGTACGCACAATGTTGTGGGAATCGAGCAGGTTGTTGCAATTGCATGCTTGAGATTGAGAAAACGTGTACACAAAGATGTACACAAAACAATGAACAAGAAAACACCAACTCAAGCCCATAGACCTAGAAGCTTTAGAATATTTTAAGGAGTTTTGGACATCCAATACCATGTTTTTCTTGAAAGATGCTAAATTATGAAGCCATAAAAACATTCCACTGTGACTTCACACCCGGCTTTGTATTCTCAAAACATGTATGTACAATGTGTTGGGAATCGAGAAGGTTGTTGCAATTGCATGCTTGAGATTGAGAAAACATATCGCACAATGGCTACGGTCCCCTTGTCCTTGCAATTCTTAAAGCCAAGGAGCTTTCCTTTCCAATGATGGTCTAAGTTTGCATGATTTTGAACACGGTGAAAGCCAATAGAAGATGTTTGTATGTATATCTAAGCACCTTTGGTGAACTCTTGTGGAACGCACTCACCATCTATACCTCTTGTGTTGTGGCATGCAAGTCCAGTGACCTCATCCTTTGGTCGCCTTTGCAGAGTAGAGTATGCCATGGGTGAGTAAAGGAAATTAGGAGGAGGAGGAGGGCCTTGTTTGTTGCTACAATGCAGGTGGGAGAAAGGGAATGAGTTTGCTTGGTATGCCAATGGGAGGTGGGAGTGGCAGAGAGGGGGAGGAGCGCCGTTGGTGCCGCAATTTGAGATAGGAGAAGATGGATGACCCTTGCTTGGTGTAGCAATGAGAGGTGGGAGGGGAATAGAGAGGAGCTTCCTTATTGTTGCAATGGAGGTGGCCGTAGAGAGATAGTGTTGGAGTAGAGGGTGAGTATGATGGTTGCAACCAAGGAGGGCTTGGAAAATGGATTCTATAGAGAGAAAATCACTTTTGAGGTATGGGATAGTTTTGGGAGGGCTTTGAAGAGTAGAAAATGATGTTTTAAAAGTTTTTGAAAAATTTTGAACTTAAGGATTTTTACCCTTAATCCCAACCCTTAGAGGGTTCATATTTTTCCTCATGGATGTACTTACTGGAGAGAGAGAGAGAGAGAGAGAGAGAGAGAGAGAGAGAGAGAGACAGAGAGAGAGAGAGAGAGAGAGAGAGAGAGAGCATAGAAAAGATATATGTGGCTCGCCCAAGTATGGCCTACGTCCACGGGAAAGCAACCACTCGCTGGCTTAAAACTTTAAACTTGAATTGATTTACAAAGAGTGAAGCCCTCAATGGTCATCTCGATTGATTCTCTCTTTAGCTTGCACTTCTTGCTTCTATTTCATGTGTATAAGAGGCCTCTTTTTATAGATGCCAAGGAACCTCTATGGGATGCCCTCTCACATGAGAGATAGCTACCCATATGTAGAGGTGTCCACCACCCTAAGCTGGCCACCAGTCATGTATCCATTGACCACATTTTGGCCACACAACTGATCGTGATATATTGACAAAAAGAGAATATTTTGGCGAGTAATTTTTCTCTTTCTCATGCATGATGGCTTCTCCTATAATGAGGGCCTTAGAAATGTTCTTTTTTTGAACAAATTACAAGGGTAAATCAGGCTCCATACTTCACAGCCACATAGCTTCAAGCTACCTAACTTGCCTTTCATGTTTTAAGAGGCTCTTCACATTAAAAAATTACTTTTTTGCAAGCATCAAATCCTTGAATTTAGGCTTGCATAACTGTGATGCACTATGACCACACCTCACGATCATAGCACATAGAGTTAGTTGTGACCTAGAGGGATGGAAAGCAAAATACACATGAACATGAGATATCCACATCCATATTCCATGAGGTTCAATATATCATATGACATCATCACATCAACTCATTCATGATGCAAAATAGCCCCACCACTTTGGTCAAGCATATGCCATATCTTCACATATACGCAAAAAAATAACTTTTTTCTATTTTCGGGGATGCATACATGACATACAAAAGAAAGTATTTGACCTTAACCCAATGATCAAGCTCATACACATAATGTAAACTAACTCCTTATCATATCACTTCCCATATATGAGACTTATGCAAGCAAGCGTGATACAAAAAAAGCCACCTTATCTATATTTGTTCGTACGGTTCAGATTGATTAACCATAAACTCCCATATAAGTTTATGGACATCAAACACTTAAAATCAACTCACCAAAACAAACCATAAAAGATACATGAACCACTTATCCAACTCATGACTCCATATGGTACTCCCTCTTAGTTGCACCTCTACACATGTAGGTAACCGTACAAGAAACAACCATTAACTTGCACTCACAAAGTGATAACGGTGATCTAAATATATTTATCATTAATTTTAATCAAGGTTTTGATTTGGTTAGTTGGGTTCCTCCATCTGATGAATCTATATAGTGGTTGTCCAAGGCGCTAAAGTCCAAAATATTGACTAATGATATTGGGCAGCAAGCTATATTTTGACTATAACTCTTTACTCATCGAAAATTTTCGTGTGATACAGAAGAAAAAATATTCTAAATGATGTGTTTATGCTACAGCCGGAGGCGTGGATTTCCCTGCAACATACCCGAAATAGCATACTACAAACCATAGAACAGACTAATCGACATACCTGGCAACCACATAGACGCATGATCGACGATATACACGAACAAAGAGAGATAGAGAGCGGGAGAGAGTGAAAGAACACGTATAGGCGCACCTCCTAGAGCAGAGTGCTACGCCGGCACGGCGAGAGAGAAGAGAGAAGAGGAGAGAAGAAGACACAAGCACTGGGTACAATCCCCCCCCCCCCGCCGTGCAAGAGTGAGCATTTCCCTCTTGCACGTATTTATTTATAGATTTCTTGAATGGTCAAAAATGAGTACAAACTTGCCTGCCGGTCATAAATGGCCAAAGCTCATACAGAGCACTTGAATAATCAAATATACATAAATATAATATCCTTTTGCAATAGCGTAGCTCGGTCAAGTCTTTTCCACCTGTCAGCTGCAATAAATAATAAAATGTCAATTCCATAACATACCTCTCCGTTGGAAAGCAAATGTCCTCAGTTGCAAATATAAGAAATGTGCAAACGATACTTGTAAAAAAATGATTAAAAATTTGTGTCAAAAAATAGCATATAGTAAAATGAATGAAACTAAACAATATTGCTTATGCCTGTCGTCATCCACATACTATCTATTCTAGTGTCCCACACCACTAGAATAAGCAGTATATGTCATACCCTGATGAATCAGGATATCATTGGTCACACTCATCATTCAATAATCATTTCTCATCAATCTCAAATCCAATTTCATAAATACTGTCATGACAGAAAAGCATCGACATATACCAATTCCCAATCCAAATCCAAATCCAAAATATCTTTCATTTTCTATACACAGGTAACAAAATCATACCACTTACAGTGGTGGCCAGCCACTGCAGCATGATGTCGTGATCGGTGTTGCCTAAATCGGCGAATCTACACCTGACGTGCTGCCCAAATCGGTGGCAGTGATTGGCAGCAAACTGGTATCACCATGCAAGAGATAGAGGGAGGGGGAGTGATCGATCGATTGACTGGTCCACGCAGTTGCTGGTAGAAAGTGACAACATAAAAAAAAAAAAAATAGCGGCGCCATGCAAAACACAGAGAAAAGGTGTACTGGGCGCCGCCGAGCAACGAGAGAGAGAATGACATAGAGTTGTGGGTGTGTAGACGAGGAAGGGAGAGAGAGGTTGGGAAAGGGGGCGAAGCCGGACGCTGAGGCCGCTGCTCCTGATATGGAGAACGACTTCCAGTAGGCTGCAAACGTGTGAGCATGCTGAGAGCAAGAGAGAGGGGGTTAGACGTAATGATGCGGTTGGTTGATGTGGTGCAGACAACAGCCGATCATGTGTTTGGCCATACACTGCAGCCGGTCACGCACTGGAGTAGCAGGCCAATGCACTGGAGTAGTAGCTTGCTCTCGCAAATATGGGCCGCTCCATAGTTAGTGGAGATGTGAGCCATTGAAAAACAGCGGCTGCATACAATAGTAAGAGCTAACTTAAGTGAGGGAGTGATCAGAAGCGTTCAGGGGTGGTTAACTGCATGCATGCTATATGGCTCTGTCGAGTTGGTGTGCTGGTCCTTGTCAAATGATCGTCGCCACTGTTGTGATGGTGCAGACCCAAGGGTTCGTCATGGTGAAATTTTTTTTGATAACTTCAACTGCTTCAGTTTTTTTTTTTTTCCATTGTTAAGTGCTTATGCGCCATCACTATTGCTCCAATAGTTCAAAAGCTACACTCTCATGGCTCTGCTCATAACCGTCATGAGGCCATTGTCCCTTGCAAGATGTGGTCTCTCAGCATAGTGTCTTGGCAGCTATTTGCTTCTTGGGAGTGTGGTAGAGTTCTCCCCTAACTTTCACACTTTGATCTTAGGCAGATGGTAACATGGCTTTGATGATTGAACAATCATCTTCTTCGAATATCCTTCCTTCCCGTGAGATGAGGGATTCCCTCCCTCTCTTCTTCTATCAAACCATGCTATCTAATATTAATTAATCTACCTACTTACAAAGATGTTTCCACCTATCTATGTTATTCTCTTCTATGCGTTTATTTAAAATCGCTTTGTTATCAGGTATGTCTCTTGTTAGCTTATATGCCCCCTCTATTGAAAACATGCAAAAGCCATAAGTTCCTTTAATACATGCATTGAGAGCTTCGATTGGTGAAGACAACAAAATTAATGTCAATAAACATAAGGAGAGCAAAGAAGTAGATAAAATTTAGGGATAACTTAGCTTCATTAATATTGTGAATAGAAATTCTTTCATAGTAACCATTTGTATACCAAGGACGTCGACCTAAGCTCTGATACCACTGCTACAAACAGAGTCGTGGAGTTCCCTGCAACATACTCGAAATAGCATACTACAAACCATAGAACAGACTAATCGACATACCTGGCAACCACATAGACGCATAATCGACGACATACACGAACAAAGAGAGATAGAGAGCGGGAGAGAGTGAAAGAACGCGTGTAGGCGCACCTCCTAGAGCAGAGTGCTACGTCGGCACGGCGAGAGAGAAAGAGAGGAGAGGAGAGAAGAAGACACAAGCACTGGGTACAATCTCCCCCCGTGCAAGAGTGAGCATTTCCCTCTTGCACGTATTTATTTATAGATTTCTTGAATGGTCAAAAATGAGTACAAACTGATCAGCCGCCGGTCATAAATGGCCAAAGCTCATAAAGAGCACTTGAATAATCAAATATACATAAATATAATATCCTTTTGCAATAGCCTAGCTCGGTCAAGTCTTTTCCACCTATCAGCTGCAATAAATAATAAAATGTCAATTCCATAACAGTTTAATCCTTGGCTCAAAGGGCTCGAGTTGAATCATAGCGGTTTAGGATGTGATCATAAACACACGGTATGCATATATCAACACATCAAACATGATAAAACAAGCATGGAGCATCACTGTACATATCCGACAAACCCATACATGCCTATGTATACGAAAAGGAAACCACCGAGAGGATAGTTATTCAGAATTGAAATAGAGAGAGAAAGAGATGATAGCTATGGAGTTTAAAGCTTCTTACCATGATTGAGAAGTGATTATTGATGGTTAGAAGGCTTCTTGCTTTGTCGCAAGAGAGCGGTTGATGAGAACTACGTAAAAGGCTTCGTCACGAAGTCAATGATGAGCATATACACCTTGAAAAGAGAAGAAAATATAATATATACGTATATACGTAACTGTCGGCACTGAAATTTGAGTAGAACTATTCCTTATATGCTATTTTTGCCATGTTGAAGCGTGTCCCAAACTGACAGACGACGCCCCCTCTTTGTCTAAATATAGCTCCTGCTTTTGGGAAAAAATTCTAGTCTTTTCTAAAAACATGGCAGAGCTTTTGGTAATCGACTCTCAATTCTTTCCTTTCAATTTTTGTAGCAAATTGATTAATTTGAAGGATATCTGACAATTAATGTGACTGTGACTGTGTGATTGAACTATGTTGCATCGTGATGCTTTGTACATTTCTTCATTGTATGGCCGTTTTATATCCAACGGTGACTAAAAATATAATCTTTAGGTTTAGATCATTTTGGAAAGCACATTGCTTTTTGAAAATGTTGAAAAGCATGAAAAAATAAAAATAACGTGAAAAGCAAAGAAAAAAATTTTTAAAAAATTAAATCATGGATTCTCCTTGTGCACCCAAACAAAAAACAATCTTTTTTATCAAAAAGAACCAAAAATCATTAAAAAAGCTAAAAATAGCGTAAAAAACGCTTGAAAGATAGATTTTAACGAAATTGAATCTTGGCTGCAAAACTCGTAGATTAAGGATCCGGCTTTGCTTTTCACAAAAAAACATCGAAAAACAAGAAAAGAGTAGAAGAAGTAAATTATTTTCAAAATTGAACTATTCACACAACATATTGGAATATGAAAACGACCTTGTTTTTCATTTTAAAACCTTGACACATTGTCCAACAAACATTCTGAACCAAAAACTAAAGAAGTCAACATTGGAATCTAGTTTTCTTATTTTTAAAAGAAACCCAAAAATCCAAAAATTTTACAGTGTGGCGTTACAAAGATAAGCAAAGCACAAGTTAAAAATTTTCATATCATGAAAGTTTTGCATAATTAAAAGAATATATAACGCGCACACTGAGTGAATGTCATACTAAAGTACGGTGGAGAGTTAGCACTCTGTCTCTCAAAAAACAAAAGTCGTGTGATACGTCGTAGTGTGTTCCTACTACCTAGTCATGTGATGCAAGAATGTGGGACCAAACTTGAAATTCTCGACGATTCAATAATCGTATGCCCACAAGTGAAGGTGCAATGATGGTGAGGGATCAATTGTGGTTATTGGCCTTGGCTTGCCTGTTCAAGGTCTGACGATGGTGAGGAATCACTTGCGTTGCTTAGCGTCCATTGAAAACAACCATTCTTTACAATTGTGGTTATTGGCCTTGGCTTGCGAGTGTTCGAGGTCCGATGATGGTGAGGAATCACTTGTGTTGCTTAGTGTTCGAGAGATCACACCTAGGATACAAAGCTCATCTATTGCTTGTTGCAATTATATAAACTTGTATATTGTGTGGAGGTTACCTCATGCAGACCTTTGCCAAGTCTCTCTCACAAAACCTGATATGCATGCTTGTTGACTTAGCATGCTTTTCTCTATCTAGAAGATTGGCTAGATGTACACTTTTTTACAACCAATTTTCTTTTTTTGGCCCCACAAATCACAAGCCAATATCACTCTACTTGATTCATTGTGAAGCCCTACAGAATCTTTGCATTGAAGGAGCCTAGTTTAAAGAGGCAACAACTCTATCCAAACAGTTCAATTATGGGGAAGTGGGTGCAGTGCCAGGGGGTTCATGAAGATCTATTAAGGGTTGTTGAGAACCGATTGCAGGGGGAAAGTTCTCAAGATGGTGACGCTTTATCAGGAAACCTCTCTCAAGGTGTCGACAAGTTCGGTGTGATGAGAAGGGCGAAGGCTCAACCTGGTCCATGATGGCATGCAAGGATGATGTGCTTGATGCCATGAGAATATAGAACACATGCTTAATTAAGCTTGCTCTTTTTGCACTAGATACCATACAAGCTTTGTGCTTCTTTTGTTTCTTCGTCACACGAGTAGGTCCGCTCGCCCTTCCACATCCATAGGAACTCCTCTCAAGCTTTATCCTCCTGTCAATCTTGGTCATATAATCAACCAAAAACAATTGTTTCTCCAGGATGGCATCTACTGAAGTTGCTGTCCTTATTTCTTTCCTTTCTTTTGCAGCTCATCTACTTCATCCTCATCCTTCTTTCTGAAGACTTCCCTGTTTTCAGCTTTGTGCAGACCTTCAAAACAAGGGACGAGTATTGTCGCCCTTCTGCTTGTTGTATGTTGCTTCTTGAATCGGGCTGAATCCCTTCTGCTCCTTGTATGTTGCTTCTTGAATCGTGTTGAATCGCACCATCTTCATGCACATATGATAAAAGTCAACGGTACTGGCGATTTGAAAGCTTGGAGATAGTTGAACTCTTGATTTGATACAAAGGTCTTAGGCCAACCAAGTAAAGAGAGAAAGGCATAGTCCTAGCTAGAGCCCTAGCTAAAATGAAATCTGTTGGAAGACCCAAAAGATGATGGCTTCAACTGGCAAGTCGGAGGAGCAGTCTCCACTTGATCCAATATCAGGCCATTAAATCGCAGAGCAGTACGTCGATGGTGAAGAATGATGGCTTATATCTGTTAATGATAGTGGAAGCTGTAAGCTAGGTCTTGATGGTTGTGGATGTCTCGTTTCTACACATGGGCAATGGCTCTAAGGCATCTATGAGACATTGAGACAATGGTGGATGAGGATGTAGAACCTGAAGCTGTAGTACTAACGGTGGAAAAGTATGTAAGCACTCTCTATGTTGAAAGCATGGGGCTCGTTGCTTGTGCCTCTTTAAGAGATTGGACACCATTTCCTCAGATTAGGCTCCCAGAACTATCTCGTTTTCTGTAACAGAACGGGAGGGTCTCTACTCATAAGCGCCTAGAAGGGGAACCCAAAGACACCTCTGACCCTCAAAGCACATGAATATGGATATCCCAAGAGTAGTTATCACTTATTAGGACATCACGGTCGCTGTACCGATTCCTTGAATTGTATTGACCTCTTAGCAAAAGACCAGTTCGATGAACCATTTTGATCATGCACTTTGATGTTTCCGGTAATAACAATCAACTCGGCATTTGACACACCAGAATGAAAATCTGCCTTTAGCCTAAATTCTTTAAAAAATGCCAGCTTTTCGAGGTTTCAGTTTGCTAATGTACTCAATGAATCTCTAAGGGGTGATATACTCCACTGTAGGCACAATGGGCTGGTTACATTCACTAAACCATGTTGAATTCCTTTTAAGTCATGGATAAATCAATAACGCTGAGGACCGTGTGTTATCTCACCGTGTGAGATCTCAAAATGTAAATATGTGCATGGAAGAAGAATACATGAAAGTCCTACATGCATGACTAGATTTCACCACAGTAAGGGGGGTTAATATGGACTTCGAAAAAGCCAAAGACCAAATAACTTCACACCAAAAATCAAACAGTAAAATGTCTTCTACAGTGAAACTGTCCGTGGCTACATCTGGCATGTGGAGTTTTAATCGGAGAGCTTCCTTAGCATTAGATCATCACATACTCCCTCCCTGGAAATGTTGGCATGAAATGGCGAAGGGCTAGACTCTAGAGCGCTGACTCTCTCGGATGGCACACAAGACTTGACATTGAGATTGTGCGTCCCTCAAAAGAACATACATTGAGATACACTCTTGATAGCCATCAAGGCATAGAAGTATGACAGAGAGAATTGAAGATGCCTTAGCAGACCCAAAATCCTCGAGAAATTGTGGCCAAGGTATGGTGCAAATATTTCTCTTCCAGTCTTAGAACAGGCAACCTATGATAGCAAGACTCCACAGCAGTATAGTAGGCAGTCGTGTTGGATCAAGGCTGAGAACAGGCCTCTACAAATACTTGACCCTACATTCTGGCTCTTAACCTCCACAAAGCAAATCATTCCTTCTTCACTTCTCTGCACAAGTAGCTTTCAATCAGTTCTTGCCTGTACCAATTGATGTAAACAAACCTCACCAGAAAAGTTAAAGAGAGAAACATCTGCTCTGCAACTCTTCACACGGACAAGAAGCAAAATGTCTAAACTTTATTCAAAAACAAAATCCACACAATGCTTCCTGATGACATTATACAATTACTACCATTTACATTTTCCATTTGCACTTCAGGGAGGTGAGACGTATCTGCCCGCGACACACTGCAAATCAGAAAGGGAGTACGATCTTGAGGCCAGTGAACTCCCCTGCCACCTTCCAAATCCTGAACATTTCTGAAAGTCCTCACATGTAGCCTCCATTCCCTCATCCTTGGCACTCATTGCCACAGCCAAAGCAAGTGTCGACTTCGCATTGCAAGGCAACTTTTTTGAAATGCTGGCCAGCCCCTTTTGCAGGGGAGGGAGCTGCGGACGGGCATGTAAGCTGCGACCTACATTGCACTTGCGTTTCTTTGCATACGGATTCTCAGGCTTTGAAAGATCTTTCAGGGAGACCACATCCCTCAAGCAGCTGAAAGACCTTGACTTACCCGCATAGAACCGAGACAGCCCTTTCCTGCAGAGCAAATTATGAGAGCATGTATTACCTATCATGAAATGCAGCCACAGATAAGGAAAGCCAGCACACAATTTTACGCTAATGCAATTCCAGTATAGCACGCAAAGTGGAAACATACTTGGGAGGAGAAGTGCCCAGAGATGAGCTACAAAACCCTCTGTACTCGCTTTGAACTTCAGCTTCCCCAGGACTACTACTTCCATCACCAGATGATGTATGACTATCGACAGGCATATCATGAAAAGAAGGGACAGAGTGTGTCGATGAAGAGGATAAGGAATCCACATCCAATTCGCCGTCGCCAAAATCATTGCACACACCTATTGTGGAGTCATCTTCTAGAGGCTTTTCCTCAACTACAACGCCTAACTTAGTCTTCGAGTTGTAAAGATGGGATCTGTCGGGGAGTGAAGTCACTCCGATGTGGCTACTTTCTCCGTTCATCACTAGAAGTGGAGACAAAGGCTGGCAATTATTCTTGAGACCAGCCCGTCCCGAGCTAGAAAACCATGGAGCTCTTGCCTGCATTTGGTAGTCAGGTATGGTGGTCTCATTTCTGGCAAGCCTCTTTGAATCCATGATCGTACTAGCACTTGGTTTCGATTCCTGAGGTGAATCCAGTGAGAGAGAAGAAAAACCCCTTGTCACATTGTCCTGGGTCAGCATAAGCATCTGCGAGTTGGGGAGAATCAGACCATGTGCCATGTCAGAACAACCCACAATGGCTTTCAGAAAAGACTCGGAGGAGCCAAGCGTCCCCACAGAGCTGCCATTGTAGCTTGAAGCATCAGGGGGAAGCGTATCTGGTATGGAGCACATGTTACTTTTACTCTGACTTGCCATGTTAAACCCCATGGTGGGACAAGAGGAAACCTCCCAGCTTTGATACGCAACCGACATAGCGCCTACTGACTTGTAGCTGGGCTTGCAATTTACTTCAAGGAAGGCCAGAATGACAGTAAAGTCCTCACTCTCGCCTTTCCTGAGACCACAATGCCTCTTCTCAATTCAAGCTTTCGATATCTTTGAAGCTTCAAACGTCTCCACATAACCAGCTTCGCAGTCGAGCTGTCAGGCAGGAACCTGCAGAAAATCAACAAGGGATGCTCTCTCTCTCTCTCTCTCTCTCTCTCTCTCTCTCTCTCTCTCTCTCTCTCTCTCTCTCTCATGCAACACACACAGAGCATCTCTGCATACCGGCACCTCTCTTCCAACATCTCCTCTCTCTCTCTCTCTCTCTCTCTCTCTCTCTCTCTCTCTCATTTCCTTCCGTGAGCACACGTTTTGCTTGGCTTTCCGGTCACCATGCCTGCACTCTGTTCTGCCTCAAGCAAGGCACACAGAACAAATACCTGCGGTCATCGACCCAAACAGGAGATCCAGAGGAAGAAGAGAACATCCGGAAGAGAAGCAGCGAGGATCGGCGAGCTCTGCAAGCTTCCAGCAATGTCGTAGCACGAACCCTAATGAAGAAGCCGGCAAATGAAAAGGCGAGTATGAACACAGAAATTCATATAAAGCTGAAAGCAGGGATGATGGGAACAAGCACAAAAGACGAGGGGAGCACTGTCTCTCTATCGGTCATTGTCTGTGTGTGCGTCTCTCTCTCTCTCTAGGTGGCTCTATTGATGATGGCGATAAGGACGACACTTGGCAAAAATTGCAACCGCATTACCAAACTCACTTAAATGCCACGTCACTCGCATATTTTCTCCACGTGGTACGTTCTTCTGGTCCCCAAAATATATGAAAGCACCACTCTTTTTAGCCGGTCCTTATCACTAGTATCAGAGGCAGTTCCTCACTATCTCACACAGCTATGGGCACGAGGGGATCAATGACCCACGCCCATTCCGGAGATCGGTGCGATTTGAGCCGTCCGATGCGCTGTGTAAATTAAACTCGGGTCTGGCAAAACTTGTAAATTTGGGCTTCCCTCCTCCCTGGGATTCGAACCCAAGAGGTTACCTTTGCAAGCCTATCACCTTAACCACCTCACCTTCACATGCTTGTTGAAAGCATTGGGAGAAAGGTTTCTTCTTTAATAAACCCGCCACATTGTAAAGTCAGGTCGGTTTAGTAAACTTGGGCAAATTAGTAGATTTGGGGCGTGTCGCAAAGTCGACGGCGCACGATGCACGCGCTCCCCGAAAGTGGTGTGAGCCATTGATCCCCACCTACCCATGTCCGTGTGAGATAGTGCTGAGGGAGGCAGTTCGCACAAGGCGGAGTTTACCCCCGTCGAACATCAACCTATCCCCGCCTAGCATTTTAACTCTTGCCGAAATGGGCAGAGTTCTCTCTACCCTACCACAGTTGAGCGTTAGAGCAAACAGTAAAGGGACAAGATTGTTGATGCAAGCAAAAACCCTACATGCATGTGCGCGAAACTCCTCTCATACCCTTCCTCTCCTTTACTACAAAAGAGCCTCTAAGTGCCTGCCCGCCATGATTTGCTTAAGCTAATAAAGATGCATTAGGGAAATTGTGAGGTGCAAGGATGTCCTGGTTGCATGGCTAAAAATGACCCCCCTGCCCCCCCTTGCCCACTTGAAATTGAAGTTTTTTTTCAAGGCGAAACATGGACAACAAGGGTGTAACCAATATCTTACTAGCAAGGTTGGATGTTGTCACGTTAGGAGATGACTACATCGCTTGTATTCTGATCACACGATGTAACCTCTTATATGTCACTACTTCTGGGATATACTAAGCACTAGGTTGGGTGCAGTGACTCTAAGTTGTTTTGGCTATGATGCAGGAGGAGTTCCTCTCACCTAACATAGTGAAGTTTGCTTAGTTTGCGTCATGAATGGCCACAAAAAATCTTCGACAACTTAACATACTGAAGTTTGCTTATTTTGCGTTGTGAATGGCCACAAAAAACCTTCTATGCATGACATTTATTTGAGATTATATGATGCCAACTAGCATGGATGTAACGGAATATGGCTAATAACATTGATTGTAGCGGAATTAGATTGACAATAGTGAGCATTTCCTTAAGAAAATTCTTAGTGAACATAGAGAGAGTACTTGATTGAAGATAGCAAAATAAGCATTATACCTAGTTAGCTTGGCATGAACAACACTTGAAAAAGAGAGAGAGAATTAGAGAAATTGACAACAATTGAGGACCGGATTTACTTGGAGCCGGTCCCTCCTCCAAAAGGCTTTTGTATTATAGATTCTCCGATAAAGAGAGACTTGGTACAATACATTCTATGTGTTCCTTGAGACCTTGTTGATGCTATGAAGATGGTAAACTTCATGCACCAATCTTATGCCCCTAAATAACTTGCAAATACCATGTCCCGGCCTCAATCCCAAGACCTCAACCACCTTCAAAGGTGGAGAGAGCTAGCAGGGAGTGAGGGAAGGGACAAGAAGAAGATGTATTCTAACGAGAAAGAAGTAGTCTCTTCACATATTATTACTCTTAGAGCATAGCATAGCATAGTAATGGAGATGAAGAAGATGATAAGCATTGCTTTGAAGCTTGACTCTTGGCTTGATTTGCATTCCATAGCCAAGAGGTGTTGGTGTAGGCTCTCTACTTCTCAAGTTGGAGAAGGAGATGGAGTTCTTGCTCAACACATGAGAGAATGTATGAGTGTGTGTGTGTATGTGTGTGTGTGTGTGTGTGTGTGTGTGTGTGTGTGTGTGAGAGAGAGAGAGAGAGAGAGAGAATGTGTAAAAAGGAGAGCTCATCCTTGCCTTGGTCTCCTTACTCTAGCTTGCACCCCATTGGTCCATGCCAAGGCCTAGCCAATCAAAGGCTCTGGTCATAACTAGCAATAGAGGTAGCATTTGGACAAGTGTCCATCTTTCCCCCTTTGAGAGAGAGAGCTTTATTAATTATTTAAATGTATCTAAATGCCCACTGGACCTCCCTAAAGGCCATTCAATAGGATTCAGGCACATTATGAGGGCAACATGGCTTGAGGCTTGCTATGTGTCCTTTATGCATCTTGAGTCTTGGGCTTGCCGAGAGAGAGAGAGAGAGAGAGAGAGAGAGAGAGAGAGAGAGAGTTCTCTCTCATCCCCTACCTTTAGAGCTCGCCCCCTTCTTTGTAGGGTTCATGTTTGACTTGAACACATCAAAGTACCTTAGTCATTAAGCACATCAAGTACCTTAGTCAGCTCAAGCACCTTAGCCATCTCAAGCACCTCAAGCACCTTAGTCAGTTCAAGCACCTCAAGCACAGGCTTAGCTTGCTAAAGTACCTAAAGATCCTAGGTCTAAGGACTTTTAGCATTAACCTTTGGAGGTCTTTAATGAAGCTAAGCCTAAGGTCTTTTAAGCTCCATTATCTGCTCATTGCTCTTCGATAGACAATCTCCTTTTTGGAACCTCTATGAGATGTAGCCTTCTTTCCCTTTGGTCACATGCTGAGATAGGACTAAAAGCACACATCTATATTCTAACTCTTGTTCCCATTCATTTTTCCACATTAAATGATCAATTCAATATGAGAAAAAATCATTCAGGATAGGTAGATATTAGATTTTATGACAAAGGATGAAAACAAGAGGTTCAAAGATCCCACCCTTTGTCAAAGAACAATTAAACCATCTATGAAAGAATTTTGTATTCTTACATAGTGATTGTGTTATTCTATTTAGTCATTGGTGGTTTTGACTCCATTGTTTGTGTTCTCTCGGCATATTAGTTCCATGAGCTTCTATTAACTTGGATGTGTGAGCTCGAAATTACAATGATTGGAAGTGCGGCATGCCTGCAAAATACCCAAAATAGCATGCTACAAGTTATAAAACCAATAGATCTACATACTTGGTGAATCGCACATATACACAATTGAGAGCGGCACACGATTTGGAAGAGATAGAGAGCGAGAGAAAGAATAAGAATAAGAGCACATACAGGTGCATGTGCACCTCCGAGAGTGGAATGCTACATAGGCACTAATAGAGGAGAGGTGATAAGAGAGAACAGGAACACAGGGCACTGGGTGCAATCTCCCTGCATGCAAGAGTGAGCATTTTCCCCTTGCAAGTACTTATGTATAGATTTCTTTAATGCTCAAAATGATCACAAATTGTCCGCCTCATAAATTGGTCATTGCCTATAAAGAGCTCCTTAATAATAAAATGTTCATAAACTTGCTACCCTTTCACATAGTCCATAATTTATGTAACATTTAATGGCCTAATAACTTATGTGTAGCGGAAATTAGCATGAACATAGTGGGCATTTCATTAGAATAGATTCCTAATGAGAATTACAAGAGTGCTTGGGTGGAGAGAGCAACAAAAAGCATAACACCTAGTGAGATAGCTTCGACAATACTTTCAAAAGAGAGAGAAATTAAGCTATTGACAACAGTTGAGGACCGGATTTGCATGGAGCCGGTCCCCCCTCCAAAAGGCTTTGTATTATGGTTTCTCCCATCAAGAGAGACATTGTACAATACAATTCTTTGTGTTCCTTCAAGACTAGCTAGTGCAATGAAGATGGAAGCTTCATGCACCAAGCAAAACACTTAATCAAACACAACTTGAATTATCCCCGTTCTCAGACCCACGACCTCACACACCTTCGAAGATGGTGAGAGCTAGCAAGGTATGAGAGTAGATTGAGAGGAAGAAGGAGTATCTTAGCTTGGCTCTTGGTTGGATTTGCATCCACATGCCAAGAGAGTGTTGATGTAGGCTTCTATCTCACAAGCTTGGAGTAGGTGATGAGCTCTCCATTAAAGCTTGGGAGGAGATAGAGTATTCTTCCTTCACACATGAGCTTGTGTGTGTGTGTGTGTGTGTGTGTGTGTGTGTGTGTGTGTGTGTGTGTGTGTGTTTGTGTGTGTGTGTGTTAATGCCTTGCAAAAATCAGCCCCCTCTCTCTCTTGGGCGAGCCCTCTTGCTAATTGCTCTTGCTGAAGCCTCATTGGCCCTCCCCAAGTCAAGCCAATTACAATTAAACAACATAAGTGATAGCCTTCTGACATGTGTCCCCCTTTCCCCTTTTGTGAGAGCTTTAGGTAATTAAATAATTAAACTAAACTCTCATTGGACCCCTTTGCCTCCTGGCCAATAGGAATCAGGCAAGCCATGGGGCTCCTGAATCCTCATTGGACCCCTTGGGAGACTGCCCAATAGTCTTCTAGGAGACTTAATTCTCATTGGTTTATTTTATTAAATGTTTTTAAATTAATTAAACTAGATTTACTCTAGCTTAATTCTCATTGGTCCACTTCAAGGGTCATCCAATAGAAATTGGGCACACCTTGTGGGCATCTGGCCTAGGGAGCTGACATGTGTCCCTCATTCCCTTTGTGTAAAGGGAGCCTGTGTGTGTGTGTGTGTGTGTGGCTTTCTCTCTCATCCCCTACCTTTAGGGCTCGCCCCCTCCCATGTAGGGATGTGCAAAGACTTTTAGGGCACACACAAAGCATCCAATTTTCCCTAGGGTTGACCTTTGGACACAACCTTTGAATTTTGGAACCTTAGCATTTTGGAAGTCTTAATGGGCTGAACCTTAGGGTCTTTTTAGCCCATTGTTGCACATGGCTCTTTTGCAGATGGCCCCCCCTTTGGATCCCTATTTTCCCTCCTTTCGATACCTACTGTGGCCGGTCTGCTAGCTTAACCAATATTCTAGCTTTTTCTCCCCTGGCCTTCCCCACATTAAATGATCAGTTTAATATGAGAAAATCATTTAGGAGAATTAGATATTGATTATTATGACATTAGCTCTCTCTTGAAATCATAGTCGTCCTCGACTATGGTGTAGAGAAGATAAAGCATGTTCATGAGTCCTTTTCTTAGCGGGTAGAGGATCCCTATTTTACCCTACGACATCATTCCACAATGGATGACTGGTCCATTTGGCACTTGAGAGCCTGAGGCTGCCGCAAGCATGTCTGCACATCAGTCCTATCAGTCTTCCATAGTAGAGTGACAAGCTCTACTTGGTGTTTGGGAGACGTCGTCTCCGCAAACTTGATCTAAGCATGCATACTACTTCATTTTTGTGCACAAATAAAAAAAGAGAGAGAGTCTTATAAGACAAAAGTTTTGTTCATTTTTAACATTTTGTACATTTGCTTACACTTGGGAAGCATTGTAAGCATTGACAAGGTTTAGGTTATCCTTTAATTGTATGCCTTGCATCCATCTAGCATCTTCAAAAGGATAATTCTTAAACTTAATAAGATATCGTCGGATAGTCTTACCGCCTCTTAATACCTTGTCTTCATGTCGGAGAATGGACTCGGGCTGCAGCACCTCCTCTTGGTCCTCGATCTCCAGTGGGTCTTCAATAGTTGGTTCTTGAGGTGGCTCTCCTTTGTAAGGCTTTAATAGGCTCACATGAAAAGCATTGTGTATGAGCCAATGATTGGGCAACTTAAGTTGATAGGCCATGTCATTGATTGGCCTAAAAATCTGGAAGGGACCATAGTACCTTTTTGCTAGTTTAGCATAGTACTTTTGGTGGCCCGTAGGATTCTTGCCCGTCGTGTGCCTTAATCGAGCCTTGGGAAACTTTAACAAGACCCAATCGTTTTCTTTAAAGGCTTGGGCTCTTTTGTGCTTGTCAGCAGCAGCCTTTTGCCTTTGCTGTGAGATAGAGATAACATCCTTAATCTTTTGGAAAGATTCTTGTAGGTCTCGGCTATACTCATCTGCAGCGAAGATATTCCCATGTACCTTAAGTAGCAAGGGACTTTTTGATCTTCCCTCAATTACCTCGAAAGGTGCTTTTCCCGTGGAAGTATGTACAGTGTTATTGTAAGCATACTCCACTAAGGGTAAGTACTTCTCCCATTGGGATCTTTGATCTACTTCCGTTACATAGGCTTTTAGTAGATCGAGAATGGTTAGGTTAGCTATTTCACTTTGGCCATCAGTTTGTGGATGATAGGCCGAAGAGAAGTTTAGCCTTGTTCCTAAATTCTCAAAGAGACCCTTCCAAAAATTACTGGTCATTCTAGGATCTCTATCCGACACTATGGACATTGGCAAGCCATGGTATTTGAAAATTTGTGAAATGAAGAGGGTTGCCATTTGATGGGCTTTGACAGTCTTTTTGACAGGTATAAAATGAGCTTGTTTACTAAACCTGTCTACTATCGTCCATATTCCCGTATTCCCATGGATAGACTTAGGCAATCCAAAGATAAAATCCATGGATATGCTCTCCCATGGTGAATTAGGGATTGGCAAGGGTTGAAGCAATCCAGGTTGCTTCCCTCTATCAAATTTTGTCTTTTGGCATACCACACATTTGGAAACATACTCTTGTATGCTCACTTTCATGGTAGGCCAATAGAAATATGTTTCAATTCCCTTTAAGGTAGACTGAATCCCTCTATGCCCCGCAGAAGGTGGAGCATGAGATTCATACATTACTTTCTCACGTAGTGAGTTAGTAACGCATAGTCTATTGCCATAGAGAAGATAACCATCTTGTAAAGTAAATGGTTCTTCTTTCTTCCCTAATGCAAGGGCTGAAATCACATCTCTAAAATTGGGATCAATAGCATACTCATCTATCATTGAAGATAGATCATTGTGAGTTGCTATGGAAACCGCATTCACTCTTGGCCGTCTTGAGAGTGCATCAGCTACTTGATTATGCTTGCCAGCAATGTGAGCAATATGAAAATGAAATTGCGAAAGGAAATTTGCCCACCTCATTTGTTTGTCGGAGAGCTTGGTCTGTGTCATGAAGTACTTAAGACTTTGGTGATCCGTTCGCAGAATGAAAGGAGTCCCCAATAAATAGTGCTTCCATGAGTCTAAGGCATGTAGAACTGCAAGGAGTTCCTTTTCGTATATGCCTAGAGCTTGCTCAACAGGGTCGAGCCTTCGACTCTCATAGCCTATGGCGTGCCCTTCTTGGAGCAAAACAACTCCAAGGCAATCACCACAAGCATTGCATTGGACCTCAAATGGTTTTGAGAGATCCGGTAGTGTAAGCACAGGTTGAGAGATAAGCTTTTCGAAAGCATTGTTCTCCTTAGCAGACCATGTATACTTAACGCTTTTTTTTGTTAGGTCATGTAATGGTCCCGCAATTTGTGAGAACTTTTCTATGAAGCGCCTATAGTATGCACACATACCTATGAAGCTTCTTAGTTCATGAAGATTCCTTGGTTTAGGCCATCCTTTTATTACCTCTAACTTGGATGGATCCATTTGGATGCCATCTTGAGAGATAATGTGACCTAAATACTGAATCTCTTGCAAGAAAAATTCACTTTTCTTTCGATTAACATAAAGTTTATTCTCTCTTAAAACTTGAAATATTACCTGGAGGTGTTGCTTGTGTTCCTCCAATGAATTAGAGTAGATGATAATATCATCAAAAAACACTCCAGTGAAGGTTCGATGAGGCCTGAACAGCTTCTCCATCAAGCGGTTGAATGTGGCTGGTGCATTGGTCAAGCCAAAAGGCATGACAATGTATTTGTAAAGACCAAATGCGGTCTTTACAATGTCTTGATCAACTATCCTTATTTGATGATAGCCACTTTTTAGGTCAACCCTACTGAAGTAGGTCGATCCTTGTAGCTTATCAAATAGGTCTTCTACCCGTGGAACGGGAAACCCATTCTTGATAGTGATCCTATTTAGTGCTCTATAGTCACACACATACGATATGTGCCGTCTTTCTTTTGCACTAATAGCACAGGTGAGCAAAATGGAGATGAGCTTGGCCTAACCATACCCTTCTCAACTAACTCATGCACTTGCCGCATAATCTCCTCTTGTTGAGCTTGAGAAACTCTATAAGGAGGTTTATTGGGCGGTGAACTTCCTGGAAGAAGTTCAATTGCATGGTCATCATTACCTCGTTTAGGAGGTAGCTCACAAGGGATGTCGTCAATAAAAACATCTTGAAACCCCTTGAGAAAATTGGATAACTCTAATTCCTTTTGGTTGCTTTTATTTTCTTTTGCTAAAGCATTAGGTTCATTTTGAGAGTCTTTAACAAAAATCATGTACACGGAAATAGAGCTCTTTATTAACTTGTTGAAAGCTGGTGTATGTACAATGGGGATGGTGTTACCCATTTCCTTAGCATCTATATACATGTCTTTTTCCCTGAACTTAAAGGATATTCTCCTTTCAGGAAATTTAACATCGGCAGCCAGGCGGTCAAACCATGGTGCCCCTAGGATTACATCCTCATGCTTGAGAGGAGAGATAAAGAAGTCCTCTTTGTCCACATAGCCTTGGACATGAAGCCTCAATTTCCCAATTAAGGGAGTGACTGAAGCTTCTTGCCCCTTGACGGCACTGTCTGCGGGTAGGACATCTCCCATCTCGTAGGATTGTATGCTTAGCTTGGTGGCTAACTCCATAGATATAAAATTGTGAGTAGAACCAGGGTCAAAGAGAATAAAAGCATCATGTTCTCTTACCTTTCCCCAAGCATGGCATAGAGGAGATCCTTTGTGGTGAGTTTGGTGAGTCTCCTCCTCTTGGATTTCAACCAAGGAAGCTCTAGGAGGATCTTGGCGGTTGTTCTTTTGGGGACAAGCGCGGTACGCATGCCCTTGTTCGCCGCACTTGAAACACCAGTTATCCTTACGATAACGCTCAAGCTCTTCAGGAGAGAGTTTATTCTTACCTTTGTAAACTCCCTTCTCTTTATCTTTGTTGGAGTTGCCCTTAGGAGACTTTTGGACATTGTCCTTCCCCTTAGGCTCATTGGAACCCTTGTTTTCCGGGGGCTTATTATTTCTTTTTGCCCCCGTTTGGAAATTGATTCGAGAGGCGACCATAGTGTGGTGTATTACCGCCGATATGGTACGTGGTCTTTGGGAGTTGACATACTCCGCCATTTCTTCGGTTAAGCCCGCACAAAATTGTTGCTTTTGCTCTCCAAAATCCAACCTTTTGAAGACAGTGGCTTTGAGTTGTAGGTCCCAAAACTTGTCTACATATTTGTGGATGGATTCATTGGGAGAGAGCTTTAAGCTTCGCCATTCGGTGAGTACTTTGTCTTTGGCATCGGTGGCCAAAAATTGCTTCATATGGAAGCTCTTAAAGCTTTCCATGTTCGTGGAGCTTCACCGTTGGCTCGTAGGCTAGACCACCATTGTCTCGCGGACTTTTGAAAGTGCATAGCTACATGGCGTAGCTTAGAGAACTCCGTGAAGCCCTCATCTCCAAACGCCGCATCGAATTGCTGGATAAAGGCCAAGACTTTGTCCGTAGCACCAAAGGTACCATCATAGGTAAGGAAAGAGATGCTCTTCCCTCCCTCTTTGAATTTCTTCAACTTGGACGACCTCTTCCATGCGGCATAGGATTTCCTATGGCCTCTTCTTTTGATGGTTCAAAGGTTGCACCATCACTTTCTTCATAGGGTGAAGAATTTGAAGAAGGTGGAGAAGAGGGTGACCTCTTTCTTGCCTTTTTCTTGTCTTGATCTTTGTCATCTTCACCATAGTTTTCATAAGAGGAAGAGGATGAAGAAGATGGAGAAGAGGGTGTCCTCTTTCTCGCCTTTTTCTTCTCTTGCTTTTTATCATCCCTCTTTGAATTGTGGTGGGGAGAAGAATATGATGGTCTTCTCCGCTTTGGTGGTGATGGAGAGCATTTAGCCCGTCGTCTTCGTGGAGCCATCTCTGCCAAGGTGGCGGGAGACTCACTTCTTTCTCGTTCCTTCGGTGGAGGCTCTTGAGTTCTCCTTTGGGAAGGAGATGCATCATCAAGAAGTAAATTCTTGAGCCCTTCATATGGATTCTCTTCTTCTTCCCGAATCGTAGAGAGACCTCTTTTGGTAGTCTCACAAGGAGGCTTCCTAGGTGTTCTCTCGTCATGGTGATGATCTTGGAGAATCCCATGAGCACGAAGCTGCCGTTGCACTTCACTTTGGAGAGATGGATTGCCCATGGCTTGTTGAAGCCTAGAAACAAGATAGTTAACAAGCATTGAAGCATCATTAGTAGCTTGCTCATGAGCAAAATCAAAGTTATCAACATTAATTTCACTCTCTTTACTATTGTCAGCCATTCTAACAACTTTTAGGTGTAAACTTTTTAGGTGTACTTTGGCACTTCAAGCCCTAGTTGCTACTTCTCTTTACCCCTTTAGAAAAAGCACTCAAGCTACTGTACCCGCAGCTCGAATACCATTAATTGCAAGGAATAGAAGAGAGGGTCTTTCGACACCAAAACAGCACCGGCTCCTGTCAAGCTTCTAATAGCTCAATAGTGGTTAAGCCGTAGGCAAGCCCCTTAGGACTCCACTATTAAGACCATAGCTCTCGACGGTGATGCCCCGTTAACTGCACGAAGGCAGGCGCACTGCAAGGTTGAAAAATCCCTATTCTACTTACTCACAGGCAATTAATAATACCAACCATTTGTAGCTAGCTTGAGGACCTCCCTTCTTGAGCAAGAAAAGAGAAACCTTGAGCTCTAATACCAATGTAACATTTAATGGCCTAATAACTTATGTGTAGCGGAAATTAGCATGAACATAGTGGGCATTTCATTAGAATAGATTCCTAATGAGAATTACAAGAGTGCTTGGGTGGAGAGAGCAACAAAAAGCATAACACCTAGTGACATAGCTTCGACAATACTTTCAAAAGAGAGAGAAATTAAGCTATTGACAACAGTTGAGGACCGGATTTGCATGGAGCCGGTCCCCCCTCCAAAAGGCTTTGTATTATGGTTTCTCCCATCAAGAGAGACATTGTACAATACAATTCTTTGTGTTCCTTCAAGACTAGCTAGTGCAATGAAGATGGAAGCTTCATGCACCAAGCAAAACACTTAATCAAACACAACTTGAATTATCCCCGTTCTCAGACCCAAGACCTCACACACCTTCGAAGATGGTGAGAGCTAGCAGGGTATGAGAGTAGATTGAGAGCAAGAAGGAGTATCTTACGAGAAAGATGTACATCTCCTCACATAATCACTCATATTAGCATAGCTTAGCTTAGTAATTAGCTTGGTAGAGAAGATGAGCATGCATTGTAGCTTGGATCTTGGTTGGATTTGCATCCACATGCCAAGAGAGTGTTGATGTAGGCTTCTATCTCACAAGCTTGGAGTAGGTGATGAGCTCTCCATTAAAGCTTGGGAGGAGATAGAGTATTCTTCCTTCACACATGAGCTTGTGTGTGTGTGTGTGTTTGTGTGTGTGTGTGTGTTAATGCCTTGCAAAAATCAGCCCCCTCTCTCGCTTGGGCGAGCCCTCTTGCTAATTGCTCTTGCTGAAGCCTCATTGGCCCTCCCCAAGTCAAGCCAATTACAATTAAATAGCATAAGTGATAGCCTTCTGACATGTGTCCCCCTTTCCCCTTTTGTGAGAGCTTTAGGTAATTAAATAATTAAACTAAACTCTCATTGGACCCCTTTGCCTCCTGGCCAATAGGAATCAGGCAAGCCATGGGGCTCCTGAATGCTCATTGGACCCCTTGGGAGACTGCCCAATAGTCCTCTAGGAGACTTAATTCTCATTGGTTTATTTTATTAAATGTTTTTAAATTAATTAAACTAGATTTACTCTAGCTTAATTCTCATTGGTCCACTTCAAGGGTCATCCAATAGAAATTGGGCACACCTTGTGGGCATCTGGCCTAGGGAGCTGACATGTGTCCCTCATTCCCTTTGTGTAAAGGGAGCCTGTGTGTGTGTGTGTGTGTGTGGATTTCTCTCTCATCCCCTACCTTTAGGGCTCGCCCCCTCCCATGTAGGGATGTGCAAAGACTTTTATGGCACACACAAAGCATCCAATTTTCCCTAGGGTTGACCTTTGGACACAACCTTAGGGTCTTTTTAGCCCATTGTTGCACATGGCTCTTTTGCAGATGGCCCCCCCTTTGGATCCTTATTTTCCCTCCTTTGGATCCCTACTGTGGCCGGTCTGCTAGCTTAACCAATATTCTAGCTTTTTCTCCCCTAACCTTCCCCACATTAAATGATCAGTTTAATATGAGAAAATCATTTAGGAGAATTAGATATTGATTATTATGACAATTTACTTATGCTTTTGCCACATGTCAACTACATTAAATAAATCATTATTTATAAATCTTCGTAAAGATAGATTGGAGAAAGTGTGAGGTACAAAAAGCACGGTTAAAATTATGTGTCAAAAAAATTGTGTATTAAAATAAAAACTTATAAAGTTAAACAGTCTAATTTCCTTATGCTTTGCATCATCCACATGCTGCATTCTAGTGTCCCATATCACGAGAATAAGCATTATATATCATATCATGATCAGAGTATTGGGATATCACTAGACATAATTATCATTCAATATTCAAATCCTATTAATTCTAAGTCCAATTCAATAAACATTGTTAACATTATATCATCATAAACCAAATCCAAATCCAACTCATGTCTATGATGTAACCGAATTAACAAAATCATACTAGGGACAATGGTGGCTAGCCACTATAGCATGTTTTTGTAATCGGTGTTGCCTAAATCGGGGAATCGACACCAATGAGGTGTGCTATTTAAATCGATGAATTTGCACTTGTCCTACCTAAATCAACGAATTTGCACTTATATTATAATGTTTGTAGTCGTGCTACCTAAATCAACAAATCTGTACTTATATTAAATATTGTGTGAACTTGCGTTGCCTAAATTAGCAAACCTCCATAGTTAGTTGGTGTTGCCTAGATTGACGATCTACACTAGGATGAACATTTGCATATTGCCTAAATCAACAAATCTATTTGCACAAAACAAATGGACCATGCAAGGCATTAAAGAAACATTTACTAGCTGTTTGACACCAAATTGGAATATATTGGAATAGTGAAGCACGTACAAACGGTTGTCGACTAATATGAATGACTTTAGCTCATGTGATTATCTTCATAGCTTTATGACAAAGAGCATCATGAATAATTACAATCAATGTAGGTGAAATCACGACTTAAGAGATAAGTTGTTTCATAGTTCATAAGATAATGTAGGTAAAGAAAAGTTCTCATCCTTTTAATTGTCCAATGGTATCTACCTTGCTACAAACTGCTTGAGCATATCCCCTACGGTATATCTACAAAGAGAATAACTTACAAGAAAGTGAAGAAGGTGAGTATTATCACAGAAGTGTATTAAACAAATATGGTATGAGGTGTTCATGATTATGAGATGTTAAGGCAAGCAAGAAAAGAAATAATAATAGATAAATATAGAAACTGACTCATCAAAGAAAATGAAAATGCATTCCTAGGATTTATATGATTAATATTTAGTGAGAAATTACACACTGAAAGACATAGGGGATTGGAGCATGCTCATCACCACCCAGCCATGCCCTATATAGGCCCTTGACCTGCTAAACATAGGGAACCCCTTGACTACATGTCCGTCCTGGCCCTTGGCCTTGCCTGGTCCTACCCTTGGCATGACATTACTCCTCCCTTGGAGAAGCGTTTTCGTCCTCGAAAACAAGAGTGGTGATACACTAATGTTTTCAACAGTCGCATCCTTCATGGATCCAGCTGTTTGCTTGACCGGAACACGGTTTAGTAGGAGGTTCAATGAAACCAAGATTAACATCTTGATTTTCCACATTGTTGTCCATTTGCAACCGTCATGTGTTTCCGGCTCCTATCCAACATAATGTGTAGACTCCATTTAGAACGCATACGAGCATGCTAAACGAGTTATCACAACAAAGATGTACCCAAAAGCGTACATCTTTTTCACTTTTCATAAAAGTAATTGGCTAACGTAATTGGCTAATATAAGTCCTTGACTTGTTCTCAATTTTCATTAGTAGACAACCCCACCATAACTAGTGTTCAAGGTTGGAACCTGACTTAAACATGAAGGGACTAAATTGAGTCACAAACATGCTTTACCTTATTGTAATCAACTCCAACTAGAGCAATACATTCTTGCTAATTGGATTGCTTGATGCTAACGGGCGCGCTTTGCATATCTTTTAGCACAAGATACACTTGTAATATGCCTATCCTCTTTGGATAACTGATGAAAATTGAGAACAAGTCAAGGACTTATATTTTGCTGATAAGTTACGTAGTCAAATACTTTTATGAAAAGTGAAAAGAGGTACTCTTTGGATACCTTTTTGTTGTGATAACTCGTTCACCATGCTTGTATGCGTTCTAAATGAAGTCTACACACTACGTTGGATAGGAGTTGCAAATGGACAACAATGTAGAAAATCAAGATGTAGCCAATCTTACTATACTCGATCTACTCAAGACTTATGTTACCGAAGTAGATCAACGCTCACAATGGGAAAAGTATTTACCTCTAGTAGAGTATGCCTACAATAATACTGTACATACTTCTACGGGGAAAGCACCTTTCGAGATCATAGAGGGAAGACCTAAAAGTCCCTTGCTACTCAAAGTACATGGGAAGATCTTCGCCGCCGATGAGTATAGCCGTGACCTACAAGAATCTTTTCAAAAGATTAGGGAGGCTATAGCCATCTCTCAACAAAGGCAAAAAGCTGCTGCTGATAAGCACAGAAGAGCCTTAATGTTCAAAGAAAATGATTGGGTCTTACTCAAGTTTCCTAAGGCTCGATTAAGGCAAACGACGGGCAAAAATCCTACGGGCCATCAAAAGTATTATGCTAAACTAGAAAAAAGATACTATGGTCCTTTCCAAATCTTGAAGCCCATCAATGAGACGGCTTATCAACTCAAGTTGCCCAACCATTGGCTTATACACAATGCCTTTCATGTAAGCCTACTTAAGCCCTACAAAGGAGAGCCACCAACTGAACCAATTATTGAAGACCCTCCCGAAGTTGAAGACCAAGAAGAGGTGCTACAACCCGAAGCTGTCCTTTGGCATGAAGACAAGGTACTACGACATGGTAAGATAATCCGACGGTATCTTATTAACTTCAAAAATTATCCTTTTGAAGATGCTAAATGGATGCAAGGAGTACAACTTAAGGATAGTATGAACCTTGTCAATGCTTACAATGCTACATTAGAGTAAGCAAATGTACAACTCTCTTTTAAATGACTCATGTTTTTGTCTTATAAGACTAATCCTCTTTTTAATTGTGCACAAATTTAACTGGTATGCATGCTTAGAATCATGTTTGTGATGACGACGTCTCTCAAACACCAAGTAGAATTTGTCACTCTACTTTGGGAGAATGAAATGGACAAAAGAGCAGACATGCTTGCGGCAGCTATGTCTCCCAAGCACCAAATGGATTAGTCATCCATCTTGGAAAGATGTCGTAGGGTAAAAAAGGGATCCTCTACCCGCTAAGTACGATTGACTAATGACTAAGGCTTTATCTCTTCTACCTCATAGTCGAGGACGACTATGATTTCAAGAGAGAGGTAATGTCATAAAATCTAATATCTAACCAACCCAAATGATTTTCTCATATTAAATTGATCACTTAATGTGGGAGAATAAATGGGAACAAGTGTTAAGATATAGATATGTGCTTATAGATCTATCTCAACACGGGGCCAATAGTAAAGGGGCCCAAATGGGAGATGGTCTATCAAGAGCAAGGCTAACCAATGGAGCATAAGACCTTAGGGTTAGCTTCATTGAAGACCTCCAATAATGTGTGTAAAAGTCCTTTGACCTTAGGTAAGCTAGGGCTGAGCTTGAGGTGGGAACCCGGCCCAAGCTCGAGGTGCTTGTCGTGCTTGAGGTGCTTGTCCTGCTTGAGGTGCTTGTCATGCTTGAGGTGCTTGACTGGCTCCATGCTTGAGGTGCTTGACTTGGTGCATGATTAAGGTGCTTGAGGTGCCTTGAGAAGCTTGCCTGAGATGCTTGTGGGAACACCCCCTACTTCAAGTGCTTAGTCATGCTTGATGACTAAGGGGCTTGCTCATCCAAAGTCAAAAATATCCCTACAAGAAGGGGGGCGAGCCTACAAGGGGGGGGGGGGGGGGGGGATGAGAGAGAACACACACACACACACACACAAGGGAAGCCCCAGCTTGAAGAGGCAGCAAGGACACTTGTCAAGTTCCTCCCCATGTTGCCCTCATGGTGTGCCTGAAGCCTATTGGTTGGCCACCCAAGGGGTCCAATGATAATTTAGGATATTTAATTAATTGATTTTGCATTTATCAAGTCCTCTCTCTCAAAGGGGAAAGGGGGACACTTGTCCCAAGGCTACCCATGTTGCTTGTAATGGCTCCTGCTTGTGATTGGCTAGGCCTGGAGGGGTCCAATGAGCTTCAAGCATGAGCTACAAGGGGGGGGTCGACCCAAGCAAGCTAGGGGGGTGCCTAGGGGGTATACTCACCCACACACACTCACAAACACTCTCATTGTGTACTATGCAAAGTGCAAGAGCTCCCTCTCCTTCTCCAAGCAAGTAGAGGTTGAGAGCCTACACCAACACTCTTGGCTATGGAGTGCAAATCCATCCAAGAGCCATGCTTCAATGCTTGAGCTTGCCATATATTTCTTCTTCATTACTATGCTATTATGTATGCTAGCACAAGAGTTATGATAAGTGAGGAAATAGCTCTTTCTCGTATGAAATGTTTCTTCTTCCTCTTCCCTACCCTCATTCCCTGCTAGCTCTCTCCACCTTCGAAGGTGTTTGAGGTCTTGGGACTGAGGCTTGGTATAGTTAAAGCTTTCTTCAAGTTTAGGTTATGCTATGATGGTGATGCATGAAGCTTTCCATCTTCATTGCTTCACCTAGGTCACAAGGAACACAAAGAATGTATTGTAACAAGTCTCTCTTTATGGGAGAAATCATAGTACAAATGCCTATTGGAGGGGGGACCGGCTCCACATAAATCCGGTCCTCAACTGTTGTCATGTTCTCTAAATTCTCTCTCTTGCAAAAGTATTTTCCATGCCAAGTTAACTAATTGCTATAATTATGTTGCTATCTTCAATTATGTCTACCCGCTATGCTCACAAAATCATTTCTTGAAAGTACTCTCATTAAATTCCGCTACTCTCAAATTGAATAGGCAAATTCCATTACAAGGATGCGAGGCAAGGTCGGCCATCTCCAAAGCTCTCGCAGTTCTACGGGGTTGCAGAAGACGGGGGAGTCTTTTACATCCACATGGCCGCAGCTCGCCGCCAATCATTGCATGATGAGGCAACTCGTTGCCAAGCCCCACGCAGTCACCTGCTGCTGCCACCATCGCTTCTTTTTCTTGTGTTCATATTAGTGAACATAAGGGGTGCCCTACGTTGGCCACCCTCCCCTGCTGAGAGCCGAATCCTACGCGATCATGCAAGAGATACGATAACAAATCCAAGAAGCAAGAAGCAAGGCCGTAAATTCCCAAACACAAGCTGCAGGAGTTAAGAGACATAGCCCACAGTTTTGGTAAGGAATAACAGGATCGGCAAACCTTTAAATCTTCAACATGCACAAAATTGCAAGAAACGAAGACTTTGGCATGGATTTGAGCGTGCAAGTTCTGAGGATCAAAGGAAGGCGACATACATTGATCATGCAACTTATTTCTCTGCATTACATGCACGCATTGGGCAATTTGACGTCAATTACCTGCCGATCATTGAGCCGCTCAAGCATGTTTGTTATGGATGTCAATTTCCCACTTTTGTTTTGGAACTTATGCTAGGGTATCGCTTCTAGGCAATGTTAGCTCCTCAGGTTTAGGCAAGGCCTATTGCATATCTGTACATGCAAGGCCTGCGGCCTATAAAGTAAAGGTTATTTGGCATGGCGGACTCGTTGTTTTTTTATTTCGGCACTCCGACAAGTAAAGGCTTTCAATGAATGCATGCAAGGTATGCTCACACTGAACCAAGCTAGTGCGGCAAGGCAAGCCGATGCGAGTATTCCAAAAGGTAAGTATGCTGCCGTGAAATTTTCTTTTCCATGCTTGTGCAATTTTAACACTCAAGGCACACGCAAGGCTTGTGAGAATTACGAAAAGCATGATATTTTTGTTTTTTGAACACACGGTACGTAACAAACACTCATCATCAAGCAAGGCTTGAGTGAGCAATGTTCTCATTTAAATGCCATGTTTTTTTTTTCCATGACTGGTAAAGGTCAGGGCATGGTGTTGCATGGGAATTTCATGGAGATTGGCACGGCCCGTTGCTACCCTTGATGAAGACGACACGGGTACCTCGGCAAGGCCGACCATTACCTACGATTCTACAAGGATCTTTTCTTCATTAAACTTCATTCGAGTTTTATGACAATATGGCCAGTGGGTACGACTCACTTATTAGCTTGAGAAGCCGGTAGGGATTTCTCTATGTCACATTTTGGATTTTCATTTTTGCTAGGACATGGTTCCTGGGCAAAGTTTTACAAAGGTTATGTCAATTCACACAAATCTATATGGTCAAGGACAACCGTAATCAAGCCAAGCAGTTTGTAATATGCTCTTAGCATACGAACTTGGGAAAACTTGCCAAGATGTTTGCAAGTTTTTACATCCCACGAGGGTGTATATGATACATACGCTAACTCACTCGAACTATACATATGTCTATGAGCCAGATTCATGAGAATTACCAAAAATCTAGCCACAAGTGGGTGACATGGTTTGTAAATGTCAAGCTATGTTTGTTTTGTCTATTTTTTACAATTCACTTTGCAAAAGATCTCTTTGCTTTGCAAAGCAAAGTGCTTGGGCAGACTCCATACGAAGCTGTTGTACAAAGCAAAGTGCTTTGCCAGATTTCATGCGAAGCAAGGCTTCTCTTATGTGCAAAGGTATTATCGATTGACTTTAGATCAACGATAATGGCACACATCTTTATCACTGCGTGGATATAAGCTCACAGTTATGCAACAGTGCATTGTGATGTATCCATACCAGTGTAATCGTGCAAGTCACGTATAACAAAGGCTCACATGGTTGAGATTGTCACTGAAACCAAGGGCTTATTATTCTATTTTTTGCTTTGTATGCATGGCATACTAGTACGATGGCCGTACAACACCCATCATTGCATGCTTCCGCTACAGCACTAGCTACTCTGTCAAGGACGCGCTCAGTTATTGATATTTTAAAACATTTTATGTTTATGTTTATTCATATGCAAAGTGCCATACATATGCATTGTGATACAGTCACAATCACATACAAGGTAAATCCGTCAAGATGTGACTTATGGTACCTCTCTCTACGAGGGCGTGGTACAAGTACATTGTTGTACGCTGCTTATAGGATAAGCTAAGACACAAACATGGTCTTCACTGGATCATATGCAAGGGGCATACAACACATTTGCATAAGGATTTTTCCTCAGCCCAGCATTCTCTCTCTCTCTCTCTCTCTCTCTCTCTCTCTCTCTCTCTCTCTCTCTCTCTCTCTCTCTCTCTCTCTCTCTCTCTTTCCAACTTCTATGCGGGAAAGGTGAAACCAGGCATGATTTTATTGACATCTTTCTATGTCAATACAATAATAGGAAGGGCTAAGAGCCAATAGGAAGGGCTAAGTGCCATCTATTGCCACCTCTTTTGGAATGGCTAGGCACCATCTGTTTGTAATCCATCAGTGATTGCTTTCAAGATCGAACAAATTCAGTTGAGTACCCATCGATTATAATGGACAAGCAAGAGTCTTGCCATTAACAATTTTTTGGGCATTATATTGCACACTTTAATTGTGAAGATCAAGTTGAGTTTATGAACGTCTTATACTCGCAAACACCTAGCTCTACCAAGGTGTATAGATGAGAGCCAACATTTACGAGAGCACGATTGTTCAGTACAAACGACGATTATTGATTTTTGGATCTAGAAAAGATCCAATTGTGAATACGATTCCAATTTACGTGGATCTCCTATGTCATCTATAGCACTAAGAGTGTCTATATGAGTACAGTTTTGGGGTAAGACCCAACTTGTGATTACTAAATCACTTATTAAGTGTTGATGGTCAATTCTTGGAACCTTCACACTTGCACTTTCAAGGAAAGAAGTCCACAAGCTGCCAAGGGGTAGTGGACAATTTCAACTTCCAGAGTAATGTAATGCCAAGGGCAAACCCAAAGGGGGTCACAGACATAGGCCAAGCGCCGGCTACTAGTTGAGCAGTTTTTCTGCAAAGTTTAACCAAGGGGTTTGACAATGTCAATTTTAACCAAGGGGTTTGGATTGCAAAGGCAACACCCAAGATTATATGTGCAATACTACTAGCATTTCACTATTTTTTCAATTAGTATTCCTAGGCCTTTGCAGGTGGGAAATTTGGGTAGGTGCCTTTCACTACGAATAAGTGAACACTATGTTCAACGATTTCTAAGTAGGATGCATAAACTTCCATGTTTTCGTCCCTTTTTGTATTACCATATACATGTGGTAGTTATGTGTGTGAACACACTAGGACCGCCGGGGAATTTTTTCCCGTTGGCCAACATCACTCTAGGCCTATCTATCTATCTTTACGACATCACTCTAGGCCAATAGCATTTACGACAAACCTCCTAAAGAGAGAATTAGTAAAAGCCAACATCACTCTAGGCCTATCTATCTTTCCATTGCACACTAAGTAACACACTCTCTATTGTGTGCCTTGAGCTTCCTTCGTCTTCTCCAAGCTATGTGCGTTTCTCTGCAACCCTAATTCCAACAATTGGTATCAGAGCAAGTTACGTCCTCCCGGGCTTAGTCGCCAGCTGCTCCAGCACACGCCTGCTCACTTTCTCCGATTACAGTGAGGTTTGGCGAGCGTTTGCAGGTCGATAAATATTTCGGTGAGTTTGTAGAGCTCAGTCTGCTCAGATTTTTGATTCGGGCTCATTTCGGCCTCCGTTTCCACTACAGGCAGTACTACACATGCTATTTTGTCATTTTGTGCAGAATTTTTGTCAGTGCCGTTTTTTGCATAACAAGTGCCTCATAGTCTTCTACGGTTTGTGCTATATAGCACGTGTTGTTCCCGCTTTGTTTCTCCTATTATCGGGCAGTTTTCACATCAGGTGCAGCATTTACCATGGCTGACAACAACATAGATGTGTTCAAGATGTTTGCTGTTGAGGACAGGTTGGATGGGGACAACTACCCTATGTGGGCTTATATGATGCAACATGTTCTTGTGTCAAAGGGCGTCTGGAACATTGTGCAGGGCATTGATGTATGTCCTGGTTTTGAGGATGTAGGCAATGTTGAGGATGTTGCAGGTCTTGCTGCAAGGATTGATGCTATTAGATTTGTTTTGCCTATGGCAGAACAATCTCGTTGGGATGTAAAGGATGCGCAGGCTCATGCATTGATTGCATTGTCTGTGAAGCGCACTATTGTTCCTCACATCCGTTCAGCAAAATCTGCAAAACAAGCTTGTCATATTTTGGTTGGTCTTTATGCAAGTCGCAATGAGGCTAAAATTGCTTCGCTGCGTAAAGAGTTGGAGTTGAAGATTATGCATGAGGAAGATGATATGGACACTTTCCTTGTTGGTGTCAAGGATATCAATGAGCAACTTATTTCTGTAGGTGAAGTCATTTCAGACATTTCCCTTGTGCAGATTGTTCTTGATGCCTTACCAGATTCTTACCAGACTTTTGCTAGTACTTGGAGACTGATGACCCAAGGAAATCCTGAAGTTGTCAAGTTTGATGCATTATGCACATTGCTATTGCAAGAGTCACTTTCCAACAAAAACAAGACTAGGCAGCGTGCAGTTGAACAGGCTTTTATTGCTTCTCAAAGAAAGGGTGGTAACAGCAATGCAACCACTTCTTATGGTTCTACTGCGAGTGGCAAAACTTCTGTTCCTAATGCTTCTTGCTGGAAGCACTTCGTCTGGCAATTCTGGTGATAAGGGCAAAAAGAAGATGCGTTGCCATTATTGTAAAGCTAATGATCACTTGATCAAGTCGTGTCCTAAGTTGAAGGCCAAAGAGGCTAAGAAGAAAGAGGGTGGTTCCACTGCAAATGTTGGTTCCACTACAAATGCAGGTTCCACTGCAAATGCTGGTTCCACTACAAATGCAGTCATTGTTGAGTCTTATGTGAAAGGAGACTGTGATGCTGATGTCGATGCAAAATGGGCTTTTAGCGCAGAGTGCACTTACAATCATGTTGTCCATGATGCATGCTTGTCAGTTGCTGCAGATTCACATGTGTGGTATTTTGACAGTGGTGCTACAAAGCACATTACCTCACATCGTGAACTTTTCACTCTCTCGAGTCTGTCCCTCATGGGAATTCAGTCACTTGTGCCAACAATACCTCTTATCCGGTTCAGGGAGTTGGAAAGATTGTGCTTACCGCTGCAAATGGCAGTTCCTTCACACTTGTTGATGCACTTTATGTACCTGGGATCAAGAAGAATCTTTTGTCTGTATCTGCACTTGCTAGACTTGGACTTGTAGTCAAATTTATGGATGACAGATGTACAGTTCATGATCTCAGTTTTGGTGATGAAATCGTTGCATCTGGGCTTTTGTGTCGTGGGTTGTATAAGCTCACTTTGTATGACAAGTGTGGAAAAAATTTTGCAAATGCAGTTGCAGATTCAAGGGCTATTTCAGATGCAAAACTTTGGCATGCATGTTTTGGTCATCTGAATTTTTCCAGTTTGCTGCGTTTGTAGAAATCTGATATGGTTGCTTCTTTGCGACCTCTTGAAGCACCTGTCAAACATGTTTGTGAAGGTTGTATTTTGGGTAAGATGCAGCGTTCTAAGTTTCCAAAGGATAGTTTAGTTCAGGCCACATGCAGGTTGCAGCTTGTGCAGAGTGGTGTTTGTGGGCCCATTCAAACTCCATCCTTGGGCAATTACCTTTACTTCGTGACTTTCATTGATGATTACTCTAGGCATGCATGGGTATTTCCACTTAAAGCAAAGTCTAAAAGTATTTATGTGTTTCAAACAATTTCTGGCTATGGATAAAAATGTCTCGAAATGTACTATGGGCACCCTCCGTTCCGATCGAGGGGGGGAGTATATGTCTCATGAATTTAATGCATTTTTGGCTAGTCGTGGGATAAAACACCAATGTACAGTGCCTTATACACCTCAGCAAAATGGTGTTGCTGAGAGGAAAAACAGGTCACTGACGAAAATGGCACGATGTATGGTCAAAAGTCAAGCTTTGCCGCATTCTTTTTGGCTTGAGGCCATCATGTGTGCCACTTATGTACTTAACAGGTGTCCTACGAAAGCTTTGCAATCTATTACTCCATATGAAGCATGGAATGATAGAAAGCCTTCTATTGATCACACGCGTGTTTTTGGTTGTTTGGCATATGCTTTGGTGCCACAAACACAGCGCAGAAAATTGTATGATAAGTCTGTCAAATGTATTTTTGTTGGTTATAGTGTTGAAAGCAAAGGTTACAGGTTATATCATCAGCATAAAAAGCGTATTCGGGTTTCACGGGATGTAGTGTTTGTGGAAGATTCTATTCAGCCCTTGCCGTCATGTACTAGAGACAGTCATGTAAGCTCACAGGATATTTAGGACACTTTGTTGCCTCTTTCCAGTAGTGGAAATACGAATGTAAGTTCCAATGAGGCAAATGTACAGCCTATGGGGGTTTCTGAAAATGTTACAGATCAGCCTATTACTGATGCATATGTACATGATGTACTTGATGAGGAAAGGGCTGAAAATGAGCAGGCTAGAGGTATGCCAAAATGGATGGTGCACACTTTGCGTGACAGTAAATTGGATGCACCTTTGTTCAGTCATACTCGTTCAGGCTCTCGCCATGCATCTTATGCATCAGATTGTTATGCTTTGGCTGTGTCTAGCTTACATGATGTTGAGGAGCCTCTGTCTTTTGATGAAGCACAGAATTCAAAAAATTGGATGGCTGCCATGCAATCAGAATATGATGCACTTATAGAAAATGACACATGGACTTTATGTGATTTGCCTCCTGGCAAAAAGGCCATTGGTACGAAGTAGGTTTACAAGTTGAAACGCAAGCCGGATGGTGAGATCAATCGCCATAAGGCTCGACTTTTTGCAAAGGGTTATGCACATAAAAAAGGCATAGATTATAAAGAGACTTTTGCTCCCACTTGTCGTATGACTACTGTGCCTTTTCTATGTGCATTGGCAGCTCATTTTGGTTGGGATGTACATCAATCAGACATTGTTACTGCTTTCTTGAATGGTGACATATTTGAGGAATTTTATGTAACGTAGCCTCGCGGTTTTGTCATAAAAGGACAAGACAAAGTGTGCAGATGTAAGAAGGCTTTGTATGGGTTGAAGCAATCTCCTCGTGCTTGGTATGAGAAAGCTGACACTCATTTGGTTAAACGAGGCTTTCATAACATTCCAACAGAAAGCACATTGTATGTAAAGTGTGAGGGTGATGTACTTTTCATTGTGGTTTTTTATGTCGATGATTTGTTGATCACTGGACCAAATGAGAGACATATTGCTGAATTTAAGGCTGATTTGAATGCTACTTTCAAGATGAAAGATTTGGGGTTGTTGCATCATTATTTGGGCATACAATTTAAGCAGCGTGATGGTGGTATTGCCTTGTGTCAGAAAAGTTACATAAAGCATTGCTATGTAAGTTTGGACTTGAGGATTGCAAACCTATTGCCACTCCCATGGAAACAGGTTTGAAGTTGAGTCTACATGATGCTGGCGATCCTGCTGATGTCACTCTTTACCAAACTGTTGTTGGCTACCTCATTTACGTATGCAACACGAGGCCGGATATTCAGTTTGCAGTCTCACAGGTCAGCAGATTTATGCATAGCCCAGGGTCTAAGCATTGGCAGGCTGTCAAGAGGATTTTCCGCTACCTTAGTGGCACTTTACATCTTGGCTTGTTTTATCCCAAGGGGGGATCATTGCCGCAGCCTTACATGCTTTTTCGGACTCAGATTGGGCTGCTTGTTTTGACACGCGAGTGTCCACAAGTGGTTTTTGTTTCATGCTTGGCAGTTCATGTATATCATGGTTGAGCAAGAAGCAACCTACTGTGCCCACTTCGAGTTGTGAGGCTGAGTACAGGGCAGTCTTCACAGCTACGATTGAGTGTTGGACAGGACACTGCCAACGCTATCTACACTGACAATCAGAGCGCATTAGCAGTTGCGAGGAACCTAGTTTTTCATGCTCACACAAAGCACATTGAGGTGCATTACCACTATGTCAAGGAGAGACTCTCAGCAGGAAAGATCATCTTGGCTTATGTGCCAACACAGGACAACCTTGCAGATCTTTTCACAAAGGCATTGTCTCGTAAGAAGCTTGAAGCTTTCCGCAAAGCTTTGGGCTTACTCCCCTTTGTAGACTGATCATGTCCTCAAGGCATGGCACTTCCCTTTACTCATGTGCCAGGTCACGTTCACCGCATCACTCCAAGGGGGATTTGTTACCATATAGATGTGGTAGTGATGTGTGTGAACACACTAGGACCGCCCAGGTATTTTTTTCCCTCTTTAGGAGGTTTTTCCCCCCGAGCATTGTATATACGCCCATCACTCTAGGGCTATCTATCTTTCCATTGCACACTAAGTAACACACTCTCTATTGTGTCCCTTGAGCTTCCTTCGTCTTCTCCAAGCTATGTGCGTTTCTCTGCAACCCTAATTTCAACATTTTGCTCTTCAGCAAGATGACAAGGTCATGTAAGAGCCTAGAAATTTGGGTTGTAGTCTCCAAAATAAGTTTCTGCATTACGCAGTTATGGACCCACTTATAGGATTTGATTTGGCACATGTTCTCACATGGGATACAACATGGTCTAGGAACTCATGGAGTTCGATTTAGCCAGTGTGGAGCAAGATTCATGAGGGTCCCTCTCACGCACGTCGCATCGTATTTGCAATTATCTCCACACACTAATACATCTCGTACTTGAAGGATGTTCTTTTTTTAGACATCCTGAGTTGAGACATATTCCACATGTGAAGAATATGAGTCTTTGGGACTAACACTGGTGCCATTATATCAATTATGTGTCATGACAAAGTCCCTAGGTGTTGGTCGACCAGTCATGCCTATATAGGCCCTTGGCCACGGGGCCAATGGTAAAGGGGTCCAAATGAGAGATGGTGTGTCAAAGAGCAAGGCTAACCAATGGAGCTTAAAAGACCGTAGGGTTAGTTGCATTGAAGACCTCCAAAGGTTAGTGCTAAAAAGTCCTTTGACCTTAAGTAAGCTAGGGATGTGCTTGAGGTGGGAACCCGTCCCAAGCTTAAGGTGCTTGTTGTGCTTAATGGCTAAGATGCTTGAGGTGCTGGTCGTGCTTGCTGACTAAGATGCTTGAGGTACTTGTCGTGCTTGCCAACTAGGGAGCTTGAGGTGCTTGTGGGAACACTACCCAAGCTTGAGGTGCTTTGTCGTGCTTGATGACTAAGGTGCTTGTGTTCCACAAAGTCAAAGCATCCCTACAAGAGAGGAGGCAAGCCCTAAAGCTAGGGGGATGAGAGAGAACACACACACACACACACACACACAAGATAAGCTAAGCCTCAAGAGGCAGCAAGGACACATGTCAAGCCCCTACCCATGTTGCCCTCATGGTGTGCCTAAATCCTATTGGTTGCCCTCCCAAGGGGTCCAATGATAAATTAGTTAATTTGATTAATTGTTTTTGAATTTATCAAGCCCTCTCTCTCAGAGGGGAAAGGGGGACACTTGTCCCAAGACTACATGCATCCTACATGTGATTGTCCAAGCTTGCAGGGGTCCAATGAGCTTCAAGCAATGAGCTACAAGGGGGGGTCGACCAAACCAAGAAGGGGGTTGCTTTGGGGGTATACTCTCCCACATACACTCTCATTGTGTGAAGTGCAAAGTGCAAGAGCTCCATCTCCTTCTCCAAGCTAGTAGAGAAGTTGAGAGTCTACACCAATAATCTTGGCTATGGAATGAAAATCCAACCAAGAGACATGTTTCAATGCTTAAGCTTGTCATCTCCTTCATCTTCATTACTATGCTATTAAGTATGCTAGCAAGAAGACTGATGATAATTGAGGAACTACTTCTTTCTCCTATGGGATGTTTCTTCTTCCTCTTCCCTACCCTCATTCCCCACTAGCTCTCTCCACCTTCGAAAGTGTTTGGGACTGAGGCTTGGGATAGTTAATGCTTTTTGCAAATTTTATGGTATGCTCGTGATACATGAAGCTTTCCATCCTCATTACATCACCTAGGTCACAAGGAACACAAAGATTGTATTGTACCAAGTCTCTCTTGATGGGAGAAACTATAATACAAATGCCTTTTGGAGGGGGGACCGGCTCCACATAAATCCGGTCCTCAATTGTTATCATGTTCTCTAAACTCTCTCTCTTGCAAAAGTATTGTCCATGCCAAGTTAACTAAGTACTATGTTTATGTTGCTACCATCAATTAAGTTCACCCTCTATGCTCACAAAGTAATCTCACAAAAATGCTTTCTCTAATTTTCCTAATTTCGCTACTCTCAAGTTCATAGGCCATTTCCATTACATTGGTATCAAAGCATTTGGTCTCTCTTTTCTTGCTTAAGAAGAGAGGTCCTTAAGTAGCCAATCAATTGTTGATTTTGTTAATTATATTAGGGTAAGTGGGACTGGAATCTATTATCGGTTTTGTTGAGCCCATTATGTGGGATATGGTGCACACCTCGAGAGCTTTGGTCTTAATAATGGAGTCTTTTTAGACTTGCCTATGGCTTTACCATTATTGAGCCATAAGAAGTATAAAAGGAGTTATCCCTCTGCAACTCTACAATATTAGACCCACTCCACTACTCTTGAGCCGTGGGTGTAGATACTTAAGTGCTGATTTTCAAATGCTAAGGCTTTGCCAAAGAATACACTAAGGAAGCACACAAATTTTATTAACATGGCTGACAATAACCAAGAGAGTAGAATGAACATTCATAACTTTGATTTTGCACATGAAGGTGCTAATGATGATGCCCCCATGTTTGTCAATTATCTTGTTACTAGATTGCAGCAAGCTATGGGCAACCATGCTTTGCAAGCCGAAGTTACTCAACAACTTCGCGCTTATGGGATTTCCTTTCCTCTCCAAGAGGAAAGAGAGCTTAGGAGTCTTTGAAGAGACCCCCAAAAGAAGACTCTCTCCCATATGAGAGGAGGAATCCAAAGATCAAGAAAGTAATGAATCTTTAAGTTCCTCTAAACATGTGGCTCCAAGAAGACTGCGGTCTAAACGATCGCCAACTCCTCCCAAGAGGAAATGATCAATACACAGTCCTTCTCCTCATCACTCCAAAAGGGAAGAGAGGAAACAAAGGAAGAAAAAGGCAAGAAAGAGGTCACCCTCTTCTCCTTCTTCTTCACCTTCCTCCTCTTCTAACGAAAGCTATGGCTATTCTCCTAGAGAATACAAGAGGGGAGGACATCGCAAATCAATACCCTGCATGGCAAAGGTCACAAAAGCTCAAGAAGTTCAAAGAGGGAGGAAATATTATCTTTTTTCTCACCTATGATGGCACCTTTGGTGCTACCGGCAAAGTATTGGCCTTCATCCAGCAATTTGATGCGGCCTTTTGGAGACGAGGGCTTCACGGAGTCCTGCAAGCTACGCCATGTAGCTATGCACTTCCAGAAATCGGCTCATCAATGGTGGGCTAGCCTTCGTGGCAACGGTGAAGCCCCAAAGACATAGATAACTCTACGAGTTTCCATCATAAAGCAATTCCTTGCAAGCGATGCAAAGGACAAAGTACTTACCGAATAGTGCATTTTAAAACTTCTTTCTCATGAGTCTATTCACAAATATGTAGACAAGTTTTTGGATTTACATCTCAAGGCTACTTTGTTTCAAAACATAGACTTTGCCGAGCAAAAGCAACAATTATGTGTGGGATTACATGAAGAGATGGCCGCCGAGTACGTCAACTCTCAACGGCCTGGTGCATCAATTTCCAATGAGGGGCTAGACGGAATGTCAAGCCCATGGAAAACAAAGACAAGAGTGATGCAAAGGGGAAAACCAATGCCCAAAATTCTTCCCAAGGCAATTCCAACAACAACAACAACAATCGGTCCAAGGAGAAGGGAGTTTACAAAGGTAAAAACAAACTCTCTCCTGAAGATCTTGAAATTTTTCGCAAGGACCATAAATGTTTTAAGTGTGGGGAGCAAGGACATGGCAATCGTTCTTGCCCCAAGATAAATGCTCCCAATGAGACTCCTAGAACTTCCACAATCGAAGCTCCAAAAGAGGATGCTCATTGCAAAGGATCACCTCTCTTCTATGCTTGGGGAAAGCCAAGGCAGCATGATACATTCATCTTGTTTGACCCTAGCTCTACCCACAACTTCATATCAACGGAGTTGGTCACCAAGTTGGGCATTCAAGCTTTCAAGATGGGAGATATTGTCACGGTTGACACAGCTTTTAAGGGACAGCAAGCCTTCATTACTCCCTTGATTGGGAAATTAAGGCTTCATGTCCAAAGTTATGTGGACAAAGAAGACTTCTTTATCTCTCCTCTCGAACATGAGGATGCTATCATAGGGGCACCATGGTTCAACCGCATGGCTGCCAACATGAAGTTCCCTAAAAGGAGAATCTACTTCACCTACAGGGGAAAGAACATGCTAGTTATAATATCTATATAAAGAACATGTATAATATCTTCTCCCTGTCATAATCTTCATATACATAGTTATAATATAATTCTTATCTTTTGGTGTGCTTTGTTGGAGAGTTGAGCCTAACTAAGTTGTATTGTTCATGTTGGATGAGATAAGCATAAGAGTCAATTTAATGTCTTAGTCTGAACCAAGAGTTTGATGGAGATGGTTGAGTGCACTTATACACTTGTGCATTGTGAGGCAAGAACTGCACAACCTCACCAACAAAAACTTCTCTGGATTCATGGCAACTCTTTGCTGCCACAATGTGTTACACGATTATCGAAAATCCTTTGACGATTTCTCACCTCTTTTCCCACACCACAAATTTTTCTTATCACATTATCCAAGGGTATGCACAATAGGGTTTCTAGCCATCACACATACATCACAAACACTCTGCTATCGAAAGTCCTTAGAGAATTCCTCACAACTCTTTTCCCACACCACATACTAATCTTATTGGGTCATCCCATGAGCATGTGTTGGGGTAATCCTTCTTTTTTTGTGCACGCTTATCTTTTGCTCATCTTTGTTCTGTCGATTAAGGAAGTTATCACACAGTCCCTACAACTGGTATCAAAGCTTTGGTAGAATTTATTGGCTATACTCACCGTGTCACTCTCAAACTCCACCAAGTCGGCATCTCAACCCTAGCATTTCAAGATGCTGTCCCTATTTCGATGGCGGAGCATAGGTATCTTGAAATGTTGTTCCATTCTGTCACTCTCAAACTCCACCAAGTCGACATCTCAACCCTAGCATTTCAAGATGTTGTCCCTCTTTCAATGGCGGAGCATAGGTATCTTGAAATGTTGTCCATTCGCTACATGCAAGAGCAAGGTGCAATCACATCTTAGAGCGTTGTCAAAAGGCAATATATCACCCTCCATGTGCATCTCAATATACTACCAAGCATTGCTTCAACATCAACAAATCTCGCCGCCTAAGATGCCCTCTAGCAGTTCTACCTCCCTACTACCACAACATTTCCAAGCAATCTAGTAGCATGAGCTTTTGGGGCATCAAAATTTAGCAAATGTCATGATGCTCAGAGCACATTAAGAAGCAAGTCTTTTGAGTAGTCTTTTCAGCACATGTTTGATTAGTTTCTTTACAAGTCAGTTGAGTTTGCTTTTAATTTTCTCGAAAATCCTCAATTTGCATTAAGAAATGTATGTTATGATATGCATGCCAAACAAAGTGGCAAAAACTCCACTTCCGTCCCATGTTTATTAAATGGTTTATAAGATATGTTTGTGATCTCAAAAATTTATAAGGGAGTAGACACTAACCCAACTTAGAAAATAAGAGGCCAAAGATAAGACGTTCCCAATGTGAAGCCCCATCTTTGTTGCCACCTCATGACGTTACTAGGTAAACCTAAACCCACGATTTAGGAATAAAACAAAAAACCCAACAATGACATATTCCGCATGTGTTTAGGGGAGGTTCATAGTGGTCGTGCTAGGTTATGGTGAAAAAACCTAAAACTCAAGATTTTGAGTACACCAAAAACCTCATGTCATGAGTGTGGCGAGTTAGTTCAAGCAGGCGAATCATGACAATAGTTGTAAAATGCCAAGTTCGATTGAAGAGGGCGATCGTTGAGATCAAAACTTGGCTAAAGGGGGTGATTGTTGAGGTCAACCTTGTTTGGGCGATCACATTTGGTGTGAACACACCTTTTACCTTTTGCTCATCTATGCTCTGTGGAAGTCATGGCGATTAGGGAAGCTTTTGCAATCCCTACATTATGCACAATAGGGTGTCTTAACAATTAAACAAATACATCACATGTGATTGTTCAAACTATGCAAACATTACTCTCGCCTCGATATCAACAAGACAAAATTGAAAGATTTTTTTCCAATGGGTTTTACCTCCAATTAAGGTTAGTCCCACCATAAGTAAAAAACACATCAAGTCATCGTGCCAAAGGGGCAGTCCTATAACCATACTTCCCAAGAAGATAAATTCCATAGAAGGATGCATCCATCATTGGGCTCTTCAACATCCATTGTTTTATCACACTACAAAGACTACACACACAAAGGGCATAGAAATAAGGACCATTGCAAAATTTATTTAGTTCACTCTCAAATATATACATCACCATGAATGGGCTAACAAAATGCTTGCTACTTTTATAGCAAAGTCAAACTATGAAAATGTACCCTTTATCATCAAATTGCATATGAGACTTATGCTCTTGGCATATCCTTTCATATCCAATTCCTCCTTTTCATGTCTATCTATCAAACTATGGGTGATGATCAACCAATGCCATATTTACCTTCGCTTGAAGATGAGCAGCAAAACTCATAATGAACTCAATTCCTCAATCAATGGCTTATTAAACTTACCAACAGAGAAAGCTCCCTATGTTGATTTTGTTGGTTTAAACTTCATTGTGTTCAAGGGTCTATCTACCAAAGTCCAAATGGCATCATTGCCACCACTAATAAGGCAAAACAATTGAGACACTCTACCGATTGGCATCATACTTGACGCATTGGATGGCTTTTCTAAGGCGGTTTGCCTTGTTGCCTCGCTACTAGTTGTACTACTTAAAATAGCTCCCTACATATTTCGACCAATGGTTAAGTACTTCGAACGTCTAGGTGCCCGATGCTAAAAACATCGTGGCATTCAAACAAAACCTTTGTCAAATCTCATCAATTTGTAAGAGGCAAGATTTACCACTACTAGACAATAGATAGAATACTATCTCTATTGCACCTCTTCAGCACAATTTCCAGAACACCCAACCCTAACCGTGAGCAGCTTCATGTAAGGACCTTGATCAATATCTTACCGAGATGGCCATCCAACAACTTAGCCCTCGTAAACTTTCAAGATTTCAGCTGAACTCTCAGATCATCCTGTTCACAAATAGCAATGTCCAATCGTGGACACAATAAATAGTTCTCATATGTTGAGAAAATCCACGAACTTTGGCCTGATCACCCTCTTTCAAAAGATATATGCTCAAATCATAATCTTCACGTACAAAAGCATCTACAACAGAAGCACCCTTTGAATCTTCCTTATCATCGGATTCCCTGCCAATCACCACTGAAAATTGAAGACCAACCAGAATTCTCCACATTTGGAGCTCAACCTATAGAGTAGAATATTCAGCAACCTGTCATATTTGTTCCACCTTTCAATGACACTTAGGTCACACATGATAAGATATAATGAAGGATCTCCTGTTGCATCTTCATTGATGTAATCCTCTTTCATCACAACTGTCCTGAAAGCTAATCCTCCTCACTCAATCTCTAAGGTTGCACTCGTCATCGAGGCCATCATTGTATGTTTAGCACCAAGTATAGCCTAAACTTCCGCGCACCATATGGTTTGACTACCAATGAACACTCATCAGATAATTTTAGAGAGATGCTACATTCAACCGAACCGACAATTTGTGTTTAGATCAAAAAGATGGCCTTCTTTGCTTCATCAATCAACCATCTCGATGAAGCCATGGAATTCCCAAGACTACTCTTGATTAGTGTCCTCGAGCTTTTAGCTGTTGGGAATAGGTGACTTCCATTCATGTATGCAAGGCATCTCATCATCAAACACGGCATCTCCTATGTCCTCTTTCGACATGACCCAGACATCCTTCGCTGACCCTTAAGCCATCTCATAATCAACAATTCATCAGTATTTTCCTTCACCACAGTTTGGAGCTAATCATCATCGTTCTTAACCACCTCTGAGCTACGAATCAAATGACAATCACTGGCCAATTCCTCTCCAAAATTGCAGTCACGAGCCTAACTAAACCCTCCTGCAGCATACATGCCCCCCTGGTAATGCAACATACTATTATCTATCATCACAACAGAGAAAGGACAACCACTCTCACGATGACGGAAATTACAGGGTCTATCCTCGGCTGGAATTGCAGTACAAATGCTTCTTGTCACCAAAAGCACAGCCACCACTCTCCTTGTCAGGGGCTGAAAAAAGGAAGCGCTCCTATGCTGAAAGCACAGGATCCAGTCAATGGCACCTTCAACGACTCTGCTGTGAAACAATTCTAATAATCCAAAGACTCTCAAAAGGCTTGAAATCACCCTACTGCTGATCATCAGGACACCATAAAAATGTCAGTTTTGCTTCTTGAACTACAAAGTCATCTGCACTCATTACAGAATCGAGATACGCGGTAGAAGTTTTCAGCGCACATGAATGAATCATGACTGGCGGACAATCTAATTAAATGTCTCTGAGACCAAAGAAGCCACATACACACGGGCTCATCCAGCGAATGACTCCATTGATAAACCATCCAGTGGTCAGGACAAGGAAAACCCTTATTGGCTTACTGCTTATCAGCTGGACACAAGAAAATTGTTAATTTGCTCTCCCAGCTTGAAAGGCCATCGCACTCATGAGTGGATTGAGGAGACAATCCAGGAAAATAGTTCTCAGAAAACAAACAAGCCTTTACAAGTCAAAACTAGAACAAACAAAAGTACACTGCCAATCTGCCGCCAAAAAGAGTCATCATGTGAAATAGCCATAAAACACTGCTTGTTACACATGCAGAAGCGGAAACAAGCAGCATAACCCTCCTACTGACAAGAGACCTACCAAACTGCCATCCAGGAACAATATATCTCGGATACACAGATATAGCCGCAAAGCCTTACAGCTGAGCTCACAACCTTTAAAATGCAATGCAGCACACCCAGAAAAAAACCCAGCCCACAGATGTAAAGGAAAAACAGCTATTACCTTCACATTGAAAAACAAACAAGTTAGATGCCCACAGGAAACCAACAATTCAGGCATCCTCATCCTTCTTTTTCTTTTTCTTCTTCTCAGATTTTTCTTCCTGACCTTCCTGTGTCTGCTCACCAGCTTCTATGTTCTTATCTTTTTTCTTTTTCTTCTTCTCTGATGACTTCAGCTCCTCTTCCCCACCTGCAGCGGCTACTTCACCGTCCTCCTCCTTGTGTTTCTTCTTCTTCTTCTTCTTCTCGCTTCTCTCCAAGTCACCATCCACTTCATCCTCAGTTTTTGCTTGCTTCGCGGTTTCGACCTCTAATTGCTCAGCATTCTTATCCTTTTTCTTTTTCTTCTTTTTCTCACTTTCTCCTGGTTCAGAAACATCTTCAATCGTGACAATTTCCTGCTTAGCTTTCTTCTTGACAGGAACTACATCAGGGCTCAGTTGCATTGGGCTGCGCTCTTCAACCTTTCTCTTCTTCTCTCCATCATTCTCATGATCCTCCCCATCCTTCTTCTTTTTCTTCTTCTTCTTCTTCTTACCTTCAGATTGTTCCCCAGGCTCATCTTTTACTTTAACAGGAGTTTGCATTGTTGCTGTTGGTGCAGAGGCTACCGGTGTAAACGGCGTGGCCGCAAGCTTCGCTATCTCTGAGTCCTCTCCAGCCAACATGGGTTCCATCTCAAAGACATTGCGAAGCCACTCTTTCGGAGTCTTCTCATTAGGCTTCCCATGCTTATCAAGGAGACCTTCAGCAATAAGCTTCTTTTTCATGGAGGCTCGAGGACCAAGACCCCATTTCCTTGGGTACGTGTCCCTTTCCATGACCACTCTCTTCACCTTTGCAACAACCCCATGATCACATGTAGCCATGACTGCAGTAGTCATCTGTGCAACACCAAGTGCTATGGCCTCCCCTTTAGTAGTCATTAGCACAACCTCTTCACCAACCTCTACTAAATTGTCAAACCTCAGAAGCCCTGGAATCATAAGCTTGGCCCCATAGCATATTGCATTTACCGCTGAATCTTTAACAACAAGCCTCTTGTAATTGGTCAATAGGACCTCTAAAGGCATAATGACTCTCCTCAAATATGCCTCGTCCTTGTGATTGTCAAGGATCCACTGTGCATCCAGCACATCATGCATTGAGACAAGGTTATCCTTCTCTCCCAGAATGCCAGAGCGAACCCTCCGGAGCTCTTGCATGTGACCACCAACTCCAAGCAAGAGCCCAAGATGCACACATAGGGTTCTGATATAGGTTCCCGCTTCACAAGAGACCCAGAAAACAACAAGATGTCGGTCAGCGTCATACTCAAGGAGCTTACTCTCATAAATTGTCCTGATTCTAAGCTGCCTTTTCACTGCAGAAATGAGAGGAGGCCGCTGAAAGAGGGCACCCGTGAGGGTTTCAATAGCTCTGGCCACTTTTGCAACGTCGTCTACCTTTGAATGCAGTCGGGCTATACACACATACTCCTTACCAGCACCTTGCTGAGCTTTGACAAGACGTGTGGCACGATCAACGCACACAATGAGGGAGCCAGTGACCTTAGGGTCAAGGGTACCACTATGGCCAGTCTTATCTACCCGTAGTATGCGCTTGATCCAAGCAACAACTTCATGTGAGGAAGGATTTGCAGGTTTGTCAAGGTTGATAACGCCATACCTGATGTAGTCAAAAATGGGGCGCTTAAGAGGGGAATGGCCAGTGGGGAGAGGGGTATAGTGACCTGTACGGACGTTGAGCTTGTCATAATTCTTGAGCAGAAGGGGCCATTTGGAGGTATCTAGCGATGGCGTGTAGGACTGGGGCTTGATCAAGTAGTCTGTTGAAGCCTGCTCGTCTCCAAGAGCAGAAACTGAGTTGTAGGTATGGCCGCCTTTCTCTACTTCTTCTTCTTCTTTGATCTTCACCTTCTTCTTCTTCTCTACTGAACCCATGGCGATAGCGGACGCTGTCTCGGGGAGCAGGGGGCGCAGGCGCTGCAAAATTGAACTCCCAAGTGTTTGCCGTTCAGAAAGAACCTTAACTGGGTATAGGGTTTTGGTGAACAGGAAAGATTTACTTTGGTGGTAGGGTTCTCTCTCTCTCTCTCTCTCTCTCTCTCTCTCTCACACACACACAGAGAGAGAGAGAGAGAGAGAGACTTAAATGGTGAGAGAGCTTTATCTTGGAGGTAGAGAGTGGTTGTCACACCGGCCCTTGTATGTGTATGCCCAAGTCACCAAGAAGCTTTGCATATGTCCTCGTTATAACGATTTTGAGCTATTATTTGTTGATCCATGTGACAAAAACACTCCCAATGAGGACGTGCACCCACTAATGAATTGTCAATCAAAGTGGATCTACATCTATGTATCCAAATAGCTCCAGCTCCTTGCCAATACTCCAAAGTACTACGTACATATAGCGATGTGCGTCTCTTAGCATCCATAATACGTTCCCAGGAGCTACCAACTATGGCGAAAGCAAGCCTCAAGCAAGGAACACTCACACACACACACATACCAAGTTGTTCCACCACTTCCCCCTCATGGGCTCATGAAGGCACAGCCCTCCAGCTTGGCCAACCCGCCATTAGTTGACACTTGGCCTGCTTACCCGCTCTCTTTTAAATCTTTAGGAGGCGGCTTACACGAGGCCATGACCCCGTAGCTCGTAGTGCAACATTTGTGTGTCCCTAGCGATAGGACTCTAATGAAGCGTCAATAGAAACCAGACATTCCTAGGAAGACCTATAGCTCTTCCAAATTTGTTAGATCTCGCCAATCTAGAATAGCCTTCACCTTGTTTGGATCCATTTGAATCCCATCACAAGAGATAATATGGCCAAGATACTAGACTTCTTGAGTAAAGAATTCACATTTTGATTCTTTACCATAGAGCTCACATGAAAAGCATTGTGTATGAGCCAATGATTGGGCAACTTAAGCTGATAGGCCATGTCATTGATTGGGCTAAAAATCTTGAAGGGACCATAGTACCTTTTTGCTAGTTTAGCATAGTACTTTTGGTGGCCCGTAGGATTCTTGCCCGTCGTGTGCCTTAATCGAGCCTTGGGAAACTTTAACAAGACCCAATCGTTTTCTTTAAAGGCTTGGGCTCTTCTGTGCTTGTCAGCAGCAGCCTTTTGCCTTTGCTGTGAGATAGAGATAGCATCCTTAATCTTTTGGAAAGATTCTTGTAGGTCTCGGCTATACTCATCTGCAGCGAAGATCTTCCCATGTACCTTAAGTAGCAAGGGACTTTTTGATCTTCCCTCAATTACCTCGAAAGGTGCTTTTCCCGTGGAAGTATGTACAGTGTTATTGTAAGCATACTCCACTAAGGGTAAGTACTTCTCCCATTGGGATCTTTGATCTACTTCCGTTACATAGGCTTTTAGTAGATCGAGAATGGTTAGGTTAGCTATTTCACTTTGGCCATCAGTTTGTGGATGATAGGCCGAAGAGAAGTTTAGCCTTGTTCCTAAATTCTCAAAGAGACCCTTCCAGAAATTACTGGTCATTCTAGGATCTATATCCGACACTATGGACATTGGCAAGCCATGGTATTTGAAAATTTGTGAAATGAAGAGGGTTGCCATTTGATGGGCTTTGATAGTCTTTTTGACAGGTATAAAATGAGCTTGTTTACTGAACCTGTCTACTATCGTCCATATTCCCGTATTCCCATGGATAGACTTAGGCAATCCAAAGATAAAATCCATGGATATGCTCTCCCATGGTGAATTAAGGATTGGCAAGGGTTGAAGCAATCCAGGTTGCTTCCCTCTATCAAATTTTGTCTTTTGGCATACCACACATTTGGAAACATACTCTTGTATGCTCACTTTCATGGTAGGCCAATAGAAATATGTTTCAATTCCCTTTAAGGTAGACTGAATCCCTCTATGCCACGCATAAGGTGGAGCATGAGATTCATACATTACTTTCTCACGTAGTGAGTTAGTAACGCATAGTCTATTGCCATAGAGAAGATAACCATCTTGTAAAGTAAATGGTTCTTCTTTCTTCCCTAATGCAAGGGCTGAAATCACATCTCTAAAATCGGGATCAATAGCATACTCATCTATCATTGAAGATAGATCATTGTGAGTTGCTATGGAAACCGCATTCACTCTTGGCCGTCTTGAGAGTGCATCAGCTACTTGATTATGCTTGCCAGCAATGTGAGCAATATGAAAATGAAATTGCGAAAGGAAATTTGCCCACCTCATTTGTTTGTCGGAGAGCTTGGTCTGTGTCATGAAGTACTTAAGACTTTGTGATCCGTTCGCAGAATGAAAGGAGTCCCCAATAAATAGTGCTTCCATTAGTCTAAGGCATGTAGAACTGCAAGGAGTTCCTTTTCGTATATGCCTAGAGCTTGCTCAACAGGGTCGAGCCTTCGACTCTCATAGCCTATGGCGTGCCCTTCTTGGAGCAAAACAGCTCCAAGGCAATCACCACAAGCATCGCATTGGACCTCAAATGGTTTTGAGAGATCCGGTAGTGTAAGCATAGGTTGAGAGATAAGCTTTTCTTTAAGCTTTTCGAAAGCATTGTTCTCCTTAGCAGACCAAATGTAGTACGAAATGCGGTCTTTACAATGTCTTGATCAACTATCCTTATTTGATGATAGCCACTTTTTAGGTCAACCCTACTGAAGTAGGTCGATCCTTGTAGCTTATCAAATAGGTCTTCTACCCGTGAAACGGGAAACCTATTCTTGATAGTGATCCTATTTAGTGCTCTATAGTCGACACACATACGATATGTGCCGTCTTTCTTTTGCACTAATAGCACAGGTGAGCAAAATGGAGATGATCTTGGCCTAACCATACCCTTCTCAACTAACTCATGCACTTGCCGCATAATCTCCTCTTGTTGAGCTTGAGAAACTCTATAAGGAGGTTTATTGGGCGGTGAACTTCCTGGAAGAAGTTCAATTGCATGGTCATCATTACCTCGTTTAGGAGGTAGCTCACAAGGGATGTCGTCAATAAAAACATCTTGAAACCCCTTGAGAAAATTGGATAACTCTAATTCCTTTTGGTTGCTTTTATTTTCTTTTGCTAAAGCATTAGGTTCATTTTGAGAGTCTTTAACAAAAATCATGTACACAGAAATAGAGCTCTTTATTGAGTTGTTGAAAGCTGGTGTATGTACAATGGGGATGGTGTTACCCATTTCCTTAGCATCTATATACATGTCTTTTTCCCTGAACTTAAAGGAGATTCTCCTTTCAGGAAATTTTACATCGGCAGCCAGGCGGTCAAACCATGGTGCCCCTAGGATTACATCCTCATGCTTGAGAGGAGAGATAAAGAAGTCCTCTTTGTCCACATAGCCTTGGACATGAAGCCTCAATTTCCCAATTAAGGGAGTGACTGAAGCTTCTTGCCCCTTGAAGGCACTGTCTGCGGGTAGGACATCTCCCATCTCGTAGGATTGTATGCTTAGCTTGGTGGCTAACTCCATAGATATAAAATTGTGAGTAGAACCAGGGTCAAAGAGAATAAAAGCATCATGTTCTCTTACCTTTCCCCAAGCATGGCATAGAGGAGATCCTTTGTGGTGAGTTTGGTGAGTCTCCTCCTCTTGGATTTCAACCAAGGAAGCTCTAGGAGGATCTTGGCGGTTGTTCTTTTGGGGACAAGCGCGGTACGCATGCCCTTGTTCGCCGCACTTGAAACACCGGTTATCGTTACGATAACGCTCAAGCTCTTCAGGAGAGAGTTTATTCTTACCTTTGTAAACTCCCTTCTCTTTAGCTTTGTTGGAGTTGCCCTTAGGAGACTTTTGGACATTGTCCTTCCCCTTAGGCTCATTGGAACCCTTGTTTTCCGGGGGCTTATTATTTCTTTTTGCCCCTGTTTGGAAATTGATTCGAGAGGCGACCATAGTGTGGTGTATTACCGCCGATATGGTACGTGGTCTTTGGGAGTTGACATACTCCGCCATTTCTTCGGTTAAGCCCGCACAAAATTGTTGCTTTTGCTCTCCAAAATCCAACCTTTTGAAGACAGTGGCTTTGAGTTGTAGGTCCCAAAACTTGTCTACATATTTGTGGATGGATTCATTGGGAGAGAGCTTTAAGCTTCGCCATTCGGTGAGTACTTTGTCTTTGGCATCGGTGGCCAAAAACTGCTTCATATGGAAGCTCTTAAAGCTTTCCATGTTCGTGGAGCTTCACCGTTGGCTCGTAGGCTAGACCACCATTGTCTGGCGGACTTTTGAAAGTGCATAGTTACATGGCGTAGCTTAGAGGACTCCGTGAAGCCCTCATCTCCAAACGCCGCATCGAATTGCTGGATAAAGGCCAAGACTTTGTCCGTAGCACCAAAGGTACCATCATAGGTAAGGAAAGAAATGCTCTTCCCTCCCTCTTTGAATTTCTTCAACTTGGACGACCTCTTCCATGCGGCATAGGATTTCCTATGGCCTCTTATTTTTGATGGTTCAAAGGTTGCACCATCACTTTCTTCAGAGGGTGAAGAATTTGAAGAAGGTGGAGAAGAGGATGACCTCTTTCTCGCCTTTTTCTTGTCTTGATCTTTGTCATCTTCACCATAGTTTTCATAAGAGGAAGAGGATGAAGAAGATGGAGAAGAGGGTGTCCTCTTTCTCGCATTTTTCTTCTCTTGCTTTTTATCATCCCTCTTTGAATTGTGGTGGGGAGAAGAATATGATGGTCTTGTCCGCTTTGGTGGTGATGGAGAGCGTTTAGCCCGTCGTCTTCGTGGAGCCATCTCCGCCAAGGTGGCGGGAGACTCGCTTCTTTCTCGTTCCTTCGGTGGAGGCTCTTGAGTTCTCCTTTGGGAAGGAGATGCATCATCAAGAAGTAAATTCTTGAGCCCTTCATATGGATTCTCTTCTTCTTCCCGAATCGGAGAGAGACCTCTTTTGGTAGTCTCACAAGGAGGCTTCCTAGGTGTTCTCTCGTCATGGTGATGAGCTTGGAGAATCCCATGAGCACGAAGCTACCGTTGCACTTCACTTTGGAGAGATGGATTGCCCATGGCTTGTTGAAGCCTAGAAACAAGATAGTTAACAAGCATTGAAGCATCATTAGTAGCTTGCTCATGAGCAAAATCAAAGTTATCAACATTAATTTCACTCTCTTTACTATTGTCAGCCATTCTAACAACTTTTAGGTGTAAACTTTTTAGGTGTACTTTGGCACTTCAAGCCCTAGTTGCTACTCCTCTTTACCCCTTTAGAAAAAGCACTTAAGCTACTGTACCCGCGGCTCGAATACCATTAATTGCAAGGAATAGAAGAGAGGGTCTTTCGACACCAAAACAGCACCGGCTCCTGTCAAGCTTCTAATAGCTCAATAGTGGTTAAGCCGTATGTTGAGCCAGCAGAGGATCACACCCACATTTTTGCTCACACTCATCATTTTGTAACCATTGATTGTAATAAATGTCTTTCCGACATTAATTTTGATTTGAGCCATTCATTAAGTAACGGGACTCAATTGAGTTTCCAGCTTGTAATCCCGAAGTAATTTCACTTGCTGATGTAATTAGTTAGAGATGTTCTCACCTCCAAGGCTGAGGTATATGAGCCAAAGTTTTTGTAACCTAAAGGGGTCTGATTATTAATCAAAGTGAGTTTTTTGAGCGTCGTGACTGTGTCTGAGAGAGAGAGAGAGAGAGAGAGTCTTATCTACTTGCTACGCGAGCTACGAAGCCACCATTGGAGAAGCGACACCGCCATTGTGTTAGCAACGGCGAGAGCTATGCACAGATACCAAGAGTGCGCGCTATCGGCTTCTATGTGTGGTAAGTTCCTACGAGCTTCGGTGTGAGTTTTCTTCCAACTCGTGTGTTGGAATGGAGCGTGCAGCATATCTATAGAACCACAACGAGTAGAGCTACACATTAGTACCATCGGGGTCAAGTTTCGATCACCTGTATTTTTTGGCCTGTCTTCATACGCGTTTACCGCACGGAGTGGTTATAGGTTGATTTTGCAGTTCAAGTCTTTAGGGTGTTGTTCTTACCTAGTGTATAGACTTCCCCTTGAGCTTGAGATCGATTCAATGATTCTAGATCCTGTTTCGTATAGCATTCGTTCGTAGTACGGATTTCAGTCACTTGCGTATTTTAGAACTTAGATTTGATTTCCTTAGTAGTGATTGTAATTAGAAGGTCGAGTAAGTGATTTGACACCCACCTAGTTGTTTCCATGCGCCTGCGGGTCAAGCTCCGTCCTCGTCTGACAAATTCTGTTGTTGGTTGAGTTCTCGCTATTTAGCTTCCGCTAGCGGCGTAACCGCCTTAACATTTGGCACCGTTGCCGGGGACGAGAGCCCTAAGTGGGTGACCTTAGACTAATCCTACGAGGTGAGTCATATAAACTACTTTGTATACTTTAGTTAGAAAAGATCTAGGAGTGGTGGACTCCAAAGATCTCGAGAGATACTAGGAAGTGGGGTATTCCTGGGTCTTTCGTGTTGACAGTATTTTTAGTTTAGCTTAGATTTATTTGTTGTTTTGTTGGTGTTGAGTAGTTGTTGATAGAAGAAGAATTTGCTAGTCCGTGAGTGGAAGTGGATCTCTTTAAAATCACAATTATCAAACCCATTTTATGATTAGGAATAGCTTAGGTAGGACTTCATTTGATCCTGATCTAGAGCTAGTAATCATTGGAGTATTTGCTTGATATGGTTGATTGCATGTTAGATCACTAAACCGTCGAGTTAGTAGTGAAACTTGCAATAAACAAAAGTCAGAGAAATTTTCTGTGTATCTGGGAGTTGCTGAGCACTTGAGAAAGCTTTAGGAAGGATTCTGTGCCAAAAAACTGGAAATCTGCAACTTTAGACATCATACGTGTATGATGTCTAAATGACCAAACAGAGACCAAAACAGAAATTTTGACTTTACCAGAGTGTTCAAAAGGGGGGTTATACCCTAATTTCAACTTAAAACAAGAGCATTAACACTCAAAGAAACCCAAAAAGACAAGCCGGAGTCCAAGAAACGCAAAGAATAGGAAATTTTGGATTCAGATCTTGTTTTTACATTCAAACCTGACAAAAACACTTGAAACTCAATTATAAACATTGGAGAATGTTGAAGATGATGAAACAGGAAACAGAAGAAGGACAGCAACTCAGAGTAGGAAGAAGATGGAGAAGGAGAAGACACAGAGCTTGTGTACGAGATCTCTGTAGTCTCTCTCTCTGTATTGGAATAATAATTTTGTATACAAACTCAGAGCTACAAAGCTTATATGAAACCCTAAGAGATAAGGTGTCCTTTCACACCAGATGTCCAAGGGGAAAAACCCAGTGGGAGAAAAGTGCCCCTGGTGAAGCGCGTATACACACTAACACTACTACATGTCTACAAATCCCCCCTGTAGTGATAGTGTGAATCCGTACAAGGTAGCAGATCATCATGTGTATGAGAGTAAGCCCAAAGCTTTTCGGAAAGCTTCAAACTTTTCTCGTGATAACGCCTTCGTAAATAGATCTGCAATGTTATCCTGTGTAGGACAGTAAGTTAGTGTGATCTCCCCTGCATGTAGCCTTTCCCTGACATAGTGGTAGTGAATCTCTATGTGCTTTGTTCTTGCATGAAATACTGGATTCCTTGCAACTACCATAGCACTCTGACTGTCAGTGAAAATGGTAGTGGGTGCCTGTTGACACTCACAAAGATCTGCCAATAACCTGCGTATCCATACACAATCAACTGTTGCCGTGAAAGCTGCCCTGTACTCAGCTTCACAAGTTGATGTAGCCACTGTGGGTTGCTTCTTGCTTAGCCAAGATATACATGCATTTCCCAAGAAAAAACAATTGCCACTTGTGGAATGTCGTGTGTCAAAATCACCAGCCCAATCTGAATCGCTGTAACCAAGAAGCTACATAGAACTGTGCTTTCCATACATATCCCCCCTTGGAAAGAACATGGCAAGATTAGGGGTACCTGAAAGGTAACGAAGTATGCGCTTCACAGCCTGCCAATGATGCATACCTGGGCTGTGCATAAATCTGCTTGCTTGTGAAACCCCAAATTGAATGTCTGGACGAGTGTTGCCTGCCAAATATATCAAGCAACCAACGGCTGCTGCATAAGTATGTACATCAAAAGGTTCTCCAGCATCGTGCATGCTCAACTTTGATCCAGTTTCTACGGGTGTAGAGATTGGTTTACAATTTTGCATACCAAACTTGTCCAAAATTTTATGCAAATATTTTGCCTGCAGCATGTATATGCCATCCTCTGATTGCACAAACTGAATACCCAAGTAATAATGTAGCAAACCAAGATCAGACATCTCAAAGGTTTTTCTCAAAGCATCTTTAAACGCTTCAATTTCATCTGCACTATTGCCTGTAAGAAGCATATCATCCACATAAAGTGTTAGCATAATGAGAACTCCATCTCTCTTTTTGACATACAAAGTACTTTCTGTTGGACTATTCTGAAATCCATGGCCAATCAAATAAGTATGTATCTTCTCATACCATGCTCTTGGAGCCTGTTTGAGACCATACAAAGCTTTACGCAATCTACATACCTTTTTCTCTTGACCTTTTACAACAAAACCACTTGGTTGACTTACATAAACTTCTTCCTGCAAATCACCATTCAAAAAAGCAGTTTTGATATCCAACTGATGCACTTTCCAACCATGATGAGCAGCAATTGCAACTAGTGATCTAACTGTGGACGCACGAGAAGTAGGAGCAAAGGTTTCATCATAATCTATGCCTTTCTGTTGCGCATAGCCTTTTGCCACAAGCCTTGCTTTGTACCTGTCAACAGTACCATCTTGTTTCCTTTTTACCTTAAAAACCCAATTTTTACCAATAGGCTTTTTACCTGTAGGCAAGTCCACTAGATCCCATGTATGATTCTTATGAATAGAATCAATTTCTTGCTGCATAGCATCTTTCCACTGAACACACTCTAAAGCTTGTTCAAATGAATCAGGCTCATCTGCATCACAAAGAGTGCTAAAGCAAGCCAAATCTACTTGCTCTCTGCCAAAAGTAGTACCAGTACGTGTTTTTCGTGGCAACGGTGCATCCAACTTGCTATCCTGCAAAGTTTTCTGAACCCATTTAGGCAAGGTTCTTTCTTCCCTGAGAACTTCTTGCTCTTCACGCACAATTTCCTCTACATCATGAGGTGTCACATGCTGATCAAAATATTGATCAAGATTATCAACCTGTTGTGATTCTTGATTCTCCACAAAAGAAGGAAGCAAACCTTCAAATACATCATGTGTCTGCATATGAGGTACATCAAAAGCAACCATAGGTTGAGCAGTAGTTTCTGCAAAAATTACATCACGACTTTCAAAAATCTTGTTTGTAGCAGGATTGTAAAGTCTATAACCTTTACTTCCACTACTGTACCCCACAAATATACATTTGACTGCCTTATCATCAAGCTTCCCATGTAACTGCTGAGGGATGTGAGCATAAGCAAGACAACCAAAAACACGAAGATAACTGACTGAAGGTTTTTTGTCATACCAAGCTTCATATGCAGTAATGGTCTTCAAGGCACGAGTAGGACACCTGTTCAAAACATGTGCTGCACAAGCAACTGCCTCCATCCATAGCTTATGAGGCAAACTCTTAGCCTTGAGCATACATCTAGCCGTCTCCATTAAAGACATGTTCTTCCTTTCTGCAACACCATTCTGTTGTGGTGTGTATGGCATAGTGCATTGGTGTTTAATGCCTTTCTTTCCCAAAAAATCCTTAAATGCACCTGACATGTATTCACCTCCTCGATCGGTACGAAGAGTCTGTACTTTGCAACCTGTTTCATTTTCAACCATGGCGACATAATGTTGAAAAACTGCAAACACATCTGACTTTGCTTTGAGTGGATACACCCAACAAAACCTGGAAAAGTCATTAATGAAGGTCACAAAATAAAAGCTATTTCCTATAGATGGCGTCCTCATAGGACCACATACATCACTATGTACAAGCTGCAACTTTCGTGTCGCTCTAACTGAACCATTCTGTGAAAATGCAAATCTGTGCATCTTTCCAAGAACGCAACCTTCACATACATGTCTTGGTGGCATCTCCAATAAAGACAAATCATGCACCATATTATGACGTTGTAAAGTCATCAAACTGCCATAACCAACATGCCCAAATCTAGCATGCCACAACTCAGCATCCTGCATGGCCTGAGTCTTTGTTTCTGCAATACATACCTGAATCTGCTTTTCATAACGATCTAGCACAAATAGTCCATTTTCCAGCGTACCTGTAGTGATAAGAGAATAACCATTCTCTCGATCTCGTACAACACATCTGTCATCCTCAAAAATGACCCGAAGACCATTTTTTGCAAGAGAGGATACAGACAACAAATTCTTCTTGATCCCTGGAACATATAAGACATCTGGCAAGCATAAATCTGAACCATCTGAAATGGTAATCAAAATCTTACCAACGCCTTTGATTGGATAAGAAGCATTATTTGCACATGTCACCTTCTTTCCTGCTGGAGCTGCATCCAATGAACAAAACAAATCCTTCCTTGAAGTAATATGCCTGGATGCACCACTATCAAAGTACCAAATCATTTGTGTCTTGTCAACACTGTAAGCAGAAAAATCTGAACATACTACAAAAGCATAAGAATCCTGCACAAAGTTTGCAGACTCTTCTTTACCTGTAGAAGAATCACCAGAAGCTGAAACAACCAAACTTGACTCTTTCTTCTTTTCTTTAGCAATTCGCTTTTTACACTCACTAATGTAGTGACCAGGTTTCTTGCAGTAGTGACATTTACCTTTCTTCTTGGACTTGTCGGAATCACCTTTAGACTTCTCTGAAGATTGTCCTGCACTAGACTTGGAGTGATGAGCACTCTCTTTACCCCTGTTTTTTTTCTGTACAACAAGAGCATGATCCATACCATCCACCTGTAAAGACTTGTTCTTACGTGATTGATCCTCCTGCAATAGCAAAGCCACTAACTCTTCAAAATGAAGAGGGTCAGGATTAGCTCGCAAAGACAGAGTCAAAGAAGTCTGAAAAGTCAAATAAGATGGTGGTAGTGAATTGAGTGTTTTGGAAACCAAGTCCTTCTCTGGAATCACTTCATCAATGCTTAGCAATTGCTCTTTAAGATCCCTGATTTTTGTAAGATGCTCGACAATATCGTCACCTTCGTCCATCTGTATTTTGTCAAGTTGTTTCTTCAAAAACTCTATTCTGGCAGCGTTTCTTCCTCCAAACATAGCTTGCAGAGTGTTCCAAGCATCCTGTGCGCTCCTTGCCGCACTGTCGAAGCAAGGGACTTGCCAATACACCGTATGCGAGCCACAAACGGCTCCAAGCACACAACAAACCTAAACTAGCAAGCTCAAGAAAACAAAGGGTGTGTCACTCACCGCTCTACGCTCGCCTTCGTGGTGGATTCCTCGCCGCGATGAAGAAGAAGCTGCAGTCGTGCCGCGCTCAACCGCTTCGCCACCGTCGTGCCTTCGTAATGCTCGATCGCACACACACTCTCCCTCTCTCTCTCTCTCTCACACACACACACAAGGAGGTGAAGAAGAAGAAGATGGAGATGGAGCAAGAGCACTCTTCAATTGCACAAATGAGAGAATGAGTAAAAATTAGGTTTAGTTGGCTTTTATAGGAGCTCACCCCATTCACACTTGGGCGCCCATGCTTAACCAACTAATCCCTTGAATGTCCCAGTTAGAGTGCGCCTCTCATCGACGATCACTCTTACCCTTTTCCTATTGGTCCGACAAGCCCGGTACCTGACTCTAAATAATACAACGTTTATAGATCATAGGGTGTCCGTGTGCCGTGAGGGTTAACATGCCCCCCTTCCTGATGTAGATTCCGTCCTCGGAAGCTATTGAGTTGAAGCTGGTTCGTCGAGGTGGAAGAGCATTTGAGATGAATGTCCTTAGCCTTCGTCAGTCACTGCAAAATCAAACAACATTGGCACAGTAATTGCATCCTCTTAAAAAGCATATGCAGTTTTAGGTAGAAAAATTGATTGGTAAAAGAATTTCAAACAATTTGTTAGCAATGAACATTAAATTGCAATGTAATCAAATGCATAAACAGATGTAAAGGTAGAAAATTAAACAAGTCTGGGGTCGCTAATTTGACGGTCGAAAGGCACTAGAGATCAAGTATTAATACCATGGGTAAGCTTCTTAATTTTCTGTGGTCAATTAAGTTGTTTAATCGCGAGAGCCAAGTATTCATGTTCGAGGGCTGACTAGAGGCTATACCTAGAAGACTTTGTAGTTAAGCTACCATAAAAGGAATTTCTCATGAAATCATCGCCTGACTGATTACTTTTTCTTTGACCCCCCAAAGTCTTTTCACATTGATTCAATTATGATGTGTGTGCTTATTTTGTATGCCTTGGGTTTTTTGCTTTTCAAGGAAAAGCGCCCACACTGGGAACCTCTAGGGCTCTAGTACCATAGGCGATACATGTGAGTGAAGTACCAAATCAAGCTGAGATTTCTCTTCCAGCTTAAAATTTTACATTGTGGCACTTTGATTTTTTGCTTGTTCATTTTCAGCATTTAAATTTTGTAACTTTGGGGGGTCATATAACATTGTTACACCCCCCAGGCTCATCACATTAGTAAACTCCCTTTATAATACTTAAGCTAAAGGTCAATAGGGTTAAGCCCACTAGAAAGCCCTAGTACATTTCACACAATGCTGCCTAAACCGGATTAAGAACCTAAGTAACCATTGTTTATTAGGAAGGCATTTCCCATGGTATTAAGAGAAGATTTCTAATATCTAGCTTGGTCAAACTAGCTTAGTCGGACTGCTTGATTTTTACCCCTAAACAAGTGACTATGACAAAACACTACATTGAATTAAATGTTTGATACTAACCAATGCGCTGAATATTAAGCTACCAATCACAATCAAAGCAGACAAACATGCATGCACAAAAGATAAGGGCAATGCTAATGGAAAAGAAACACCTGTTTGTGTTGATGGTCGCGCTTGATTTGAAGGTTCCATGAAGGTCCAAATCCTATCAATAGCAACACGCTCCTGTACACACTAGGAAACAAAAGGAATACCTCCAGGAGGCACATCAGTGGGAAAAATTAAAACTCCTAAAAAACAAACTCAAAACACAATCTAGACCCCTAACCTACCTATCTGTCACCCCTTTTAGAATCAAGGAAAGAGGATATTATATAAACCGGGTGGCCACCCTAAGGCTAGGCCTCTATCCTCATCATCTAGATAAATAAAATTGTTGTCCGTGAGGCCATAGTCTTCCTCGGTCTCTATTAGTTCCTCTTCATCATCCTCTTGTGCAAGCATGCTAATCAAGAACCTCGTGATGCGTGGATACTCATCTTGTGCAAAAGAATAAGCATGTGCCATTGGAGACACATTCGCTACTGGGTAGGGATCACTAGTTAGCCATAGACGTATCAGCCATTCTAACTCCTCAAAATTTCTCTCACATGCAAGGCTCTCTATCAAATCCCATTCGCAAGAAAGTATAGGGTAGCATACGTAGAACACTTGTTGAAAAGACAAGGGGTACCTTTCATCAAAAATAGAAGTGCATGCCTCTGGTGAAGTAGCCATTTCTGACAAGACAGATAGATTTGGTTAGGCCTTTAAAACATAAGAGTTGTTTTTGTGTGTTGCTTGAATTGACACGGTGAATTTGGACTTATATGTAAGATCTGATAGGGTGCTCTCTCATTGCTAGGCGCTCTTGCTCTTTACTATTTTTGTTTTTTTGTGAGTATAAAGCTATATATATACATTCCCTAAGATCGGAGATTAAGAGGTCAGGGAAAAAGGTTGAGAGGGAAGCAAGTGAATGATGGATGTCCACAAACACTCCCCCCTTCCTTGGGTAGATCATACCGTTTGAAATGAGCTTGTCACCCTTTGAAACCAATTGTTCCAGTTGGTAATAGGTGAGGATTTTTGCCAGTAGTTTTCTATTACCCTAGGTGCCTCGTCAAGTTGCAAGGGTGGTAAGGTACTCTCCCAGGATTTTATTTGCAACGTTGTTGTAGGTGGTGAACTTACCCCGGAAGGTGCAAACTCTTTCGTGCTTGGATGGATATGTACAGTGGTAGGTGGAGGTTGTGTCGAAGCTTCTATTTGCATATAGGAACTACATGAAGAGCAAGAAGCTTCATTTGATTTCCCTGTTCCTGAGCTAGGTGGAACAAATCGTTCTTTCTTTGGTACCCAAACTAGCTCTAGAACGGGTGTGTAACATTCCATGATTTTTTCCTTTCCGCGATTTTCAATTTGTTTTGGAGCCACAGGATTGGGTTTACATGGGCCAGGTGACAGGTAAGAGTACACTTTACGTTTGGGCACCCAGATTTGATCATTTCCTTCATAGTATCCTTGGGCTTCCAATAGTCGTTTAGGAATCCAACGCAGCGTTTCTTTACATTTCTTGGAGTGAGTGGTACGGTTCTTACTAGGTTTCCGTTTTTTTGCATCAACCATGCTCACTACAGAGGTTTTAGGGACCCACTTGTATGTTTTCTCTGTTATATTAGGATGGTTCTTGTGTGTCTCAAGCTTTCTTTCAACTACATCAGTTGAAGCTCTAGAGAGTTGGGCTATGGGGACGTATGGTTCAACCTCCTGGACATGCAATGTCTTGGGTTTTATTTCCTTGGGCAATATCTCAGGGACTATGGCTTGAGTGGTAGGGCTAAGAGTTGGTTTTTGCGTTGTAACACCCCCAGTCCCCCAATCAATAGTGCATTTGGTGGCTATCATCCACGTGCGGCCTAGGTTTATATTACCCTCCATAGTTCCAGTAGGCATGACCAAAAAGTCTTGAGCTACCACCCCATTGTCATAACTGACAGAAGTGTGCCAGATTCCAAAAACCGTAGTTTTTTTCTTGTTGACACCCTTGACTTGGATAATACTCTCAGATAGAGGTGGCTTCCCTAACTGACACCACACCCATAGGATAGCAGATTGTATTTAGCACCCGTGTCCAATAAGGCGTTATATAGCACTTTTCCATAGGCACTATTTAACTCAATGGGGTATCGTAGAGGTGTGTCAGAGTCCAACCCATCCTCTTCGATTTCCATGTGGAATGCATTTGTGACCCCAAGGTTAGCCTCTCGTTTTTGTCTTATACGTTGTTGTCGCTCCTTAGCCTCAGCTTGAGCTTGTATCTTGTTTAACTCGGTTTGTGCTTTGGCGGCCTTTTTTTGATGAATGGCCCGTAGTTCTTCTTGGCTTAAAGGATCATAATATCTTTTGAATTTACTCCCATTGAGGAATCCAATGGTTTCAACTCCATCAAGAGTTTCCACACGAAGGGTACCTTGTGGGGTAATTTCACATACTCTATATGGTCCTTTACCAGCATATTTCAACTTTCTCTTCTCTTTACGTACTCCATACATAAGGACTTTATCACCAACTTTGATGTCCTTGTCCTTCACATGGCGATCAAACCACTTCTTTCTCCTATCCTTTTCCACAAGAGCATTTTGCACAGCCAACTGTCTCTCTTCGTCTAGTTTTTCTAAGATAAACAAACGCTCGGTTAAGGGGTTACCATTCCATCCTTCTTGCGAAGCTACCCTAAGACTAAGCATGACAAACTCCCAAGGCATAACCGCTTCTTGGCCGTATACCATTTTGAATGGCGTACAATTAATAGCCACTTTATAAGCAGTACGATAAGCCCATAGAGCAGATGTCAACTTCAAATCCCAATCAGTGCGATGAGCTTCTACCGTCTTGGTTAAAATAGAGATTAGAGTCTTGTTGGTGCTCTCGGCTTGTCCATTAGCTTGCAGGTAATAAGGTGTAGACTTATGGTGGGATATCATAAAGGTCGTGGTAAGCTCTCTTATTACCTCATTTATAAAATGGGTACCATTATCACTAACAATTTCAAAAGGGCAACCAAATCTTGTGATAATGTTCTCAAAAAGAAACTTAGCTGTTGTCCTCGCGTCAGCTTTTTGTGAAGCCTTAGCTTCAGCCCACTTTGTTACATAGTCCGTAGCAACTAGAATATATCGAGATTGAGTGTTGCGAGCTGCGGGACTAATTGGACCTACAAAGTCTAAGCCCCATTTTTCAAATGGTTGGGTTACTTTAATAGGATGTAAGGGCATTCTGTCCTTGCGCTGTGTGGTCTTGTAACGTTGGCACTCATCACACCCTTTGGTAAAAAGTGATGCATCCTTAAATAAAGTTGGCCACCAATAGCCTGATTGCAGCACCTTTCTAGCAGTCAGGTCCCCTGAAAAATGTCCTCCTGCTATGCCCATATGTGCTTCTTGCAAGATATACAAATATTCATCCTCGCGGGCACAACGCCTAAGAATATCGTCCTTGCCTAATCTATACAGGGTTCCGGCAATCAAACAATAGGGTTCACATTCTTTTACTAGCCTTCGAGCGATATCCTTACGAAGTTCCTTGGGTGGAAAACCATTAACTAAAAAGTTAACAATGTTCTCACTCCATTCAGGCATAGTCTCAACTATGAATAGGGAAGTATTGGGTAATTCATCATCAACTACTGTAGGGGCTTCACCATTGGGTATGCGAGACAAATGATCAGCCATGACGTGCCTTTTATCGGGTCTCACTACAATCGTGAAATCAAACTCCAGAAGAATTAACAACCATCGTGTGATTCTTCCTGTGGAGCATGGCTTGTTTACCAGATACAGCAACGCTTGATGATCCACATAAAATACAAACTTGTTTGCCAGAAGGTAGTAGCGAAATTTCTTTACTGCATAAACCATTGCCAAACCTTCTCGCTCTGTAGTGGTGTAGTTCCTTTCAGCATCGTTCAATTGACGGCTTGCAAAGCTAATGGGATAGTCTAATTTATGTTCTCCTGGTTGAGTGAGAACACACCCAATAGCAAAGTTTGATGCATCAATATGCACATGGAAAATGACATCCCAGTTAGGTGTCCTTAAAATCGGAGCACTTGCTAGTGTTTTCTTCAATTGTTCATAGGCCTGGTCACACTCTTCAGTCCATTTAAATTCAATGAGAAGCTTGTACAAAGGACGTGCTATCTCAGCGAAAAATAAAATAAACCGTCGATAATAACCCACGTGTCCCATGAACCTTTGAACTCCCTTGTAATTGGTTGGTGGTGGTAACTCTAGAATCACTTTAATTTTGCTCTCATCGGTTGAGATACCATTCTTGGATACTATATGCCCTAAAATAACTCCATGCTTGACCCAAAATTGGCATTTGAACGGGTTCAATGAGATACGATATAACCTACATTTTTCAAACACCTTCCGCAAACATGATAGATGTTCTTTCCAAGAAGAGTAAACACAAAGGTCGTCTAAGAAAGCTTCACAAAACTCTCTCAAATATTCTTTAAAAGCAGTGTTTATTAATCGTTGGAATGTAGCAGGGGCATTTGTTAAGCCAAAAGCCATCACACGAAATGCAAACACGCCAAATTCTGTGATGAAGGCAGTTTTAGCTTGGTCCTCTAGCGCTATCGTGATTTGGTTGTAGCCTGAGTACCCATCTAGAAAGCTATAAGCTTCCTTGCCTGCAACTCTTTCGAGTACATGTTCGGAATATGGTAGGGGGTAATGGTCTCTTCTAGTAGCTGCATTAACTTTTTTGAGGTCCACGCACACCCTGAGTTTCCCATTCTTTTTTGGCACGATAACTATTGGCGACACCCATTCAGAGTGTTCAATAGGATATATGAACCCACATTTGATAAGCTTTTCTAGTTCTTCTTGAATGATCTTTGCGTACTTAGGATTCATCGGGTAGGGTCTTTGTTGTACGGGCTTCGTAGTGCTAATCATAGGGATTGTATGTTGGACCACAGAAGGCGGAACACCTTTCATATCATGGTATGTCCAAGCGAATACGTCCTTGAATTCCTTGAGAAGCTCTTTGAGGACCGCCTCTTCAACTTCTGTGAGGTCTTGGGCAATAAAAACAGGTTTTGATTCTTCACCGGGGTCAGCTAATTCTATTTCTTTAACTATTGCCGGACCATCATAGATTCCATTATTCCCATCGATAGGTATTCTTTGGGCTTTTGTGTACACAACCTTTGCTTCCCCTGTGGTGTAAGATTTGAAATGTTCTGGTGCAGGATGCAAGTCTGTGGATTCTGGTTGTGCGTTGGTTTGTGCTTCCATTTCTGCTTTCTTGTGTTGTCGAGCTAACTCTTGGTTTTGACGCCTCCTTGCAGTGCGGCTCAACTTTGGCTTGTCTATGATCTCTAATTGGGCTATGTCATGGGGTCGTGGTCTACACCACATAACATTTTGGAGATATTCACCCCAATTGTCTACCAATTTTCGATGAGCATCACATGCTCCTATATAACTGAGCCATTCTGCTGAGGATCTCTTCTTGTTTATCCTAGCACGTACATTGGCTCGATATCGACGCCTCTTAAGGTTTTTCTTTTTCTTATTTGAGACCTGCTTTTGATTTGCATTTAGATCTGGCTCACTAAAGGAGTCCTCGTTGGTGTCCTCTTCACTCTCGGAGGAGCTATCATCGGTTGATGTGCTCGGTCCTTCCGAATGTTTTGACTCTGAACTTGCTCCACTCTCTAATTCATGAGATTCAGAATCCGTTTCACTCTGGGAGTCAGTGTCCAAGTCGTGTTGGTCAAGTCTTCTATTGAGCTATCGGTGTCACTGTCAGATTGGTCCACAATTGCCTTGCCCTTAGAAGATGCATGTATGGCACTTATCATGTTCAGAGGTGCAATTTGTGGTACCTCTTCCCCCTATGGTGTGACCCAAGTGGTTCCTCTATTTCCCCAGGTATCTATGGTTGATGCTAGGTGGACCCAATCCACATTGTCTGATTCCGTCATACCCGGTAACACATCCATGTAAGGAGAATCTTGGCCAATGTCTGTATCCTTCTTACAAGTGTAACAATATTGTAGTGGGGCCGAGTGAACTGTGGTGTCAGAGCGATGATCAATAATGGTTTTACTCCCTAAGGGGTGTACCTTACCAGTCACCAAATCCACTCTAAGGACAGAGTCTTGGAATTGCAAATAGACATGATTTTTAGACCAATCGTGAACCATTTGTGCTTCCCTCATGAATGGTCGTCCTAAAATCATTTCATATGACATAAGGTGTTTAGAGAAATCCATTACAATGAACGTATGTCGTACCTTGTGTCCTAGAACTTTGATCTTAAGATCCTTGAGCATCCCCATAGGTTTGGCTATGGTACCATTTGCCATCTTTACCACAATGTTAGTAACACTGAGGCGGGGTTTTCCCATGGATTCCCAACAATCTTTTGTAACGATGCTAACTCCCGCACCACCATCAAGAATTCCCTTTATAGTTAATCCCTTGGTAGTGATGGGTAGGGTCGCATTAGACTCGTCGCCTTCAAAATACTGCCCTAATTCGTTAATGGGTACCTCGATCACAGACTCGTGTCCATCTAAGTCAAGTGATTGCACATGATTTTCCTCATCAATCATAATCGAGTCAGGCCTATTTGGTTGCGCAAACTGCGGTAATCCCGTTCGTAGCTCTCCGTTAAGGAATGCTCGAAGTGCAAGGAATAACTCAGGATCTCCATACAGCTTTGCTATGATCGTGGTTCGGACCTCAGAAGACATGAAGTCCACTAGTTTGGCAACATTCATTGGCGTTTTGCAGGGTGTAGGTCCTTGACTAGGAACTGGTGAGGATGGAATCTCATATTCCTCAATGGGATCAGGTATTCCTTCGTTAAACATCCTTCCAACAAGAAGGGTGTATGCTCACTTTCTGATGTCCTGTCCTCACTCCCTTCTTGGATGATACTAGATATGGCTAACGGTCTATGGTTCATGTGGGGTGGATGAACTTGCGTGGGAAACACTGTGTCATGAATTTTGACATGCATGGGTTCTGGTTCTAGTTTCCTTTGAGTCTCCTCCACTAAACCTCTTAGATGTTTCACCTGCTCAATCTCGTCTACTGGGTTTGGGTACGTCCCAATCTTCTTTTTACGATTCTTCCCTTTTTGCCCCTGCGGTTTATCTTGGGGGTCTTGGATTGGATTTGGAAACACTTGTGGTGTTTTCAGAGGCTCTTTATGGTTTTCTCTTATTCGGTTTTCATTTGGTTCCATGTTACGGTTTTCTGTGTCGGTCTTTCCCCTTGTGGTATTGGTTCTAGTCTCCATTGTCTCGACTGAATCTGAATCATCCTCGAGGTCATTCATATACACGGGGTCATCTCTTGTTCCTATGTTTGTTTTGGAACTTGGCTTTGAATTTTCCGTATTCTGCGACTTCTTCCTTCGTGTCTTCTTTTTCTTTGCTTGGATAACTGACGCGGTATCTCTCTCTTCGAGGATATGTCCTGGCCCTTGAAGCATGGACCATGTAATCGCATAAGCGGGTGCAACGGGTGGTATTGGCGATGTCACACTAGCAATTCCTACCAAATTCAGGGGTGTGATTTTAGGCGCATTTGGGTTATAGGGGCATTGGGCAATCAAGTGATCTATGCCACAACGATTACATGTGAGTATTGGCATTGCAGACGTGCTCCCTTGATTCACTTGCATCTGTGCAGCATTCTTTTGCAGCCTAATAGGGCACTCCGCTACTCGATGTGGTCCACCACACTTGTAGCATTGAAGAGGTGGCCTCCTAGCCTGGGTGTTGATATTTTGACCTCTGGATGCGAGAGCAGCAGCTTGATAAACCGGCTTGACTTGTCCCCAACAATCTTCCATGTAGTATATAGGACACTCTTCCAATGTATCAAGTCCGTAGGCAATACTAGTGTCTATTTCCTCCTCACAGCCATCTGCATAAGCATTTGATGGCTCGCAACCCACTTGGTTCATAGGGGCGACTCTTGGATGCGGGGGCTGCGGTCCTAGCACAGGAGGTGGTAGCGGTGTAGCTTGTAAAACATTTTGAGATCTAGGGACCATGTGTTGCGGTAGTTGCTCAATAGGTGGAGCAGGCATCAATACAGGAGCTCGAGGTGCATCCGTCCAGGCTACAGGTGGTCTATTTGCCATCATACGTTTGATCATTAAACAATCCTTAGCTTGGTGACCATACCTACCACATGCGTTGCAAGTTCCATTAAATTTTACTCTAAACGTAGGGCACTCACTAGTGCTATGTGGACCTAAGCAAATGGAACACCATTGTTGCTCCCTTCTTGGATACATGTGACTATTTTGAGGGGGTCGATTATCCTTAAGAGACTCTTGGATTGCCTTGGTGAGGTCTGTCAAGAATGTCTCAAATACCTTTGGCTCATTGGCAATGGGCTTTGCAGTCATGGGTTCATACTCAATGGCTTGTGAGCTAGTGGATCTCGTGTCAGTAGACACCCTCATGCCTGCTATCATCAAGTTGTCCTCTAATTGGATTGCATTGGCAGTGACATCTTCCCAGGTTGTGATACCTCTAATCACTAGTCCATTATAGATTCCTTCATTCCTCAACCCTCGAATGAATCGATCAAGCAGTTGGTTATTGTTGAAGCGCTCATTTACAGGGCAACGAGAGTTTAAGTGCTTTAGACGACTAATGAAGTCCCTTACTGACTCTCCTTCCTTACGTTCGGCCTTCTGTAGCTGAGATGCTACACCCCAAAGCACACCTTCTCGTATGTACTCCTTTAGAAACAACCTTCGAAGGGTAGGGTAGATTGTTTTCTCGTCCACCCTTAGGGTCCTATACCAATCTCCAGCCTTCCCACTTAATGTCAAGCTTAAGGCATTGCACTTATGTAGTTCGTTGCGTTCCCCTAAGGAATCACATACTTGTTCAAACACTTCAATGTGTTTCCTAGCATCTTCGTCCCCATTGAATTTTTGCGTGAGTTTGGCAATTTGTACTGCCTTACTTCTAGGCTCTCTATCAGATGCATGACGCATATTTTCCGCGATAGATCGACCTATGGTTTGAGCAAACGCTGCCAAGTCACCTATGTGAGGAGGTAGGGCCGGTGGAGGTACTCTTGGAATCATATGTGGGAGAGGAACGGGTACCGGTCTTGGCATATGTGTGGATGATGCAGGATATGGAACATAACCGGGCATAGGTCCACTCGGATAAGAGCTAGGGAGCGGCACTCGAGGAGCATAAGCAAGTGGTACAATTGGAGGTGTGGGGGCCATGTGTGCATAAGGGGCTAGAGGCACATATGGTCGAGGCCCCATATTAGGTACTACGACACTAGGTAGTGGCACTGCGCTAACCGTAGATGTCATCGGTACATTCTCTGTCAGGCTTATCCCTGGAGTGAGCACTGTGTTTTCCTTGATAGAGGGTTGAGCCAAGTTAGGGAAGCTAAAGTTTTCGCTCGGAGGCTCAGATTGCATAGAGACCCCAGGTGAAATGACGTAAGATGGGTCCATGGGACTCATTAGAGGAGTCTCCATTTGTGATAGAGTAGGCTGTTGAGCCTTGCTCGTATCCAGAAATCTCATGGGGCCAGTTGAGAGTATATTTACCCCTCGGTTTTGCCTTTCTGATTGAATAATGCCATGGATAACATTACAGATCATTTTCTGTTGATCTTCGATGCTCGTGGCACTAGAGGTGGATTGTACAATCTCTATCCATCCTACATGGTAGGCGTGGCCAGAGTGTAGATCCGTCAACACCTCAGTGTGGAGGTCGTATGTCCAATGATCATTAATGAACAATCCTTCTAGAGTCGACGTGTTAACGGTTTCTTGTGAGGTAGAAGCAATGTTGCTCCCCGTGGTTTTACTTGTCACCAACGGTACTCTAGAGGGAACTTCTGAAGGAGGCAGCTCAACAGGGCCTTCTTGGTAAGAAGTTGGTAGGATATCCACATGGACACTCTTTGGGGGTGTGGGGTCCACGTGCGATGTGAAAGGAGAGTCCACTTCCCCACCCCCTTCGTGTGCTTCATTTGCATCAGGTTCCGAGCGAGTAGCTCTACCTAATGTTTCCATGAAACGGCTAAACATACTAGTACTAGGCTGTGGAGCTTCGGGAGGTGCATGGCCTTCTCTCTCAGTGTTTTGGGTAGGGTATGCTTCCATGATTTCTGAGTCGGAGGAGGAATCACTAGCGGCTATTTTAGGGTCTTGGGTGGTGCTACCTTGTGTCCCCGCTGAGGGTCTAGAGCTTATCGTGGATGGGTAATGGGTGTCCGTATGAACAGAGGCACCCTCAATATGCTCGTGTTCTAGCACCCGCCCAGAGCGTAAGTGCATGTGCTTTTGATACCCTAAGGTGTCAAAAAGCTGCTCTAGGAGGCCTTGTGACTAGTTTTTTAGCGTGTTTTTTGTTTGTTTTTTTGCTAGATTTTTTAGAGCGTGTCGTGGAATGGGCCGTGTGATAGCTCGAAACGAGCGTATCGGTCAGAGGGTCGTGCCGTGCTTTACAGCCCTCCGTTTGGTCACTCTATGCCCTCGGAATCCCTAAAACTGTCAATTTCCAGTAGGGAACTAGGCCCAAACTAGAAAGTCTAAGGGTGCAAGTGGGAAGAGAAAGGAGGAGAGTGGAGGACTTGTCCCACATGCTCTCATTCTCTCTTGAAGGAGTAGGGTATATATATAAGAGTGAGTCTAGTATATATCATAGGACTGAGGACTGAGGCCTGGGCTTGGGCTTGGGCTCCCGATCCCGATCTACCTTTTATACAAACCAACCCGTCCGTTTTAAGAGTCACGTTTTTTATTTTCGAAAAATTTCGCCGCCCGCTCACTCGCGTTTTTAATTTCCGAAATTTTTTTTGAAAAAAAATATTTTTTTTCCCAGAATTATTTTTTTTTCCTTTTTGGTGCAGAAAATACAGAAATTGAAAACGCAGATATGCAGAAATTTCAGAAAACGCAGAAATTGAAAAAACGCAGATACGCAGAAAATTGAAAAACGCAGAAATGCAGAAATTGCAGAAAATTGCAGAAATTACAAAAATTGCAGAAAAAACGCAGAAATTGCAGAAAATGCAGAAAATTAAAAAAACGTAGGAATGCAGAAAATTACAGAAATTGAAAACACCGAACTTGAAAATGCAGAAATTGCGGAAATTGAAAAAACGCAGACAATAGCAGAAATTGAAACTTGACAGCAAATGCAGAAAACGCAAAAAACAGAAATCTCCACGCACTCCTTCCCTGCCTTTCCTATGATAGAAATTGCACCACAAGGAAGCGTAAAGTGCTAACCGACTTTAGTGTAGGGCATATCCCCGGCAACAGCGCCAAAAATGTGCGCTCCTTGCCGCACTGTCGAAGCAAGGGACTTGCCAATACACCGTATGCGAGCCACAAACGGCTCCAAGCACACAACAAGCCTAAACTAGCAAGCTCAAGAAAACAAAGGGTGTGTCACTCACCGCTCTACGCTCGCCTTCGTGGTGGATTCCTCGCCGCGATGAAGAAGAAGCTGCAGTCGTGCCACGCTCAACCGCTTCGCCGCCGTCGTGCCTTCGTAATGCTCGATCGCACACACACTCTCCCTCTCTCTCTCTCTCACACACACACACACACACAAGGAGGTGAAGAAGAAGAAGATGGAGATGGAGCAAGAGCACTCTTCAATTGCACAAATGAGAGAATGAGTAAAAATTAGGTTTAATTGGCTTTTATAGGAGCTCACCCCATTCACACTTGGGCGCCCATGCTTAACCAACTAATCCCTTGAATGTCCCAGTTAGAGTGCGCCTCTCATCGACGATCACTCTTACCCTTTTCCTATTGGTCCGACAAGCCCGGTACCTGAATCTAAATAATACAACGTTTATAGATCATAGGGTGTCCGTGTGCCGTGAGGGTTAACAAATCCTCAGAAGTTCTGCAAGATCTGATATGTGGTGTGATTGTCCTCTTTATGGTTAAGGCAATCACAACCATAGCCTGTGCATCTTTAGTATCCCATCTCTTTTGCTCTGGAGTGACTTGTGAGGGTCCTGCACCAACAACTGCACCACGACCAGGCGTGGTAGGTGCAATGCTACCTGGACGAACTTCATCTCCAGATACATAATCCCACAATCTTTTACCAACCAAAACATTTTTGGCCATAAAAGACCAAAGAGAATAGTTGGTACCATCCAATTTGTCTTCGGATGTAAACGCACCAAAAATCTCTTTCTCCGTAGATTGAGCCGTACTGTAGATGCACACAAGAGAGAAAAAGAACCTCCAAGAGATTCACAAATCTCCTCTCCAATCCAAGCAAAAATCTACACAAAAATCTCAGCACAAAGCTAAGACAAGCTGCTTCCCAAAAGAAGAACTGTTTACCTGAAAGAAAATCTGTCAAAAGCACACCCTCTTGATCTAAACGCCTCCGAAATGTAACTTCTGCTACGCTGCTCAGAACAAAATTCTGAGGGCTCGAACGGCTTCGAAAGGGGGGTAAAACCCCAGGTCACCTTCTCAGAATACTCCTGGAACGTCGAGGATGCTCCCACGAGCAAATTTTCCGAAAACTGCCTGAAAACTTCGATTGCGCGCGCGGACGCGAAAACGCAAATAGAGGCTCTGAAAATCACCTTGCTCTGATACCAATTGTTGAAGATGATGAAACAGGAAACAGAAGAAGGACAGCAACTCAGAGTAGGAAGAAGATGGAGAAGGAGAAGACACAGAGCTTGTGTACGAGATCTCTGTAGTCTCTCTCTCTGTATTGGAATAATAATTTTGTATACAAACTCAGAGCTACAAAGCTTATATGAAACCCTAAGAGATAATGTGTCCTTTCACACCAGATGTCCAAGGGGAAAAACCCAGTGGGAGAAAAGTGCCCCTGGTGAAGCGCGTATACACACTAACACTACTACATGTCTACAGAGAAGGCTTAAAACCAAGAATAGTCAAAATCTGGGACAAAAGACATCATACGCGTATAATGTCTTTTAGCACATCCACTGCTTATTTTTGATATCTGACCTGACAAGATTGTTACAAACACTGTAGAAAGCATAAATATCAAGTCTTGACCCAAATTGATGAAAAAGACATCATACGCGTATGATGTCTTTGACCTAATTTTGGACATATTTTGATACTTTGCCAACACAGATCCATTGTAATAGCTGTCTAGAGGTTATATTTCAAGTTTCATCCCATTTGGATCACAATTGACCCAAAACAAGTCAAAAGCGGAAAATTGCCAAGAAAAGCCTAAATTAGCCATAACTTGCTCAAACAGAGTTCAAATTGAATTTTGTGAGTGGACAGAGCATAAGGGGGCTACTGAGAGTGAGCATAACCAAAATAGTCCAAATCTGTGAAAAAAGACATCATACGCGTATAATGTCTTTTTCAGCATAACTGCAACAAAATTCTCACTTGATGAAACAGAAGTTGTCCAACTAACAAGATTAAACAATTGACCAAGTATCAATCAGTTTGGATCAATTCTGACCACAAAAACTTGGGAAAACAAATTGCCGAGACGGAAAAGTTAAAGTCCTTTAGGGGAATTGATGAATTTGAGATCGGGCAGGAATCTCCAGAATAACCAACCAAAACAAGGGGAACAAGCAAGTGTCATCTTAACCGAGGGAAGTGTAAACCAAAGTTGGGTGCAACCATTAGAGCCGATCTTTGAAGGAAGTGTTTCTGATACTTCTTCAGAGAGATCTTACGAGATTTTCACCGAACACTTGGAACACTTGAACCTGAACAACAGAGAAAATATGGCAACAGGATCATCAAACCCTTCCGCCACAATGAAGCTATTGTTCATAAAATACCAGTACGACAATGAGCAAGGTGCCAAGATCTACAAAGATGGAATGGACCGCTATTGTGTAAAGATAGAAGATAGACCTAGTGAGTTCAAGGACTTAGTGCCTGTGAGCTATAGCGGAGATAGATATCTAGATGACGAGGGTACCATGTACTTGGTAGTCCTAAACTCTCACATTGTGGACAAGTGGGGATTGATGGGCACCAAAGCCAAAGTAGATGAAGAACTTGAGGAGAAAGCACCAATAATGAACTTCCCTGATGCGAGGTTAAGAAGAGAGAATGAAACTACAAGGATCAACACAGATAACATCTATGTGGGGCTATACAAATATAATAATGGGGAGCAAGATCTCTATTATAGATGTGAAGAACCCTACACCGGAGAGTTGACAGACCAAAAAAGACTTTATGTCTTTACCTACACAGAGGGATCGGAAGTGAAAATTGCCGCTTACGACAAGTATGGGAGGCAATACTCAACAATGGGCAAGAAAGAATTAGAAGGATATACATACTTTGGGGGACCACTACATCAGTATTATGTTACTTCTAGCTCACAAAGACCAGCACCAACAAATGGAGTGCAAAACCCAATGACAACAGGAGGACAAAGAACTCAGGCTGCTCACTCTTTCAGTCAACCTCAGTACTCGAAGCCCAGACCAATGGGATCATTACATTCCAGAGAGTCAATGGATACGAATCGAGGTAGTGCAGTTCCAATCCCCACGTATACCACTCCAGGTCCAAGGTTCGAAGCGGAACCATCACATTTACCTCCTGGTAGTAGACTCAGTGCAGGGGAACCGACAAGGGTAACCCATGAAGTCCATGATGCTAGAGAAAGCTTTAGCCGGGACACAGGAGCAATGAGATTGGTAGCAGACCATAGACGTATGAGACCATCTCAAGTAGCCAAGTGTATGCCAAAGAAGTATGGTGGTTCAGGAGATCCGTATGCACATGTGTCACTCTTTAAGCAAGTCTTAAGAGTTGAGCAGATAACAGATTTCCATACACAATACGAGGGATTTGGTCTTACTCTAGAAGGTACGGCATTGACATGGTTTCAACCACTGAACAGAGGGGGATTCCATGACATTGACCATTTGCTAAGAGAGTTTGCTGAGAAATTCTCAAAACGAGGGATTAAGCACAATACGGTCTCACAAATATATGCTTTTAAATAGAGAGAACACGAAAAAGTGAAGGAAGCTTCACTTCGCTTCAAACAATACATTGAGAGATGTCCAGTACGTGAACGACCACAAGATGAGAGACTATCTGTTCTCTTTATTGAAGGATTGAGAAACGACACTCTCAAGAAGGACTTGCACTTGAAAGCTTGTACAAGTTTCGAGCAAGTAACGGGAGAAGCATTGTACTTAGTGGATAACTGTACGGTTTATGGAGAGGTGTCAGCGGATACAGATTTTGCATCCAGTAGCTCTTCCTCCGTAGCGAGCGAGACTACCACTAAAAAGAATGTTCAAACAACAACCATGCCAAATGTAGAGCAAATGATAGAAGATGCTCTAAAAAGGATGGCACCATACCAAAAACCATTGCCAAAACCATTGAAATGGTGTGCTATTGAACAAAAATGGACAAACCATCCAACAGTATGTAAGGGAGCGTCAGTATGCACCTCCTGCTCAATTAGCACCACCTCAGGTACATCCAGTACCTCGATACCCAACGGGAAATGTACCAGGACCTATGGGGATAGAAAGACCGCAACCGGTATTGGGACAACAACCACCTTTACCAGGAGCAAGACCAGTGGGCATTAGATATGCACCAACCTTAGAGAATCAGGAAGAACAAGCCGTAGTGCCTGTTCAAGCCTATTATGAAGAATCTGGTGCACACATGTCTCCAACTGTGTATTACCCACCAGAAGAACCCAAACAACCAGAACCATGGGGCATGATTGGGAATGTTGGAACACCAACAGTTACAAGTGCTTCTGATGAAGAGAGATACAATTTGGCCGCAAGAACATTGATGTTCATAGCTCATGGAGGGTTAGCAGGACAAAGACCATCCTATCCACAAAGGACGAATCAAGTGGGACCAAGACCAACACTAGGACCCTGTTACAAGTGTGGAGGTGACCATCTGATGAATGTTTGTCCACATACGAAAATCATTAGAATTAACGCTTATTGCACTGAGTGTGGGGTTACTCACTTCATTGAGGATTGTTCAAAGAATCCAAACAAAGTGCAAAAGACGACATTGAATATGCTAGAAACTATTCCTACCAACAGTGGGTCTGAAAATGAAACTCTTATACCAACGTAAGTTGTTACTAGAGCTCAAGCTAAGAAAACCACTAGAGAACCTGAGAATGGAAAGTTAGCGACTGAAGTGGTTAGTCAAGGACCGCGGAGTCAGAGAAACACATGGAAAGCTAGAAAAGCACGCATGAAGTTGAGAAAAGAACGTGAAGACGCTATTCTAGCTGAGGAACTAAAGCAAACTAAAGATAGATTATAAAAACTTGAGAGTCAAAACGGGAAACGAGAGATGAGCCCGGAAAGAACGAAACAAAAGAGTATCAAAGAGACAACGAGCTTAAGCTCAGGGGGATCAGTGCTAGTCGACAAAGTACACGAACCATTGGACGCATTGATGAGAGCTTACGAAGCTAGGTTAAAGAACAACCAAACACAAGAACAGAGGTGGATGACATACCCAAACGCGGAATTGGAAAAGTAGAGACTTGAAATGTGCCAGAGAATGATCGAGACTGCACAAGCCTTATTAGAACCACCAAGAGAAACAATGAATTGTGGAACGGAAAACCCAATTCAGCAAGAGACTATCATTTCACGGGTAGCTGAAAAGACTCCCAGTGCACAAAAGCCTGAAAATACACACAAGGATGACTGCATAGTATTGAACACAACCGATCAGGAGATAGAGAGTTTTCATCCAGTCATACAGAGGTCTTACGGAAGAGATAAGGATTACAATGAATTTTGGAAACAAGTGAGAGAGGCAAACTTTGCAAACGAGCTAAGTTGCCAAGCTAATCAGACAAATTGGGAAAAGGACATCAGGAATCCTCCCATAGTGGAATTTGAGGCAGGATCTCAAGTGGACTTGGATCTGCAATCTTACTGGGGAGATGGGGGCTCTGTTAGAGCAATGGAGAGCAAACCTCATTCACTGAATACCTTACCTTCATACTTAGGAGAGTATGAAGCAAAATCCGAGATTAGAGCACTTCCCTCACGAAGAATTTCATCAGAAAAAGTCATGGACTCGCAAGGATTGATAGAGATCTTGTCAACACCAGTGACATGCACTATCACTCTAGCTGAGCTTTTGAGGCTAAGACCACATATGTGGACCACTGTAGGAAAATGCTTGGAGAAATTTGGGATAAAAGACCCAACATCGAGACTGCAAGAGGGTATACAAGAGCTGAGCAAACCACAAAAGAACGCTAAGCCTATACCCTTAAACAAGGTCGGAGAGTATTGCGAAGGTGAAGAGGGAAATACAACCTTACCAGTTGAATTCCAAGGCGTGAACACGATGGCAATACTAGATAGTGGAGCTGGGGTAGCCATTGCTACAAAAGAAATCTGGAAAAAATGGGGGAAACCAGCAATAAGGAAGACTAGGTTGAAACTCCAATTAGCAGATGGACACATGGAGAAACCTATGGGGTTATTAGAGAAAGTCGTAGTGACTTCTTGCGGCATTGAATACGAACATACTTTTGCTATTGTCGATTTTGGCAAGGAGAATAACTATGATATCATACTGGGAAGACCATTCATGAGACAGTTGAAAATGGTCCAGGATTGGGGCTACGATCATATATACCTGAGAAATATGGAAACCACTACACGTGTGAACCTGAAAGACCATAGCTACAAAGATGTGAACCGAACACCGGTAGAGGAGTTTGATTCAGCTACTTTGGCGGGATCCGAATTTCCAGCTTGGTTAGGTAAGCCCAAGGAGTTATGGATGTGTGGAGCCTCGAAATGTGGAAGTCTGAGGCGAGAAGAATATGTTTTAGAAAGGGCTATCGAAGACGAAACTTATATAGGAGAACCCTTTCCAGAGGACACGCTTGAACCATTAGAATGGACACACATTCTAGCAACCCTAGATGTTTGTGCAATTCTGGATGGTCCCACAACAAAATTTTGCGACAAGGACGGGTACGACGTGGTTCCGTACTTCATGTTGAGAACTGTACTCGAAAAAGAAACTGAAAAGAACGATACACTGGAAAAGGAAGATGAAGAAGAGGTGTTTCATGACATTCGCTATCATCCAGAGTGGGGAAATGAAGCAGACAACGAGTCAACGAACAATTCAAGCGAAAACGAAGAAACTATAACGGATGTCAGATTTTATGATTTTCCGAACCAAACTAAACAACGCCAGAAATGCTATAGAGCAAAGAGAAAAACAAAGGGGGTTAGAACCAATCCGATGCCTAGAATAAGAGGAAAAAATCAATTCCTAATGCTAGTAAAGGCGGAAGATTGTGTTAAGGACAAGATTTCTGGAAGAATGAGAGGCAATGATCAAAAGAGCTTACGAAAAGACAAAAGAAGCTAAAGAAATCAAGTTCAAAGGAATGAAACGAAAACTGAAACAGAAAAATCAGAAAAGAACAAGCGCAACAGAGAACACACGGAGTCCAAGTTAGAACGTAGAAACAAGTACAGAGAGCTCAAGAAAACTCTGAAAAAAGTTTGGACGACAGAAATTGAGAGTGGAGAGGACGAAAACACCAAAATCAAGGAAAACATGGATGTTCCCTCTCACTACAGGAAATTCACAATAGAGGATAGTAAGGTGGTATTAACCCAACCTATTCGAGAGAGAAAGGCGAACGAATCTTATGACGGACCGGAGGATGCAAAAAAAGTTGATTTAACAGCTACAGGTGAGACACCTAGACCGGTGTACATAGCCATAGATTTGTCTCCAGGCGAGGAAGAGAGACTTTTGAGTCTTCTCAGAGAGTACAGGGATGTGTTTGCATGGTCTTATAAGGACTTAAAGGGAGTTGACCCATCGATATGCCAACACACAATCCCACTAAAACAAGATGCAAAGCCTAGCAGACAGAGACCATACACATATAATGATACGTTTGCTAAGCGAATCAAAGAAGAGATAGATAAGCTAATGGAAGCTGAATTCATATACGAGATTGAACACACCGATTGGGTATCTCCAATTGTGGTGGTACCCAAGAAGAACGGAAAACTCTGAGTGTGTGTCAACTTAAAGAAAGTGAATGCTGCAACAATCAGGGACAATCATCCCTTGCCGATAACTGATCATGTTCTAGAGCGTGTATCAGGGAAAACAGCATACTCCTTTCTTGATGGTTTTTCAGGATATAACCAGCTAGCCATAGCACCGGCAGATCAACATACAACAGCTTTTGCAATGGAGTGGGGAATTTATGCTTATCGGGTTATGCCTTTTGGTCTAACCAATGCTCCTGCAACCTTCCAGAGGTTGATGACGCATGCTTTCAAAGAATACTTAAGGTTGTTTCTAGAAATATACATGGATGACTTATGTGTACATTCTCTTCTGAGAGATGAGCATCTAGAACACCTAATAAAAGTATTTGAGAAATGTAGGACATATCGCATTTGTCTCAATCCTGAGAAATGTGTGTTTATGGTCCGACAGGGCAGAATTCTGGGACATATTGTCTCACAAAACGGAATATCCATGGATTTAGAGAAGATAAAAGTTATAGTGGATATGCCTAGACCAACCAATGCGAAACAAGTACAGAGCTTTATGGGACATTGTGGATATTATAGACGATTCATTTACATGTACGCTATAATAGGCCAACCACTTTACAGGCTAATAGTGAACTTTGAATGGACAGAGGAGTGTGAGGAATCATTCAAGAAATTGAAAGAGGCACTCATTACTGCTCCAGTCTTGAAATCACCAGATTGGGAGAAGATATTCCATGTGCATATAGATGCTTCGGCATATGCAATAGGATGCATTCTGGCTCAGCCAAAAGAAGGAAACATGGATTTTCCTATCTGTTACGCCAGTCGACAACTCAACAATGCAGAGAAGAATTACACCACAACAGAGCGAGAAGGATTAGGAATGATATATGCTATGAAGAAATTTTGGCATTATCTTCTAGCCAACAAGTTTGTGTTTTTTACGGATCACCAAGCCTTGCTCTACCTAGTGAATAAACCATGCAATACCGGGAGAATAGTGAGATGGTTCATTATCTTACTGGAATTCGACTTCACGGTAGTAGTAAAGAAAGGAAAAACACATCTTAGAGCTGATCATCTTTCGCGATTGACGAATGGAGAAGACCCTATAGGAGTAGATGACGACATGCCAGACGCGTACTTGTTCAACATAGAAATGATACCAAAGTGGTCTCAAAATGTCGTTAGCCTATTAACCTATGGAGGAGAGTTTGATAGAAGAGAATACAACCAGAAACATATTGCTATTCAGCAATCCAAGAATCTTCAATTGGTTGCAGGAAGGTTGTATCAATTGGGAAATGATCATGTTTTACGACTATGCATCAATCCTGAGGAATATAATATATATCTGTGCGAAGCACATGTTCAGGAATGTGCATTTCATTGTTCAAGAAGGAACACATATAGGAATTTGTTACAATTGGGAGTCTATTGGCCAGGAATGAAAGAAAGCGTACATGAATATGTCACTGTATGTATTGTATGTTCATCAAAACCGCCAGCAGAGTATTCGACATTATATCAGATAATGATCGCTCCGGAATGGAGTCAGTATATTGTTGAATATCTCACAAATAGAACTTTCCCAGAAGGAACGTCAAAAGCTCGTCATAAATCTGTAGAGACAGAAGCTAGAGATTACGCTTTAATAGGAGATCAACTCTATAAGAGAGGTAAAGACAACCAGCTTAGGATTTGCGCATCAGAGTCTGAGTATGTGATAATACTGGAGCAAGCTCATGGAGGAGTAGGTGGAGGCCATTTCTCAGGTGATAAGACAACAAAACTTGTCTTAGCCGCAGGAATATGGTGGCCAACATTACATATGGACGCTGAGGAATACGTTAAATGATGTGATGACTGTCAGCGGACCAAAGTACCACTTAAAAGAGATGATATGCCGCTTAGACCAATGATGGGGGCAAGAGCTTTTGCAAAATGGGGGATTGATTATGTCGGACCCATTTCACCTCCTGCATATAAGACTCATGCACAATACATCGTTGTGGCTACAGACTATCTAACAAAGTGGGTCGAAGCAAAGGCAACTCAAAAAGCAGATGCCAGGACCACGGCACAATTTCTATATGAATACGTCTTTGTACGATATGGATTGCCAATAGAAATTGTGAGTGATCGAGGCACACATTTTATAAATGAAGTGATAGAGATCCTTCTAGATGAATTCATGGTAATCCATAGGAAATCAGCCCCGTATCATCCACAAGCAAACGGACAAGCTGAAGCAACAAACAAAACCATATGCACGGTCCTTACGAAGATTGTATCTGAGTCGAGAACTGACTGGGACCAGAAGTTGCATTCAACATTATAGGCATATAGAGTAGCATATAAAACATCAATAGGATCGACCCCATATAACATGGTTTTTGGGCTAAATGCTATCTTACCAATAGAATTCTTGATTTCAACCTTAAGGGTGGCTAAGGATCTAGAGTGGACAGGGCACGAGCTTTCTGATAGAATAGATGACCTGGAAAAGCTAGACGATCTTCGCCTAAAAGCAGTAGCTTCTATCTACGCTAAAAAAAAGGCGACAAAAGGAATTTTTTGATAAGCATGTGCGGACTAAAGAGTTTAAGGTTGGAAACTATGTCCTAGTTTACACTCTGAAACAGCATGCTAAGAAGCTTAAAAAGCGAGGGATGGGACCTCTGGTGATTAAAGATCTATCACCAAGTGGAGCCGTCAAGCTTGCTACATTAGACGGAGAAGAAATGCCCAATTGGATTAGTGGATGCAGAGTGAAAAAGTATCTTTTGCCGCTAACCCAAGACATGCTTCTCAAAATACATCAAGAAAAGCTGCGTGTCCAGAAAAAGAAAAAGATTGTGGAGGAAGCGCAAGCCGAGACGAAGGAAAGAATGGAGAAAAGAAGACTACTACGTCAGAAACAGCGCAATGAAGGAGCAATACGAATAAACGCAGTCAGTATAACAGAAATGGATAATGACAAAGAAGAACCCATCATTGAATGCAAAGTAGGAACCAACCAAATCAAAGCCAGAGCACTATTGGATTCAGGAGCTCAAACTAACCTACTTTCACTCAGTTTGTATAGACAATTGACAAATGACACTAAATTACAAACTGCCAAGCAAGAGTTAAAGAGTTACTCTGAGAATTCAATCAAAACTGTCGGATGCACAGTTTTACATATACAGATTAACCAGTATGTGTATCCTCATATGTTTTACGTGGTTGAAGACCAAGCTACACAACATCCATTATTGCTAGGACAATCATGGCAGAAGCAATACAATGCAATGATTGACTGGAGTTCTAAATCAGTGCTTATCAAATACAAAGGTGAAAGTCAATCAGTTAAGTTCACCAAAGGAGCAGAGCCAACTCCAAAGGAAGAATCCAAGAACAAAGGTAAACAACAACCAGAGAAAAAGAAGAAGCCATGGCAACCAAAAGTTTCTATACAACTGGATTGCTCTTCGACGAGGAACTCTCAAAATTGGATAAGGAAGACAAGCAATAATATAACAGCTCAACCTTGGGAAAAAACGGAGTCAAAGTTGGTATGGAGACCAAAAAAGGTTGTGCCAGAGAACACAAAGGTGGAAAACAGAGTCTTCAATACCAGACAACAGAGTGATTCCAGACAATCAAGGACAGTGAAACAGTTTCTAACACTCAAAGCTCGAGAAAGAACGACTGGAAAAACCCTAGGTCAACAAAGCCTGCAAGAGGCAAACAGGAAAAAGTTGTTGAAACGACACAAAACTTCTCAGGAAGCTTAACAACATCGAGGGCAATGCAACCATGGAGTATCTCCAGGTTTGGACCACCAAAAGTGGGTCAAAACAACCGATTCGACGACAGACACACAAAGCGTCATTTTGGCATAACGACTGAAATTGACGACCGAATGAAATGAAACTTCACAAGCAGCTTCAAGTAACTATTGATGACTTATGTTTGCAAGCAAAACCCAAAAGAAAGCTGATTCACTTACCGATGGTGAAAAAGACGCTTTCGGGAAACCAAATGGAGAAAGATGGAGAACGGGGAGCCAAAGTCAAGTTCAACCAAATAGATGGCTTCACAACATATCCAATGAGCTGGAAATGCAACTCTCGAGAAGAAAAGTTGAAGAGATTCAACTCCAAGGCAAAAAGACTACTTCGGAAACTGAAATGCCTATAAGGGGGCTTTTTAGCTAAACTGATGACTTCTTAAGTTGAAAACTAGTTAGCAGGGCTTAGGGCACTAGCACAAAGCATTCTTTGCACAAAAGGACCAACATTTCAAGAAAAGACATCATACGCGTATGATGTCTCACAGCATGAATTTCACATCCATTTCAACATTTGGGTGCATAGCCTCATTCCACATGTTAATCACATCCTATGAACCAAGTATCATGAGAATTGGAGTTAGAAAACCCAAGGAAAACCAAAAAGACGCAAAGTAGGCCATAAAATTGATTTTTGGTCCTAATTTTGTCAAATAACTCCAAACTCATTGAAACTTTGTAGGATTGTTGTTAAACACATCTACAAGCTATCTGGAACCAAAAAGCACCACTTTGACACAAAAGACATCATACGCGTATGATGTCTATTTGCACTTACAGAGCCAAAACTGCTCATTTGTCATCATACATCCATTATATATATCTAATACATGCTACATATGAAATTTGGAACCATTTGGTCAAGAGGATCACTCCATTAGCCCAATTGAGGGAAAATCCTTCACCTAAAGCCTATTTTTGGCCCAAATCCAACATACTCAAGTCCAAACCACGATTTGAGTAGAGACAGTCCTTCACTAGTACATGGGGAGTCCACAGAACCAATCCCATGCAAAATTGATGAAAAAGACATCATACGCGTATGATGTCTCCAGAGCCATTTTTAGCCCAAAATCTATCCAAACTTCATAAATCCACTGAATAAGCCTACAAATCCAAGCTTATAGAGAAATTTGGTCCAAAAATATACTAAAAGACATCATACGCGTATGATGTCTCACTATGTGATTTTGGCACCTCAGGGCTTCAACCACCAAACAGAAGTGATCTACATGCCATTTGAAAGTGAACCACCAAGTTTTATCCAATTTGGATCATAAAATCCAATTCCCTTTTAAAATTTTGCCAAGAGCCGGAACTGAACTAAATTGGCCAAAACTTGACCAAATGGGATCCAAACTCAAATCCAAGCATATGATAATCATGTATACACTATCAGCTACAAGCACAACCAATATGAAGTCATTTTGACACAAAAGACATCATACGCGTATGATGTCTCCAGCATGATTTTGAGCCCATTTTGCATATTTTTTCACCTACCTTGCATCCTTAGGCCCTGAATAGCTCATGTTTCAATTTTCAAGTCATTTGGATAGTTAAAAGCTTCACTTCGGCTTTCAGTACTAAAAAGACGCTAACTTCTGAAATTGGAGTTACAGGATCCATGGATTCCACCAAGTCATCGGCAACGAAGAGAAAAAGACCGACAATCAAAGATGCTATTGCAGAAGCGGAACCCTTTGACATTCCAGCAGAAACCCTCAAGCCAACCAAAACTTGGGTGGAGGAAGCATTATTGGAGAAAGAGGGAATAAAGATCTACCAGAGGACTTTCAGAGATCCTCAAGGGCAAGCGGTGGATGTACCGATGATCCCACAGGAATTGGTAGATTATAGCAGGTCAGGAGACATTAGCAGGTACCTGGAAAGGGCAGACTTGCACAGTTTCTTCACCTCGAGACCATCAGGTGTGGATACAAGAAGAGTGTACGAGTTGGCAACATCCATTCAGAAGGATGGAAAAGCCACATTGACAGCCATGGATGGAGAGAAGGTAGAAGTACAGATCACTCCACAGCTAATTGCAGTCGCATTGAAGTTGCACAACAAAGGGAGCTCGGTCAGGGAAAGAAAAAAGATTAGTGGAGCAGTTTAGAGCAGAAAGAGCTCTAAAGGGTGACTTTGAAGAAAAGTGGGTGCCAGACCCCACTAAAGTCGGAACTAGCTCGGCCAGGCCACATATTGATTAATACGATCAATATATTAAAGCTTATGAGGAGTCAGAGGCTATTTTGGAGCAGCAACCTGTCGAGCCATACACTGAAGAGGAGGTACAACAATTAAAAGCTGAGCTGAAAAAAGACGACAAGGGGAAAAGGAAAGTAGATGAGTCTACTAAGCCTCAAGAGAAAGATGGGCAAGCCGACAAGGGGAAAGCCAAGGAAGCTGAGGACAAACATCCCTCTATGACTGATGTACCAAGCCCGAAGAAGACGGAAAAAATTGTGGAAGAGACCACAGTAGAGGTGGACACAGATGTTTTGGAAAAGCCAGAAGCCGAGACCAAAGAAAAGAAGATAGATCCAGTTCAGCAAAAGAGAAATGATTATGAGGATCTGGTAGAGATAGGATACACCGAAGAAGAGGCCCTTGAGGCAGTTTATGGGATCACCCTACAAAAACAAGATGAACGGAGAGGGACGGAGAAAAAGACAAAGAGTAAAAAAGAAAGTGAAGAGAAACTGGACGAACCGAAAGTACTAGAAGAGCCAAAGCCAGTGGAGGTGGTGGCGGAAAGAGCCTTAGAGTTGACAAATGATGATGAAAAAGACATGCACATGGTGCATGAACTGCTCAGCAAGATAAAAGAAAGGTCCAAGGCAAAGGAAGTAGAGATTGAGACAGCCAAACAAAGGGAAGCAGAGTTGCAAAAAAATTTAGAGAATGCTATGACTGAATCTGAAAGTCATAAAGCATCACTCTATGACGCGGAAAACGAGAGAGACGGCTTGGTACTCCAGCTAGCCGAGGCTTCAAGAGAAGTAACAAGTGCACAGGAAGCAAGGGAGCGGATAGAGGATGAGTTGGAGGCGGCTAAGGATGAGCTCATTGAGCTAAGGGAAAGAGTCGAGCTCCAAGAAAGAACAATCACTAGACTCAGGTCTACCCCTAGAGCTAGCAGAGCAGGAACCGAACAAGAGGGAGCTATCGTACCAGTTTTGGAAGACCAGGTCCGAAGCTTACAAAGAGAGCTAAGATTAGAGCAAGTGCAAAGGTTGCACATTGCGGAGGGATCATTGGCCGCAGAGGAGAGGCTCACATTAGAAAATCAAACACTACGGACAGAGAATGAGGCCCTCCGCAAACAGCTCCAAGATCTACAAGAGCAACAAAGAAGAGAGACAAAGACACCACAAGAAGAATCAGGTGGAGCAGCCATAGAGCTACCAGAAACTGGAGAGGCAACCACAATTGAAGATCCAGCCCCAGCTCAAGAGGTGGCCCCGACTTCAAGAATCTCTGAAGAAGAAGAACAAAGGCTCCATGACCAAATAGAAAAGTCAACAGAGGAGAGTGCCAAGGCGAAAATGGAATGGGAGAGGAGACTCCTAATCTCCATTAGACTTCGAGGACTAGACAAAAAAGTGCTCCATGAACAGTGGATGCAACCCAGCCTGCCTTTCCCTTTGATGAAATTTGAAGTGCTAAAGACGAAAAAGAGAATAGAGGAGGAGCAGTATGTCGCTCTTTACGAAGGCGACATCACAAAGGAGGAACAATCAAAGAAGATAGTAGCTGAACAAATACCTAGCCTACCTCATCTACTTGGTGGAGGCACCAAAGGAGATTCGGGAGGATGCAACCTTCTGCCCGGTGCCAAGAGTCAGAAACTGGAAAGAGCATGGTAGGATTGCAGAAAAGAAGCCAAATTGGCTTAATTATCCCAGGATGCCAGGACCAAAGGCACGAGAGAGAATAGATAAAGCCTACATGGTGAAAACCCTAACGGGCACCATCAAGCTCTTTACTGGCTCTCCTGACCTTTCATGTAAGATGCTCAAGAAAATCTGCAGGACTCTCTTAGCTTGCATTGAAGTGTTCGCGCCAGATAAAGCCACGACCTCGAGTCTACTATCGACGGCCGACACGGTGACTGATATGATGTACGATCTTTCATTGCAGCCTTCTCCAAAAGTGTTACACCTCCTATACCAAAGGATTATGTTTTTGCCTAGCTTCCACATGCAAACATTGGAAGAAGCTTTCTACACCGGCTTTTTCACCCACGAAAGCAAAATATTAGGCCCAACCTTGACCATCGGCAACCTACGATACGAATCACATTTGCAAATGCTCAAGACGACAGGACTTTATTGACCAAGCATAAAATTCATGTCAGGGACGACATGAACGCGGAGGGGGGGAGTGTTGAGCCAGCAAAGTATCACACCCACATTTTTGCTCACACTCATCATTTTGTAACCATTGATTGTAATAAATGTCTTTCCGACATTAATTTTGATTTGAGCCATTCATTAAGTAACGGGACTCAATTGAGTTTCCAGCTTGTAATCCCGAAGTAATTTCACTTGCTAATGTAATTAGTTAGAGATGTTCTCACCTCCAAGGCTGAGGTATATAAGCCAAAGTTTTTGTAACCTAAAGGGGTCAGATTATTAATCAAAGTGAGTTTTTTGAGCGCCGTGACTGTGTCTGAGAGAGAGAGAGAGAGAGAGAGAGAGAGAGAGAGAGAGAGAGAGAGAGAGAGAGAGAGAGAGAGAGAGAGAGAGAGAGAGAGAGAGAGAGAGAGAGAGAGAGAGAGAGAGTCTTATCTACTTGCTACGCGAGCTACGGAGCCGCCATTGGAGAAGCGACACCGCCATTGTGTTAGCAACCGCGAGAGCTACGCACAGATACCAAGAGTGCGCGCTATCGGCTTCTATGTGTGGTAAGTTCCTACGAGCTTCGGTGTGAGTTTTCTTCCAACTCGTGTGTTGGAATGGAGCGTGCAGCATATCTATAGAACCACAACGAGTAGAGCTACACATTAGTACCATCGGGGTCAAGTTTCGATCACCTGTATTTTTCGGCCTGTCTTCATACGCGTTTACCGCACGGATGGTTATAGGTTGATTTTGCAGTTCAAGTCTTTAGGGTGTTGTTCTTACCTAGTGTATAGACTTCCCCTTGAGTTTGAGATCGATTCAATGATTCTAGATCCTGTTTCGTATAACATTCGTTCATAGTACGGATTTCAGTCACTTGCGTATTATAGAACTTAGATTTGATTTCCTTAGTAGTGATTGTAATAAGAAGGTCGAGTAGGTGATTTGACACCCACCTAGTTGTTTCCATGCGCCTGCGGGTCAAGCTCCGTCCTCGTCTGACAAATTCTGTTGTTGGTTGAGTTCTCGCTATTTAGCTTCCACTAGCGGCGTAACCGCCTTAACACCGTAGGCAAGCCCCGTAGGACTCCACTATTAAGACCATAGCTCTCGACGGTGATGCCCCGTTAACTGCACGAAGGCAGGTGCACTGCAAGGCTGAAAAATCCCTATTCTACTTACTCACAAGCAATTAATAATACCAACCATTTGTAGCTAGCTTGAGGACCTCCCTTCTTGAGCAAGAAAAGAGAAACCTTGAGCTCTGATACCAATGTAACATTTAATGGCTTAATAACTTATGTGTAGCGGAAATTAGCATGAACATAGTGGGCATTTCATTAGAATAGATTCCTAATGAGAATTACAAGAGTGCTTGGGTGGAGAGAGCAACAAAAAGGATAACACCTAGTGAGATAGCTTCGACAATACTTTCAAAAGAGAGAGAAATTAAGCTATTGACAACAGTTGAGGACCGGATTTGCATGGAGCCGGTCCCCCCTCCAAAAGGCTTTGTATTATGGTTTCTCCCATCAAGAGAGACATTGTACAATACAATTCTTTGTGTTCCTTCAAGACTAGCTAGTGCAATGAAGATGGAAGCTTCATGCACCCAGCAAAACACTTAATCAAACACAACTTGAATTATCCGCGTTCTCATACCCAAGACCTCACACACCTTCGAAGATGGTGAGAGCTAGCAGGGTATGAGAGTAGATTGAGAGGAAGAAGGAGTATCTTACGAGAAAGATGTACATCTCCTCACATAATCACTCATATTAGCATAGCTTAGCTTAGTAATTAGCTTGGTAGAGAAGATGAGCATGCATTGTAGCTTGGCTCTTGGTTGGATTTGCATCCACATGCCAAGAGAGTGGTTATGTAGGCTTCTATCTCACAAGCTTGGAGTAGGTGATGAGCTCTCCATTAAAGCTTGGGAGGAGATAGAGTATTCTTCCTTCACACATGAGCTTGTGTGTGTGTGTGTGTTAATGCCTTGCAAAAATCAGCCCCCTCTCTCTCTTGGGCGAGCCCTCTTGCTAATTGCTCTTGCTGAAGCCTCATTGGCCCTCCCCAAGTCAAGCCAATTACAATTAAACAGCATGAGTGATAGCCTTCTGACATGTGTCCCCCTTTCCCCTTTTGTGAGAGCTTTAGGTAATTAAATAATTAAACTAAACTCTCATTGGACCCCTTTGCCTCCTGGCCAATAGGAATCAGGCAAGCCATGGGGCTCCTGAATGCTCATTGGACCCCTTGGGAGACTGCCCAATAGTCTTCTAGGAGACTTAATTCTCATTGGTTTCTTTTATTAAATGTTTTTAAATTAATTAAACTAGATTTACTCTAGCTTAATTCTCATTGGCCCACTTCAAGGGTCATCCAATAGAAATTGGGCACACCTTGTGGGCATCTGGCCTAGGGAGCTAACATGTGTCCCTCATTCCCTTTGTGTAAAGGGAGCCTGTGTGTGTGTGTGTGGCTTTCTCTCTCATCCCCTACCTTTAGGGCTCGCCCCCTCCCATGTAGGGATGTGCAAAGACTTTTAGGGCACACACAAAGCATCCAATTTTCCCTAGGGTTGACCTTTGGACACAACCTTTGAATTTTGGAACCTTAGCATTTTGGAAGTCTTAATGGGCTGAACCTTAGGGTCTTTTTAGCCCATTGTTGCACATGGTTCTTTTGCAGATGGCCCCCCCTTTGGATCCCTATTTTGCCTCCTTTGGATCCCTACTGTGGCCGGTCTGCTAGCTTAACCAATATTCTAGCTTTTTCTCCCCTGGCCTTCCCCACATTAAATGATCAGTTTAATATGAGAAAATCATTTAGGAGAATTAGATATTGATTATTATGACATATACACTCATTTAGCACCTGAATTAACTTTAGCATATACTTAAAACCATCAACTAGAGTGCTTCGTTAGCCTGTATAACCGGAAGTGGATAAGAAACTGGTATAAAGGTACAAGCCTTCATGGCGATTGCAATTAGAGAGAGCAAGCACTGAACAAGAGTATAGATCCGTAAACAAGATTGTAGAAATGAAAGGTGTGTGTGTGTGTGTGTGTGTGTGTGTGTGAGAGAGAGAGAGAGAGAGAGAGAGAGAGAGAGAGAGAGAGAGAGAGAGGGGACTTATTATTTGTTTTGCTATGCCACGTGGAAGAGGTCGTCCAAGCTCAAGAAGTTCAAAGAGGGAGGGAAGAGCATCTCTTTCCTTACCTATGATGGCACTTTTGGTGCTACGGACAAAGTCTTTTCCTTTATCCAACAATTTGATGTGGCGTTCGGAGATGAGGGCTTCACGGAGTCCTCTAAGCTACGCCATGTAGCTATGCACTTTCAAAAGTCCGCCAGACGATGGTGGTCTAGCCTATGGGCCAACGGTGAAGCTCCACGAACATGGAAAGCTTTAAGAGCTTCCATTATGAAGCAAAAGGGAACAGGAATGGAAACGCTGCCGTCTCTATTGTGATGTCGTTCACAGAGCTTGATGCGGCAGGCATGCCGTTGGGCTTGAAAGTAATTGTTCTCTCAAGAAATTGTTGACGGCCACGGAGCTGTAAAGAAGCAAATTCGTAAGTATCGCTAGCGGTGAATGCTCTTCTCCTGGCTGGTTCAACGATGTTTTTGATGATACCAAACATCAAACTTGTGTCAAGCTGCGCCATCAGTGCAAACGGTGCGTTGTCTTGTTGTTCTTGCTCACACTATCTTGACTTAGTATGCAGAGGCCAAGCTTCTTATTCGGTCGTTCAGCCGTCTACATGTACTTCTGTAGTACAAAGTTGTTCTCAAGATTGAATGCAAGTATGTCTGCCACTTGTGATGTAGCTAGGTCTTGTTCTGTGAAGGTTGTTCTATGCTCTTTACTCCATGATAGCAGAGGGTTATCTAATATTGAACGTTTGTCGAGTGTACCTCGTGCAATTGTTGTCACTGTTGAGATGGCGTTCACAGATATGTCAATGACGCTCAGTAGTTGTATGTGAAGCTGATTTCCGTTCAGTATTCTTTTTGTGTAGTCTGGAAGTAACGGCACACAATATCTGCGACGTGCACTTGAGTTCTCACAAGTGGAGCACTGCACCCATTGCGTTTCTATGTGTGTAGCCTCTAAGCTGGATACCAATAGATTGCTAGCAAACATTGCAATCGATGTCTCGTCTGGAGCTCGAGTACAATCAAAAGAGGCACTTCTTTGGATGAAAACTACACCACAAACAAAGCAGTCTAAACCCCAAGGGGAGGGTTGCAAGGGTTTTGGGCTTTTAGCCTATGCATGTGTGTAACACCTCTAGCCTAATGGGATGCATAAGTGGCATAGAAACATGCGGTCACATATGAAAAAGGCACCCAAGGTATGACATCATCAATGATGCCAAATAAGAGCTTGCACTAGCTCTATATAGTAAGCCTTTTTGTACATGCTTACAACACGATTAATCAATCTAGTGTAATTATTTTTATCATTAGTATGAAAATTCCATGAATGCTTCTCTTTCATATCCTCCCTAGTCTTAACAAGGAGGCTCACATGAGGACATGGTCCCATAGCTTGCAGTGTGGCATGTGCATGCCACTAGCGATAGGATATGTCACACCTTGGAAACCACATAACTAGCTCTTAAAATCAACATTGTAACTCAATACGAGTCTTGAAATTATCATTAGATCAAGTTATTCACAATCTTCCTATTCATAGTGGCATTCTCAAGTACTTAACCCGCATGTGCTCTTAAGTTCAAATTTTGATATAAGAACATAGTTATAGGATTATTGGAAGCCATACCAAGGCATATTGCCTTTGTGACAGTCCGATGTCCTCTTTTATGTTTATCACTTCTCTGTCAAGAAAGTAGCATAACTCTTCCAAATGCTTTGTCAAATAGGTGCTTCAAGAGAATCCCAAAACTGTTGACTTCAACCTCATTGTCACCTCCAACAATCAAGCCATGAACATAGATGCAAACAATTGCAATCCCTTTGTTAGTCTTTCATGCATACATAAAGTAATATGCATCAATCATACAAGATAAGTGATGCCGGGTTTTTTTGGGGGGGGAAGAGAGAGAGAGAGAGAGAGAGAGAGAGAGAGAGAGAGAAGAGTGAGCCTTTTGAAAGGAAGAAGCCTGGCTCTGTAGGCTACAAATAGCCTCCTATATACTAGTAATTCACATTTTTCCATTTTCTTACACTCCTCTATTTAAAAAGTGTTCAAAACAAAAGTTGTAGATCTTTCCGTTTTCGGTTTAGGTAGTAGACCATTGTTAGAGATCAACTCTTTATCATAAGATATTTGAAAATAGTCTCCTTTTGGTAGTCTCACTAAGTCTCCTTTTGGTAGTTCAACCACTTTTTGACCTTTCCTTTAGTTCTTTACCCATTACTTTCCTCTTTAGGAGTATCCACCACTTCGTAAGAGGTGTGTGTGCATGGAAAACTAGGGGTCTTCAAACTATGTTCAAGCTAGTCCACATCTCGCTTGTTGTTGGCATTCCCATACATTTTGGAGGCATTCGAGACTTGTTTCTAATTCAGTTTAGTTCCATCAAAGGAGATTTGATTCAAAAAAAAAAGGTTGTATCTTTTTGGCACCCTAAGGTCCTGAGATGCACCTTATACTAATTGCATTGGGAATTTTCAAGGTTCCTTCACCCTAAGGTCCTAAAATGCACCTTACAACCATCTTTGTAATCTTGGTCCTTCTACTCTTTTTATTAAGTGGACCAAAAATTCAATTTTGTGAAATTACCTCACCTTTGAAATCATAGTCACACCCTTGAACCATAGTTGTTTGTGACTATGCATATATACAAAAGAAGGTAAACTAAGTCCATTGGCATTTATATAATGATCCACTTTTAGCACATTAACACTATTTTTTTGTAGATGACTAGTCTACATTGGCATGAGTTAAGATATGGAGCAAGGTTGATGGAGAAAGATATTTTTTTGGACGGCTATTTGTGCACCATGATCTATCTTCTATGATAGATGAGTACGCTATTGATCCCGATTTTAGAGATGTGATTTTAGCCCTTGCACTAGGGAAGAAAGAGGAACCATCTAATTTACAAGATGGTTATCTTCTCTATGGCAATAGACTATGCGTTACTAACTCACTACGTAAGAAAGTAATGTATGAATCTCATGCTCCTCCTTATGAGGGGCATAGAGGAATTCAGTCTACCCTAAAAGGGATTGAAACATATTTCTATTGGCCTACCATGAAAGCAAACATACAAGAGTATGTTTCTAAATGTGTGGTATGCCAAAAGACGAAGTTTGATATAGAGAAGCAACCTGGATTGGTGCAACCTTTACCAATCCCTAATTCACCATGGGAGAGCATATCCATGGATTTTATCTTTGGATTGCCTAAGTCTATCCATGGGAATACGGGAATATGGACGATAGTTTACAAGTTCAGCAAACAAGCTCATTTTATACCTGTCAAAAAGACTATCAAAGCCCATCAAATGGCAACCCTCTTCATATCACAAATCTTCAAGTACCATGGCTTGCCAATGTCCGTAGTGTCAGATAGAGATCCTAGAATGATCAGTAATTTCTGGAATGGTCTCTTTGAGAATTTAGGGACAAGGCAAAGTGAAATAGCTAACCTAACAATTCTTGATCTACTAAAAGCCTATGTAACGGAAGTAGATCAAAGGTCCCCGTGGGAGAAGTACTTACCCTTGGTGGAGTATGCCTACAATAATACTGTACATACCTCCACGGGAAAAGCACCTTTCGAGGTAATTGAAGGAAGATCTAAAAGGCCCCTACTACTTAAGGTACATTGGAAGATCTTCACTACAAATGAGTATAGCCGAGACCTACAAGAATCTTTCCAAAAGATTAAGGATGCTATCTCTATCTCACAGCAAAGTCAAAAGGGTGCTACTGATAAGCACAAAAGAGCCCAAGCCTTTAAAGAAAATGATTGGGTCTTGCTTAAATTCCCCAAGGTGCACACGACACGCAAGAATCCTACGGGACACCAAAAGTACTATGCTAAGTTAGCAAAAAGGTACTATGGCCCCTTCCAGATTCTTAGACAAATCAATGAGATGGCCTATCAACTCAAATTGCCCAATCATTGGTTCATACACAATGCTTTTCATGTGAGCCTACTAAAGCCTTACAAAGGAGAGCCACCTCAAGAACCAACTATTGAAGACCCACCGGAGATCGAGGACCAAAAAGAGGTGCTGCAACCCGAGTCCATTCTCCGACATGAAGACAAGGTATTATCCGACGGTATCTTATTAAGTTTAAGAACTATCCTTTTGAGGATGCTAAATGAATGCAAGGCATACAATTAAAGGATAACCTAAACCTTGTCAATGCTTACAATGCTTCCCTAGAGTAAGCAAATGTATACATGATTAAAATGAACAAAGTTTTTTTTGTCTTGTAAGACTCTCATTTTCTTTATTGTGCACAAATGTTAAGTAATATGCATGCTTAGCATCAAGTTTGCGAAGACTAAGTCTTCCAAACACCAAGTAGAGCTTGTCACTCTACTATGGAAGATTGATAGGACTAATGCGGAGACATGCTTGTGGCAGCTTACGCTCTCAAGCCCCAAATGGATTAGTCATCCATTTTGGAACGATGTCGTAGGGTAAAATAGGGATCCTCTACCCGCTAGAAAAAGGATTAATGAATAGGATTTATCTTCTCTGTCCCATAGTCGAGGACGACTATGATTTCAAGAGAGAGGTAATGCCATAATAACTAATATCTAATTCTCCTATATGATTTTCTCATGTTAAACTGATCATTTAATATGGGGAAGTACCAGGGGAGAAAAAGCTAGAATATTGGTTAAGCTGGTAGACCGGTCACAATAGGGATCCAAAGGGGGGGCCATCTGCAAAAGATCAATGAGCAACAATGGGCTTCAAATACCCTAAGGTTCGGCCCATTAAGACTTCCAAAATGCTAAGGTTCCAAAATTCAAAGGTTATGTCCAATGGTCAAACCCTAGGGCAAATTGGATGCTTATGTGAAGACTCTAAAGTCTTCACATATTCCTAGTAGATAGGAGGGGGCGAGCCTTTCTTGTAGGGGATGAGAGAGAAACACACACACTCTCTAGCAAGCTCCCTTTACACAAAAGGGAATAGGGACACATGTCAGCTCCTAGCCCAGTTGCCCCAAGGTGCATTCAAATCCTATTGGATGGCCATAGAGGTGGACCAATGAGAATAAGGCTAGAGTACATTTAGTTTTATTTATTTTAAGACACTTGATAAAAGAACCAATAGAAAATAAGCTCTCTAGAAGACTATTGGACAGTCTCCCAAGGGGTCCAATGAGCATTCAACAACCCAATGGCTTGCCTGATTCCTATTGGCTAGAAGACTAAGGAGTCCAATGAGAATTGAATTTTATTACCTAAAGCTCTCACAAAAGGGAAAAGGGGGACATATCACAAGGCTATCACTAATGCTTCTTAATTATCATTGGCTAAGCTTTGCACGGTCCAATAGGATGCCAACATGAGTAAAATGCAAGAGGGGTTGACCAAGAGAGATAGGGGGCTGATTTTGGCAAGGCATTATCACACACACACACACACACACACACACACACACAATCTCATGTTGGAGTAAAGAAGACTATCTCCTTCTTAAACTTTAATAGAAAGCTCATCGTCTACTCCAAGCTTGTGAGAAGGGAGGCCTCCACCAACAACTCTTGGCTTTGTGATGAAAATCCATCCAAGATCCAAGCTCCAACGTATGCTCATCTCCTCTACCATGCTAATTACTAAGCTATGCTAAGCTATTATGAGTGCTTATGTGAGGAGACATACTTCTTTCTCGTAAGAATACTCGCTAATATGAGTGCTTATGTGAGGAGACATACTTCTTTCTCGTAAGAATACTCCTTCTTCCCCTCAATTTACTCTCATACCCCGCTAGCTCTCACCATCTTCGAAGGTGTGTGAGGTCTTGGGTTTGAGATCGTGAGGGAATTGATGTTGTGTTTTATAAGTGTGAGCATGGTGCTTGAAGCTTCCATTTTGATTGCACCAACAAGTTATTGAAGGAACACAAAGTATTGTATTGTAAAATTTCTCCCTTGATGGGGGAAACCTATAATACAAAGTCTCTTGGAGGGGGGACCGCCGGCTCCATGAAATCCGGTCCTCAAATGTTGTTCAATAGCTTAATTTCTCTGTCTTTTTGAAGTATTAATTTCATGCCTATCTAACTAGGTGTTATGATTTTGTTGCTCTCTCCATCCAAGCATTCTTGCTATGCTCATTAGGAATCTATTCTAATGAAATGCTCACTATGTCTTTGTTATTTTCAGCTACACACAAGTTACTAGACCATTAAATGTTACAACTAGTAAGTGGTTTTTTCTTTTGGTGTGAGGGGGAGGATAACCTTTGTTCTCTATCCCTCTGTGTTCATCTCTCTCTCTCTCTCTCTTTCCCTATCCCTTGCTCGTTTTGTCCATGCCCTCCCTTCTCTCTCTCTCCCTCTCCCTCCCTCACCCTATCTCTTTTCCCTCCCTCCCTCCCCCTATCCCTTCTCCATCTCTTTTGTCTCTCCATATCCATTGCTCTATCTGTCCATGCCCTTTCTTTTATTTTGGAAATAATCATCCTAAAGATGTATTTATCATTGTGTCACAAAGTAGCAGGAGAGAACTACTAGTGTTTGATGTGAAATGCGTGTTTCTGAAATGTTGGCACATGAAATGTCGAATAGAGAGAGGGGAGAAGAGAAACACACACACACACACACACAGGTGATAGGAGGGAGAGGTAAGAAAGAAGTAGGTGAGACAGAGATGTGGAAGTAAGGGTAGGGAGAGGGCAAGAGAGGTACATAATGGGAGAAGGACAAAGAGGTGAGATTGAGGGGGATTCAGAGAGAGAGAGAGAGAGAGAGAGAGAGAGAGAGAGAGAGAGAGAGAGAGAGAGAGAGAGAGAGAGGATGGGATGAAAGGGAGGAAAGAAGTGATGAGTGAGAAAGAGATATGGAGGCGGAAGGGAAGGGGAGATATAGAGGTGGAAGGGGGAGAGCAAGAGACACAAGTAGCAGGTGTAAGATAGGGAGGAGAAGAGGGGGTAGGTGGAGATTGTGGAGGAGAAGAGGGTGGCAAAGAAGAGTGGGTGGCTTTGGTGGCCAAGGAGGGTGCACACTGACCAATAGAAATCACGCAAGCCATTGGGCTGCTGAATGCTCATTGGACCCCTTGGGAGACTGTCCAATAGTCTTCTAGAGAGCTTAATTTCTATTGGTTCTTTTATCAAGTGTTTTAAAATGAATTAAACTAAATGTACTCTAGCCTAATTCTCATTGGTCCACCTCTATGGCCATCCAATAGGATTTGAATGCACCTTGGGGGCAACTGGGCTAGGGAGCTGACATGTGTCCCCTATTCCCTTTGTGTAAGGGGAGCTTGCTAGAGAGAGTGTGTGTTTCTCTCTCATCCCCTACAAGAAAGACTCGCCCCCTCCTATCTAGGAATATATGAAGATTTTAGGGTCTTCACATAAGCATCCAATTTGCCCTAGGGTTTGACCATTGGACATAATCTTTGAATTTTGGAACTTTAGCATTTTGGAAGTCTTAATGGGCTGAACCTTAGGGTCTTTGAATCCCATTGTTGCTCATTGCTCTTTTGCAGATGGCCCCCCCTTTGGATCCCTATTTTCCCTCCTTGGGATCCCTACTGTGACCGGTCCACCAACTTAACCAATATTCTAGCTTTGTTTCCCCTGGTACTTCCCCATGTTAAATGATTAGTTTAACATGAGAAAATCATTTATGAGAATTAGATATTAGTTATTATGACACTAGCTCGCTACTACCCTCCACTACCACAAATTATATATGGCTCGCTAGTGGTTTTTTTGGGTAGGTGGGAGGGGTAACCCCTCTCTCTTATCCTTTCTCTTTTTGGGCCTCTCCTTTTCCCTCCTTCTCTCTTTCTACTTCTTTCTCCCGTTGTTCTCTCTTTGTCCTCCTCCCTCTCCCACCCTTCTCTACATGTATTAGTTTGTGGAAGTAGCTTTTACATTATAGTTTCTATTAAAAATTTGTTAGTCAAAACTTGTGTTTTGTTGAGTATCTTATGCATTTAACAATTTTTATATATGACATTGCCTTTATGAGAGAGAGAGAGAGCGAGGAAGGTTAAGATGAGAGAGGAAAAGGGTGACAGAACTTGAAAGAAAAAATAGGGATGCAAATAGAGATAGAGGGAGATGGCCAATGGATAGGGGGAGTGTGAGATGGATGGGCATAGGAAGGGAGGAAGACAGTCCCAAAGAGGAAAGAGAGAGAGAGAGAGAGAGAGAGAGAGAGAGGTGTCAATGTGACCACCATGAATAGTTGTGCGAGTGCTATAAGCTGATAGGAAGTCCCTTGCTATAGGCATCATTATAATTTTTTAAGAAGGAATAAAGTACAAAGTTTGTGTGTGCATTAGCGAGAGAGAGAGAGAGAGAGAGAGAGAGAGAGAGAGAGACTTTATTATCGTCCTCGGAGACCAAATATGGCCTATGGGACAAAAGATACATGTGATGCCCTATGTATAAGGGTGATAAGTGATTCCCAATTCTCCACGATTGTGGTGATGAGAATCACAAGGGAGAGCCCATGCTATGGCTAAGAGAGGAAAGTGTGTAGGTCTAAATCATGGCTAAAAATGTGAGAGAAGAAAGTTTTGTTGTGAGCAAAAGCTTAGCACTCTAGTAGTGTGTGGTACGACTCTCAAACTTGTAGTGGGCATAATGTGCAAAGTCAATTTGACTCTTCTTCATTGCCCCAACACCTAGTCTCACATTAAAGGGAGTGGAAGCTAAGCCAAATGGTTGTGATAGTGCATAGCACTGACAAGGGGATAGGCTCAAGCATGTAAGGGTGAGTATGGTCTCCTCTTTTGGCAAAGAACCTGGTTTTGTAGCTAGGGACAATATGGGTGGTGTAGAGAGAGAGAGAGAGAGAGAGAGAGAGAGAGAGAGAGAGAGAGCATATTAAAAAGACGTGGATAGAGAGGTAAAAGCATGAGAGAGAGAGAGAGGGTGGGAGAGAGAAAACAAGAGAGCATAGTAAAAGAAGATGGATAGATAGGGCTAATCATGAGAGAGAGGGGGGAGAGGGAGAGAAGAGAGAGAACAAGAGAGCAAATTAAAAAGAGAGGGATAGAGAGGGCAAAGCATGAGAGAGAGAGAGAGAGAGAGAGAGAGAGAGAGGGCTTATCCCCCCCCCTCCAGTGTCTACTACTTTTATCCCTCCCACCATTTATTCTTCTACCCTCTACTCTCTACCCTATATGCTTTTTCTCTTCATTCTTCTCTATAGCCTTTGCATATCCTTTCCCTCCAACCTCTACTTCTCTTATCCCTCGCGCCTTTCATTTCTCTATCTTGTACCAGTGTACCACCTTCTGCCTCTCTTATCCCTCTCACCCTTCCTTCACCTCATCTCTTCATATTTACATACAAGTGTTTGAAATGAACACAAATCATAGTATGTTCATCCACCAATTTAATTTGAGTGATCATGAACTAAACATTTTGCTGCAACGCAAAAGATTAAAGTACCATTTTTATTAAGTATTGTAAAATCACTACCAAGGTTGAGAAAGCAATTTCAGTATTTTAGTTACTATAAATAATGCATTTGTCAAAGTTTGTGTTTTGGTAAAGGATTTTATGTATAGGACTCAAATTTTTACATGTAATGTTTTCTCACATAAAAACACATATTGATGGAATCATTGAGAATAGTCTTGTAAATGTATTAAACCGTCACAAAGTCCTTGCTATTGATGACCATTGTGATGCTTTTGAAGAAGATATAGTGGGCAAAAATGTGTGTGAGTGTGTGTGTGTGTGTGTGTGTGAGAGAGAGAGAGAGAGAGAGAGAGAGAGATTTATCATCCACGGAGGTCAGATATGACCTATGAGACTAGAAACAAAACATTACAAAGGGAGCGAGGGGGTTGTGAGATACATCTCAGTTAAGGACTCAGGGTCCAATAGGGGGGGGAGGGGAGATAAGATGAAATGAAGGAAACCTATGGAGGGGAAGGTGAAGAGGGAGCCGGTTTGGGAGTTCAAAACTCATGGATAATGGCTTTATCTCCTCGGTAGACTGCCCATTTTCTTGTTGAGCGCACTTCTCACATCTTTTGGAGTTTTGTCTTCTTTTGTTTGAGTTGAGTTCGTGTAAGATCTTTTGCAAACCATATTTTAGTGTCCTTGAGGAGCCTCGATTGCTCGAGGAGTTTGATTCGGTTTGTCTTGGTCTTGAAGGTGAGGATTGCATGGTTGGTGCGATGTTCGTGTGTAAGAGAACTGATTGTTGTTGGATCCCATTATACCATGTGGATTGTTGTTTGAATGCGGGCAAAGGACTTGTGAAAATTGAGGTCCCCGTCCCCTTTCTAGTCATTTGGGAGCCCACCAATGCAAACATTGAGGGAAATATTCTCTTGTCGTTGTCGTTCACGTAGCATGGACGTTACACGATCTTCGACTTTGCGGAAGATTACCTCTTGCACTTGAGTCTTGACCTCCTTTGTGAGGGCGGTCTCTACTTCAACCTTTGCTTTGTGAAACTTGTCTTCCATTTGTTCCAACTCCTCCTTCTTGTAGTTCTCTACTATGGCAAGCCAAGTTTCGGAGGTCGCAAGCCTTTGTTTCAATTCGGCATTCTCTTTTCGGAGTCTTTCGACTTCGGTTTGGAGGGAAGCAATGTCCATCTTGAGGGGTGCTGCCATGACCCCGGCAAAGCTAAGCTTGCCTCAGGACGAAGCCCGAGTAGCCATGATTTGCAAGGGTGGACTTCTTGTGGGGAGCACTGATAGAGCCAAATCGAGGTTGGCACTGATAGCTTTATGGACTGTAGCTCGCAAAAATGGGTGGGGCACGTAAGTGTGAAAGTGATCAAGGGTTCAAGACCTTGCAAGGCTGCCACTCACAACAACAAGCTCCAACAGCAGCACCTTCAGGAGAACCTCAAACTTCTTGAGCAAGCAGCAGCTTGAGCACGAACAACTCTATGCACGAACTTCAGCATTCGATTTGCATCACATTTTCCACATGCGGAGTAGCTGTGCAGATCGTAGCAAGTTGTGCAGAGAGAGAGAGAGAGAGAGAGAGAGAGAGAGAGAGAGAGAGAGATTACCTTAAAAAATTAGGGAAAGAAACGAAATGAATAGATCAAAATGGTGCTACTTTAGTAGATAAATACATATAGAGATGGAAGGAGGGAGAATAAGAGATAGAGATAGAGATAGAGACAGAGAGAGTGTATATGTGGGAGGAGTGTGGAGAGAGAGAGAGAGAGAGAGAGAGAGAGAGAGAGAGAGAGAGAGAGAGAGAGAGAGAGAGGAGTCTATTCATCGGACTCTTCCAACATAAAGAGCTAAATCCCTATCACTAGGGTAAATGGGCCAATAGTGGGCCACCTAAGTAGAGAGGGAGGTTGAAGGGTCAAAGTAGCACTGCCATGTGTCATTGCACGTGGAGGAGTGAGATGATAAGGTTGTGGTGAGGATAGATCGGGTAATTTCTTCAATCAATAATTTCTTTGTGAAAAAAATGGAGTGATAAGAGATCCGACCCCCCCTAAGGTGTGCAGTGGTAGTCCATTCTTGGTATTAAACTACCCAATGCTATACCAAGCTGTCACTACTCATGTTCTCACTGGCATCTTTTATGTATCCCTACAACGTTAGACATCTGTGGCTTCATTATCCAACTCTAGCTTATCACATCCCTGTTAAATACGTGTATTGACCTATGGCTACTCTTTGCATGCGAGCTTCCGCATACCTGCTGATTGCGCTAATCTGTCGAGCAAGTTGGCACCCACCACAATTTACCCCCTCTTTCGGAGCTGCCATGAGCTGCAAGGGCACTATGGCCCCCACTTTATCTGAGTCCGCCATGAGTTGCAAGGGCAACATGGCCACCATTTAACTGAGTTTGCCATAACCTACTGAAGTGAGCATCATTGGCCATAACATTCAAAGTGTGGACACAGGCAGGGAATCGTTTGCCCTTCTGCTTCTCCGTGCGCTCCTCAGAGTTTTCGATTGCGGCCATAGTAGTCATCACACCTGCATGGCATTGTTTGCCCTGCTGTTTCTCCTTGCTCTGCTCCTCAGAGTTTGCTTTTGCGGCCTAGGTCATCAAAGACCTGTTGTGCACCCAATCATCAGGTTGCCACCAATTGGCATGCCAGGGAAGATCAATGCTTGCATCGCAATCTTGCCCCTTGGCCCATGGTGTGTCGGGGAAGATCAGTGTGCTTGCATCACAAATTCTCCCCGGGAATCAAATTTCTGTCTCTCAACTACCCGGTTGGTTCAGGGATTAGCATTGCCCCTCTCCTTGAGGACTTGCAGACCAACAAAGATGGCATTGTGAAAGATGTCTATACAGCTCTGAAGGTTTCTATGACCTCTTCCCTACCCTCCACAAGCGCCCCTTTTATGTGACCAAGGAGAGCTACTTAGGGGAATACGTCCCTTCCATTGCGTCCTACTTTCTTCAAGAGTAGAAGGAGCAAGGGGCTTGGTTAAGACTGGATGACATTACAATAGGGAATGGCCCAACTCATCCCATTGTTCAGGTAGCTCTTGATGCACATACTTGTTTATATTTTCACTTGAATAGTATTTATAATGGTTTCTTCTGGCTTGAAAGAGTTTTGTATGTTATTAGATTCAAGACCATGCCCCCACTACTTATCATATGGGGGTTATTGATGAAAATCAAACAGAGACAGTATATGCCATTGCCAGAAGGTAGTTGGTAGGAAAAAGACATGCTACTAGTTCGCAACTCATCAAGGCTTTGCTTGGATTTTTCTACTGCTGCTCAATTCACCACAAAGACATGCTGGAGGCAGCCATATCTGAGAACTTGTAGCTTTGATCTGAGCTCTTTCTGTATGATGATATTTTATTTTTAATTCATGTCACGTTTCGTTCTCCTTTGGTTGCTTGTAGGTGAGTTGTTGCTATGCCTACTAATAAAGAGTACCATCAAAACTAAAGTTACTATGTGAGGTTTTTGCCTCACTCAATAATCATGTCTTTGTTGATTTAGGGTGTGTGAAAAATAGTAGGTCTCAAACCAAGTCTCATGACAGCTTGATGTCTTGTGTATTATGCAAGACATAGGTAATTCTGAAAATTGATTAAAACATATGATAAATAGAAATACACAAATTGTCTAGTACAAAATGAATTGGAAGTTACTGAAATTGAAAGATTGTAAAAAGCTGTCTGCTCTTCTTTGTATTTTGTAGCTAAAAAATGATTAAGTTTGCATAAGGTGATGATAAACTGATATCCCAATGGTAAGGGAATCGAAAAGATATTAAAGTTGCGGGCTTACAAAGGTGGTTTGTTATGTGCTCCTAAGGAAAGACTACACGGCCGAGGAATTGTATTGAGCTAAAACAAGAGCTGGTATGTCTATATACCTTACAAAAAGGGGGGTGAGAATATTCTTAGGCTCATATTTGTAGCTGGGTTTTTTGCGCAAGACGTAGCTTCTCCATTCGACTCATCCGAGCATATGCATGATACGGTTGGTCTATGTGTAGTGGACATAAGAGAAAGCCTTGTAGAGAACCTCCCTCCCATAATACCGAATGTAACTTTTCTACAAAAACTTGTTGTTATAATCCCCAATTCTTCTTTCTGCAAGCTTTGCGTCTTGTGCATCTATCTTTCATTGACGTTCTGGATCCTTTTCGGCCAATGCTTGTGCTCTTTTCTTCTCCTTCTCCAATCGCTTCTCTTCCTTTGCTTTTGTAATCTGTTCTTTCTTTGCATTTTTGGCTCTCATACTCTCCATGTATTGACTTGAAGTGAGAATCAAAATATTGGTATAGTCAACAAATGCTTCACGATTGACTTGTCAAATGCACACCTCTGTTGGTGGAACCCGCAAAAGATCAATGATGTGATGTCTTTCATTTGTACCACATGTGAAGCTGGTTGGTTGTAAGTTGGTGTTTTCATCTACAAACTGATTTTGATTTTCATCTGAAAGCTGATTGTGATTTATATCTGCAAATTGATTTTGATTTTCATTCCTCTTTCTTTTGGATGGAACAAAATTATTTCTCCCCAATGAGGTTGGAATACCTGCAATCAAAATACCAATATCTGCCACTGCCTTCTCTAATCGAGTATTTGCAGCAATAGGTTGAATTGCATGCCCCTCTAAATCTGCTGCTTGAATTTCAAAAGTGGAAACTTCCTCCTCTGCCAATAGTTGTGTAAAGCTCATTGCATTCTCCATCTGTCCTTGGGCAACAAAGATTTCTTCATCTTGTGCATGCTCCATCTATCCTTGAGATGCAAACATGTTGTTTGCATCTCCTTGAGTTGCCACATTGATCAATGTCAAAATTGCATCATCTTCAAAGTCATATTGCATGGGTGTGTTGGGCACCTATGATTGGTCCTCTTCAATGACCGTAGTTGGATCCTCTGTGAGGTTAATGTGATTGCATAGCATTTTGTCAAATTTGACGGCAGATGAATCTAATGGCCATATGCCCGTTGCTCGAAAGCCAACCTTTATGTTTGACTCCGAAAAAAAACTCTACATAGCCCTTGTCACAATTGAAGCTAGCTCAGTTTAGGTTGCTTGTCTTGAGGCAGCTCGTTGTTGCCATATGTCCTGTTGTTTTCTGAATTGAACCTTTAATGACTTAAATACTGACACATAGCCCTTTCCACAGTTGAAGCTAGCTCAGTTTTAGTTGCGTGTCTTGAGGCAGCTCGTTGTTGTCATATGTCTCGTTGTTTTTTGAATTGAACCTTTAATGACTTAAATACTGACACATCCAATGGTTGAAGTTTGTGGGAAGTGTGGGTAGGTAGAGTGATAATGTCAATCCTTGCATCATTTGCTTTGGCCAGAACATCGAGGCACATGGCTTCCATGTCCTTCAAGAATAAGAAGGTGTCTATTATCCTTGCCCATATTCCTTGTAATAGCGTTATCAAAATGCTCAAGCCATGCTTTAAACAACTCACTCGTCATCCATGCTTTCTTTTGCATGGACATTGCCATTCCTGGCTCACATTGTTGAATATAATTGCTTGTGATATGACTGCCTTTGAAGATGTAGTAGGATGGAATGGCTTCACCGGCTGCATTAGGACAACATAACACTGTCATCCACTCACAAGAATCACATGTAATGCCACAGACAGCCTTAGCCAAAGACTAATACATTTATAATTGGTGTGTTGGGATTCGTTAAAGGTTTTGACTTCAAAAAAGTGAGTTTAGCTTGCATGGCAAGTGGAGGATTTATGCTTGCTGCTCTTTTGCACTTTGAAGAAGGTTTGGGTTTTGATGATGACAATCTCTCTTCATTTTTGTTTGTTAGCTCCATCAATGAAGAAGCTACATTTATGCATTGCTTCGAGGGTGTGAATCTTACGTTCTTTTTGCAAGTGTTTATAGGCTGATTTGATGATGATGGATTTGCTCTTTTGCTAGAAACTCATGTGAAGTCAATTACCCTGCTGCACTTTTCTCTTTACTTGCTCACTTTTTTATCTTGAATTTTCTTGGCCATTTTATACCTGGATGTAAGATGTAGTCATGAAATTAAGCCTGGTAGGCATAGCTGTACACTGAAGTGTGTGGATTATATAAATAGAAGATTATAACAATGTTGAAATGCGGAAAAAATAGTTTGCGTCTGATTTGACAAATATACTACTGTAAACATTTTGATTGCGAGAAAATAGATTTGTTTACCTCTGGATTAGACAATCAACCACTAATGTGCAATATCTTCAAGAAGTTTTGAGTACTCCCTCACCAAGAACTTTCTTTTAGGTATCGGTTTCGAAGGGTTGTTCTCTACAGTAGTTTCTTGCTTTTGAGGTTGTATGGATGGAGTGTGGATCTTTGGAGAAATGAAAGGAGGCTTTTTGCGTGGGATTTTGCACATGAAAATGGGAATTACATGCACCTTAGCACGACAGCAAACTCTGCCACCATGCTTGTGCAGTAGCAGAGATGTACAGAGAAGACCTTCAAGTTGAGGATGTCTTTCTATCAAGCAAGCTTTACATTCACAAGGAGCAAGGCTAGCCATGAGCTATCAAGTTGCATCTCTGTGGTGGGAAAGTCTTTGGGTGCAAGCTTTCTTTAGCAGTTTCTGTATGGTTGTGGATGAATGGGAATGTGCAGGTTGTGAAGAATGAAGTTTGTACCACGACAACGAAGGGAAGTGGGTATGTAGGACGGTGAAAATGCGTTCTGTATTTGTTCATGTGTCTCTATGTCTATGTTTTCATGATTATTGATAGTGGGAGTTATAATTTGCAGGTCGTGGGCCATTATTCTCGAGATTGTGGATGTCTTGGAGGGAAAAGCGTCCAAGTGCAACGATGGTCGTGAGCTACATAGCAACCAAAGCAACTCGTAAGGTTCTTGGGTTGCGCGCCAATTGCGAGACAAGGCTTTTCCTAATGTTTTCATTTTTCCACGTCGTAAAGTTGTTCACGTTTTGGGAATAAAATTGTTTTTAACAAGCCTCGGGCAATCTCTAAAAAGTGTCTTATTATTGGACCCCGTCCACCTTCTCAATGCTTTTCACATCTTCTGGTTCCACGCTCAGCTTCAAGAGCACTTAACACTAGTTCTGTAATTGGACACTAAAGTGTCCCGAGACACTCAAGTGTCTTGTTTTTCTATGAAGTTTTGGCAATTTATTTATCAAGCTAGAAATAAGTTTTTTACACCTTGCTTCTACAGGTTGGTAATGAGTGAAAGAAAACATTGATTTTTCCTCCATGTCAAAATACAAGCCCTATGAAGAAAATTGTGATCTAATTTCTAAGTCGTAATTTTTTTTGTAAAATTTCAAGTTGTTTTGCCAAAAAAATCATAAAATTTTTACATCTTTTTGTAAAAATGAGCTTTTTTATTTTATAAAGCCAAGTGTTAGTACTTAGTGTAACAAAACTATGGAATGATCTTCAAAAAATAGTTTCAAATTTAATTGCAAGTTATATACTTGAGCATGTGCTAACTAAGAGCATAATTTTGGCCTTTCAAAAGTCCTCTCATAAAATTAGGACTATTCTAGTGCAATTTGATAACATCAAATGACTTTATATGTTAAAACCAAAAAACGACGTCTTTTTTTGGCTCTCCCTAACTTACTTAAATCTTGCCGCTTACACCCTATCTTGAATATTGATTGTGCAAAAACTCTTGAAAATCTTGAGCCCTCCACAATAACATTGAAAACAAGGTTTTAGGTATCTCATTTGTATTCATACCATGCACTTTGATACATTTAGTTGATATGTATGGAAAGTTTGAAGTTATTTGAGGTTTTGAATACTTATATCTCAAAAATTAAAATATCAATATTTTTGCATGTGCAGTTTTAAATATTTGAAATGATCCAAAAATTGGTTCTTACTAAGGCACTTCTACTTGCCACCTTGAGTCCTCATAAGAGAGGGTAAGCAATGTATCACTTTTTAGAACTCAAAAACACATAAAAAACAATTTTTTCTATGCATATAACGATATGCTTGAAATGGCCATATCAAACACGTAGAACTTCCCATTACTTTATATACTCTCAAGTAAAAAATTTTGCACATGAAACTTGGAATTATCTATAGCACAATTGTAAAAAAATTGTGTACAATTTTCTACAATATTGCTTCATTTTTTCTTGAGCTTATAAAGTTGATTTCTTCAAAGCATCAATTGCAATCTTATGGAGGTCCACTTGATGAGTATAATTCTTGACCATGATAGCTTCTCACATGCAAGGTTATATTTTTCAAAGACCCTCTAGCTAACATATTTAGGCATATGAAGAGGGTTTTCTTAAATACATCGTTTGGTGCAAGTAGCATTTAATCTAAATTTGTTAAAAAAGGACACTGTTTTGGTACCAAACTAGTGTTAAACGATTGGTCGTTCCATGGCATCAACACAAGACACTAGCGTGCATCTCTCTCCACATGTCTTATCATCCTCAACCTCCTCGTTGCAACAAGAGCTATCCATTGTCCCTCCCAGTCTTCCACTTTTTATATCCTTTTTCTTTCCAGCTTCTCCTTCATTTGTATGAAATATAGCTTGACATCATCTGCAGGAGTATCTATGTAGGTAGCCGAACCTAAGCTATAATTCACACGGGCATGGGAAGATGGGATCAAGGCGTATCCACCTAGGGCCACGTCTTCATGAAATGTGCGGATGTCAGTTTTTGGAGTGGGAATATTTCGCAGGCCCAAAGTAATCTCAGCAGGAGCTGTCAGTATGAGCTATAGAAACCCGAACAGGAAGAAGTTCAATCTACATGGCTTTTAACAATAGCCTTCATTGGATGAAGGTGTCCTATATTGAGAATTGGAGGCGCCTCTTTTATGGACAATCCGGTATCGATCTCTATAGAATGTGTGGCTCACTGAGTCTCGGGGTAGGTTGGGGGGGGGGGGGGGGGGGGGGTTCTTTTTGGCTGAATTCCCTTGCATCAACAAGCTTGTTGTAGCAGTGGAAGAATCGACCTCACTGCAAACTCAGAAGCTGACTATAACATTGCAAGGCATTCTTAAAGGGGGGGGGAGAGAAGAAAGAAGAAGAGAATTTGAACATCAAAGATCTACCTGACAAGAGTTTAACTCAAGACCTGTTATGAGAGAGAGAGAGAGAGAGAGCCAATCTTGGGAAGGAAAAAGCCTGTGGAAAAAAAATACTATTTGTGTATACATCAAGGACTCCCATGTTAGGAAGGTTTTACTTGCAAACTACCTAAGCCTCCCCTTAAATGGGATCTGCCTTTGCTCTTGACTCCATATAATACATACTCATTTCCCTCACAAGGACAAAACAAACCCACCCCTTGTAAGTAAAAGGATGAGCACATCTGCATGCAAAATAGATCAGCAACCTTGCAAGAAGAGCAAAAATCACCAGCAGCATGAATTCACAGAGGAGATCTCAAGCGGATATTGAAAGGAGTTTGCGTATTCGAAGACAATACTATCCCCCCCTTTGAGAGGCAGTTTGTCATTTACTACGCAGTCATTAAACTTGACGCGTTTGAAAAGCTTGGGATTGATGAGCTTTGCAGATGCAAACCAGCCACATGAGACATGAATGTCTGATATGGGGCATCCAGAGACACAGAGATTTATTATCTGCACGGTGAATGAGGGAATGCCGTCCGGTAATGGCCCTGTCTCTCCCTGCAAAATTGCAACATCTTCTGGTGTGCATGCATTGCCCATTCTGTCTGCACAACACACAACAATAGCTGGCTTCATTCATAAGTATAACACGTTACTTACTGCATTACAGCCTTTGCTCTGCTAAAGAAGGATTGCATGCACAAACAAACATGGAATGCAGAACTTACGATATGCAGAACTTATGACTTAAGCATTTCTGTCGCTGAAGAAGAACTGCTTGATCACATGTTCTGGAACTATTGTTACTGGCTAGAGAGAAACCCTTACCAGGATCTACTAGAAGTTTCCGATTCCCATAGACATTCTCTGCAAAGAGGGGAACATGATGATATCTGAGGCTTTTTGATATGTTGAAGGTTGTCCTTCTGCCTAATTCTTGCAAGAAACCTGTCAAGTGAAAGGTAGAGAGGATTGTAAATCGACATTGAAAAGAAACTTCAATTCACAGCGTTAAAGGTGAGAACAATGACAAGAAACTTCGGTTTGACAAAGAACAATGGCCGAATACGAGAGTGAGACAAGAAAAAAAATAGAACCCGTTTCCCTGTATCTCCTTCTCACTCCAAGAAAACTCACGAGGTTGAGAATGTCGGCTACAGAGAATAAATGAAAGTTTAATCTCCTGAAATGTGGCAGGGCAAGCGGACGTCAAGAAAACATGGACAGAAAGGGCCAAGAAGTGGAGCTTACCGTTGTGAGAAGGCACAGTGCAAATGAGTGAAAAGGCGTAGAGGGCAATGCTGAGGATGGAAAAGACAAGAAGCTTCTTCACGTGGGGCTGAGCGGGACCTTCCTCCTCTATAGACGCTTCCATTAAACCTTGAAATGAAGCTTGCTTCTAAGCGCGAAGAAGAACGACTCATGCACGTTGTAGCTGGAAGAAGTTACGTGCATAATTTCTAGGGCTCTTCCTCGTTGTCATTCGCGGGCATTTCTCTGTTCATTGCGACAGACGTTGCGGCAGCGAATAGTCGACTCCATAACACAAATAGGTCTCATGCAGGACAAACGATCCAAAACTCAGCATTTGAGGAGCTTTGCTTATGCAAGCAGCATGCATGCCTCTGTTGCATGCGGACAATGGCGGATATGGAGCGGTTGCAGATGAATTCTGTATACATGATGAGAAGCGGAAACGAAAGTTGCCATAGTAGTAAGCCCGAATGAAGAAAAGAGTACTTGCGGCGAATTAAGCTATGGCGGAGCGATCTCAAACAAGGTCTTGGCAGCGACAGCAATCGAGCTTTGAGCTGCTAGGGAGAAGAAAGAGGCTCAGCTTGGCGAGCTTCAGAGGTTCCACGGCTCTGCGGAAGTGTGGCTCGGACGGCAATGGCGAGCTTCGAGAGGTTTAACGATTGAGAGAGAGAGAGAGAGAGAGAGAGAGAGAAGAGTGACTCCACGTCACTGCCACGGTGGTAATTCTAGGCAATCACCATCTGCCAGGTGTGATACAGCGAAAGAGGGCTCCACATGGATCCACTCATCATTTGCCACATTTGTTCAGTGCGCTCCAAGTTTTGTCCACGTAGGCCACTCTTTTAAACTAATAACGAGAAACTACCCCTCGAATCATGTGTGTGTGTGGGTATGTGATTCACTTCATTACATTAATTAAGCTCATTCAATTTGTCAATTATCAGCTCTAATGCACGGGCAGACACACAGCCTAGCCTACAGGGAGGGACTTGTCAAAGTTTCAATTTCTTTGTGGTACATGCTTATGCGTGGTCTCACACATCTGAAAATTGTGGCTTCTCTCCACATGCCACTTCTTAAACCGGGTTCAGACGAAGAGTGATGGAAGGAAGCAAACGTGGACTAGGCACCGCATGGTTACTCATGAGTGGATGCAAAAGTTGTAGCGCCCCCCCCCCCCCGGCGGCCCGCAGCTTGTGGCACCGGAAATGGAGAGCTACCGCTCAAAAAGCTGGGTACATCTAGCCAACAAGGATTTGAATGTGATCTGGGCCAATCAGGACATCACATCATCTATGTAAACATATGTGCACGTCACACTTGTTGAGATACCACCGCAACGTGTGAACATTAGCAGATGTTGTTAGCAGATGTCGGTAGAAAGTTTCATGTTGTTTTGTGCCATGCCGTCTGAACCCAACATTATACGAAAGTAAAACAAGAGAAAAAAAAGTGATAAAATCACGAGGCTACCCTTGAGAGTAGCAATGGAAGGAAAATGGGCTTATTAAGGAATCGGCTTATTAAGGAATCTACTGAGATGCTCGCATATGTTTGAGGGGAAAAAACGAGAGACAAAGAGGTGTTGTGTGTCAACAAAAGCCCGCCAAGAGAGATAGACCAACAAGAGGGGATTAAACACCCTCTCTCTCTCTCTCTCTCACACACACACACACACACAAACACACACAGCCAGCTCTTGTTCCACCTCCATGCAACATGGATTTGGGGGGGGGGGGGGAGAGAGAGAGAGAGAGAGTCCCTATGTTAGCACAACGGCGGAGGGACATGGAGATAGTTTTGTCTATTTTCAGCTTGTTCATATGAGCAGCCTTGGGCGGTTAGCAAGTGGTGCCAGAGAACGTGTGTGTGAAAGATGAACGTATGCATTGTTCAAAGCAAGTCAGGTGTGGGGATGAGGTGAAGCGATGGCATAGATCAGACAAGGGTGATGGGGATGAAGTTCTGGGATATGTGTTGGCAATCTTGGGTTCTGGAAACCAAGTTGGGGATGGGGTTGACGTGCTGCCATGGCACAAATCCTAGGTTCTTGCAAAACAAGTTGGAAATGGCAAGAAAGTAAGAAAATAACGGGGAGGGAGCACCATGCAACAGGAAGGCCAGGGGCTTATGTGCGCACGGGCTGGTGGACACACGTTGTCGTGCTGTGACACGTACATAGTGGGAACACATGCTACAAGAGTTATCTTGTAATTTTTTAGATACATAATTATCTTTCCTATAATGTACATATGCATATTTAAGTATAATAACAAGCCTTTTATCTCATCCTATTATTTTTCTCAAGGGTAACCTATTCTTACTTTACCATCAGAAAATACTATGGGAAAAGCATCAATAGCTCCGCCTCTTTAACTTGGGGCAAAAAACATTGATTCTTTATTTCTACTATCTCATTATCATCTCACACCCTAGCTAGATCCTATATCTAGAGTAAACTCCAATATATATATATATATATATATTCTATGTATTTTTCATATTTTTCTTATATTTCTTTTTAAATAGCTACTAGGAGGGAATCATATCCTAGTGGGACACTAGGTGGCATGATTTCAAAGATACACTTATTTTAATGCATTATTGCAAGCATGATTACAAAACTTTGTCAAGGAGCAATGTCATGCTTTCATATGGCATGAGGTGTCCTTTGGAATCAAATGAAAGTCTAAGCTAAGGGGACCACATGAAGACTTTTGCTGCCAGAAATGGACCCTATTTTGATGAATTTTTTACACAAGGTTCCAATCCGAATTGGAAAATGATTTTAAAATAAAAATCGTAGCTAATGAGCTGAATTTTCTGCCCATATTTTTATTTTTTTATTTGGAGCTACGGTTGTGGAGATATGATCAAAATACTGGACCCCAGTCTGCCCACATCATGCAGGGACAGCTCATTTCCAACTTTTCCAATTCGTGTTCACACTGGTTCCTCTCTTCTTGTGTAAATCCTTGGGGGTTCCCTTCACCTATAAAAGGGGACCTCTTCTTCCTTGAAAAGAACTCTAGCAATCAAGCCATTGATGAGAGGAATTCTTGAGGGAGTGAGTAGTAATGCCTAATTGTACTTAGCCCCATTAACATAAGCCCAAGCCTACACTTTCTCCTAGAGGAAAACTAGCCATTCTTGTATGCTATCCTTGGAAGATCAACTCTAATCAAAGAAGGTGTTGTACTTGGCGTATCAATCAACGTTGAATTCTCCCCTCTTCTTCTCTCTCCCATCAATAATGGTGCCGAAGGGTTTCAAGTAAGATGTATTCTACATTGATGTTTTCTTGATTTCTTGTTGTTTTCATTTTCATCTCTAATCCAACATATATATATGTATCTAATCTCATCTCCTTAACCAAACCTATCTCTCTCATTCTTAGTAATTCATCCTCTCTAGGTTCTCTTTGCTACAGGTACATCTCTCCCCGTAGTATCCTTATTGCCTACGAGCAACAATAGGGCTTGGGAGGGAAACTTCTCATCTCTTCACTTCTCTCATATCTACATTTCTCACATACTATCCTAGATGAATAACCCACATGATGATCATTTCTATCGCTTCCACTCTGTACGATCTATTAGAATTAACGTATGGATTAGCCGAAAAATACACTTTCAACAACGTATAGTGTTTCTCTTTGGCCCAGAAAGGCTTGATGAAATACTTCTATCACCGGATCCCATCATACTACCTCTCATAGACTATAACTTTTCTTTTGACGTAAGCGTAGTTATCTTGCTATGAACCAAGAGGATTTGTACAAACAATTAATCCCAATCACAAGACAAAATATATATATTATGGTAAGCACAAAACTACAATTCCAAAGAACAATTCGTAGCCTATTTGGTCAGCCAAGATTGAATGCCATTAACTCATCTATTAACCCTTTCATATTACCCATGATACGATATGACCATAGCCTTGATGTTTTCATTTTCATATTGTTTTGACATTCTCTTTTGTGTTCTTTCTTTGTGTGTGTGAGTGCAAGAGAGAAAGAGTGGGGCTTCTTTGATTGCACTGCTTTCCAAACCCTAGTCTTCATGACATCTATGGTTTAACTCCTTCATATAGTTTCTTTGAGTTCTCTCACAAACTCTCACAGCCATAAGCCCGGTGCTTTCTCGGCAAGACCGCAAATTTCTCGACAACGTGTTGGACATTAATCATTTGCTTTGCAATTGCAAGATTGGCTCAACATATTCTCGTAGGAAATTAGTTTAATTTTTTGAAAATTTGAGATTGACTCTTTCCTTCTATTGATGCCAACCTTCTTTTTCTTTTAATTAGTTTAACATTTTGCAGTGGCACAAATGTTTTTTGTGTTTCATTAGATGAAATGTAACCTCGATACTCTTAGGAGATTCCCTCTCTTCTAAATGTAAAGGAAGTCCACAGGGCACGTGGTGGAGAGAGAGAGAGAGAGAGAGGAGTAGATCTTTTTTTAAGGTCTTGTGTCAGGTTGATGAGGGGTGCAGAGGCGACGTTCCACATTGTGGACTTTGGAGCTCTTGCTTCTCTACAGGGAGGCCTCGGGTACAAGCGAAATCTCTCTCTCTCTCTCTCTCTCTCTCTCTCTCTCTCTCTCTCTCATGTTGACCTATGGATCAATCAGCAAAAATATTCCTCTATCCTACGCGATCGATGCCCTCCTGGCATCCTGCACAATCTGCTTGCCCATGGTGCTGCTCATAGCTGTCTGGTGATCAAGGACTACTTCTTGCAAGAGCGAAGCATTTTGGCATGCTTGCGTAACTTCTCTCTCTCTCTCTCTCTCTCTCTCTCTCTCTCTGCCTTCTCAGCGGCCAACAGGCACATGCTGCTAATTTTGTTGGTAGTCCTAGGTCGCAAGTGGCATGAGGAACAACACATTGGTAAGGGTGGATGTGCTAAGGGTGCGCCCAATGGCAGAGGCGAGACAAAGAGGGAGAGACGGCATGTAAATGGCAAGATGAGCAACGGGTGGCAGCTAGACAGAGATGGAGAGTGAAGCGAAGGCTAGCGTTGCATGATGCATGCAGACGCAGAGGGCGGGATGGCGACAAAGGGGGAGGTGGGAGATCCCTAGAGGATTAAACGAAGCCAAACAAAAAGAAACCAGCAGGATATGGGAAGACCAGGGGAGCACAACGATCTCTCTCTCTCTCTCTTTGAAAGAGGGCTTAGCGTTCCACCATGCATCCTCTCTTACTATGTCTTAGCCCTCCACACTTCTCTCTCTCTCTCTCTCTCTCTCTCTCTCTCTCTTTCTCTCTCTCTCTCTCTCTCTCTCTCTCTCTCTCTCTCTCTCGCCCGGCGCTTCTTCTCTCTATCTTGTGTCTGCAGTTGAGAGGGACAATCTTTGAAATCTCTCTTTGAGCGAGAGAAGGACGTCTTTCTCTTTTCTCATGTGATCGATAGTTGTTAACCCTCACGGCTCACGGACACCCCATCACCTACGACGGACGTGTATTATGTATTTGGTAGAGTCAGGTACCGGGCTTGTCGGACCAATAGGAAAAGGGTAAGAGTGATCGTCGATGAGAGGCGCACTCTAACTGGGACATTCAAGGGATTAGTTGGCTAAGCATGGGCGCCCAAGTGTGAATGGGGTGAGCTCATATAAAAGCCAACTAAACCTAAAATTCACTTATTCTCTCATTTGGGCAATAGAAGAGTGCTCTTGCTCCATCTCCATCTCCATCTTCTTCTTCTTCACCTCCTTGTGTGTGTGTGTGTGTGTGTGTGTGTGTGTGTGTGAGAGAGAGAGAGAGAGAGAGAGAGAGAGAGAGAGAGTGCGATCGAGCATTGCGACGACGGCATGGCGGTGGCGAAGCAGTTGAGCGCGGCGAAGCGGCGGCTCCTTCTTCTTCGCGGCGAGGAATCCTCCACGAAGTAAGCGTAGAGCGGTGACTGACACACCATTGCTTTCTTTGAGATTACTAGTTAAGCTAGATGTGTTCTTGGAGCCGTCTGTGGCTCGCACATAGTGTTAGGCAAGTCCCTTGCTTCGACAGTGCGGCAAGGAGCGCACATTTTTGGCGCCGCTGTCGGGGAAATGCCCTACACTAAGCTCGGTTAAGCACCTTACGCTTTCTTGTGATGCAATTTCAATTGAAGGATTTGTGAAGAAGGAAGGTGTGTGGTTGTGTGGAGAAGATTTTTGTTACACTGTACTGTCTTTTTTGTTTTTTGTAAAGAAGGAGTTACAATTTTTTTGCAATGTATTGTTAGAATTAAGGTATTAGTTATGGAATGTTAGTTCTATAAGGTTCAATGTTAGTTCTATAAGGTTAGTTTTGTAGATATGTTAGCTACTGTAGTAATGTGTAAACAATGTTAGAGTGTGTGTGGCAGTATCTCTATTAGCTGTAAGTAGATAAGTTAGGTATAGGTTAAGTGTGTGTGTGCGCGCGTGCGCGGCAACTTTTTCAACAAAAAAAAAGCTTAACAAAAAATTATTTTAAAAAGAAGGATCGGGCTGGGGATCATTCCCCAAGCCCAAGCTTAAACCCAGACCTCAGTCCTCAGTTTTAAAATATAGTTTATACACCTTTTTATATTTAAAAACTAGGACTATACAGGCTATTTTTAGGATTTCGAGGGCTTCACGTAGCCGAATAGGGAGCTGTAAAGCATGACACGTTCCTTTAGCCAAAACGCTCGTTTTGAGCTATTACACGCCATATTTTGTGGTTTGGTTACAAAAAATAACCAAGAATAACGAAAAACTTGGGTTATAAACACCTTAAAAAAAAAAAAACTAAGTGAGCGGCCTTCACGGGCACTCACCAACGCGTTTAGAGTGTGGAGGTCACATGTACCTACGCTCTGGACGAGTGTTAGAGCACGAGCATATTGGTAGTGCCTCCATTTACGCGGGCACCCATTATTCCTCCACCCTAGGTTCTGGACCTTCGGCCCGGACTCAAGGTAGCGCGAACCAAGATCCTCATATCGCGTCTAGTGATTCTTCCTCTGACTACGAAGTCATGGAGGGGTATCCTACACCAAACCATGATAGTTCAAGTCAAGACATGCATGCCATGGGCCCACAGCCCGGGTCCAGCGTGTTTAGCCGCTTAAAAGAGACCCTTAGTAGAGCTACTCGCTCCAAACATGCGGTTACTGAAATAAATGAAGGGAGTGGGGAAGTAAATTCGTCATTCATGCCTAAAATAGACCCTATGCTTCTTGAGAGTGTGCATGTGAATGTTCCATCCACTGCACCTCCTGATCCTTTAGGACTATCTCCCTCTGAGGTTCTACTACCCGATGGTAGGAGTCTTGCCGAAGTGCAAGAGATCGAACGCTATATGCAAGCAACAAGGGAGAGGGAAATTGAGAACCTACGAAGGCTAGAACAAAGTCGAGCCCTGAAAGCAAAGGCTCCTATGACAACAATCATGCCAGCCGAGCAACCGAGTGCTCCTAAGGTAGCAGTCACGGAGGGGCAAGCGATGGGGAGCAATAATGCTTCCACCTTGAGGGAAACCTCCAGCACGCCAGGCCTAGATGGGATATTCCTAAACGAAAATTGGGAGTATGACCTACAAGTAGAAGCTTTAACTGATCGGTACACAGGACACACCTATCATGTGGGTTGGTTAGATGTTCTACAATCCACATCGGGTGCTACTAGCATAGATGAGCAACGACAGAAAGTCTGTGATGTCCTCCATAGGATTGTCGAGTTAGAAAGACAGAACACAGGGATGAACATGCCTTCAACAGGCCTAATGAGATTCTTGGATACGGGAAAGGCCAACCAACCAACCCTATCACAAATGGAGACTCCCACAGTGAGCCCCATTGATCCTCCATATGTTGTTTCGCCAGGAGCCTTAGTACAATCTGAGCCCACAAGTGGCAGCTTTACCTTCCCAGATCTAGCTCATCTTTCTCTTAATGACACTATGGCTACCATGCATATCCCAGTGGTGAGCATGACAAGAAGTACACCATGGAGTTCATTTGTTAATACTGCGCCGATGCCTAGTAGCACAGTGCCCCCAACTATACCTACATGTATGTATCAATCATGTGCACCTATCGTACCTCAGCCTCATGTAGCTCCTACACCTCCGATTATTCCAAGAGCTTACAATCCACAATGGCATTATCCAAGCTCTTATACAAGTGGAGCCATGCCATTTAATAATAACATGCCATATCAGGCACCCCCTATGCCTAGGGCCACACCTGTAAACTTTGGACCACCGTCTGGTACACCACCATACGAAATATGGGACCCAAGAGCCGCGCGTATGCCAAGGCCAAGGCCAACTCCCATCTCACATGTGGTTCCAGGAGCACATACACCCATTATACTGGCTCAAATAGGAGATTTGGCATCATTTTCTCAAACTATCGGTCGCTCTATTGCGGAAAACATGCGTAGTGCACTTGATAGAGAGCCTAGGAGCAAGGCAGTTCAAGGAGCTAAGCTCACACAGAAATTCAGTGGAGACGGAGATGCTAGAAAGCATATGGAAGTCTTTGAACATGTGTGCAATTCCTTGGAAGAGCACAATGAGCTACATAAGTGTAAGGCTTTGAGTTTGACCCTAAGCGGAGATTGGTATAGAACCTTAAGAGTAGAAGAGAAAACGATCTACTCTACTCTTAGGAGATTGTTCTTAAAAGAGCACATACGAGAGGGAGTACTTTGGGGTGTAGCCTCTCAGCTCCAGAAAGCCCAACGAGAAGAAGGTGAATCCGTGAGAGACTTCATTAGTCGCCTAAAGAATTTGAATTCTCGATGCAATCCAAACGAGCGATTCAACAACAACCAATTGCTCGATAGATTCATTAGGGGACTACGACATGAAAGTATCTATAATGGCCTAGTCATTAGAGGTATCACTACTTGGGAATCAATCACCATGAATGCAATCCAATTGGAGGATAATTTAATGATTGCAGAAGAAAGAATGTTTGCCGAGCAGAAGTCTAGTAGCTCGCAAGCGTCAGGGCATGAGCCAATGAAGATAAAGCCAATCGTGAAAGAGCAAACGATATCTGAGATGACTTTGGCAGATCTCACCATGGCCATCCAAGAAAGCCTTAGGGGTAATCGTGCTCCACAAAACACTCATATGTATCCAAGAAGGGAGCAACAATGGTGCTCAATTTTCTTGGGCCCACATACTACGAGTGAATGCCCTACTTTCAGAGTAAAGTTTAACGGGACTTGTAACGCGTGTGGTAGGTATGGCCATCAAGCGAAGGATTGCCTAATGCTTAAACGCATCATGGAAAATAGACCGCCTATAGCTTGGGCAGACTCACCTCGAGTTCCTGCATTGATGCCTACCCCACCCATGGAGCAACAGTTGCCATTACAGCACATGGTCCCTAGAACCCAAAATGTGGTCCAAACCACACCGTTGCCACCTCCAGTGCTAGGACCGCAACCCCCTCATCCAAGAGTTACACCTATGAACCAAATAGGTTGCGAGTCATCTAGTACTTATGTAGATTGCGAAGAGGACATAGACTCTAGTATCACCTATGGAGTCGACATGCTTGAGGAGTGTCCCATGTACTATATGGAAGACCATTGGGGACAAATCAAACCGGTATATCAAGCTACTGCGCTAGCAGCAAGAGGCCAAAACATTAATAGTTTTGCCCGGAGACCACCTCTTCAGTGCTACGAATGTGGTGGACCACATCGAGTAGTTGAGTGCCCCATTAGAATGCAAAAGAATGCCGCACTAATGCAAACAAGTCAAGGGAGTGCATTGGCAATGCCAATACTCACTTGTAATCGTTGTGGCATAGATCATTTGATCGCACAATGTCCTAACAATCCAAACGCACCAAAAATAACACCATTGAACATAATAGAGATTGTTGATGGGACACCACCAACTATAAACATAGCACTAGTGAATGCACTCACACGGTCGATGCTCCAAAAGCAAAATTACATCCTCGAAGAGAGAGATGCTGCATCCATTGGCCGAGCGAGAAAGAAGAAAACACGAAGAAAGAAATCCCTTAATGCTTCTAGCTCAAAACCTAGTTCAAAGACTAACATAGGGACAGGAGAGGATCCCGTGTATATGAATGACCCTGAGGATGACTCAGATTCGATAGAGACCACGGAGACCAAAACTGTTACTACAAAGGAAAAAGCCAGTGAGGAGGATCACGAGAGGGAATTACGACGAACACCAAAAGAGTATTCAAAGTTAAACCACCCAGTTGCGAACCCCCAAGATAAGCCACGAGAGACAAAAAATGAGGATTGCAAGAGAAAGATTGGAACCTATCCAAACCCAACAGTGGAAATTGAACGAGTCCAACAACTGAGGGGTTTGGTGGAAGAAACTCAACGAAAATTAGAACCTGAACCCAAACATATCCAGATGTCGGACACAGTGTTTCCCACACAAGTTCAACCTCACAAGAACTACAGGCCGTTAGCTATACCCAGTATCATTCGGGAAGAGAGTGAGGGTAGGACATCTGAAAGTGGACACACACCTTTCCTACTAGAGAGAATGTTCAATGAGGGAATGCCCGACCCCCTTGAGGAAGTGGAGATTCCATCTTCACCATTCTCTGGTCAGGGTCCTACGTCCCACAAGATGCCATTAAATGTTGCCAAGCTGATGGATTTCATGTCCTCAGAAACACGTACGACTATCATATCTAAGTTATATGGAGATCCAGAATTATTCCTAGCACTGCGAGCACTTCTCAATGGAGAATTACAGGCCGGATTACCACAGTTTGCACATATGAAAAAACCTGACTCGGTGATGAATGATGAGGAACATTTAGAACCACCATCTGACCTAGCGGGACATGAATCTGTAATTGAAATACCCGTTAACAAGTTGGGGGAATACTTTGAAGGTGATGAATCTAATGCTACTCTACCAATCACTACTAAAGGATTAACTGTAAAGGGGGTCCTTGACGGTGGTGCGGGAGTCAGCATGGTGACAAAGAGTTGTTGGGAGTCTATGGGGAGACCTCACCTTGAAGCCACAAGCGTAGTGGTAAAAATGGCTGATGGATCTATTGTTACGCCTATTGGAACGCTAAAGGATATCAGGATCAAGGTCTTGGGACACAAGGTAAGGCAGACTTTCATTGTTATGGATTTTTCCAAGCATCCTATGTCATTTGAGGTGATCTTAGGGCGTCCATTCATGAGGGAAGCAAAAATGGTGCATGACTGGTCCAAAAACCACGTCTACTTACAGTTCCAAGACTTTGTCATTCGAGTTGATCTTTTAAGTGGTCAAACGCATCCTCTAGGAAATAAATTCATCATTGATAATCGATCAGACACAACAATTCACTCAGCTCCATTACAGTATTGTTACACATGTAACGAAGACACGGATATTGGGGAGAACTCTCCTTATATGGATATCCTACCCGGAATGGCTGAGTCAGACAATGTCGATTGGGTGAACCTAGTGGCAACTATAGATACATGGGGAGCTAGAGGAACAACTTGGGTAACACCAGATGGGGAAGAGATACCACACATTGCACCAGTAAACATGTTAGGTGTAGCGCATGTAACATCCGATGATAAGAAAGAGGCACACCTACCTAAGAGTGAAATTGATGATTCCTCAAAGGCTTCAGGCCAATACACATCGAAAACGGAATCTCAGGAAGAAATGGATTCAGAACCTGAGGAAACATCGAGTGAACCAAGTATAGAAAATAAATACTCAAGGCCTAGTACGACCGTCTATGGTAATTTATATGAGAGTGAAGAAGATACAAGCGAAGACCTATCAGGCGAGTCGAGTTCAAACATTTACCAAAATCAAAACCTTAACAAGAAACAAAGGTCATATAAGAGACGACGATATCGAGCAAATGTGAGAGCTAGGATAAACAAGGAAAGATCTACTGCAGAATGGCTTAGCTATCTAGGGGCATGTGATGCTCATCGCAAGCTAGTAGACAATTGGGGTGAACATCTCCAGAGTGTCATGTGGTGCAGCCCGCGACCCATTGACCTCGCTCAATTGGAGGTTACAGAGCCGAAATTGAGTCGAACTATAAGAAGACGTCAAAACCGAGAGTTAGCTCAACAACAAAAGGAGGCAGAACTAAAAGAAAGGTCTCTGTCAGGACAAGAGCCTGCTGACTTACATACAGCTCCTGAACATTTTAAATCTTATACCACGGGGGAACGAAAGGTTGTGTATGCCAAAGCCCAACGAATACCTACCAATGGAAGCAGTGGAGTCTATGATGGTCCATCGGTAGTTAAAGAGATAGAATTAGCAGAACCAGGTGAGGAGTCTAAACCAGTCTTTATTTCTCAAGACCTTACCGAAACTGAAGAGGCTGTACTTAAGGAGCTCCTCAAGGAATACAAGGATATCTTTGCTTGGACATATCATGACATGAAGGGCGTTCCACCTTCTGTGGTGCAACATACAATTCCCATGATCAACACTGCTAAACCCGTCCAGCAACGACCCTATCCAATGAATCCTAAGTACGCCAAAATTGTACAAGAGGAGATTGAAAAACTTATCCAATGTGGATTCATATACCCTATTGAGCACTCAGAATGGGTTTCTCCAATAGTCATTGTGCCAAAAATAATGGGAAACTAAGAGTGTGCGTGGACCTCAAGAAAGTTAATGCAGCCACTAGGAGAGATCATTATCCCTTGCCATATTCAGAACATGTGCTTGAAAGAGTTGCGGGCAGGGAAGCTTATAGCTTTTTAGATAGGTACTCTGGTTACAATCAAATCACAATTGCATTAGAGGACCAAGCTAAAACTGCTTTTATCACAGAGTTTGGAGTGTTTGCATTTCGTGTTATGGCTTTTGGCTTAACAAATGCCCCTGCTACATTCCAACGATTAATAAACACTGCGTTTAAAGAATTTCTAAGGGAGTTTTGTGAAGCTTTCCTAGACGACCTTTGTGTTTATTCTTCTTGGGAGAAGCATTTGTTATATCTACGAAAAATATTTGAAAGGTGCAGATTTTATCGCATCTCATTGAACCCTTTCAAATGCCAATTTTGGGTTAAGCATGGAGTCATTCTAGGGCATATAGTGTCCAAGAACGGGATATCCACAGATGAGAGTAAGATTAAAGCCATTGCCGATTTGCCACCACCTACGAACTATAAAGGAGTTCAAAGATTTATGGGCCATGTTGGTTATTATCGAAGGTTTATTTTAAACTTTGCCCAGATAGCGCGTCCATTGTACAAGCTTCTTATCGAGTTTCACTGGACGGAAGAATGTCATGAATCTTATGAGTTATTAAAGAAGGCCCTAACAAGTGCTCCAATCCTGCGAACACCTGATTGGAATGTACCTTTTCATGTGCATATTGATGCATCAAACTTTGCTATTGGGTGTGTTCTAACTCAACCAAGAGAACATAAATTGGACTACCCTATTAGCTTTGCAAGTCGCCAATTAAATGATGCCGAGATGAACTACACTACTACAGAGCGCGAAGGTCTAGCTATGATTTACGCAGTAAAGAAATTTCGCTATTACCTTCTTGCTACCAAGTTTGTGTTTTATGTGGATCATCAAGCATTGCTATATTTGGTAAACAAGCCGTGTTCCACAGGTCAAATTACACGATGGTTGTTAATTCTTCTTGAGTTTGACTTCACCGTTGTTGTGAGGCCTGGGAGAAAACATGTCATGGCGGATCATTTATCTCGTATCCCTAATGGCGAAGCTCCTACGGGGGTTGATGATGAATTGCCTGATACTCCTTTGTTCATTGTTGAGACAATGCCTGAATGGAGTGAAAAGATTGTTAACTTCTTAGTTAATGGTTTTCCACCCAAAGAGCTGCAAAAAGATATAGCTCGAAAATTAATCAAGGAATGCGAACCCTATTGCTTACTGGTGGGAACTATCTATAAGAGAGGAAAAGATGATGTTCTTAGACGCTGTGCCCACGAGGATGAGTATTTATATATTCTACAAGAGACACACATGGGCGTAGCTGGTGGTCACTTTTCAAGAAAGTTGAGTGCCCGAAAGATCTTACAGTCAGGCTATTGGTGGCCCACTCTGTTTAAGGATGGATCACTTTTTGCAAAGGGATGTGATGAATGCCAACGCTTCAAGAAGCTACAAAGAAGTGATAGGATGCCTCTACATCCCATCAAGGTAACCCAACCATTTGAAAAGTGGGGCTTAGACTTTGTAGGACCGATTAGTCCGGCTACACATAACACGCAATCACGATATATCATTGTGGCTACCGACTATGTAACCAAATGGGCTGAAGCAAAAGCAACACGGAAGGCGGATGCAAAAACAACAGCTAAGTTCCTCTTTGAGAACATTATCACACGTTTTGGATGTCCTTTTGAACTTGTGAGTGACAATGGAACTCATTTTATAAATGAAGTAATAAAAGAACTCACATCAAACTTCATGATATCTCACCACAAGTCTACACCCTATTATCCCCAAGCAAATGGCCAAGCTGAGAGTACCAACAAAACTCTCATCTCCATTTTGACAAAGACAGTTGAGGCTAATCGCACTAATTGGGACCTAAAGCTTACATCAGCTTTATGGGCTTATCGTACTGCGTATAAAGTTGCTATTAATTGCACACCGTTTAAGATGGTGTATGGCCAAGAAGCAGTTATGCCATGGGATTTTGTCATTCCTAGTCTTCGAGTAGCTTCTCAAGAAGGTTGGGATGGTAACCCCTTAGTTGAGCGATTATATATCCTGGAAAGGCTAGATGAAGAGAGGCAATTAGCTGTGCGAAATGCTCTAGTGGAGAAGGATAAGAGAAAGAAGTGGTTTGATAGCCATTTAAAGGATAAAGACATCAAGGTTGGTGATAAAGTTCTTATGTACGGGGTTCGTAATGAAAAGAAGAAATTGAAATACGCTGGTAAGGGACCATATTGAGTGTGTGAAATTACCCCGCAAGGTACCATTCGTGTGGAGACTCTAGATGGAGTTGAAACCATTGGATTCCTTAATGGGAGTAAATTCAAAAGATATTATGATCCTCTAAGCCAGGAAGAGTTGCAAGCTATCCATCAAAAGAAGGCTGCCAAGGAACAAGCAGAGCTTAGAAAAATCCAAGCAAGAGTTGAGGCTCGAGAACGACAACAATGTCTTAGACGCCAATGAGAGGCTAATCTGGGAATCACGCAAGCATTTTTAGAGGACACAGATGACGACTCATTATAATCTGAGCCACCGCTACGATACCCAATTGAGCTAAATAGCCCCTATGGGAAAGTACTATACAATGCCTTATTAGATACGGGAGCTAAACACAATTTGTTATCCTATGGAGTTTGGTATCAATTAGGGAAACCGACCCTATCCTCGAGTATGATGCAAGTCAAGAGCATTAATAAAAAGAAAACTGCTATTCTTGGAGTCCTTCAGACCTCTGTTGTCTATGACAATGGAAGCATAGTGTAGAGGTTTCTAGTCATGCCCGCGGGAGCTATGGAAGGCAACGTAAACCTGGGACGCACGTGGATGTTGGCAACCAAATGCACTATTGATTGGGATACTGGTAGTGTCACGACGCGACCACCGATTCTTACCCCTATCATTCAAGCAAAGTCACCTACGTTGCAAACTCTAGAAAAGTTGAAGGATAGCCAACATTCACAAGCCAAGGTGGTTAACTCGTCTTTGCCGGCTACCCATGAACCTAGCACTTCAACACTTGTAGTTGCAGCAAGCAGTAATATTGCAAGTACTCAACCTGCAAGACCTAAGAGTACATATCAATGGGTCCCCAAGGCCTTACTTCCAACTACCTTAACCCTCCCATCCATTTCAAGAAAAAATTTCCCTGGAGAACCAAGAGCACGCTCTAGGAGAGTCAAGACCAAATCACGATGGATTCCAAAACGACTATTAGAAGCCCAAGGCTACTATGATGGAAATGAGCAAATTTGGGTACCTAAACGTAAAATGTGTCCTTCCCTATCGACAAAAAACCCATATGAGTCAAACAGTGTAACGCTAAAGCCAATGGCAGACCGTGGGAAGGGAAAGATCACAGAATGCTACACACCTAGTCCAGAGCTAGTTTGGGCTCCAAGGAAAAACCAATTTATTCCACCTAGCTCAGGAAGGGGGGAGTTCCATGAAGCTTCTAGCTCCTCATGTAATACATCCATAGAGGTAAAAGCTTCTACACAGCCTCCATCTATAGTAGTGGACCTCCATGAAGCTACAAAAGAATCCACACCTCCCAGTGTTCAAGAATCACCTGATGAACCACTTCAAGTTCGATCCTGGGAGAGTACCTTACCACCCTTGCAACTTGATGAGGCACCTAGGGTAATAGAAAACTACTGGAAAAAATCCTTACCTATTACCAACTGGAACGATTGGTTTCAAAGGGTGACGAGCTCATTTCAAACGGTATGATCTACCCAAGGAAGGGGGGAGTGTTTGCTGACAGTCATCATTCACTTGCTTCCCTCTCAACCTTTCTCCATGACCTCTTAATCTCCAATCTTAGGGAATGTATATATAAAGCCTTATACTCACAAAAACAAGATAAAAAAGTAAAAGAGCAAGAGCCATAACACAAAATCATAAAAACAAATTATGCACAAGAACACGACCCTTGTAATATTTGCACTCTAACCATCACCTATTTGCGTGTACAGATATGGCTAGTACGCTAGAGTCATCCACTCCTGCCTTGGGTGAGAGGTACCCTCGTTACTTTTCACAAATATTTCACATGGTCTTTCCAGTGCTTGCATGTGAATGGGATTTGATAGGTACGCTAGCATGTGAGAGGAATTTTGAGGAGTTAGAATGGCTGGTACGTCTCTTGACCACGTCTGATCCATACTTAGTAGAGAGCATTTCTCCCATTGCACAAGCCTACCCTTTTGACCAAGATGACTATAGGCGTCTAGTGACCTTCTTAGTAAACATGGGCACCTATGATGAAGAAGAAAATTTACAGGACTACACAGATGGCACATATGGTCTCATGGATGATGACTTTGTTTATCTCGACGACGAGGATAGGGGTTTAGCCTTAGGGTTTCCCCCCAACCTCTACAATATCCTATTCCCTTGACTCTCTAGGGGGAGTGCAACTAATTAGGTTAGGGTTCCTTATGTTTTTTGTTGTGTTCAATAAGTGTTGGTACCTTTTCCCACTAATGTGCCTCTGGAGGTATTCCTTTTGTTTCCTAGTGTGTACAGGAGCGTGTTTCTATTGATAGGATTTGGACCTTCATGGAACCTTTCTCTCGTTCACACTTCAGATCAAGCGCCACCATCAACACAAACAGGTGTTTCTTGTCCATTAGCATTGTCCCTTATCTTTTTTGCATCTATGATTATCTGCTTTGATTGTGATTGGTAGCATAATATCCAACACATTTGCTTAGTATCAAACATTTAATTCAATGTATTTTTTGTCATAATCCCTTGTCTAGGTTTAAACATCAAGCAAGTCCGACTAAGTTAGTTTGACCAAGTTAGGTGTCAGAGATCTTCTCTTAATACCATGGGGAATGCCTTCCTAATAATTAATGGTTACTTAGGTTCTTAATCCAATTTAGGCAGCATTGTGTGAAATGTACTAGGGCTTTCTAGTGGGCTTGACCCTATTGACCTTTAGCTTAAGTATTATAAAGGGAGTTTACTAGTGTGATGAGCCTGGGGAGGTGTATCAGTGTTATATGACCCCCCAAAGTTACAAAATTAAAATGATGAAAATGAACAAACAAAAAATCAAAGTGCCACATTGTAAAATCTTAAGCTGGAAGAGAAATCTCAGCTTGATTGGGTACTTCACTCACATGTATCGCCTATGGTACTAGAGCCCTAGAGGTTCCCAGTATGGGCGCTTTTTCTTGAAAAGCAAAAAACCCAAGGCATACAAAATAAGCACACACATCAAAATTGAATCACTGTGAAAAGAATTTGGGGGGTCAAAGAAAAATTAATCAGTCAGGCGATGATTTCATGAGAAATTCCTTTTATGGTAGCTTAACTACAAGGTCTTCTAGATATAGCCTCTAGTCAGCCCTCGAACATGAATACTTGGCTCTCGCGATTAAACAACTTAATTGACCACAGAAAATTAAGAAGCTTACCCATGGTATTAATATTCGATCTCTAGTGCCTTTCGACCGTCAAATTAGCGACCCCAGACTTGTTTAATTTTTTACCTTTACATCTGTTTATGCATTTGATTACATTGCAATTTAATGTTCATTGCTGACAAATTGTTTGAAATTCTTTTACCAATCAATTTGTCTACCTAAAACTGCATATGCTTTTTAATCACTTATGAGAATGCAATTATTGTGCCAATGTTGTTTGATTTTGTAGTGACTGAAGAAGGCTAAGGACATTCATCTCAAATGCTCTTCCACCTCGACGAACGAGCTTCAACTCAATAGCTTCCGAGGACGGAATCTACATAATGAAGGGGGGCATGTTAACCCTCACGGCTCACGGACACCCCATCACCTACGACGGACGTGTATTATGTATTTGGTAGAGTCAGGTACCGGGCTTGTCGGACCAATAGGAAAAGGGTAAGAGTGATCGTCGATGAGAGGCGCACTCTAACTGGGACATTCAAGGGATTAGTTGGCTAAGCATGGGCGCCCAAGTGTGAATGGGGTGAGCTCATATAAAAGCCAACTAAACCTAAAATTCACTTATTCTCTCATTTGTGCAATAGAAGAGTGCTCTTGCTCCATCTCCATCTCCATCTTCTTCTTCTTCACCTCCTTGTGTGTGTATGTGTGTGTGTGTGTGTGTGTGTGTGTGTGTGTGAGAGAGAGAGAGAGAGAGAGAGAGAGAGAGTGAGTGAGAGAGTGTGCGATCGAGCATTGCGACGATGGCACGACGGCGGCGAAGTGGCGGCTCCTTCTTCTTCGCGGCGAGGAATCCTCCACGAAGCAAGCGTAGAGCGGTGAGTGACACACCATCGCTTTCTTTGAGCTTACTAGTTAAGCTAGTTGTGTGCTTGGAGCCGTCTGTGGCTCGCACACAGTGTTAGGCAAGTCCCTTGCTTCGACAGTGCGGCAAGGAGCGCACACTAGTCGAACTGTGTGCGGGTGCAAAGGGAGGGGCACAAGTAAGAGGGCACAAAGGGGAAGGAAGGCAAAGGGCAAATACATGCACAGAAGGTAGCACGGGCTTGCTAGCTACTGATAATCAAGAAGCATATGGAATAGTTAGCGCGAGTAGCACTGACGGAAGGAGAGCTACTGTCTCATTCCAATCGCTCGCACAAGGATGTAGGGCCTACGCGCTGTGAGAGTTGGACCTTGGTAGGCGATGGGTAGAAGGCTTGTCTCAAGAGCAGAGGAGGGTCTTTCTTACAAGGGGGGGTCTCCATTGTCATAGAGAGCTTGGAGATGGAGAAGCGGGGTCTGCAAAAGGGATGTGTAGTTGTGAGTGTGGGAACTGGAGAGAAATGCCAGGGTTTAGTTTTGCTAAATCTAGTGAGAGGGAATCTCTAGAATGGCCTAGCTGTAGCGTGCGAGTGTAACAAAAATAGTAAAACGCAATCTAAGTGTATGATGTTTTGAATATTCTTTGAGCCTAATAACTGTCCACTACCTCTATCCACCAACTATATAATAGTAAAAATTGTGCATTTTAAAATTATTTTTTTCAATACATATGAGATTTTTCACTAACAAAAAGGGAACACATCACTATAGCCTTAGCCCTTTGGGCATGCAAAAAAACCAGCTTTCCTTGATTGCTTCTCTATGAAAAACGTGTGAAATCAAAAGTGGAATAGAGTTGCACCTTGCATTTCACATTATAGCTTACTAGTATGTGACCCACGCGTTGCTGCGGCCAAGGAAACATCACCTCTATTCTCATAGGGCTATGTTCTACTCTCTTTCTACATGTATAGTATGTCACATTTCTAAAAGTGATGCATGACACGACCTCTTAATAGATGCTGCAAAGCATTCTTTTATACCAAGGTTGGGAGCTTCTAATAGACATTATTTTTTATGAGGTGCTAGCCCTTGTTCAACAAACTTAGGAGTGCTCTAATTCTATTGGGGGGGGGTGTGAGTGTGTATATATATATATATATAAAGAGAGAGAGAGAGAGAGAGAGAGAGAGAGAGAGAAATTCCTCATTTTGGGGTACCTTGATCTAGCAATGCTACCAAGTTTGATTATAGAGATAAAATAAGTTAGCATGGTGTGAAGAGATGAAAGCTAAGAGAGGTCAATGTAATAATAAAACCTTTTTTTGGCTTAAAATGGAGTGGGTTCTAAAATTGGTTTCGATGATAGGAACACAATTGGATTCAATGTCTCTGGTCCACTCTCTTACTTGCTTCTATCCTTGTATCTTTCTTATGATCAAGACATGGTAGTGGTGCACATCATAACTACTTAGGGTTGACAAAAGTGCCACCAAGTCGAGAAGTATAAATTGGGAAAGCTAGCAAGCTTTTAAAGATGAAGGCCCATAACTGCTACTTCACTGTGTAGTTATAAAACTTTTCATATCTAAGAGTAGAGTTATGAAAAGATTAGGGCTCATACTTTCCAATGTACCAGGAAAGCTTCCCGTTTCAAAGAGATGAGTTGGATTTCTTTTAATATTAAGAATGTAGATGCCTTGCTTGCATCTCTATCTATGTTTTGTGCACAAGCATAGTAATGTTTTGCATCATCACCTAATACAATAATGCATAAGTAGCTTAGGACAAAAAGGTGCACACTATTTGTTCATGTACACTTTTACGTCATTTGCACCTTAAAATGTGATAGAAATGAAAGCAAAATAAGGTCACTCAATTGTTTATTTTTGCAAGAGTTGCAGAATTGAGGTTGTGACCTGAAATCATGCATGTCATTGATCTCTATCTCCCTCTCTCCCCAGATTATAAAAACATGTTCCTTATTGAAAGAGCAGATTGTATTCGACCATTTACATGCTTGAGCCTATTCCCCTACGCACAATTTATATCATACCAACCATTTGGCTTAGCTCTTGCTATCTTAAATGTGAGACCAGACATTGAGGCAGTGTAGGAGAGCCTCTTCTCACATACACATTATGTCCTTGAAAAATTGAGAGTATAGATATCATACCCTATTATTTTTATGTCAATAAAGAAGTTATTGAATATTCTAACATCATAGAAAAAATCTCAAATTATTTCAAAGATTTGAAGCATCTGATAAAATTGGAACGATAAAGAGATGACTCACATAAGTTAAGCGCTCTCTCTCTCTCTCTCTCTCTCTCTCTCTCTCTCTCTCTCTCTCTCTATATATATATATATATATATATATATATATACATACACACACACACACACGCACACATATATATATGTGTGTATGTGTACGTGTGTGTGTGTATACATACTCACTTATTTACACACACATCCACACACACACACACACACACATATATATATATATGTGTGTGTGTGTGTGCACATACATAACGTTTAAGGACGATTACTCTCTCTCTCTCTCTCTCTCTGCCCAAATTTTGAGGTCATTGCGATTGTTTCTACATATTAAAAATTCCACCCCCTCTCCCCCTTTGGGAAAGTATGCGAGTATGTAAGCACTTGGGTTTAAGAATCAAGATTCTTTGGATATATTTTTTAGGTCTCTTGTCTTCTTCTTCTCTCTCTTTCTCTATGTCATCTCTCTCCCTCTCAAAACTCATTTGATAGTATTTCTCACTCGATTATTTATTTTGGTGAAATTAAAAATTATGTGTGCGTGCATGTGTGTCTCTTGTTTGAGGTATGCAACATGACAAATTCTTGCAAGCAATGTTTGTAGAAGGTTTGCCTAAGCTTAGGGATTGAGAGTCTAGATTAACTAGTGTCAAACCATGTTAATAGAAGTGGCTAAAAATAGTCAAAAAATGCTCTGAAATTGCAAATTTTAGAGATTATTAGTACTTATGGTGTGCATCTTAATGAAAACGAGATCTGCATTGTAGATACATCAACAAAGTGAAGTCCATTTTGGCTACAAAAGGGAAGGTGCCAAAAGGTTCTCGAGGGCTTGGGGGGGGGGCACATTGCCTAGTCAAGGAAGACACACATGGGGCCATTGCTATTTGTTGATACAACGAGCTGCGATCATCTTCTCTCATCAACACTATGCAAGGATAGAGGGGGAGGGTTACGAGTGGAGAATTCAAGAGTTTAGGAAACTTTTCATGTCAATAAATAACTTATATAATATACTGACATCATAAAAAAGGTCTCAAATTAGAAGCATTTGATAAAATTGGAATGATAGAGAGATGACTCACATAAGTTAAGCTCTCTCTCTCTCTACACACACACACACATACATCCCCCTCTCTCTCTATACACACACACACACACACACACACACACATCTCTCTTTCTCTCTCTACACACACACATATGTAATGTGTGTGTGTAGAGAGACAGAGAAAGAGACATATATACATACATACACACATATATGTGTGTGTGTATATATATAAGTGTGTGTGTATGCACACACACATATATATAAATATATAAATAAATATATATATTTATTTATGTATGTATTATGTGTGTATATATATATATATGCATTGTAATGGAATTGGCCTATTTAATTTGAGAGTAGCGAAAATTAATGAGAGTACTTTTGAGAAATGACTTTGTGAGCATAGCGGGTGAACATAATTGAAGATAGCAACATAATCATAAAAATTAGTTAACTTGGCATGAACAATACTTTTGCAAGAGAGAGAATTTAGAAAACATGACAACAGTTGAGGACCGGATTTATGTGGAGCCGGTCCCTCCTCCAATAGGCCTTTGTATTATGATTTCTCCCATTAAGAGAGACTTGTTACAATACAATCTTTGTGTTCCTTGTGACCTAGGTGATGCAATGAAGATGGAAAGCTTCATGCATCACAAACATAACATAAACTTGAAGAAAGATTTAACTATACCAAGCCTCAGTCCCAAAACCTCAAACACCTTCGAAGGTGGAGAGAGCTAGCAGGGAATGAGGGTAGGGAAGTAGGAGAAAGAATTAGTTCCTCACTTATCATAACTCTTGTTGCTAGCATACATAATAGCATAGTAATGAAGAAGAAGGATATGGCAAGCTTAAGCATTGAAGCATGGCTCTTGGTTGGATTTGCACTCCATATCCAAGAGTGTTGGTGTAGGCTCTCAACCTCTACTTGCTTGGAGAAGGAGAGGGAGCTCTTGCACTTTGCATAGCACACAATGAGAGTGTTTGTGAGTGTGTGTGGGTGAGTATACCCCCTAAGAAACCCCCCTCCTTGCTAGGTTGACCCCCTCTTCTAGCTCATCATTGAAGCTCATTGGCTCATGCCAAGCCTAGCCAATCACAAGCTTGAGCCATTTCTAGCAATAGGTGTAGCCTTGGGACAAGTGCCCCCCTTTCCCCTTTGAGAGAGAGGACTTGATAAATGCAAAAACAATTAGATAATTGTTGTAAATTATCATTGGACCCCTTTTAATCCTAGCCAATAGAGTTCAAGCACCTCATGGAGGTAACATGGGTAGGGCTTGACATGTGTCCCTGTTGCCTCTTTAAGCTTGGGCTTTCCTTGAGAGAGTGTGTGTGTGTTCTCTCTCTAGCCCCTAAGAAAAGGGCTTGCCCCCCTCTTTGTAGGGATCTTTTTGACCTTTGGTGCTCAAGCACCTTAGTCATCAAGCATGACTAATGACTAGGGGTGTTCCCACAAGCATCTCAGGCAAGCATGTCAAAGACCTCAAGCACCTTAATCATGCAGCAGGTCAAGTACCTCAAGCACCTTAATCAAGCACCTCAAGCACGACAAGCACCTCGAGCTTGGGCCGGGTTCCCACCTCAAGCTCAGACCTAGTTTACCTAAGGTCAAAGGACTTTTACACACATTATTGGAGGTCTTCAATGAAGCTAACCCTAAGGTCTTATGATCCATTGATTAGTCTTGCTCTTTGATAGACCATCTCTCATTTGGGCCCCTTTACTATTGGCCCCGTGTTGCGATAGATCTATAAGCACATATCTATATCTTAACACTTGTTCCCGTTCATTCTCCCACATTAAGTGATCAATTAAATATGAGAAAATCATTTGGGTTGGTTAGATATTAGAATTTATGACATTACCTCTCTCTTGAAATCATAGTCGTCCTCGACTATGAGGTAGAAGAGAGAAAGCTTTAGTCATTAGTCAATTTTACTTAGCGGGTAGAGGATTCCTTTTTACCCTACGACAGCTTTCCAAGATGGATGACTAATCCATTTGGTGCTTGGGAGACATAGCTGCCGCAAGCATGTCTGCTCTTTAGTCCATTTCATTCTCCCAAAGTAGAGTGACAAATTCTACTTGGTGTTTGTGAGACGTCGTCATCACAAACATGATTCTAAGCATGCATACTAGTGAAATTTGTGCACAATTAAAAAGAGGACTAGTCTTATAAGACAAAAACATGAGTCATTTAAAAGAAATTTGTACATTTGCTTACTCTAATGTAGCATTGTAAGCATTGACAAGGTTCATACTATCCTTAAGCTGTATTCCTTGCATCCATCTAGCATCTTCAAAAGGATAATTTTTAAACTTAATAAGATACCGTCGGATAATCTTACCATGTCGTAGTACCTTGTCTTCATGCCGAAGGACAGCTTCGGGTTATAGCACCTCTTCTTGGTCTTCAACTTCGGGAGGGTCTTCAATAATTGGTTCAGTTGGTGGCTCTCCTTTGTAGCGCTTAAGTAGGCTTACATGAAAGGCATTGTGTATGAGCCAATGGTTGGGCAACTTGAGTTGATAAGCCGTCTCATTGATGGGCTTCAAGATTTGGAAAGGACCATAATATCTTTTTGTTAGTTTAGCATAATACTTTTGATGGCGCGTAGGATTTTTGCCCGTTGTTTGCCTTAATCGAGCCTTAGGAAACTTGAGTAAGACCCAATCATTTTCTTTGAACATTAAGGCTCTTCTGTGCATATCAGCAGAAGCTTTTTGCCTTTGTTGAGAGATGGATATAGCCTCCCTAATCTTTTGAAAAGATTCTTGTAGGTCACGGCTATACTCATCGGCGACGAAGATCTTCCCATGCACTCTGAGTAGCAAGGGACTTTTAGGTCTTCCCTCAATGATCTCAAAAGGTGCTTTTCCCGTAGAAGTATGTACAGTATTATTGTAGGCATACTCTACAAGAGGTAAGTACTTTTCCCATTGTGAGCGTTGATCTACTTTGGTAACATAAGTCTTGAGTAGATCGAGTATCGTAAGATTGGCTATCTCACTTTGGCCATCTGTTTGTGGGTGATAGGCCGAAGAGAAATTCAATCTTGTTCCTAGATTTTCAAAGAGACCTTTCCAGAAATTACTGGTCATTCTAGGATCTCTATCTGACACGATGGATGTGGGTAATCCATGGTTCTTGAAAATCTGAGATATGAAGAGAGTTGCCATTTGATGTGCCTTAATAGTCTTTTTGACATGAATAAAATGTGCTTGCTTGCTAAACCTGTCAACTATTGTCCATATGCCTGTATTCCCATGGATAGACTTGGGTAATCCAAAGATGAAATCCATGGATATACTCTCCCATGGTGAATTTGGAATAGGCAATGGCTGGAGTAATCTAGGTTGCTTCCCTCTATCATACTTGGTCTTTTGGCATACTACACATTTTGAAACATACCCTTGTATGTCCACTTTCATGGTAGGCCAATAGAAGTACGTCTCTACTCCTCGGAGAGTAGGTTGAATACCTCTATGCCCCGCATATGGAGGAGCATGGGATTCATACATAACTTTCTCACGAAGGGAATGGGTAACACATAGCCTATTGCCGTGGAGAAGATAACCATCCTGCAAGGTGAATGGTTCCTCTTTCTTCCCCAAAGTAAGGGCTGACATTATGTCTCTAAAGTCCGGGTCAGTAGCATACTCATCTATCATAGAGGATAGATCATTGTGAGTAGCTATAGACACCGCATTAACTTTGGGTCGTCGTGAAAGTGCATCAGCCACTTGAGTGTGCTTACCAGCTATGTGAGCAATATGGTAATTAAATTGTGAAAGAAAATTTTCCCACCTCATTTGTTTGTCGGAAAGCTTGGTTTGCGTCATGAAATACTTGAGACTTTGGTGGTCAGTTCGTAGGATAAATGGAGTCCCCAATAGGTAGTGCTTCCATGTGTCTAGGGCATGTAGAACAGCTAAAAGATCTTTCTCATAAATGCCCAAGACTCGTTCATCAATATTGAGCCTTCGGCTCTCATATGCTATGGTATGCCCTTCTTGAAGCAAAACTGCTCCAAGGCAATCACCACAAGCATCACATTGGACCTCAAATGGCTTTGAGAGATCCGGAAGGACGAGGACTGGTTGGGAAGTAAGCTTCTCTTTGAGCTTTTCAAAATCATTTTGCTCTTTAGCAGTCCATACAAACTTAACGTTCTTCTTAGTTAAGTCGTGTAGTGGTCCGGCTACTTGAGAGAATTTTGCTATGAAGCGTCTATAGTATGCGCACATACCAACAAAGCTTCTTAGCTCATGTAGATTTCTTGGGTTAGGCCATGCTTTTATTACCTCTAACTTTGATGGATCCATTTGGATACCATCTTTAGAGATAATATGACCTAGGTATTGAATCTCTTGAAGGAAGAATTCGCTTTTCTTTTGGTTAACAAAAAGCTTGTTCTCCCTCAATGCTTGAAAAATCACTTGGAGATGTTGCTTATGTTCCTCCAAAGACTTGGAGTAGATGATGATATCATCAAAGAACACTCCAGTGAATTTGCAGTATGGTCTAAAAATTTTCTCCATCAAACGATTGAATGTAGCTGGTGCATTAGTCAAGCCAAAAGGCATGACTAGATATTCATAAAGACCAAACGTTGTGCGAAACGCGGTCTTTAAGATATCTTCATCCACTATCCTTATTTGATGATAGCCACTCTTAAGGTCAATCCTACTGAAGTAGGTCGAGCCTTGTAGCTTATCAAACAGATCTTCTACCCGAGGTACGGGAAATCTGTTTTTGATAGTGATATGGTTTAGTGCTCTATAGTCCACACACATACAGTATGTACCATCTTTCTTTTGCACTAAAAGGACTGGAGAACAAAAGGGAGAGGAACTAGGCCTCACCATCCCTTTGTCTACCAACTCTTGTACTTGCCTCATGATCTCCTCTTGTTGAGCTTGTGAGACTCGATAAGGAGGCTTGTTAGGTGGTGAGCTTCCAGGAAGGAGCTCAATACGATGGTCATCATCCCCTCGTTTTGGAGGTAAGTCCATAGGGATATCATCGATGAACACATCTTGGAATCCTTTTAGAAAATTAGACAAGTCTAACTCTTCTTGATTCCTACCATTTATAGTTGATGAAACATTAGTATCTTTTAGAGACTCTTTGACAAAAATCATGTACGCAGAAACTGAGCTCTTCATTGACTTATCAAAAGCAAGAGGATTTACAAGTGGAATAGTGTGACCACGCTTAGTAGCATCTATATACATGTTCTTTCCCCTGTAGGTGAAGTAGATTCTCCTAAGGGAACTTCATGTTGGCAGCCATGCGATCAAACCATGGTGCCCCTAGGATAACATCCTCATGTTGGAGAGGAGAGATGAAGAAGTCTTCCTTGTCGACATAGATTTGGACATGAAGCCTCAACTTCCCAATCAAGGGAGTAACGGAGGCTTGTTGTCCCTTGAAAGCTGCATCAGCCACTACTATATCTCCCATCTCAAAAGCTTGAATGCCCAACATGGTGGCCAACTCCATTGATATGAAGTTAAGAGTAGAGCCAGGGTCAAACAAGATGAAGGCATCATGCTCTCTTACCTTTCCCCAAGCATAGGAAAGTGATGATCCTTTGCAATGAGCATCCTCTTTTGGAGCTTCGATGGTGGAAGCCCTAGGAGTCTCATTGCAATTATTCTTCTTGGGGAAAGAGCGATAGCCATGTCCTTGCTCCCCACACTTGAAACACTTATGGTCCTTGCGAAAAGCTTCAAGCTCTTCAGGAGAGAGTTTGTTTTTACCTTTGTAAACTCCCTTCTCCTTGGACCGATTGTTGTTGTTGTTGGAATTGACTTGGAAAGTATTTTGAACATTGGTTTTCCCCTTTGCATCATTTTTGTCTTTGTTTTCCATGGGCTTGACATTACGTCTAGCCCCTTGATGGAAATTGATGCGTGAAGCAACCATGGTGTGATGGATTACTTCGCTAATAGTACCATGCCGTTGAGAGTTGATGTATTTGGCCATCTCTTCAAGTAATCCCGCACAGAATTGCTGCCTTTGCTCGGCAAAGTCTATATTTTGAACGACAGTAGCCTTGATATGTAAATCCCAAAACTTGTCTACATATTTGTGAATAGACTCATGGGAGAGGAGCTTCAAGCTGCGCCATTCGGTAAGCACTTTTTCCTTTGCATCGCTTGCAAGGAATTGCTTCATGATGGAAACTCGTAGAGTTTTCCATGTCTTTGGGGCTTCACCATTTCCACGAAGGCTAGCCCACCATTGACGAGCTGATTTTTGGAAGTGCATAGTTACATGGCGTACCTTAGAGGACTCTGTGAAGCCCTTATCTCCAAAGGGCGCATCAAATTGTTGGATGAAGGCCAACACTTTGTCGGTAGCACCGAAGGTGCCATCATAGGTGAGAAAAGAGATACTCTTTCCTCCCTCCTTGAACTTCTTTAGCTTTTGTGACCTTCGCCATGCAGGAAATGATTTGCGATGTCCTCCCCTCTTGTATTCTCTAGGAGAATAGCCATAACTTTCGTCGGAAGAGGAGGAAGGTGAAGAAGAAGGAGAAGAGGGTGACCTCTTCCTAGCCCTTTTCTTCCTTTGTCTCCTCTCTCGCCTTTCAGAGTGATGAGGAGAAGGACTATTTGTTGATCTTTTCCTCTTGGGAGGAGTGGGCGATCGTCTAGACCGTCGTCTTCGTGGAGCCACATATTCAGAGGAACTTAAACGTTCATTGCTTTCTTGCTCTTTGGATTCCTCCTCTCGAATGGGAGAGAGTCTTATTTTGGGGGTCTCTTCAAGAGGCCTCCTAAGCTCTCTCTCCTCTTGGAGAGGGAGGGAAATTCCATAAGCACGAAGTTGTTGAGTAACTTCGGCTTGCAAAGCAGGGTTGCCCATAGCTTGCTGCAACCTAGTAACGAGATAATTCACAAACATGGGAGCATCATCATTAGCACCTTCATGTGAAAAATCAAAGCTATCAATGTTCATTCTACTCTCTTGATTATTGTCAGCAATGTTAACAAAATTTATGTATGTACTTAGTGTATGCTTTGGCAATTCAAAACCTTAGTTGCCACTCCTCTTAGCCTTTGAAAATCGGCTCTTAAGTATCTATACCCACGACTCGAAGTGGTTAATTATAGAGAGTAGAGGAGTAGGTCTAACATAGCAGAGTTGCCAAGGGCTAGCTCCTTTCGGACTTCTTATGGCTCAATAATGGTAAAGCCATAGGCAAGTCTAAAAAGACTCCATTATTAAGTCAAAAGCTCCCGAGGTGTGCACCATCCCCCACATAGTGGGCTCAACAAAATCGATATTAGATCCCAGCCCTAATATAATTAACAATATCAACCATTTATAGGCTACTTAAGGACCTCTCTTCTTAAGCAAGAAAAGAGAAACCAAATGCTCTGATACCAATGTAATGGAATTGGCCTATTTAATTTGAGACTAGCGGAAATTAATGAGAGTACTTTTGAGAAATGACTTTGTGAGCATAGCGGGTGAACATAATTGAAGATCGCAACATAATCATAACAATTAGTTAACTTGGCATGAACAATACTTTTGCAAGAGAGAGAATTTAGAGAACATGACTACACTTGAGGACCGGATTTTATGTGGAGCCGGTCCCCCCTCCAATAGGCATTTGTATTATGATTTCTCCCATTAAGAGAGACTTGTTACAATACAATCTTTGTGTTCCTTGTGACCTAGGTGATGCAATGAAGATGGAAAGCTTCATGCATCACAAACATAACATAAACTTGAAGAAAGATTTAACTATACCAAGCCTCAGTCCCAAGACCTCAAACACCTTCGAAGGTGGAGAGAGCTAGCAGGGAATGAGGGTAGGGAAGAGGAAGAAGAAACATTTCGTAGGAGAAAGAATTAGTTCCTCACTTATCATAACTCTTGTTGCTAGCATACATAATAGCATAGTAATGAAGAAGAAGGAGATGGCAAGCTTAAGCATTGAAGCACGGCTCTTGGTTGGATTTGCACTCCATATCCAAGAGTGTTGGTGTAAGCTCTCAACCTCTACTTGCTTGGAGAAGGAGAGGGAGCTCTTGCACTTTGCATAGCACACAATGAGAGTGTTTGTGAGTGTGTGTGGGTGAGTATACCCCCTAAGAAACCCCCCTCCTTGCTAGGTCGACCCCCTCTTCTAGCTCATCATTGAAGCTCATTGGCTCATGCCAAGCCTAGGCAATCACAATCTTGAGCCATTTCTAGCAATAGGTGTAGTCTTGGGACAAGTGCCCCCCTTTCCCCTTTGAGAGAGAGGACTTGATAAATGCAAAAACAATTAGATAATTGTTGTAAATTATCATTGGACCCCTTTTAATCCTAGCCAATAGAGTTCAAGCACCTCATGGAGGTAACATGGGTAGGGCTTGACATGTGTCCCTGTTGCCTCTTTAAGCTTGGGCTTTCCTTGAGAGAGTGTGTGTGTGTTCTCTCTCTAGCCCCTAAGAAAAGGGCTCGCCCCCCTCTTTGTAGGGATCTTTTTGACCTTTGGAGCACAAGCACCTTAGTCATCAAGCATGACTAAGCACTTGGACTAGGGGTGTTCCCACAAGCATCTCAGGCAAGCATGTCAAAGAACCTCAAGCACCTTAATCATGCAGCAGGTCAAGTACCTCAAGCACCATAATCAAGCACCTCAAGCACGACAAGCATCTCGAGCTTGGGCCGGGTTCCCACCTCAAGCTCAGACCTAGCTTACCTAAGGTCAAAGGACTTTTACTCACATTATTGGAGGTCTTCAATGAAGCTAACCCTAAGGTCTTATGCTCCATTGATTAGCCTTACTCTTTGATAGACCATCTCTCATTTGGACCCCTTTACTATTGGCCCCGTGTTGAGATAGATCTATAAGCACATATCTATATCTTAACACTTGTTCCCGTTCATTCTCCCACATTAAGTGATCAATTTAATATGAGAAAATAATTTGGGTTGGTTAGATATTAGAATTTATGACATTACCTCTCTCTTGAAATCATAGTCGTCCTCGACTATGAGGTAGAAGAGAGAAAGCTTTAGTCATTAGTCAATTTTACTTAGCGGGTAGAGGATCCCTTTTTACCATACGACATTTTTCCAAGATGGATGACTAATCCATTTGGTGCTTGGGAGACATAGCTGCCGCAAGCATGTCTGCTCTTTAGTCCATTTCATTCTCCCAAAGTAGAGTGACAAATTCTACTTGGTGTTTGTGAGACGTCGTCATCACAAACATGATTCTAAGCATGCATACTAGTTAAATTTGTGCACAATTAAAAAGGGGACTAGTCTTACAAGACAAAAACATGAGTCATTTAAAAGAAATTTGTACATTTTCTTACTCTAATGTAGCATTGTAAGCATTGACAAGGTTCATACTATCCTTAAGCTGTATTCCTTCCATCTATCTAGCATCTTCAAAAGGATAATTTTTGAGCTTAATAAGATACCGTCGGATAATCTTACCATGTCGTAGTACCTTGTTTTCATGCCGAAGGACAGCTTCGGGTTGTAGCACCTCTTCTTGGTCTTCAACTTCGGGAGGGTCTTCAATAATTGGTTCAGTTGGTGGCTCTCCTTTGTAGGGCTTAAGTAGGCTTAGATGAAAAAATATATATATGTGTGTGTATATTTATATATATATATATAAATATCTGTATATTTATATATACATATATGTGTGCGTGTGTGTGTGTATTTATATATATCATAATAATCAATATCTAATTCTCCTAAATGATTTTCTCATGTTAAACTGATCATTTAATATGGGGAAGTGCCAGGGTAGAAAAAGCTAGAATATTGTTTAAGCTAGCAGACCAGCCACAATAGGGATCCAAAGGAGGGAAAAAGGGATCCAAAGGGGGGGGCATCTGCAAAAGAGCCATGTGCAACAATGGGCTTAAAAGACCCTAAGACTTCCAAAATGCTAAGGTTCCAAAATTCAAAGGTTGTGTTCAAAGGTCAAGCATGGGGGGAATTGGATGCTTTGTGTGTGTCCCAAAAGTCTTTATCAATCTCTACATAGGAGGGGGTGAGCCTTGGGAGTAGGGTATGAGAGAGAAACTCTCTCTCACACACACACAAGCTCCCTTTACACAAAGGGAATGAGGGACACATGTCAGCTCCCTAGCCCAGATACCCACAAGGTGTACCCAATTCCTATTGGATGGCCTTGGAGGTGGACCAATGAGAATTAGGCTAGAGTAAATTTAGTTTAATTAATTTAGAAACACTTAATACAAGAACCAATGAGAATTAAGCTCTCTAGAAGACTATTGGACAGTCTCCCAAGGGGTCCAATGAGCATTCAAAAGCCCAATGGCTTGCTTGATTCCTATTGGCCAGGAGGCAAAGGGGTCCAATGAGAGTTTAGTTGCATTTATTAATTACATAAAGCTCTCACAAAAGGGGAAAGGGGGACACATGCCAGAAGGCTATCCCTTATACTGCTTAATTATCATTGGCTAGCCCTAGGGAGGTCCAATGAGACTGTAGCATGAGCAAATAGCAAGAGGGGTCGACTAAGAGAGAGGGGGGGCTGATTTTTGCAAGGCATTATCTCACACACACTCACACAATCTCATATGTGAAGTAAAAAAGACTCTCTCTCCTTCTCAAGCTTTAATGGAAAGCTTACCACCTACTCCAAGCTTGTGAGAAGGGTGGCCTACACCAACAAATCTTGGCTTTGTGATGCAAATCCAACCAAGAGCCAAGCTTAAATGCATGCTCATCTCCTCTACCATGCTAATTACTAAGCTAAGCTATGCTAATATGAGTGATTATGTGAGGAGATGTACATGTTTCTCGTAAGAATACTCCTTCTTCCTCTCAATCTACTCTCATACCCCGCTAGCTCTCACCATCTTCGAAGGTGTGTGAGGTCTTGGGTCTGAGACTGGGTCTGAGACCGGAGAGAATTGATGTTGTATTTGATAAGTGTCTTGCTTAGTCCATGAAGCTTTCATCTTCATTGCACTAGCTAGTCTTGATGGTGAAGACGATGAAGATCAAGACAAGAAAAAGGCGAGAAAGATGTCACCCTCTTCTCCACCTTCCTCAAATTCTTCACCTTCTGAAGAAAGTGATGGTGCAACCTATGAACCATCAAAAAGAAGAGGCAATAGGAAATCCTATGCCGCATAGAAGAGGTCGTCCAAGCTGAAGAAGTTCAAAGCGGGAGGGAAGAGCATCTCTTTCCTTACCTATGATGGCACCTTTGGTGCTACGGATAAAGTCTTGGCCTTTATCCAACAATTTGATGCGGCGTTTGGAGATGAGGGCTTCACGGAGTCCTCTAAGCTACGCCATGTAGCTATGCACTTTCAAAAGTCCGCCAGGCAATGGTGGTCTAGCCTACGAGCCAACGGTGAAGCTCCACGAACATGGAAAGCTTTAAGAGCTTCCATTATGAAGCAGTTTTTGGCCACCGATGCCAAAGACAAAGTACTCACCGAATGGCGAAGCTTAAAGCTCTCTCCCAATGAATCCATCCACAATGGTCTATCTTCAATGATAGATGAGTATGCTATTGATCCCGATTTTAGAGATGTGATTTCAGCCCTTGCATTAGGGAAGAAAGAAGAACCATTTACTTTACAAGATGGTCATCTTCTCTATGGCAATAGACTATGCGTTACTAACTCACTACGTGAGAAAGTAATGTATGAATCTCATGCTCCTCTTACGCGGGGCATAGAGGGATTTAGTCTACCCTAAAGGGAATTGAAACATGTTTCTATTGGCCTACCATGAAAGTGAACATACAAGAGTATGTTTCTAACTGTGTGGTATGCCAAAAGACAAAATTTGACAAAGGGAAGCAACTTGGATTGCTTCAACCCTTGCCAATCCCTAATTCGCCATGGGAGAGCATATCCATGGATTTTATCTTTGGATTGCCTAAGTCTATCCATGGGAATACGGGAATATGGACGATAGTAGACACGTTCAATAAACAAGATCATTTTATACATGTCAAAAAGACTATCAAAGCCCATCAAATGGCAACCCTCTTCATTTTAGAAATTTTCAAGTACCATGGCTTGCCAATGTCCATAGTGTCAGATAGAGATCCTAGAATGACCAGTAATTTTTGGAAGGGTCTCTTTGAGAATTTAGGGACAAGGCTAAACTTCTCTTCGGCCTATCATCCACAAACAGATGGCCAAAGTGAAATAGCTAACCTAACAATTATCGATCTACTAAAAGCCTATGTAACGGAAGTAGATCAAAGATCCCAATGGGAGAAGTACTTACCCTTAGTGGAGTATGCTTACAATAACACTGTACATACTTCCACACAAAAAGCACCTTTCGAGGTAATTGATGGAAGATAAAAAAGTCCCTTGCTACTTAAGGTACATGGGAAGATCTTCGCTGCAGATGAGTATAGCATAAGACTCTCTTTTTCTTTATTGTGCACAAAAATGAAGTAGTATGCATGCTTAGGTCAAGTTTGCGGAGACGACGTCTCCCAAACACCAAGTAGAACTTGTCACTCTACTATGGAAGATTGATAGGACTAATGTGCAGACATGCTTGCGGCAGCCTCAGGCTCTCAAGCGCCAAATGGACTAGTCATCCATTGTGGAATGATGTCGTAGGGTAACATAGGGATACTCTACCCGCTAAGAAAAGGACTAATGAATATGCTTTATCTTGGCTACCCCATAGTCGAGGACGACTATGATTTCAAGAGAGAGGTAATGTCATAATAATCAATATCTAATTCTCCTAAATGATTTTCTCATGTTAAACTGATCATTTACTATGGGGAAGTGCCAGGGGAGAAAAAGCTAGAATATTGGTTAAGCTAGCAGACTGGCCACAATAGGGATCCAACGGAGGGAAAATAGGGATCCAAAGGGGGGCCCATCTGCAAAAGAGCCATGTGCAACAATGGGCTTAAAAGACCCTAAGGTTCAGCCCATTAAGACTTCCAAAATGCTCAGGTTCCAAAATTCAAAGGTTGTGTCCAAAGGTCAAGCATGGGGGGAATTGGATGCTTTGTGTGTGTCCCAAAAGTCTTTATCAATCCCTACATAGGAGGGGGCGAGCTTTGGGAGTAGGGGATGAGAGAGAAACTCACACACACACACACACACACACACACACACACACACCACACACACACACACACACACACACACAAGCTCCCTTTACACAAAGGGAATGAGGGACACATGTTAGCTCCCTAGCCCAGATGCCCACAAGGTGTACCCAATTCCTATTGGATGGCCTTGGAGGTGGACCAATGAGAATTAGGCTAGAGTAAATCTAGTTTAATTAATTTAGAAACACTTAATAAAAGAACCAATGAGAATTAATCTCTCTAGAAGACTATTGGACAGTCTCCCAAGGGGTCCAACGAGCATTCAACAGCCCAATGGCTTGCTTGATTCCTATTGGCCAGGAGGCAAAGGGGTCCAATGAGAGTTTAGTTGCATTTATTAATTACATAAAGCTCTCACAAAAGGGGAAAGGGGGACACATGTCAGAAGGCTATCCCTTATACTGCTTAATTATCATTGGCTAGCCCTAGGGAGGTCCAATGAGAATGTTGTATGAGCAAATAGCAAAGGGGGTCGACCAAGAGAGAGAGGGGGTTGATTTTGGCAAGGCATTATCTTACACACACGCACACAATCTCATGTGTGAAGTAAAGAAGACTCTCTCTCCTTCTCAAGCTTTAATGGAAAGCTTACCACCTACTCCAAACTTGTGAGAAGGGAGGCCTACACCAGCAACTCTTGGCTTTGTGATGCAAATCCAACCAAGAGCCAAGCTTCAATGCATGCTCATCTCCTCTACCATGCTAATTACTAAGCTAAGCTATGCTAATATGAGTGATTATGTGAGGAGATGTACATCTTTCTCGTAAGAATACTCCTTCTTCCTCTCAATCTACTCTCATAACCCCTCTAGCTCTCACCATCTTCGAAGGTGTGTGAGGTCTTGGGTATGAGACCGGAGAGAATTGATGTTGTATTTGATAAGTGTTTTGCTTAGTGCATGAAGCTTTCACCTTCATTGCACTAGCTAGTCTTGAAGGAACACAAAGAATTGTATTGTACAATGTCTCTCTTGATGGGAGAAACCATAATACAAAGCCTTTTGGAGGGGGGACCAGCTCCATGTAAATCCGGTCCTCAATTGTTGTCAATAGCTTAATTTCTCTCTCTTTTGAAAGTATTGTTCATGCTATCTAGCTAGGTGTTATGCTTTTTGTTGCTCTGTCCACCCAAGCACTCTTGTAATTCTCATTAGGAATCTATTCTAATGAAATGCCCACTATGTTCATATTAATTTCCGTAGGCCATTAAATGTTACAATATATGTGTGTGTGTGTGTGTGTGTGTATGTATACATATGTACACACACACACACACACACACACACACACACACACACACACACACACACACACACACACACACACACACACACACACACACACACACACAGATATGCTTGAAGCGAAGATTTGTAGGAACCTCCATGGCCATCCAATAGGATTTGAGTGCACCTTGTGGGTATCTGGGCTAGGGAGCTGACATGTGTCCCTCGTTCCCTTTGCTATTTGTTATTTGTTGATATACTAGGCTGCTAGCATCTTCTCTCGTCAACACTATGCAAGGATAGAGGGGGAGGGTTACGAGTGGAGAATTCAAGAGTTTAGGAAACTTTTCATGTCAATAATAACTTATAGAATATTTTGACATCATAAAAAAGGTCTAAAATTATTTCAAAGTTGAAGCATTTGATAAAATTGGAATGATAGAGAGATGAATCACATAAGAGAAGATCTCATTGGATGTTCCTACAACATTTAAATTCTCCTTTTATGAAGATGTGTGTGTGTGTGTGTGTGTGTGTGTGAGAGAGAGAGAGAGAGAGAGAGAGAGAGAGAGAGAGTAAATGTAACATTCAATGGCCTAGTAACTTGTGTGTAGCAGAAAATAGCATAGACATAGTGAGCATTTCATTAGAATAAGCATAGCAAGAGTGCTTGGATGGAGAGAAGAACAAAAAGCATAACACCTACTTAGATAGGCATGAACAATACTTCAAAAGAGAGAGAAATTAAGCTATTGACAACAGTTGAGGACCGGATTTGTATGGAGCCGAGATCCCCCCTCCAAAAGGCTTTGTATTATAGGTTTTCCCCATCAAGGGAGACATTTTACAATACAATCCTTCGTGTTCCTTCAATAACTAGCTAGTGCAATGAAGATGGAAGCTTCAAGCACTAGCAAACACTTTAAAACACAACATTAATTCCCTCACGGTCTGAGACCCAAAACCTCACACACCTTCGAAGATGGTGAGAGTTAGCGGGTTTATGAGAGTAGATTGAGAGGAAGAAGGAGTAGTCTTACGAGAAAGATGTACATCTCCTCACATACTCACTCATATTAGCATAGCATAGCTTTGTAATTAGCATGGTAGAGGAGATGAGCATGCATTGAAACTTGGCTCTTGGTTGGATTTGCATCACAAAGCCAAGAGTTGTTGGTGTAGGCCTCCCTTCTCACAAGCTTGGAGTAGGTGATAAGCTTTCCATTAAAGCTTGAGAAGGAGAGAGAGAGAGTCTTCTTGCTTCACACATGAGCTAGCATGAGTGTGTGTGGAATAATGCCTTTGAAAAATCAGCCCCCTCTCTCTCTTGGTCGACCCCCCTTGCTAAATCCTCTTGCTGGCACCTCATTGGACCTCTCCAAGCTTAGCCTAAGAAGCATAAGCGATAGCCTTCTGACATGTGTCCCCCTTTCCCCTTTTGTGAGAGCTTTAGGTAATTAATTAATGCAACTAAACTCTCATTGGACCCCTTTGTCTCTTGGCCAATAGGAATCAGGCAAGCCATTGGGTTACTGAATGCTCATTGGACCCCTTGGGAGACCGTTCAATAGTCTTCTAGAGAGCTTAATTCTTATTGGTTATTTTATTAAGTGTTTTTTAATGAATTAAACTAGATTTACTCTAGCCTAATTCTCATTGGTCCACCTCCATGGCCATCCAATAGGATTTGAGTGCACCTTGTGGGTATCTGGGCTAAGGAGCTAACATGTGTCCCTCGTTCCCTTTGTGTAAAGGAAGCTTGTGAGTGTCTGTGTGTTTCTCTCTCATCCCCTACTTAGGAATCATGAAGACTTTTTGTATACACACAAAGCATCCAAATTTTTAAAGCTTGACCATTGGACACAACCTTTGATTTTTGGAACCTTAGCATTTTGGAAGTCGTAATGGGCTGAACCTTAGGGTCTTTAAAGCCCATTGTTGCACATTGCTCTTTTGCAGATGGCCCCCCCTTTGGATCCCTATTTTCCTCCTTTGGATCCCTACTGTGGCCGGTCTACCGCTTAACCAATATTCTAGCTTTTTCTCCCCTGGCACTTCTCTATATTAAATGATCAGTTTAACATGAGAAAATCATTTAGGAAAATTAGATATTAGTTATTATGACAATAAACCATTACCATGCTTCTGAACATACATAGAGATGCAAGCGAAGCATCTAGAGAGAAACATAGATGTAAGGGTCAATCACATTCTTAATATCAAAAGAAAGTCAACTCATCTCTTTGAAACTTAAAGATTTCCTAGCACATTGGAAACTATGAGCCCTTATCTTTCCATAACTCTACTCTTAGACATGAAAAGTTTTTTAATTACATAGTGTAGCAATTATGGGCCTTCATCTTTAAAAACTTGCTTGCTTACTAAGTTTTTACTTCTCAACTTGGTATCATCTTTGTTAACCCTAGGTAGACCAAGGGAAAGATTTTCTTCTTGCTATATAGGAGGTTATGATGTACACTTCTACCATGTATTGCTCATAAGAAAGACTCAAGGATAAAAGAAAATAAGAGAGTGAAGTAGATACATTGAATCCAATCGTGTTCTTATTGTTGAAACCAATTCTAGAACCCACTCCATTAAAAAAAAAAGCTTTATTAGTACATTGATTTTAGTCGACTTTCATCTCCACACCATGCTAACTTACCTAATCTGTATAATCAACATTGATAGCATTGCTAAACCAAGATACACCAAAAGGAGGTCTCTCTCTCTCTCTCTCTCTCTCTCTCTCTCTCTCTCTACCACAATAGAAGTAGAGCACTCTTAAGTTTGTTGAACAAGGGCTAGCACCTCATGAAAAAAATGTCTATGAGATGCTCCCAAGATTGGTATCAAAGAATCCTTTGCAACATCTTACATATATTTATGTTTGTTAGAATCTTCATGAGATTGTGTAATGCATCACTTTTAGAAATGCAATAGAATATAGAAGTAGGAAGAGAGTATTGATAGTGTTTCATTTGGAAGAGAAGATAGACCTACAAGAATAGAAGAGGTTTCTTTGGCCGCAGCAACGCGCGGGTCACATACTAGTTCACATTAAGTAACAAAACCTCAACTAAAGTTATCCCTTTTTTATTATGTGCAATCAAACTGGAACATTTATTCTATGTATAATATAAATTCTTTTGACTTTACATTTGAAAAGGCTTGTCATTTCTTACACTCTGCAAAGTTGTCATTTCTTACAATCTTATCCTTCACTTTTGCATTTTAGATTAGAACAAGTTGTCATTTCTTACAATCTTACCCTTCACTTTTGCATTTTAGATTAGATGTTCTGTAAGGTTTTTTTGAAGTGAACCAGGGAGTGACACATGGATGCCCTCTCCTTCCTTGAAAATTTTAAGCTACTTCATATATAGTATATATTTTCGAGGATTTGTAGCATCTCTCTGAAAGATTTTCTTGAAAGTTCTATGACCTCGCAACACAAGTAGAATTTGGCCTTGATGGATGCATGGAGGAGAAGAATTTGCAGATAATAATCTCTAAAAATGGAGAGATGCATTTTCATGGACAAAAAATACCATACAATGTATACATTGTATGATGTGGAGTTGGCAACATCCTCCACTTTGTTAATAATTTCATTGAGAATGTGCCCTTCCCCCCCCCACTTATCCCCTCCAATTTTATTTATTTATTTTTTTTTTTTGGGGGGGGGGGGGGGGTTTGATGCTTCTCCTCCAATGTTAGAATAGGCTAGAACATTACAATTACATGTAAATTAAGTCATTACCTTAAGCTTATGCCATCTAATGAGCTTCTTGTTGTCATGAATGCCATGTTATATTCATTTTCCTTCATCGTACACACCATTTGCCCCATTCATCTAACATATGATGGCCCCATACCTAGTTTTCATAGCAAACAAAATGTCTTCAAACCCATTGCATACTATTATGATGGCCCCATACCTAGCAAACAAAATATCTTCAAACCCATTGCATACTACTTGCTTTCAACCCACACTGCTATCAATGTATTGTGTACATTATTCAACGTGACAATAGCACATTGCATCCTTACTATTGCATGCTCACAATGCACACACTTGATTCCTTTTTCTTGCATACACTTGATCCCATATTTCTTGCATCTTAAAACAACTTTACAAGTTGCCCCTTTCACATGGACATGTCATCACTATAATCGGTTCCCTAGCCCACCCCTCACCTTACAAAGAGACCTTACGATAACTAGTACATCATCCACACCTCTAAAGGATTCAACATTCCCAACCCCTTCTTCTCCATCTAAGTCTATATAGCAAGCCTTGTTGAGTTCCTCAGCCTCTAACATACCATTTATTAGGGCGGTCTAGGCCACCATGTCTAGGGTGCATCCCGTCTTCTCCAATTGAGTCAATGGGACAAAACTTCCTTAGCCATTAATTGGCCATCTATCAAGTTGGTGCCCCGGGGATTCATTGTGTATTTATGTACGGTACCTTGTGAGTGTCTTTTTGGAGGTCACACATAAGCGTACACATGCTCATACTGTATGTATTTGGGGGGGTGGGTGTATATAAGGGAAGAGGTATAAGCCTCGTGCTCTCTTGGCTAGCTCCTTATGACAATGCTTGAAGTTTTATGTAACCATCATCATGCATGGTGGGGTGTTTTCTTTTCAAAAGAGAGAACCATGTATATATGTGTAGATATGTTTATACATTGATAAAAATGGGAGCTCTAATTGTTTAAATGAAAAACCTTATGAATTTTAAGTATTTTTGGTTTGAGTCTAGTTAAAATGAAAAATTTATTGAAATTGGAGATTTGGGGTAGACAAATGGGAGAGCAAGTAGCAAGGTGAAAAGTGAAGCTTTGCTTCACATTGGCAAGTACTCTCAAAAAACCAGAATAGAGTGTTAAGCAAGTAATCCCAAAAAAGACCTTAAGTGTTATTGAACAAACAAGTGTTATGAAGCAAATAAAATAGTGTAATCCACAAATGACTTGCTGCAAATACTAATTGACAGTTCAATTAACTTGAGAGAGCTAACCTTAAGACAATCCTTAAAAGCTACATTGTAAAATCTAGGACCCACCTCCATGCATTTTGGTCCCCCATCGTGAAGATGCACTGCGTGTTACCTAGACTAAGTTAAGAAGCATAAGCTTGACGGGCCCAAGTTTTATTTCTTAGGTTTGGAGACACGACTTTACTATTTGTCTGCCACTTTCACAAATCTTTTGAACCTTTTAAAAATGTTTCATAGTATAGAGAAGTATCCAAACAAAGAAGTTACTTTCTAGAATGCAAAACAACACATGTCTTCATATGTGGTATTGCCCCCATACGCGTAAAACTAGCTTTAAGCGAAGAGTATATTGCCCAAAAGACACACACATGGTGCAAAGTGTTATTACGTAACACTGATTAGAGGTGACTCTAAATGTAAAGTCGATGCAGAAAACAAGGTACATACCACAAAATTATTGTAGATAAAATTCACGTAGAAAGAGCACCCACAATTGCACAAATACGCCAATAAATTATCGGGGTATACTGGAGACTCTAGAGGTTTGTGATGGACCTGCCTTGTAGTAGGGTTCTTGATCTTCTCATATGTAGGGTACTAAAGAGAATTGGGGAGTCTAGAGGTTTGTGATGAACCTGCCTTGTAGTAGGGTTTGTGATCTTCTCATATGTAGAGGCACTGAATAGAATTGCAGAGATCCAGTCTAGCTCATTGCTTGTTTTTCCAGCAGCTCACTCTAAGCAAGAAAGCATATGGACTATCAAGAATCATGCAAGTGGCATTCTAGTAACCAACCTTGGTGACTACATGTCGTCCCTAATGATGAGGAAATAATAAGAGGTTTAAGATAGGGTCTACGTGAAGCAAAGAATTTGTGAAAAATGCTAGGTATGCACAAAAATTCCTGGTCCCATGATAAATGGGAAGAGGGAGATCTTCAAGGTATTTTTTCCTCAAATGACATGGAGGATCAACTTTCAAATGCAGAGGATGTTTATGACATTTATCATTAGATCAATGAAGATGTTACTAAGTTAAGTATATATGTGGAAGATGAGGTGGATGTGGGGCGGAGTGTGAGTAACACCATGTGTTGGACTCTCTCATTGATGAAGAAGAAAATATTCAGAGTCAAGTATTGCCTTTTGTAGAGATTGATGGTAAGAAAATTTGCAAGAGTATCCTTTTGATTCAACTAAATGGAAACCCCACATTATCTATGGATAGAGTAACAAGAGTGAGGAGTTGGTTCTATTATGCAGTGTTGGACAAAAAAATCAAGGTTCAAACAAGGACATCTCTTGTAGTAGGCTCAGATTGTGATGTTCTATTCAAGATCTTAACTTCTAAGGAGAATGTAAGTTGTAAAAGGAAAGGAAAGGTTTTTCAGTACTAATGAGGGAGTTACTAAAGGTGCATGGTACCTAGGAAGGGTTATGTGCATGAGAAGAAAAGTAGGATCTATTATGAGGGAGAAAAGAGGCCCCATTGATCTAGTTGATCGACCTAGTAATGTAGAGATATATCTCTAATGGTATCAAAAAGAAAAGGGAACAAGGAGCCACACATATGATCTTCTGGAAAATCAATGTGTACCCTTGGAATCTATAATATCTCTTGCAAATCTAGCATAAGATTTGGAGACTAAGAAATATCAGCTTGATGCTAATGACTACAAGGTCTTTGAAGAGTATGTTAAAGGTAACTAAACTTTCATGCAATCCCTCTTGAAATGGTTATTTTTATGATATTTAATGCAAAAAAGCTAAGCAATATGACAAAAAATGTTATGCCTGCCATAACACTAGGGAGGATGCAAATTTAGCAGGCATGTATTATGGACCATTCCAAATTCTACGGCCAATCAATGAAATGGCTGATGAGCTTAAGCTATCCTCGCATTGGCCAATACAGAATGCATTCCATGTAAGTTTACTAAAGGGCTACAAGGGCCATCCACCATAAGAGCCAATAGCAAAAGGTCCTCCAAAATTTGAAGGGACTGAAGAGATATTGCAACCCAACCTTATAATCTGCCACGAAGACAAGGTGCTACGCAATGGTAAGGTACTACGTAAGTGTTTCATTTTAAAAACTACTCTTTGGAGATGCTAAATGGAAGCAAGAGCCACAATTGAAGGATAGTATGTCACTTGTAGCTACCTACAATGAATTGCATGCAAAGCCCTAATGTTTTTACATCGATGTATTCAATGAAAATGCAATGAAGAAAAACATGATTCTCACTTTTGAACCTGTTTTCTTTAGTTCTTCATTATTGTTTAAATGTAATGAGTATGAATACCAAATGTAGCACACTCGCGGAAAAATTTCTCGCGAGTACCGAGTAAACTTGCAATCTACTACGGAAAGGTGATAGTGCAAATAAGATAGACATACTTACAACATATTTTCTCCCAAGTACTAAGTAGATTGGTCATCTACTTTGGAACGATGTCGAATGTGCTAAAAGTGGATCCTGAGCAAAAAGCTAATGGACCAAAGATACCTCTCTTGCATAGAATCATAGTCGAGGATGACTATGAATTCAAGGGTGGGGTAATGCCACCAAGTTTCATTATTGGTCTACTTAAATGAATTTTATCTTGCTAGATTGTCCATTCTAGTGAGAGAAAATAAAAATAGTAGAATGCCAATTATGTAAAACGGGCAAAGGAATGTGTTTGTGAACTAGAGAGTTCCAAAATTTGAATGCATTCTTCACAAGTGCCAACAGAATTTAGTGAGGATTCAATCGGGACTTTATGGGACAAAGACGGGATATTAGCAAGTCCAAGTGTCCACAACAAATCTCGAAAGCCTCCGAAATTAAAAAGGATAACCAAAAGGTGGTAATGAGATCCAACGTGTTATTATCCATACTTGCCAATCTAAAGTTATGTGGAGATAAGGGATGTGGTCCACAAGCCTCCCATGCAAAAGATAAGGTGAGAGGAGTGGCTCTTAAAAATAGAAATCTGCTTTTCCAGAACCTAGGGTGAGTATTTTTGGAATAAATAAAAAAAGAAAGCGGTTTTGAAAAAGGACCCTCTTGGCTTATCGAAAACAGCGAAATGAACAGCCTTGTGGTTCATAGTTTTTTCATTTGAGTTTTTTGCATTATTTTGCAGGGCTGCACTGGAGAGAGCAGGGAAACTTCTATTTTCCTGTCTCATGAAGTGAAAGGCCTAGGTGACTGTGATACCGGATCCACCACCCTACCACCCTATATATAGACCGACTCCTAGCCCTAGCCATAATATGGATCCCTAGTCCACACTGGTCCATGACCCCCTAGGCTTAGGATCCTTGTCGTGACATTACTCCCCCCTTGGAGAAGCGTTTTCGTTCTTGAAAACACAAGTGATAGTATCGTCGTAAGAACACTCATGTTTTCCGTGTTGGCATCCCATACACGAGCCAATTGTCCATATGACTGATACTTGGTGCAGTGAGGAGGTTCAATGAAATGAAGCGCAACATCTTAATTTTCAACATTGTTGCCCGTTTGCAACCACGTGTATCTAAATGGTAACTCAATGTATAACTCACTTGAGTACTGTAAAGGAGTAACCACAACTAAGAGACATAACGAGTTTGCAGACTTTCTGAAGGTAACCTTGGCGCAACTTTCCATGAAGTTATGAGCTAGATTTCCAACTCGCATGAGTATCTTGAAAAGCTCATAGAGCTACTACGGAATAGAATAGGGAGAGTCCTCATGTCAAACTTCTGAAAGTTTTGGAACACACAGAACTACATGTTCACCTCTAATGTAGGCTACATGCCAACATATTTTGTCAGCACTCCTACTAAGTCCTTGACTTATGAAACCATTGAAATGGTATCCAACCCCACCACAACAGGTGTTCAAAGTTGAAAACCTAACCAAAGAAAATTCTGGAATAGGGAGAGAATCGCCCCTTCAGAATGCGTTGTGCTAACGTATGCGCTTAGCAGATCCTTTAGCAAAGAATATGTGTAAGCTGCCCATTCAATGCGGAATGACTAGCAACAGTAAGAGTGAGGTACTTTTCCACAACCGCTTATAGACAGTCGCCCCAGATGAATGGTAAATGGGGTTCACCATAACATACAACCTTGTTGAGGAAGCAATAATTTCCTGAAGAACCATCTTGGTTACCTTGGAAGGTCCACAAGCACCCAAACCAAGCCATGACCTCTATTGGTGATTGGTAGACTCAGAGGAATCTCATAGAGATACTGTACAGAGAGTGAAAAAATGCTTTATAAGCAATCACTAATGGGAGGAATATGCATGCCTTCCCAAATCAGCCTTTTAAAAAGAGTTGTCGCAAATGCAATCATTCTCAGGCACCTACAGTTGCAAAGCATTTGAGAGAAGAGATCGCAAAGAAGGATGGCAAGAAACAAAGGGTAGAGGAATCTATTATGGATGCATGCCAAGAGCAGCCATAGCCAACTACTAATCATAATGATCTTGTGGTGATACCAACGAACACTACACAACAACATGTGCAAGGAGGTACAATATCAAACAGTGTTACTTCTAAGCTCAATGAGGTTGGGCTTAGGCAAATGTGACAAAGATCATTGCACCAAATCTTTCGAACGTAGATGCTAAAAGAGGCACAAAATGCACTTGCAAAAGTATTTTTTTTCACTAGGAGTGCATTAGTCATGGTTGACAGCCATCATTAGAAACATGCATGGAAGAAAATCGGTGAGTACTTTTCAGCCCCTTCGTATCACACGATACGGAATGATCTATTGGACAAATGTTATGCCGAAGTAAAAGAGCATATTTCCAAAATAATTGTTGGGAATATATCGCTTTCAGGATGCACAATTGTTAGTGACAGTTGGTCAAATGTTTAGAGAAGACCACTAATCAATGTTATGCTGGTCTGTACAAGGGGAGAGACCTTCATAAAAGCTATTGATAGTTTTGGTGCTATTAAAAGTGGAAAATATACTATTGAGGTCTTGATTAATGTAATTAATAAATCAGCGTTGAATGTGTCATTCAAGTAGTTATGCACAATGCAAAGAGTTGTAAAAATGTTTGTTGTGATGTCAAATATAGAGGTGGTCACGATTTCTATCAGATAGTCAATATGTTCTACTCCAATCTTCAGGATCGAATTAATTGCATCAAAGAGATGAGTGCATTCAAACTAAAGAAAGGACCTTTTGCAAATGATTTTTTCCAATTGATGGCAAAAGAGAAACCTACATGGAAGTGGTGGATGATGAACAATGAGGAGCATTACTCAACTCTACGTCCTCTTGCAATGGAAGTTTTGACACAATGTGTAGCAAATTTGTGCTCTGAGAGAAATTGGAGTATGTACAAGTATGTTCATAACACAATCTGCAATAGATTATTAGTAGACAGATTTGAAAAATTAATTTACATGTTTTGCAATGAAAAGATATTGCATCATATCAAAAGTGTTGGCTACAAGAAAGAAATGCCTAGTTGGGTCTATGATTGTCAAATCGAAGATGAAGGTGAGTTCAATGTCGGTGTATCACAGTGCACGATAGCGGAAATAGAAGAGAATCTCATGATAGATGTAGAGGATTCAGCAGAGGAAAACAAACAATGCTTGGACTTGGAACAAAACATTGACTACACATATTCACCATAAGATGAACTGAGATTGCAAATAGGAAATGCAATTGGAGCTTATATTCTTCAACATGTTTTGATTGTATACAATGGTGCCTTGAGGAAAAATTACAAGGTTTGTTGTTGTCAAGTGTGGTGTTTAGAGTATGCTTCTTCAATACTAGATAGATATCTAATTACACTAGGGGTGTCTTGTCTAGTTTGCTTGAATTTATACTCATTTTTCATTCCGAACATATAATATACTCCTTGTGGAATTTCTTACGTACAGATTCCACATCATCTATTGTTTTTGCATTAATCGAACTAAGCAAATTAGGTGATAATAATGACCACACGCCAATGTGTAGTATCCACTCTAACCATCAAAAGTCTTGTAGCATACTGGGCATTGATTTGATGAGGACACATCTAAGTGTGATAGGGACTAACTCTGGATATAAAACTAGGTGACATATATGCGTCCCTTGAACAAGCGGGGAATTCACTCATTGCGTCAAGTTTTGAATATCCTGGCTTAGGCAATCAAGACTTTCCTACATGCTGGCTTGTGATGCTTGAGGTGTGGGCTACTTCAAGGAGTCATGTTATTTATGCATCCTTCTCTACCAATTGTGTTGTCAAAATATCTTTTTCCTTTTCCAAATGTAGATCGCCATCTTCAACTATTAGTGCAAATTCCTCTTGTGTGAATGTCACACAACTCCCCCTTATGTCATGTGTGGCCACACTTGTCTCCTTTGACTATTAGTGAAAATTACTCTCGTTTGAATGTCACAAAACTCTCCCTTATGTCATGTGTGGCCACAGTTGTCTCCTTTGAGGAGGAGTCTATTGGACATTGCTAGACATTTTGCCAAATACAGCGCACAATTTGCATTGTGTAACGAAGGGCCAAAAACTTCCAAGTAGATTCTCTCGACGTTTTCCTTGATTTCTTGAAGCTGGCACTTCGAAACTTTCCACCTACCTTTCTTGATCTCTGCGTCTTCACATGGCCATATCATCTCCTTTGTCACTTCTTTGCTCATGTCTTTCCATTGCGCACGGTTTGGATTTGCCCATTTCGATAATTGACAAGCTGTGTGTGTCGCTTGTTGAGCACCATGTCGTATGCTAGAGACTTTGTACATTGGAAAGAATTAACAACAAATTGATGTTGATATGATAATTGTGCTTCACATGTCAACTCTTCCTTAGCCATGGTGTCTCAGAATTACAATTGCCAAATAGAGAAATATTAAATATCTTAGGCAAATATTTTTCGCTCGATCCACTAATTTGTAACTCTTTAATTCAAGTGTTTATAAACCATGATAAGACCACATCAAATCAAAGATATCACAATGATTTACATTAGACAACTCAAATCAAATATAGACAATTTATCCAAATATACTTCAACTCAATCACTTAAGTTGTATAATAAACAGCTTGATTGACTGAAGACAGTTGATCCAAATATACTTCAACTCATGTTAACAACAATGTCACTATGGAACCGGCTATGGAGTGCACGAGAGGGATGGAGAGAAGGGGAAGGGGATGGAGAAAACACGCTGTGTAGTGGAGCATTATGTAAGACTTATTAATCATGGCGGATAAATGTTACTCGCATTCATAATGATAATATTTATTGAGATGAGTGATTTTGTAGAATGGAACTCCATTTATAGATGGAGTGATACATGCAAGTAGTAGAGGTGGCAGATGCTAGTGCATCCACTTAGCTGGCTAGGTGTTGTATGCATGAGGAGTTTTATACAAGTGTATGTTCCACGTGGCATGAAAATAAAGTGCTAGGTGTAGGCATGTGTTGGAGCCCCATTTGTCCAACTGTTGTAATGAGCCCATCTTGTAAAGCATATCAAATTCCCATTTTATGTCAAAGACGTCTTATCATTTTGATCCATTCGTCTGGGTTATGTAAAGATTAATCAGTTAGTCAGGACTCAGATTTGTTCACACTTTGTAATAATGAGTAAGAGAACCCCATGTACATTTTTGAGCTAAGGTGACTAAAGTATAAAAGTCACCTTAGAACCATTTTTAAAGAAAAACATTTGAATATTAATTCTGTGTCGTACGAGCCAGAGAGAGGGAGAGAGAGAGAGTGAGTGTGTCTTATCCTCTTCGCTACGCGCTTCTCCCTCATCAGATTCACGACGTGACTACACCATCGCAGTAGTCTCTCTGAGAGCTACGCGCCCACGCCACGCATTCACATTTTCGAGCTGTTCGCGATCGATCCTTCCTCGAGCTTGTTTTGCTTGTAAGTAGCACAAACAGTGTCTGTTTTCAACAATCAGGTGCTTTATGGAATGAGAAAGAGATTAGCTACATATAGATACTCATAAACTTAAGTTTCGCCCACTTTTGGATTATGACCTGTTAGTCTATCGCGACTGTATTCGAGATAACTAGGGTTCAAATCTGGTGAGATTAGACTTATAGGTAAGTATATCCTAGTGAGAGGATGGTGCCTAGTAAGTTTGATGCGATTCCGAGTTCATTGGAAGTGTAAATGGTGTTATGAGCGTTTAGGGATAGAGTGGGTTGCATTCTACCAGAGTTAATGATTGATGCATCATAAAAGTGCGTATGTGTAGATTGGTCTCAGCCTGACAAGCTAACGAGATTGCCTACGTGCACCTACGGGTTAGTCGTGTCATCGGATGATAAGTATGTTTTCTGTGTCGTGCTCTTCAGTATGAACAGGGGAGTAGTCAAGCCCTAAAACATTGGCGCCGTTGCCGGGGAACGAACCCGGGTCACCCGCGTGACAGGCGGGAATACTTACCACTATACTTACCACTTACCAAGTCATCAAAGCAGAAAAAAAGAATGTTCCACCAGACACGACAATATCGACTTCAAAGAAACCACATACGCCAATTCAAAACCAGTGGAAAACAATCAAACAAAGAGTGGCAGATTTACAACTACCCCTTGCAAAGAAAATCTGCCAGCCAACTCAAGCTACCACAGGAAGCTTCAACGACAAATGCCAATAAGAGAATCGCTTATACCTTCCTCTTACACTACATAAATTCTTTCTACATGCATTGACTGCACATGCATATAGGGCTATATTACAAGGCCTACATTAGTATGAGTTCACACCCATGCACAGCACATACCCTTGACGATACCCTGTCGTCCGGGAGGACTCCAACTAGGAGGGGGGGAGGCATTCTAAATGCGGACTCATGTCATATATTAGAGGGCAATGTTTGTGAGCAATTTTTCAACCATTTTTGCGTTTTATTGTGTGATTTTGGGAAAAAGAATATGCCCTCATAATTAATCAAAATTGGGGACCAAATCATCATTCATGAGCCCCCAGGGATGTGTATAGACTATAAAGAGAGTCAAATCTGGCCAAAAAATGTCTAAAAACAGCAAAAAATAGGCCAAGATTGACGATAATGAGCGAGAATGTACATAGACGAGAGAAAAGTGAGCTACAAAGTGTTTTGCTTTTCATTGGTATTTTTATAGGTTAGAATTGCTATTTTCGGGTTATTTTGGGATTTAGTTGCTTTATTTTAGCCATTTTCTAGCAAAAATTATAGAAAAAAATCCATAATCTAGATGGAAACACAAAAGAAGAGACGCCTGATCGGAGCAAGGTAAAGAAGACATAGAAAAAATAGGGACTGCAAAGGTGACAGGGCAAAATGACCACCGTCATGAAGGGACCTCCAACAGAAGAAATCTACAAAAATGGTAAAACTGGAGCAACCGAAGTCCAAATTAGGAAATTTGCGAGCCTAAACCGCATCTTGCAAAAAGTTATGGTCACAGGTAAAAGATGGGAAAATTTGGTGTCGGAGTCTCGATTACATATAGAGAGGCTAGGCTAGAAATCTCTCATTTGAGTCATTTTCCATAGTGAGAGAGAGAGAGCTCCCTACAACAGTTGAGACTTCCAGAAGCTCATCCATTGCGCACGGTCACCAGATCAACATCAGATATGAGAGGTACGCTCGTCAACACTGACTCTAAGTGTTGTTTACTTCAGTTAGTCGCAAAACCTCGCCGGCATCACAATCACAACCTGTGCACACATACACAAGACCGGTTGTTAGGGAGACCTAGAGGCCACCAAATGGAACCAAAATTGAAAGGCACAATGCCTATAACTTAGGGATCAAGCCTATGACCTCGGAAAGCACGAATGAAGCCGCTCAGAAAACCCTAATTTCACAGGACCTGCAAAGGGCAAGTGAACCAAGGTGATCGGAAATGAGCCAAAACTCATAGACAGCAAGCCAATAACCTCGACAAACCGACTGAAGGGTTGGACCATGAAAAAGTTCGTCAAAACGGAGCCTAAAGTCCCTATCTGACGAAAACCGCACAAAGCGTCACGATACTCTAACGGGCCGACCAAGTGACAAAATGACACCAAATTTAACACGGTACATCCAAAAGAGGTCAACTACGAGATGGAATGTGTCCACTCAGGAAAAAAGCTCTTCCACTAGGGCAAATGCCGGCAACAAGCCAGAAAGATGTCCAAATGGTCGTTCTTGGTGTTGTAAACACCAAAACAACAACTGACTGCTTGGATCAAAGGTCAAAAGGAAATAAAAGACAGCCGGAGTAATACAATGACCAAAAGGAACGGCGACCATCACCTAAGTGGTCTACTGCAACTCCAGAAACAGCTAAGTGCTGCAAACAGGGAGTACACTCTTCTAAATTGATTAAAACTTGATGTGTGTGTCTAGGAGGGCCTATTAACACCATTGTGGTCAACTAACATTAAAAAAAAAAAAAACTGGTAAAAATGACCAAGTACTAGTCTATCGCGATAGACTTGAATTTACAATTAGATAAGGAAATTTTGACTTTGGCTTCATGAGGGGTGCTAACAAGGAATATTAACCACCATTATCAAATCAAAGTGCAAGAGGGATCATTTTTGGCCAAATAACTTAGTCTATCACGATAGACTTGCTACACCAATAGTTGGGGGAAAGACTTTTCAAGATTTTAACAAAATAGACTTGGGGAAGCACATGAAGGCAGTACACCAAATTTGGTGACAGGATGGACTCCTATGGCAAGCTGAGAAAGACATGATGACAACTCAGAGTCAGAACAAGACATCTCAAGGGCAGACAGCTAAAATTCACATGTGAGGGGTCAAGAAACCTTACATCAACTGGGAGAAGGCAGACAGATGATCACAGAGCCAAAAAATGACAAATTGACATTAAGTACCAGTCTATCGCGATAGAATAAGCAGAGGGATACTAGGGCATCTTATCAAAAATTGGAATTAACAGTTGGCTTCAACATGATGCAAGCGAGCTACCCACTAAGTTTGAGCCCAAAACAACACAAAATGAAGGAGATAGACCAATATCTCCTTAGAAGGAATCTGGAAAAATGGGAGTTGATCCAAAAAGGGGTCACTTGACATTCATTTGAGGTGAAAATGGGATCAGATCATGTGCAAGGTATGAGAAACCAATTGGTGGAGGCAAAACTGCAAAGTAGGACCCTTGTCAAAAAAAGGCTAGTCTATCACGATAGACAGAGAAAAAGTTGCAAATGAACAGATTTTCAGTTTGGGCTTATAGAGTGACCTTACATGCCCTGTGAACATACACCACACAAAATTTCAAGGCATTTGGACTTGTTCTCCTTCACCAACAACATTAATTTGAAGCCGCCAGAGTCGCACAATGGAAGAGCTTGTCTATCTGCTAACATTTTACCTTAACTAATCTTGGGACTAAGAAGGCTCATCTAGGTGCATGATTAAGTGGTAATCAATTTAGAAGAGTAGTACTATGTTTGTGCATTAACTATTAATTGTGAATACAGGATCTATGGATGCTTCTCCGGGAAAAAGAAAAGGCAAGAACCTGGCAACGGAAGGTGCAATACCCTATGCACTTCTACCCAATTCCCTAAAGCCAACAGCCACCTGGATACCTGCAGACGTGCAACATGCAGCAGCCTTTCAGATCTATCAAGGTTCATATGTGGATGACAAAAGAAATTTAGTAGATACAGTGATGATCCCTAAGGAGGCAGAAAATTACTTGAAAAGATCACCGCAAAGGTCATGGCTCAAAAAAGTTGGCTTGTGGAACTTTGTATCACTACCACCAGTAGGGATAGATTTCAAAAGGGTACAACATCTAATTGAGACTATCCAAGAAGATGGAACTTGTAGAGTGGCAGGCATGGATAATGAAGTGATGGAGATCCAGATCACCAAAGAGATCATCAAAGAGGCATTGAAATTGTCCGATCAAGGAGCCAACATGAGAGAAAGAAGGAAAAACCTCACAGTCTACTTGCAAAAGTCCAAACTACCTTCTTTCGAACTCATAGCAAACCCGGAAGCAAGAGAACTGACACAGATCTACAGTCAGTGTTTGTTGAGCTACAGCAAAAGACCGCCAAGATACACTACACCACACGGGAGCATCTCAACCACACTGACATGGGCTATGGGAATGACCCATGAGTTCTATATAGATCACGCTTCATATCTGTTTGAATAAATGACAAAGCTAAGGCAGGACATACCAAATTACATTGCAGGAGGCCATATACCAGGCCATAGGCGTGGCAGATCACTTGCCACCTGCCCCTCATCAGAACGACTGGTTGGTATTAAGAGAGAATATCGAAGACAGATCACAAGGGAAAGTACCGGCCTCTATTAACACCATTGGAGGACGTAGGCTGGAAAGAGTAACAAGAAGTACACAAGAAAATATGGAAGAAGAAAGAAGAACTAAAAAGGAAGATGCCCGACTAAAGAAGCGAAAAGCGGAAATGGAAAACAACACCAGGTTGCAGAAGATAGAAAAAATGGAAAGGATGCTAGAAGGATTTGCTCTAGAAAGATCTCTACGAGGCGATGTAGGTGCCACTTGGAAACCTTCTAGTAGCACTTACACACTGAGAACAAAGAATAGAAACAACCCAGCTTTTGAGTTGGACTGGTTCGAGAGGTACATCCAAGAAAGAAATGCTAGGGACGAACTAGAATTGCTACTAGAAGAGGAGGATCTCCAAACTTTGAGAGATCAGTTGAGGCCAACTTCACGAGATCAGGAAACACCACCGCCATCTCCAAGGCCAGACACAAGTGAGAGGCAATCTACCCCACCTGCTGAATCTACTTCGCATTCAGAAAGCTCACATCGTGATGAGAGAGTTCATACACCACCCAGTGAAGAAGAAGAAGAAGAAGAAGAAAGAACAGATGGTCGCCCAAACACTGGAACCATATCACAAAGTGATAAAGGCAAGCAAAAGGAGGTGGATCAGAAAAAAGATAAAGCTTCCTCCTCTCAAGAAATTGAGCTGGAAGCTACTATAGATGAAGCTTTGCAGTCAATGGAGACAATACTAAACCAAACAAGACTGCACAGTCAATGGCTACCTGATCAGAACAGGTCCAACAAAATGAGGTTACAAAAAATCCATGGAGAAGTTCAAAGACTGCAGGAGCAAAGGGAGGACACTCTAAAGCTGATCAGCATCAGAGATGCTGAGATCTTGGGACTCAAAAGCACAGTAAATCTCCTCAAAGACAATTTACAGGAGTCTGAAGACTTCAATGCCATTTGCGAAGATACAATCAACGTATTCCTTGAAGATGTCAGTGACAGAGATGAACACATCCATAAGTTGGAAAAAGAAAAGCAAGATGCATTGGAGACAGTCAAAAGTTTGCAAGTCGTCATTGATGACTTACAAATTGAAGTCAAAGATTTGAGAGCAGTAACAGATATACAAGCAAGGGAAATCGAACGAGCTAAGAAGCAAAAAATGTCGCTACCAACAACACCGGTAGTCCACCCAGAAGAAGAAGTGGCTGCACTGAGGAGGGAGTTGGAGTTGGAAAGAAAACAACGCTTAATGATAGCCGAAAGTGCGCTTAGAGCAGAAAATCAACTACAAAGGCAAATTTCAGACTTACAAAGTGAACAGCAACAAGGACCAGTTCCTGACAGTGAAATGGAAAGCATTGTTTCCAAATCACTCAGGGAAGAAAATGAAAACTTACACATCAGGTTAAAACAGTTAGAGGAGTTTGCCGCTAAAAAAGAAATGGAATTTCAAGCTCTACAAATCAATAGTAGAACAATGGCTGCGCAAATCACAAGTCTACAAACTGCTATGCAACACCAAGGATAGGTACGAGTGCACCTGGAGCAAGCAACAACGAATTTGGCTGGACTCGCCGAAGTATATGGGGATCAAGATGAGTACGAGGAAGAATCAGATGAACAGGAGGCCCCAGATACACAGACTGATCAAACTGGCTCCAAAGACCAAGAAATAGAAGAAGATTCAGTCACGAGATTGGAAGAGCAGAGGCTGGCCGAGCAGATGGAAAAACAATCAGAGATGATATGGTACAAGGCAATGCAACTAGAAAAGGAGATGCTACAAGGGCTTTCCAGATCAGGCAAAACAGCAGCAGAGCTACGGAAGGAATGGAATGCCCCTATGTTACCATATGCTCTGCTGAAATACGAAACTCTAACACATCAACGGTAGCTCGAAAAAGAAGCACAAGTGCCAGTGTTCGAAGGAGAAGTACACAATCGGGAACAGCAAAACAGAATAGTAGATAGCCAGCCAAATTGGAGGCGTCAATGGCTCTTGGATCATCCTAATAACCTGATCCACTTAGTCAACGCACCGCCTGAGCTGAGGAATGACAGAACTTTTTGACCAACTCCCCGAACATACACCTACAGCCAACATAAAGCACTACAGAGCAGAAATCCGACATGGCTAAATTATCTAGTATTTCCAGGGCTAGCAGAGGGTGAGAGAATATCCGGTTCTTACATGGTGAAAACCCTTCAGGGCGCCATCGCAGAATTCGGAGGCTCTCCCGACCTATCCTGCAAGATGCTATGTAAAATAGCTCGAACCTTTTTGGCCCGTCTCACAGTTTTCTCAGAAAGCTGGACATCAGAGTATATGAATACCAAAAGAAGCATTTCAGAGCTGTCATACGATCTAAGTGGGCCACCTATAGAGCCAGTATTGTATGCCTATTTCAGACGGCTAATGTTTCTGCCAAGCTACCATCTCCAAACCTTCGAAGCAGCATTTTACACAGGCTTCTTCATGTACAAGTCAAAAATTTTTGGCCCATTAATGGCAAGCGAGTCTATGCGATATGATGCGTTTCTACATCAAATCAACCAAGAAAGACGACAATGACAATGAATACAAAGACGATCATGTCATGGTAGACATGAATTAGGAGGGGGGGAGTGTTGGAGCCCCATTTGTCCAACTGTTGTAATGAGCCCATCTTGTAAAGCATATCAAATTCCCATTTTATGTCAAAGACTTCTTATCATTTTGATCCATTCGTCTGGGTTATGTAAAGATTAATCAGTTAGTCAGGACTCAGATTTGTTCACACTTTGTAATAATGAGTAAGAGAACCCCATGTACATTTTTGAGCTAAGGTGACTAAAGTATAAAAGTCACCTTAGAACCATTTTTAAAGAAAAACATTTGAATATTAATTCTGTGTCGTACGAGCCAGAGAGAGGGAGAGCAAGAGAGTGAGTGTGTCTTATCCTCTTCGCTACGCGCTTCTCCCTCACCGAATTCACGACGTGACTACACCATCGCGGTAGTCTCTCCGAGAGCTACGCGCCCACGCCACGCATTCACATTTTCGAGCTGTTCACGATCGATCCTTCCTCGAGCTTGTTTTGCTTGTAAGTAGCACAAACAGTGTCTGTTTTCAACAATCAGGTGCTTTATGGAATGAGAAAGAGATTAGCTACACATAGATACTCATAAACTTAAGTTTCGCCCACTTTTGGATTATGACCTGTTAGTCTATCGCGATTGTATTCGAGATAACTAGGGTTCAAATCTGGTGAGATTAGACTTATAGGTAAGTATATCCTAGTGAGAGGATGGTGCCTAGTAAGTTTGATGCGATTTCGAGTTCATTGGAAGTGTAAATGGTGTTATGAGCGTTTAGGGATAGAGTGGGTTGCATTCTACCAGAGTTAATGATTGATGCATCATAAAAGTGCGTATGTGTAGATTGGTCTCAACCTGACAAGCTAACGAGATTGCCTACGTGCACCTACAGGTTAGTCGTGTCATCGGATGATAAGTATGTTGTCTGTGTCGTGCTCTTGAGTATGAACAGGGGAGTAGTTAGCATGCTTCCCAAAATGATATGAGTAGCTTGGACTAGGCATGGTTCACATGTAGTGAGGTTAGGGTATCCTAACAATCGCCCCCTTAAGCCTAACTTCATCCTAGATGTGCCCAAGATACATCATGCCTAGATCTCAATGGATGCAATAGGTCATGGTTCATACAAGGCACTCTAGATAATACATGGATTCACAATTTGATGGTATCATAACATGGTTCAAAATGGATACATCATGTTCTGGTTCACCTTTTGGATACATCACATAGTGGCTTAGAGGGTATTTGAAAACCTTTACGGTACATCTGTGATGAAAAGGGCTTGTGATGGCTCCTCTTCTCCTTCTCCATCATCGGTGAGGTTGAGGTTGCCTTTATCCCTCTTTTGAGTTTTCTTGAAACCTCTTGAGGGTGTATGACCAAGCTTTCCGCATAGGGTGCATGCTTTGACCTTGAAACAATCACTTGATTTGTGATTGCGCTTTCCACAATGCTTGCACTTAGCCTTCGGCATAACATAAGCTCCATTTGACGTCGAGTTGTCGTTAGAGTGCTTCTTTTCTTCATGTTGAAGTGAATTGAACACATCTTTAAACCTAGGTATAGGTTCCTTTTTTTTAGTTAATGTGACTATGTGATCATACTCGAGCGGAAGTGCTTTGAGCAAGACTGCAATCTTGTCCTCATCATCCACTTTAGCATCTAAAGATGCTAATTGAGTACAAATGGACTGAAGCCTATTGATGAGGCTAGCTAAATCTTCATTAGCGTCCATCATGAGTCCATAAAGCTGCATTTTTAGGCTAATTTTGGAGTGTTTAGCCTTTGCACAAAACATTTGTGCCAAGGTTTCCCATGCTTCTAATGAAGTGTGGCATTCATCTATGTAATGAGCATAATTATCATCTAATGCAGTGATAATAATGCCTAGGGCTTGCTCGTCTTTTGACACAAATTGTGCATGTGTGCCTCATGTCATAATGCTCCCCCCTTCCCCAATTGGCTTTACAACAGCCCATAGGTTCTTTTTCATCAGGTACCCTTTGATTTTAACTTGCCAGGTGTGAAAGTTCTGACCATTGAACTTGTCCAGATTCTTGGTGCTCATAGTGTGGAGCGGTCTTACTTGAGAGACTCTCTCAAGTAGTGTCTAGACTCTAATTACAAAAATTTAGGAGTTGAGAACGTTTACCAGTTTTTGAGCATAGACGTGATATGCCTCATTGATGTCGTTCTCCATAATTTCTTGTTGTGGATGCAGGTTGTCGTGAATTTACCTTCTCCTGCCATAAATGTTGGAATTTCTTTCTGGTAATTCTCGGTAACTTTGGGTAGCACTTGTAAGACCGATTTGTTGAGCTAGAGCTTCTTTCCAAAAAGCTTTTACTACCTTTCCTTGATAGTCTGAGAACTAAGAACTTGTGTAAATGGCCTCTCAAAAAAAAGCTTTTACAACAAAAAAAAAAGAGGAATGATAATGCTCTGATCTGCTTGTGGCAGTCGACAACAAAAGAAATTGGGACGCCGATGTCAGAGAGAGCTTGAAGATCTGAGCAGGAGCACAGACGAGCAAGTTGATCGCAAAGCACATGAGCTATGGCGGTTGATTATGCAGGTCAATGCACCAGCTTGGCATCCGGCCACACTCAACACAGTTTCTTAGCAAGTTGCCCACAACTTAGGTGGTGGCAAGGTTAGTGGCCGTAATGGCACTTTGCACCGCCTCGTGGGGATGAATTTTTTTTTGATCTTGTTGTTTTGACGACGTTACTGAGTGGTGCCCCTAGCGTTGTAGATGTTGGTTGAACAAAAGTAAAATAGGGCCAGCGTGGTGCGAGAAGCAGATGAACAATGGAGGGTGTCTAAGACTCAGAGAAGCATCTGAGGCAGTGAGGTAGGACCGATGGTCTGCGAGGCCCGTGATGGCAACTAAGCGCAACAGGCATAGGGTTGTAGGCAGCAACAGGGGTGGAGGTGTGAGACACTCATGCAATCAGGTGCTCCAACGTTGCAAGTGAGCCAGTTAACAAGAAATAGTGAATGACCATAGCTTGGGTAAGTAGGTGGATAACGCGGAACGAACTGACGTATTTTGAAACCACTTGTTAAAAAAAAAGGGATGGCAAGCAAGGCGTGTCACAATGGGCCAAAGATAATTTGATTTCTTGAGCCTTCATCGTTTTTTCATTAAGTGAAGAGTGACGAAGTTATAACACTTGCCCTCAAAAGCTCACCTCTCTGTGCCACTTAGCATGAGCTCAACGAGACACCTAAAAGGAGAAAAAAAAGGTATTTACAAAAGAAAATTGGATGTTCTATTAATTAAATATATCCAATAATAGCTAAATAAGCCTTTGATACCACTTATAAGACTTATTAATCATGGCGGATAAATGTTTCTCGCATTCATAATAATAATATTTATTGAGATGAGTGATTTTGTACCATGGAACTCCATTTATAGATGGAGTGATACATGCAAGTAGTAGAGGTGGCAGATGCTAGTGCATCCACTTAGCTGGCTAGGTGTTGTATGTATGAGGAGTTTTATACAAGTGTATGTTCCATGTGGCATGAAAATAAAGTGCTAGGTGTAGGCATGCTTCCCATAATGATATGAGGAGCTTGGACTAGGAATGGTTCACATGTAGTGAGGTTAGGGTTATCCTAACACATTAGAGTCTTCTCTCTCTTCTCCTTGTGGGACGCATGTCTAACCTCACCATCCTATCTTATTGCAGTATTAGCGAGAGCCACAATTAATTTGTCAAACCATGGGACGAATCCAACTGGACTAATGCATAGAGGCTACAAGAGGTTGTTAATCTCTCGGAAAACAACTAACAACTCGCATCTAACTCAAGCTACACTCAAGTGACTGAAATCACCAAAAGCCAATCGCTCATTGGCAAACAAATCACATCCGTTACAGCATCAAATGACATCCAAACGTAACGAAACTTTTAGGACATGTTTATAAGACCTAAGCACACATGCTTATGGTCTCAAACCCCACTTTATGTCAAGTTCCAAAATTGCAATTATTAACAGCAGTGGATTTTTGACCTAATCGTTTTCGACCCTGAATGCATCTAAATGCTTAGCAATGATGCCCCAATATCACACCTATGCTTAGTTTTTGATTTGAAATTGTAAATTCCTAGTTATGATTAAAATAGGCCGCAGGTCGGCGACGCCAAAAGCTACGAAATAATGTGAACTGCTTACGTCAATGCATAGAGCTCTTACCTACGGTTGCAATGCAACAAACACGACTGCAATGTGACAATCGGGGAGGGAGTACGAAGCGCAAGAAGGAGAGGAGTGAACGCCGTTAGCTCACGCTGTGTACTTCATTATCCAAAACTTATAAAAAACTTACAAAAATTGGCTTTTATACCTTAGCCAAGGTTTTTGGGTGGTCAAAACTAATAATCTGGAATTCTACCAAAGCTGGGTAATGACTGGCTGATACAATCTGGAAGCTTGTCGCCACGACTCATTAATTACAGAGTTTATTTGAGAAAATAGGAGTTACGATATTCCCGATTTATGAAAATAATCAATGTTTTACAAAGAGAACTTCGAAAAATGGTATCCGTGTTAGCTTGCTGTGAACATTCCCCCCTCCTCGCCTGTGTCGTCCCTTGACACAGCTTTATGGGCTGAAATAATCTTTGGGTTGATGGTTGGCGAGGCGGTCTTTAAGCGCCTCCAGTGCCTTCTGGTATCTGAATTTTCTTTGTTTGTCTGGCACTTGCAGAAATTGCATGGTCACTCTGCTCTTCAGCTCCACCGCTGAGGAGCCTACAAATCTGGATGTGAGGTTGTTGATCATTGGTGCAAATATCTTTGTTCGCCAAGTGAAGAATCTAGTGTAGAAATCTTCCTTAAATGCCAACATATTGCTTGATGGTAAGAACATACATCTGGCATAGAAGCCGTAAATGACTTCTTCTGAAGGTTTTCCACTCAAATCATAGCATAACCCCTGATTTCCCTCGAGGAATGACATCCACGGGGCGCTTGCTTGCTCTGGCTCATGAAATACTTCAATACAAGTGAGAAACATTCGGCATATTTTATATAACATGGTGCAGGAGAGGTCTGGTAGACTCTTGAAAAAAGACATGGCCCATTAGTGTTTTCACCATGTATTCCTCTGATGCTTGTCCTTTCTCTGGAGCTAGCAGTCTTGGGTAGTTTAGCCAGGTTGGCCGCTTCTTTGTCAGTGTCTCATGCTCTTGCCATGTCCTTACTCTGGGTACAAAACAAAATGTGGGATCTCTTTGCAGGGCTGCAGGTGCTCTTATGAATAAAATCAAATACCGCGGATTCTTGTTCAGCCAGCTTAACCTCCACTTTGGGTGGTCTTTATCTGCGCCATCTTCTTGCATGTCTTTGTACAACCTCTCTTTTACCTGTAGTAATTCCACTTTGATGAGAGGGTATGGCAGGGATTGCTGATGCCATTGCGCACTGATTAGATTGGGCGTGAGTTGAGTGATGTTGACAGAGTGTAGAAGTCTCAACTCCCAATCCATTGCGGATTTCCACTGCTCATCCACCTCTTGGGTGATCTTGTCTTTCAACGCGTGTTCTTCAGCTTTTGACAGCTGGACCATAGGCACTGTGTCTGTATCTGTGATGTTTATCTGAAAATCCTCTTCACCACTCGGCTGTGCTGTGGACTGTATTTCAAACTCAACAAATGAGACCGAGGGTATGCCTATCTGCGGCGGCTCTGAAGTGCCTACCTCTTCCTACGTATCCGGCCTTCCTTCTCTCAGGAGCTGGTTAACTCTCTTGAGCTCAGCTATTTCTTTGAGAGCTCTTCTTCTCTCTAGACCCACATCAATGCGAGGTCCCTATGTTGTGATTGCTCCATCTTTAATTCTAACTCAAGGTCCTTGTTCTTCTTTTCTAGTGCCTTGTATACTTCATCAGTCCCTTTGATCGAGGCCATGGCTGGATTTTCTCTTATTTGCCGTAAGAAGATTGCCTGATCATTGATTCACTGTTCAGAGTACTGTAACGAGGCATTTGCAACATCCAATTGCACTTGAATTTTTTGAGCTGATAGGGATATCGTAAGAAGTTCATTCATAACTTCTGTCAGCTGCTCATCTTTCGCTTTGCAAGCGTCAGATAACTTGGTGAGCAGATCACCTAACTCCTCCATTTCTTTCTGCTGTCTATCTCTAGCTAATTGATGCTGTTCAGCTTTGGCTTTCATCTCTTGCACTTGCCTTTGAAGATCGGTGATGACAGTCATCCTGTCTTCTAACTCTCCTTGGAGAGCGTCAATCACCATCTCAAGCTCTTTGGCCTTTGTGCTGTGGCTAAGTGATACTAAATGGAGTCTCTCCATCATGTCTTGCATCTGCCTTGCATATTCATTTACTTGCAGTATAACCTCGTCATTTGAATTCCAATCTTCCTATCTTGCCAGCTGCATGGATGTGCCTGTAGCCTCATGCGTGTCTTTTGGCTGCGTCGTGGTTGCTGGTTCTTCTTGCATGGAGGTAGAGGGTCGGTCTTTTTCTTTGTCATCCTAAGGCCTTGTTGCCTCGGCGGTTTCTTGCTGAGTGGAAGTAGAGAGTGCTGGCCCAGACTGTGTAGTTTCTTCAGGTGCAGGGCTCACCTCCTTCTCTGGCTTTGGTTCTTTATGTTGTTGCTGCTCTTTTGTAGCAGTGGCCTTTTGTGCAGATTCACTTGCCTTTTGCTCTTCAGGATTTTGAGTATCTTTGGCTGCTTTCTTTTGTTCCGGCTCTGCTTCTTTCTCTTTTTGCTTCTCATGCTGGTCAGCCTCTTGTGCGGATTCTGTTTCTTTGGTGGACTTAGAATCTTTGGCTTTCTCTTTCTCATGTGATGGTGGTGGGCTTGGCATGGGATGGTCCTGTTGTTCTGTAGGCGGTGAGGTGGGTCTGGGAGACTCGTATCCTTGTTCTTGTGCTTCTTCTCTAGCCGTCTCCTTGGCTTGTCTTTGTTCCTCTACCTCTTTGGCTTTTCTAGCTGCTTCTTCAGTTTCCTTCAGCTTTAGGGCCTCTGCTTCTTGGTACATTTTTTCCAAAGATTCAGTGGGATCTTCAGTCTCTTTTCTTGTGTGATGCTTCATCCTTGGGCCTTTAAGTCCAGTAGCACCCATTTCTCTGGGTCCTTCCCTTGTGCTTGTCTACTGTGCTGGTAGGCCTATTTCTCTCTTTCAAAGCGATTTTATTTTTTTGCGGGCGGCCACAAATTTTCTTTTCATTTCTTCTCTACGAGCTCTCTTTTCCTCTTTATCAGAGCTCTCGCTGCTGTGCCTTTTCGACGAGTTGTCACAACTGATTCTTCATCAGATTTATAAGATCTTTTTTCTGACCTTGTAGCTCTCGGAGATGGTTGTGCTGCCAATATCCATGTATTTTGATCAGGAGCATGTGGTAGATTGTCAGCAATGCCAATGGCATGGTATGCTATCCTCGTCAAGACTTCTGGCGTACCCAAGTAAGTGATTTTGCCTTCTTTATTGGTGCCCTTCAAGGTGGTCAGGACATACTGCGTGTGGTCCACTGGTTGCCTGGTTGTTGACTTTAAAACTTGGGTAAATGTGGTGGCAACCGTGTGATTTGGCGTGGTGTACCTTGGTGGCCTTTTTGCCAAGAAGTGGAAGTGCTGATGGTACAATCTGGCTGGCTCTTCCACCTATTTGTGAATCAAGTCTGCGAAGGTAGCCGCGGCTATCTCTTTGGTAAAGGTTCCTGCTGTTTTCCTGTCTCTTGCTCTCATGGTCATTCCTTCTGTAGGCAGTCTGAGTGCCTCTGCCACTATATCTTTAGTGATGACCACTTCAAACTTGTTTCCCTGAGTGTCAGATATCTGTGCCGTTCTATCTTCTTTAATTATGGATAGAAGCTCGTAAGCTTTCTGAAAATCCACTCCGCAAGGCTCCTGTTCGTAGAAGTCTCTGAGTGCTAACCTACGGTTGTCTTCTTTGGTCTCTGGTTTCGCAGCAACATCATATACTTCCTTAGGTAAGAGTTGCAACTCCACATGATGCCCCTCTTCACTGTTGAATATGCCGGTGAAGACTGTAGTGTGATGCTCTTCTAACTGTTCTCTGGAGAGGTATGATGCCTTGGCTGCTTTGACTGAATGAGGGTCTAGTTGATAAGTGTGCAGTTCCTGCAACTTCTCCTTTTGGTTGAGCTTCTTCTTGGCCCTCTCTGCTGCTTGCATGGTTCCTGTTCAGTGAATAGAGTGAAAGTTAGTAGATTTGTTGGAATATTTTTTGAAATGTACTTTAGTCTGAAATGCTGACAATTTTGGTCCAATTTTCTTCAAATCAATTTTTGAACAATCATAGATGCATAAAAACATGCAACGGACAAAACTGTGAAGTCAAAACAAATATTGCAACCAAAGTAAATAATCGCGATTATTTACAGCTGAGCAAATTTTTCAACTTTTGCCAAACTTGGCTTCATAGGCTTGAAGTATATACCAAATACATGCTCTGAGTGAAATATGGGCTCATTTGGATGCATAGGGTGAAAATGGTACCAGATTTTGGCTTTAGGTCTGTGAAACAGTAGATATAAGGGAAGTTTGAGATTTTAAGCTCCAAATTGGTTCAAAATTCGCTAGTGGGCTTAACACATCATGTACTTTGGATCTATGATGACAAAATATCCCAACTTCCCATTTTTGGCTAGAAAGTAAATAATTGCGGTTATTAACTTTTCTTTCAAAATTAACATTTTTTGGTACAAACTGGTTCTAGGCATTGAATAGACCCTGTATATGAGATGTAAGGTGATTTGGATCAAGAAATTTTGTCCATAACCCAAAAATTGGCTTGCAAAGACTTCTTTGCGTTTTTTGACAATTTTCCAAGTAATGGGTGCTCATTTTGACTCATACTTGATTTTTGGCATGTAATAGGTGTGTACACATGATAGGTGAGGTGAGGTTACAATTTGCAAGCAAAAATGATGCAAAAGTAAATAATCGCGATTATTTACAACAATGATAAATTCTTTGCAAAACTTACAAATTTTGACCTAGACATATTCCATACACCTAAAACAAGTCCTAAATTGAATTTGGTCAAGTTTGGTCATGCCGACATCACTTTATGCTTTGTCGACTTTGAAATCACCATTTTTTGTGACTACACTGCCTGTTGGGTTGGTCGGTCAACTTTGAGGCTTTGGACTTGTCCGCAACATAGTTGTGAAGCAACTTGTCCAATTCTGGCTCATTGGGAGTCAGTTTGACCCCGTATGTCGAATTTGACGCTTTGTAACCTTCGAGCCGTTTTTTGCTTTTCGATGGCTTTGCTTGATGGTTTCATCAAACCAATCATATATATTGTATATGGACCTCATATGCAAGCCATCTGTGGAGTCAGATCGAAATTCTGGCATTTGCCAAAAACCTAGCTTTTCTATTGGGGACCCCCTTGACCCCTGCCGAATGGTCAAGTGATGATATAGAAAGGTTCTATCATGTTAGGGCATGCTATGGTTCAAATCCCATTTGATTTGGTCGAGCTGGCAGGCCGCTATGGTTAGTATTTGGTCGTAGGTCTTCTTGCATTGCTCGGTTTCTAGGGTTTTTTCTAGGGCTTTAGACTAGCTACCGGCCGTACAAAATGGATCATTGACGAGTAAAGAGATTACCCCTCATGTTTCGTGTGAGACGGCACTAAAAATGGTCAATGGTGGGCTCTAGAAAAGTCGCGCAAAAGAGGTTGAAATCTCTCTTTGCAAAGGCTGCAAGTGGAAATGAGGTGGTTTTAGCCTACCTTGGATATCTATACCCGGACTTCCCGAACCAATTTTTCCTAGATTCCCTCGTTAGTCCTACTAAGCCGTGAAATCTATTTTAGACTCAAAAATTTTCCTGATCGAATTCCTGTAGCTCATTCTGCAAGAATTTTGCAAAAGTAGGCTTGGCCGCCTAATTTAGGCTTCCCGCTTCCATCTTCTGATTTCATTGAAAATTCTTGTACTTGTTCGCCTTGTCTTTCTGATCACCATCGTGTCTTCCATTTTTCCATCTGAGCTTCCCTGCTATTTATTATTAATTTTTGACCTGTTTATTCAAAAAAATCAAAGAAAATAGCAAAATTGTTTGAAAAAGTAAAGTGAAAATCCAATAATTAAGAGAATCCATTGAAAAACACGGCTTTATTGTTTTTTGTTGAATTTTTCTATTTTTAAGTCTCATTATCAATAAAAATGATCAAAAATATCCAAAAAAGGACTATTTTTGACAGTATATACACTATTTACACTCATCGGGAAGATATTATCAAAATGAATTTTCCCTTGATGTGATGAATTATAAGGGTATTATTAGGTAATTTTGCAAAAAATCACATGTTAACATCAAACTTTTTTCTCCCTCTTCAAACATTGCCCTTAATTACTTAGTACTTAGTGCCCTTCCACCCCTCCTAGATGGCACACTCCAGGACGACTGTGTGCATGGGTTGAACAATTGTGTTTATGCATAACCGTGGTTGGATCTACCATGCTATGAAGATCAATGCAATTCAAACCAATATGTTGTGCAAGAGCTGGGTCTTGAGTAATTAACTCAAGGGTTTCTGATGTCGAGGTTTGCTGCTGCTGATGTCTTCCAAAGAGAAAATCTTGTAGCTTGTGTGCTCTCTATTTAATTGTACCATCACGATGCTTCAGCACACTGATTGCTTGAGTTGTTGGTGGCACTTTTGTTTGTTGTAGAGCTTTTTCTTGCCATTGGTAGCTTGGTCTGCTTGGTGCTGCATGGTGTGGTGGAGTCTTTTGAGACTTAACTCGCCATTGCTTGATTGGTTTTACGGTTTGTGAAGAAGATAAGTGCCCCTTTTTCTTCCAAACCATTTTCATGCTAGGTTCCTTGCTCGGAGATGCCCGTTTCCGTGTTTTAACCCTTGGAACCTTCTTTTCTTTTGTCGGTGATGTTTTAGGCATCCAGATCTGAATCGGTTTATCCTTAAGCTGCGTTTTTGGTACCCAAATTTGCATGACTCCTTGCATGCTACTTGTAGCATTTGATTGTCGAGGGGATGGAGAAGATTGACTACTTCGTGGTTTGGTCTAATGATTGCTTCTTTTCCATTCCTCCTTGCTTGGTGCAATTAGAACAATGAGTTGCCCTCCTTTAGGTGATAGCTTTAGCTGATTTGTATCCCAATCTGGTATTGCTTTGTATGTTCGCATCCAGGGAATTCCAAGAATCATCGTCTCATTCATGTGTTCATCTGGTAAGCATACAAATTGATGAGGACATGAACATCCATGTACTATCACGTTCAAGTTGACTACTCCCAATGTTGGGGTTGGGTTTTTGTTGCATCCTTGTTGCTATTCCTGCTATTGTCAATGCTTGACTTGTTGCCTTCTTGTACGTGGAATAACTTACTGCATTTACTCTAGCTCATGTGTCGACCAAAGCATTGGTGCTATGATTATTGAGCTGTACTTTGATGCGTAGGTCCATTCCATCTAACCAATCATCATCTGTTGAAACTGTGTCTTAGGTAATTCCCATTGCCGATCATCTATTTCCAGAGCGTTGATGGGAATTGATATCTGTTGATTCTTGAGAGCAGCTTTTTGCTTGAGTACCGGAAGCCTAGCTTCCTCTTGGGCTTCATCAATAACCTGCTGTCGTTTGATCTTTCTTTGCTTGGCTGCATGCATTGTTTCTCAACCTATTGGTTAGTGGCAAATTGTATTTCTTTAAACGACATCCACTAATCCAATTAGCCATTAGTTCACCATCTAGAGTGGACAATTTTACTGCACCACTTGGAGATACATCTTTAATGATAAACGGTCCGTTTCCCTTTTTCTTAAACTTGGGAATGTGTTGCTTAAGTGAATAGACTAAAACTAAGTCCCCTTTCTTGAAGATTTTTGTGATTAAGTGGGAATCAAAAAACTATTTTTGTTTCTGCTTTTGTGCATACATATGAGCTACAACAGTTAGCCTTTGCTCATCTAACTTTTCCAAATCTTCAAGTCTTTCTGACAATCCATGTCCAGTCCACTCAAGATTCTGTGCTACCCTTACTGTCAGCAATAGAAATTCTATTGGAAGTATGGCATCAAGACCATAAACAAGGTTAAAGGGTGTAGCATTTAAAGCTATTTTGAATGAAACTCGATAAGCCCATAGAGCAGCATGGAGATTCATTTCCCAGTCCGTCCTTCCTGAACTAACCACTTTAGTTAGTACTGAGCTAAGAATTTTATTCGTATGCTTAGCTTGTCCATTTTCTTGTGGGTGATAGGGAGTTGATTTGTTATGGATGACCATAAACTCATTAAGCAAATACTCAATTACCTCATCAAGGAAATGAGTTCCCTGATCACTGAAAATCTCTATTGGCAGTCCATATCTCGTGAATACATACTCATATAAAAATGCAACAGTGATTCTGGCATCATTTTTTTGAGTTGCTTTAGCCTTGGCCCACTTGGTCAAATAGTTCGTAGCTACAATGATATATTGAGCTTAGGTTCTATAAGCAGGTGGCTTAATCGGTTCAACAAAATTTATACCCCATTTTGTGAAAGCTCTAGCCTCCATCATTGGTCTTAAGGGCATGCTATCTACTCGTGTTGGCATTTTTACTCGTTGACAAGCATCACACCTTCGAACATATTCTTTGGTATCTGCAAAAAGTGTTGGCCACCATATGCCTACCATCAAGATTACTCTTGCGGTGGTCTCACTGGAAAAGTGACCTCCAGCTAATCCAACATGTGCTTGTTCTATAATTGGAATATATTCGTTTTCATTTGCACAAAGATGCAAATGTTGATCTTTACCTCTTTGATACAATTGATTCCCAATAAGAGCATAGTCTCTCACTTCAGTTTCAATTGCTCTTTGATGATGTTTACTCATATCCTCAGGAAATGTTCGGCTCTCGATAAGTAAGTAACTAGATAGTTACTCCACTTAGGAACAAGTGACATTTGAAACAATGTTACATGGGGTATGGGTGTTTGTTTTTGACATTGAGGGCAATCCTTTACAAAAGATCGAACATCTCTCCTCATAGTCGGCCAAAATACTCCAAGTCGCAAGGATCGTTGCATAGTTTGGTCTTCCGCAAATTGAAGTCCTACTATGGTAACATGTGCTTGACTTAGGTACCGTTCTTTTTCTTCAGGATTAATGCATAAGAGCAATATCCCGTCTTGATTTCTTTTGTATAGCCTACCAGCTAGTAATTGATACATAGCCAATTGCTCGATTAATCCGATTGTGATAGGAAGTGGTATTTGTGAATCCAATTGAGCTATTGTCATCAATGACATAATGTTTTCCGACCATCTAGGTATCACTTCCACGGAGAACAAATAGGAATCTAGTAGATCATCGTCTATCCGTTTAGGTGATTCTCCTGAAACAATCCTTGACAAATGATCTGCTCATTGATGGGTAGTGCCCTTTGTTACAACCACAGTGAAATCAAATTCAAGAAGAATGATGAACCATCTCACTATTCTCTCTGTGCTGCATGGCTTGTTGACCAAATACAACAAAGCTTGGTGGTCCACAAAGAACACAAACTTGTTGGCTAATAGGTAATGTCTATAATTTTTAACGGCATAGATCATTCCTAATCCTTTCCTTTCAGTGGTGGTGTAATTATTTTCCGCCATGTTCAATTGTCGGCTAGCATAAGAAATAGGAAAGTCAATTTTTCCATCTCCTGGTTGAGCTAGTATACAACTGATAGCAAAATTGGAAGCATCTACATGTACATGGAATACCTTATTCCAATCTGGTGCTTTCAATATTGGAGCTGAGGTGAGAGATTGCTTAAGCTTTATGAAGGATTCTTCACATGCAAAGTGTGTAATCAAGCTATCCATGGATTTTGCAATTATAGCGTATAGATGAACCGTCGGTAATATCCACAATACCCCATGAAGGCTTGTACCTCCTTAACTGTTGTTGGTCTAGGAAAATCAGCAATGACATGAATCTTCTCAATATCAATAGCTATGCCATTTTTAGACACTATATGTCCAAGAATTTTTCCTTGTCTACCCATGAATGTGCACTTTTTTAGGATTTAAGAAAATCCTATATAGTCTACATTTTTCAAATACCTTTTTGAGGTGCTCAAAACGATCAGCCCAGATTGATGAATGTATGCATAGATCATCCATATATACTTCTAAAATTTCCTAAGATATTCTTTGAAAGCATGGCTCATCAATCTTTGAAACGTGGATGGAGCATTAGTTAACCAAAACGGCATAACCCGATAGGCAAATATACCCCATTCTATTGCAAAAGCAGTTTTATGTTGATCTTTTGGGTCAACCAAAAGTTGATTGTATCCCAAAAAGCCATCTAAGAAAATACAAGCTTCTTTTCTTGCAACTTGTTCTAAAACATGCTCAGTTATTGGAAGAGGAAAGTTGTCTCTAATGGTAGCTACATTCACCTTTTTGAGATTAACACACACTCGTAATTTTCCATTCTTCTTGGGTACTACCACAATTGGAGACACCCAATCTGTGTGTTCAATTTCGTAAATGGATTCGGCTTCCTTTAGTTTTTCAATCTCTTCTTTTATCTTCCTGGCAAATGTTTCATTGTACGTGTATGGCCTTTGTCTACTTGATTTTGCATAATCTCTCATGGGTATGGTATGTTGACAAATTTCTAGATCAACACCCTTGAGATCCTTGTACGACCAAGCGAAGATATCTCGGTATTCCTTTAACAAGCTCAGCAAGATATTTTCTTCTTCTTCTGTTAGGTCATTCGCGATGTGAGCAGGTCTAGGCTCTTCTCCTGGTTCAGCCAAGTCTATACTTTTAGCGTTTTCAGGTCCTTCGTAAGACTCGCCCTGTTTTAGGTTGTTCGACTATGATTTTTCGATCTTGGAGAGTATACTTCTTGTAATGGGATGAAACACTCCTTACATCCTTACCATCCTCTTTTGTGGTTTCCATTTCAGTTGTGTATATCTCTTTTAGAGTTTTTTTCAACTCTTGATATTTCTTTTTCCGCTCGACTCTGGTCATGAGTGGTTTCTCATCCTGTGGGTTTGCTTGAGTACCCTTCATTGTTTTTCTCGATGTCTGAGACATTTTTGAGTTTTTGTTTGAAGGATATCTGCTAGTGATCTTGTCCTTGACACAATCATTTGCATCTATCTGCATCAAAAATTGTGTTTTACTGGAGACTGATGGCATAGGTCGTGTTTTCACAATTTTGGTGTCTCTCTTTCGTCTATACTATTTTTGTCTTTTTGATTTCTGGTTTGGAAAGTCAAAAAACTTTTCCTCCCCTCCTTTTCAAGGTAGGTTAGCTCTCATATGTTCTTTTTTTGACCCCGAACCTTCTGAGGTAGCTGAGTGTTCATCTAACTCATCAGTTGCATCGTAATAGAGGTATGAAAAGACTTGTTGAGATTTCATTAAGTCCTTGGGTTCCTCATCTTCGTCTTCAATGTTGAGGATTGAAATCATTTGGATGGGAATTATGTCGTAGCCATCCTCATTGCAAAATTGGGTAGGCATAGACGTATTCACACATACATCCATAGTTGTTAAAATTTGAGTCCACTCAAATGGCTCAAGCGAATGCTCTGCAAAGGGTTCAGGTACATAGTCTTTGTCTGTGCAGTCCCTTTCTAGGATACATTCTTCTCGTCTTAAGCTTCCATTTTCTGAAGCTCCACACATCCAGATAGGAGTGTCTTTGTTTAACCACGATGGAAGTTTAGTTTCAGCCAAAGAGACTGAATCAAACTCTTGGATGGGTGTTTTCAAGACATCTTTATAAGTGTGATCTTTTAGATTTACTTTTGTTATAGATCCCACTTGCTTTAAGTACATATAATTGTTTTCCCAATCTTGGATAAGCTGTACCTGTCGCATGAAAGGTCTTCCCCATATGATTTCATAGTTGAGTTTTTTTCCAAAGTCTACTATGGCAAACGTGTGTTGGTATTCAATTCCACATGAATTGACTATCACCTTTTCAAGCAGCCCTAATGGTCTCTCAATGTGTCCGTCAGCCAACTGCACTTTCATTCGAGTTTGTCTAATGGTTGGTTGTCCCTAGGATTTCCATACTGCTTTAGTGGCTATGGCTATGCCAGCTCCACTATCCAGTATCACCATGCTTTCAATGTCATTTTATTTCACTAGGAGGGTGGTGTTTCCTTCCTCTCCTTCATAATATTCCCCGACTTTGTTCATGGGAACTGATCAAATCTCTTTGTTGTCCATTTCGTTTTTCAATTTTCCCAAATTTTTTGAGATTAACCCCGTTATCGCCACCTTCTCTAGGGTTTTCTGTAAATCATTCCATAGGTATGGTCTGAGTTTTAATAGTTCTCCCAAGGTAAGAGTGCATTGGATGGTTGTATACATGATTGAATGAATGTTGTCTACCTGTAGGGTCTGTTCAGCTCTTTTTACTTGAGTGGTCTTGCACACGATGGATTCATCTTCGTTATCTCCCAAGTAAGAAGGTCATGTTTTCAAGGTCAATGGTTTTGACATTCCTGAAGCTTCTGATCCGCAATCCCCGTACAAGTATTGTACATCCATGTTCATATCAGATGATAGGTTATCCAACCATACTTCCTCTATAGGAGCTGGCTTTAGAGTTAGGTTCCCATCATTGATCTCTCTCACTTTTTTCCATAAGTGTCCTGGCCAATCTTCCTCTATGAATGGAATTCCGTCCAAGGCATCTTCGCTGTCAGGCACTATAAGCTCTGGTTCGTTTGGTTCAAGGTGGGGTTCTGCCACCACATCAGATTTTTCTTTAGTGTCTCTCACCACAAGCTCTTCACGTTTTGCGATACTTTCAAGCTTGGGTTTTTTGTTTTTCCAGCATTTCTTGCGTGATTCTTACCAAATTTTGATAAGCTTCCAGATTTGCTGCTTCCATGTCTGGAGAAGGATAGTTTTTCTATTTGTTTTCCATGTTTTGGCTTGCTTTAAGTCCTGCTTGGTAGGCTTCCAAGGCGGCATTTGTTGGAATTAGGGTTGCAGAGAAACGCACACAGCTTGGAGAAGACGAAGGAAGCTCAAGGCACACAATAGAGAGTGTATTACTTAGTGTGCAATGGAAAGATAGATAGCCCTAGAGTGATGGGCATATATACAATGCTCGGGGGAAAAAACCTCCTAAAGAGGGAAAAAATGCCCTGGCGGTTCTAGTGTGTTCACACACACTAGGACCGCCGGGGTTCATACATGTGGTAGTGATGTGTTCACACACATCACTACGACATGTATATGGTAACAAATCCTCCTTGGAGTGATGCGGTGAATGAGAGCTGGCACATGAGTAAAGGGAAGTGCCATGCCCTGAGGACATGATCATTCCACAAAGGGGAGTAAGCCCAAAGCTTTGCGGAAAGCTTCAAGCTTCTCACGAGACAATGCCTTTGTGAAAAGATCTGTAAGGTTGTCCTGTGTTGGTACATAAGCCAAGATGATCTCTCCTGCTGAGAGCCTCTCCCTGACATGGTGGTAATGCACCTCAATGTGCTTTGTGCGAGCATGAAAAACTGGGTTCCTCGCAACTGCCAATGCGCTTTCACTGTCAGTGTAGATAGTGTTGGCAGTGTCCTGTCCAACACCCAAATCAGCCATAAGGCGTCTGCGCCATACACACTCAACCGTAGCTGTGAAGACTGCCATGTACTCAGCCTCACAAATTTAAGTGGCCACAGTAGGTTGCTTCTTGCTCAACCACATGAATTGCCATGCATGAAACAAAAACCACTTGTGAACACTCGCGTGTCAAAACAACCAGCCCAATCTGATTCCAAAAAAGCATGTAAGTCTGGCAGCAATGATCCCCCCTTGGGATAAAACAAGACAAGATGTAAAGTGGCACTAAGGTAGTGGAAAATCCTCTTGACAGCCTACCAATGCTTAGACCCTGGGCTATGCATAAATTTGCTGACCTGTGAGACTGGAAACTGAATATCTGGCCTCGTGTTGCATACATAAATGAGGCAGCCAACAACAGTTTGATAAAGAGTGACATCAGCAGGATCGCCAGCATCATGTAGACTCAACTTCTAACCTGTTTCCATGGGAGTGGCAATAGGTTTGCAATCCTCAAGTCCAAACTTACATAGCAATGTCTCTATGTAACTTTTTTGACACAAGGCAATACCACCATCACACTGCTTAAACTGTATACCCAAGTAATGATGCAACAGCCCCACATATTTCATCTTGAAAGTAGCATTCAAATCAGCCTTAAATTCAACAATATGTCTCTCATTTGGTCCAGTGATCAGGAAATCATCGACATAAAGAACCACAATTAGAAGTACATCACCCTCACGCTTTACATACAATGTACTTTCTGTTGGACTGTTACGAAAGCCTCGTTTGACCAAATGAGTGTTAGCTTTCTCATACCAAGCACGAGGAGATTGCTTCAACCCATACAAAGCCTTCTTACATCTGCACACTTTTTCCTCTTGTCCTTTTATGACAAAACCGCGAGGCTGCGTTACATAAACTTCCAAATATGTCACCATTCAAGAAAGCAGTAACAATATCTGATTGATGTACATCCCAACCAAAATGAGCTGCCAATGCACATAGAAAACGAACAGTAGTCATACGACAAGTGGGAGAAAAAGTCTCTTCATAATCTATGCCTTTTTGCTGTGCATAACCCTTTGCAACAAGTCGAGCCTTATGGCGATCAATCTCACCATCCGGCTTGCGCTTCAACTTGTAAACCCACTTCGTACCAATGGCCTTTTTGCAAGGAGGCAAATCGCATAAAGTCCATGTGTCATTTTCTATAAGTGCATCATATTTTGATTGCATGGCAGTCATCCAATTTTTTGAATTCTGTGCTTCATCAAAAGAAAGAGGCTCCTCAACATCATGTAAGCTAGACACAGCCAAAGCATAACAATCTGATGCATAAGATGCATGGCAAGAGCCTGAACGAGTATGACTGAACAAAGGTGCATCCAATTTACTGTCATGCAAAGTGTGCACCAGCCATTTTGGCATACCTCTAGCCTGCTCATTTTCAGCCCTTTCCTCATCAAGTACATCATGTACATCTGCATCAGTAATAGGCTGATCTGTAACATTTTCAGAAACCACCATAGGCAGTACATTTGCCTCAATGGAACTTACATTCGTATTTCCACCACTGAAAAGAGGCAACAAACTGTCATAAATGTCCTCTGAGCTTACATTACTGTCTCTAGTACATGACAACAAGGGCTGAACAGAATCTTCCACAAACACTACATCCCATGAAACCAGAATACATTTTGTTTGCGGATGATACAACCTGTAACCTTTGCTTTCAGCACTATAACCAACAAACATACATTTGATAGCCTTATCATCCAATTTTCTGCGCTATGTTTGTGGCACCAATGCATATGCCAAACAACCAAAAACACGCATGTGCTCAATAGAAGGCTTTCTATCATGCCATGCTTCATATGGAGTAATAGAATGCAAAGCTTTCTTAGGACACCTGTTGAGTGGCATAAAATGGTAACCATCTTTTTGCAACATTTTTCAGGCTACTCAACGTCCTCTTCCTCATATGTGTATATAATTTTCTACGCTATTAAGTTATCTAGAGTAAATTCACCCTCTTTGTTTAACCTTTGTGGCGACACATACATTGTACTCTTTCAAAAAATGTCACCTTAGTCATATATTTATATTACCACCCTTTTCTTTTTTGCTTTGTAAATAAAAGTAAGCATACAATAACCAACTATCTACCCCCAAACTTTCTTACCTCTTGTGAATTAGTAGTAGAAAAATAATATATCCATCTTCCATCCCATATAGATAAATTACCATGGAAATAAGCTCTCCACTTGTCTTTACCAAAGATTATGGTCCATCTCTACAAGTCTTCTATGCCCCCTACATAGGTGGCCCAATATCTCTTAAGAATATACATATAGTTTTTCTCCTTTCAAAAAGACTCCAATTGTATATTCTTTTCACAAGAAAATAATATTGAGCCCTCCTCTATTTGTTTAAGTATCATAGCCTTTTGAAAAAGCATGATTCCCCTTGGATGCATACAAGCAAAGGGCCCATACAAGAAGACTTGGAAGCAAAAGGGTTCGTAGCCTAGTGTGGACCTTCCAAACCGAATTCCTTGGTGCATGGGCGTGAAGAATAGTCCAAATTCATATCAAACATGTTGAGAAGGTCAAATTTGCCTTTTGAAGCATGTCATTCCGAGCTACAGGTAAAAAGTTATGGTCAAAATAGTGTAAATCTGTCAGATTCGCAGCAAAAGGGAACTGTAAATCAAGTAAATCAAGAGGGTGAGATCTTAGTTTTCCCCTACTCATCTTTTAGAAGAGCAATGAGTGTTCAAGGTCACTTGCATGTGATGGGACCAACCTAAAGATGCTTTCTAAATGCCAAGACAGACAAGTTGAGATACCCCGCAGGAGCCACCCGTAGGGCCTCATGGTGGGGCCCACCTACGTTATGCACCCCTATGGAGCCTTCACGGTCTAAAATGATATTTTTGGTGAATAAATAGTCCCTTTTATGTCCAATATTCAATGAGTGGTCAAAGGACACTTAATTAGGGCTAATCACTCACCGTAATTAAGTGTAGCATAATCCCACTCCTACACAACTATAAATAGCCCCCCTTGGAGAGACTCAAGGACACACACCTATATTTTCAACTTCATGTTGTTTCTTGATCAATAGTAGAGAAAACCCCAACTCTCCCTCTTTCACATCCTCCCTCCTAACCCTCCTCTTTGGAGGAAGTGCAACTCTATCCTCCACTCTTTCTATTCTACAATCTCTTACTCCATCAACCCAATAAATCATTTGTAGCCCCTCAATAACTTGTAAATACATCATGATCTCTCTCATGGTTATGTTAATGATCATTAAATCATCTTCAAAACTTTTAAGTGTCGTAATTCGTGATGGTTAGCCAGCGTCTGTCCTCCCCTTAAAAGGTGTGCGAGAAATCAAGTAAGTGTTCTATTCTCAATTTACCATTGGTTTGTTTCTCCACACTTATTCAATTGGTCTAAAGAAAATTCTCAGTCCAACTCTCTTTTGCTTCATTACATATGCATGTGGCTACCTCTCATGGTGATTTCATTTTTCACGGCATTGCATAGATGGAGATGAGATCTCTATGCAAAGTGTGTTAGTTCGATGTAGGTGATTCTCTTGTGTGTTTTTTGAGAGGCAGGTCTTGTGTCCATGATTTTTTTGATGAGTCCTTGAGAGAAGAGGAGTTTGGATGTATCATGGGTATTCTTATGGGGAGAAGGTGAATGCTATTCCACAAATTGCATATTTACATTTGATGCACGACATTAGGTTGCATAATCGTTGATGGTGTCAAGTGTCCAAAGTGTACATAGAGTAAGGGTTCTCAAAGTGTGTTGCTTGAGTGGGTGAGTGCAAATGTTATTTTGATTGGTTTCCTTCTCCACTCCCAAAAGAAGGTGGTGCCCCAAGTAGTGTGCGTACCTCTTTACGAACATTTTGTGAGGGTAGGCCCATTGGTTTGGGTTTACATGCCCCATTTCAAAAAGCTCGCCCTCATAAAGTGGTGCCCCCACTGAGGAACGTATTTCCAAGTTACCTTCAAATTTTTTAGTGATGAACAATGGAGTTCCCATCTATCCATTTCATTTTGCACAACACATTAGAGTAAATGTTCACATAGATAAAAAAGTCTTTTTCCAGCAACGCATTGTTTTTATGTTTGGTGCAGAAAGACTTAGAGAAATACTGGCGTCACCCAATCCAATTATACTTCCAATCATCAATTATGAAACTTCTTTTGATGTTCACATTTTCATTTTGTTTTAAAGGCAGGAACAAGGAGTGGTGAAGGGGTGCTCAAGGGCCATATGAAGGAACGAGGTCTTCAAACCAACAACGAGGAGTAGCACTTGAATCACGATCAAAACAATGAACCTTTTAGGCCTATTGCTCGGCAATCCATTCATATAATCATTGCAACTAAGTTTAGGTTTCAATCTATCATAAGGAGGATATTTGGATCCACTCGCCTCAATGAAATCAATGCTTCAATTAATCCATTTATTCTACCTATGATAAAGTACGAATTAACAATGGATGTGTACATCTTCATTTTAATGTAATTAGATTTATAGTGTCAACAATCTTGTGCGGCCCGTAAGAGAAAAGTTTCTTTTAAAAAAAGAAATTTCAAAAAGTCTAAACAAAATGTCAAGTTCTTTTCCCACGTTCTATGCAAGAAGTGGGGAAGATGCGCAAGAGTTTCTTGACAACTTGGAGATGGCACATCTCATATCCGGGAGAGATGAAGAGGAAGTAAAGCTATGAGCCTTCCCGTTGGTTCTAAAAGCAGAAGCTAAAGCATGGTATGAGACCTTGCAACCCCAAATCAAGTCCAACTGGGAGAGACTGCGAGCAAGCTTCCTCTCCAAGTTCGGGCAAGGTTATACTTCTGAAGGACTATGGAAATGTCTTATTGGACATAAGCAGGTATCACTTGAAGACTATCCCTCTTATGAAGCAACCTTTGTCAATCTATGGGGTAGGTGGGAGGCTACATTACAAAATCATGGTGGTGCACCTAACTTTCTAAAAAAAGAGAGATTCATGGTTGGCTTGTATCCACTTTAAAGGCTAAAGTAGAGCTAAAATTCCCATCCACCTTCGAAGAAGCACGTGAGGTAGCCATCATCAAGTTTAGAAAACTACACTTCCAAGCACATAGAGCAAGGGGTTTGAATGAAGTGAGTGAGAGGGAGTCTTCACAAACCATGGAAGCACCAATTAGGGCCCCTCTTGCACAATCTTCACAAATAGGAGATAACTCTCAACAAGAGGTTTTACAAAGGCTAACTCAACAGCTTGAGAACCTCACTCTAAATCTAGTACAGGGCCTACCTCAACAACGACAACCAAGAGAAGGGAATCGCAATCAACGAAGACAAGCTCAAGAGTTGCGATGTTGGAATTGCAATGAAATGGGCCATGGTATGTACAATTGTCCACATCCAAGGCGACTTCCGGGAGACATATATCCCCCCAAACCGCCTCCTCTCATTGTGCAGCAAGAACTACCTCAAGGCCCACAAATCCTTCGTCGACCACCACCACCAGCAAATATACCTCCCGTCCCACATGAGGAGGAAGAAAGAGGAGTCAACATCATCAAGCTAGAAGAGGTAATAGATGAGCATACTCTAAACTTTGATGTTATGCCGGCAGAAAAACCCACAAGAGCACATGATAAGGATGAAGACATGAGAAGTGAAGGAACAAATTCAGCCAGAAGGGACAAGAAGAAGAAGTCAAAGATGGAAGAAGCTGAAAGTAGCAGGAAGAAAAGATCAAGGCGAAGGGAAATTGGTATCAACGACTTCCCATTGGGAAAGGAGCTAGAGCCCTACAACATCCTGGAGGATTTATAAACCCAAAAGCCAAACATTTCATGGCCTCAACTTCTACACCTATCAGCCAAAGTAAGAAGGCAATGGCCAAAGTTGGTAAGTACAAGAATTACAAAAAAGAAAGCAAATCTGTCCATTAAGGTTGTGGCCTCAAAGCTACAAAAAGATGTGGAACCCATTGTGGATGCTACATAAGGGGTAAAAAGGTGTCTAATGTATATGTTGATGGTGGAGCTCAAATGTGTGTGATCACGGAAAAATCAATGAGCAGGTTAGGGCTTGAAATTACAAAGTCCTCTAATTGTCAAGCTAGGCTAGCCAACAACTCAAGTGTGAAGTGTTTGGGGATCATTGAAAATGTAAAAGTCTCTGTATGTATCATAGATGCACGAGTGGATATGTATGTCATGCCAGCTAAGGGGGAGGGCTATCCCATCATCCTAGGGAGGCCTTGGCTCATTGCTATGAATGCAGATCAAAAATGGGGAAGTGGTCGTTTGATTCTTAAGAAGGGTCAACCGGTGGTGTATGATTGGCGAGAAGGAAAGCAACTAGATATCAACTATGAAACCACGGCAGACGAAGAGAGCGAGGAGGAGAGTCCTTACTCAAGTGATGAGAAAGCATCAACCAGTGCATCAAACAGTGAAGAGGAGTCTTCTTTGGAGGTAATGGGAATTGTATTCAACGCCAACACCCAAGATGTTTCTGTAGAAGAAAAGCCAACAGACAATCACACACGAGGGGATGAAAGATGCCACCACCTTGAAGAAGGATTTGAGAAGATGCTTGCAAAAGATCTTACTTGTGAGGAGAAGAGGTCCTACATCAATATGTTAAGGAGGTATCCCAATTTGTTTATCATTGACTACTCACAAATAAGAGGTGTAGATGTAATAGAGCATCGAATTGAACTGAAACTAGGGACCAAACCCGTGGCTCAAAAGTTAAGGCGACTAGGATCTGTGCAACAAAAGGCTCTCCTACAAGAAGTGAATTGACTCTTGGAGGCTGGCTTCATCTATCCAATATCCAACTCCGAATGGGTATCACCTATTGTAGTCACTCCCAAGAAAAATGGTAAGTGGAGGGTCTGCGTGGATTACAAACCCCTCAACGCTGCGACAAAGAGGGACCACTTCCCTCTCCCTTTCCAAGATGAAATTTTGAATGAAGTAGCAGGTCACGAATGCTACACTATGTGTGATGGGTATTCAGGATATTTTCAAATTAGAATAGCAGAAGAGGACCAACCAAAAACCACCTTCATCACACCTTGGGGATGTTTTGCATTCAGAGTAATGCCTTTTGGGCTCACCAATGCTCCTAGCACCTTCATGAGATTCACAATATTTGTATTTCAGCCATTCTTTGGAAAATCTATAAGAGTCTTGATGGATGATTTTTGTATTTATAGTTGTAGATCACTTCACTGCCAAAAGGATGAAGAGGGGCTTAAGAGGCTCCATCAATTTGGGGGACAACTCAACCCAGAGAAGTGTCATATCGGTGAATCTCAGGTGGTTTTGCTAGGTCATGTGGTTTCTTCACAAGGAATTCAAGTGGATCCCTCTAAAGTAGAGGCCCTTTTGTCATTATCTCCACCAACAACAACTAAGGAGCTAATGACCTTCAACCACAAAGTGAGGTACATGTCTCGCTTCATCCATCTCCTAGCAGAAGCCATCGCCCCTTTGCATAGGTTGGCAAGCCAATCTACATTTGAATGGGGGAGGGAACATGCAAAATGTTTTGAGGAAGTGAAGGGCATTCTTAGCTCTCTCCCAATCCTAATGCCACCAGATCCAAAGGAGACCTACTATGTCACTCCAAGTGTAGGTTTCGAAGCAATTGGTGTTGTTTTGATGCAAAAAGATCCTAAAACATCATACATGAGGCCGATCTATTTTGCAAGCAAGGTGATGACTCTGGCCGAGAAGGGATACACTGAAATAGAGAAAGTGGTCTTTGCAATCTTGTTTACGGTAAGGAAGTTTCGATCGTATCTTCTCCCTGTGCCATTTGTTTTTCTCACCTTAGAGCACAATCTACCATATGTAGTACAACACATGAGCCTCTCATCTAGAATAGCAAAGTGGGTGCTTGAACTCCAAGAATTTGAATACACTTTCCTTGTAGAAGATAGCACAAGAGCAGGGCTGGCAGACATTCTCACCTACAAAGTGAGAGAAAGGGAAGGATCACGACTACAAAGAGAGGAAGGCTCAAAACAGTTCAAAGTGAAGGAGATTGATAATGCGCATACTTTATGCTTTGACGGAGCTTATCAACGCCAACAAGACAAAGCAGCAGGGGGGATCATCATTTTGAACCCACAAAAGGAGGTAATGGTTAGAAAAGGTATCACTCTACCCAATGTTCACTCTAACAATGAGGCTGAGTATGCTGCTCTAACCCTTGGGTTGGAAGAATGCAAAGAATTAGGCATACAAAGACTTATTATAAAAGGTGATTCTTTGCTAGTGGTCAGGCAAATCCAAGGGACTTGGAGGTGCAAGAATCGTACATTGTTTGAGTGGCTTAGTAGTGTAAGAGCTTTGATGAAGGGTTTTAAAGCAACACAGGTACAACACATTGTGAGAACTCATAACAAGGAAGCAGACTTACTCGCAAATGAAAAGCTTCAAATGGCGGTAGGAGGTGTGAAACTATATGAACCCAAATATCAAGGTCAAGAGGAGCTAAAAGACATTGTCTTCTTTCTACAAGCAGGTGAGTGTCCCAAACACTTAGACAAGGTGCAAAGACATAGACTAGTTAAGAAGGCCACACCTTACCAGTTGATCGGGGATGATTTATATCACAAAGGGAAAGATTTGGTCTTGAGGAGAGTACCAGGTGTGCAAGAGGTAGAGAAAATTCTTCTTTTATGTCATGATGATGTCTGTGGTGGTCACTTTTCTCAAGATATTACGAGTAGGAAGATATTACAAGCAGGGTTTATTTGGCCGAGCTTACATCGTGATGTCCAATATTGGTATAAGGCATGTAAGCCATGCCAAATTGCTGGGGATAGACGACTAACATATGAGCCTCGAGTCCCAATAATATCTTATGGCCCTTTTGAAAAGTGGGGTGTGGATGCAATAGGTCCCCTACATCGTACTTCTACAGGGAAGGTTTTCATCATCATGGGTGTTGACTACATGACACGATGGGCGGAAGCAACAAGCACAACCCGAATCACAGCTGAAGAGGTATCAAAGTTTATTTTGGACCATATTTGTAGTAGATTTGGAACACCCCTAGAAATCTTATCAGATCGAGGCCCGAGTTTTAGGGCTGACCTTCTGAATGATCTCTTGAGGAGGTTAAAAGTGAAACACCTGCATTCCACACCCTACTATCCTCAATGCAATGGATTGGTGGAAAAAGTGAATGGAATGACATGTAAGATCATTTCTAAGCAGGTTGTGGACCGGCCTAATGATTGGGATCGCCATTTGACGGCTGCTCTTTGGGCGTATAGGACATCTTTCAAGGTATCTACCCAATTCACCCCTTTTCATCTAGTTTATGGACAGGAGGCACTTCTCCCCATTGAGGTAGAGCTCTCAAGCTTGCGCGTTCTTGCAAGAGTGGCAAAAAAAACCAAAAGAGGTCCTACATGAAAGAATCTTAGATCTCCAACGACTTGAGCTAGATAGAGAAGAGTCCATTGATCACTACATCACCAAAGCGACAAGCCAAAGGGACAAAATCAACAAGAAGCTCAAGGGGAAAGGATTGAAGGAAGGTATGTTGGTTCTTCGCTATGATAACCGACTTAATACTCGACTTGACAAAAAGTTTTTGCAAAGATGGGAGGGACCTTTCATGATAAAAAAAAAGTTTGGGAATGGTAGTTACAGATTATCAGATTTATCAAGAAAACTCCACAAGACCAGAGTCAATGGATAGAGATTAAAGCCCTACTTTCAACGTATCAATCCGTTGATAGGTAGTCATCTGCCTACATCGTCTAAGCTCCAAATTGGCATGGCTCCCTTCGGCTTGGCAAATGCTCCACCTATTTTTAAAGCTTTGATGTGCAAAGAAGAACCAGCCTTGGAATCTGAACATACCCAAGGCAACCCTCCCATCTCCGATTTATGGGATTGAGGTAATGAAAAGCAGGTCTAATGGAGTAAAAGAGTGCATGACACTCCTCCTCTTGAAAAAAAAAAAGTAGAAAAGGAAAAATGACAAAAAAGAGAAAAAAAAGAAAGAAAAAGAAGCAACACTGTCCTCCTAAAGATATGAATATCTCTAGGCTTGGGAGAGGGCTAATATGAGTATCATAAAATGGTAACCATCTTTTTGCAACATTTTTCAGCCTACTCAACGTCCTCTTCCTCATATGTGCATATATTTTTCTACGCTATTAAGTTATCTAGAGTAAATTCCCCCTCTTCGTTTAACCTTTGTGGCGACACATACATTGTACTATTCCAAAAAATGTCACCTTAGTCATATATTTATATTACCACCCTTTTCTTTTTTTCTTTGTAAATAAAAGTAAGCATACAATAACCAACTATCTACCCCCAAACTTTCTTACCTCTTGTGAATTAGTAGCAGAAAAATAATATATCCATCTTCCATCCCATATAGATAAATTACCATGGAAATCAGCTCTCCACTTGTCTTTACCAAAGATTATGGTCCATCTCTACAAGTCTTCTATGCCCCCTACATAGGTGGCCCAATATCTCTTAAGAATATACATATAGTTTTTCTCCTTTCAAAAAGACTCCAATTGTATATTCTTTTCACAAGCAAATAATATTGGGCCCTCCTCTATTTGTTTAACCATCATAGCCTTTTGAAAAAGCATGATTCCCCTTGGATGCATACAAGCAAAGGGCCCATACAAGAAGACTTGGAAGCAAAAGGTTCCCTAGCCTAGTGTGGACCTTCCAAACCGAATTCCTTGGTGCATGGGCGTGAAGAATAGTCCAAATTCATATCAAACATGTTGAGAAGGTCAAATTTGCCTTTTGAAGCATGTCATTCCGAGCTACAGGTAAAAAGTTATGGTCAAAATAGTGTAAATCTGTCAGATTCGCAGCAAAAGGGAACTGTAAATCAAGTAAATCAAGAGGGTGAGATCTTATTTTTCCCCTACTCATCTTCTAGAAGAGCAATGAGTGTTCAAGGTCACTTGCATGTGATGGGACCAACCTAAAGATGCTTTCTAAATGCCAAGACAGACAAGTTGAGATACCCCGCAGGAGCCACCCGTAGGGCCTCATGGTGGGGCCCACCTACATTATGCACCCCTATGGAGACTTCACGGTCTAAAATGATATTTTTGGTGAATAAATAGTCCCTTTTATGTCCAATATTCAATGAGTGGTCAAAGGATACTTAATTAGTGCTAATCACTCACCCTAATTAAGTGTAGCATAATCCCACTCCTACACAACTATAAATAGCCCCCCTTGGAGAGACTAAAGGACACACACCTATATTTTCAACTTCATGTTGTTTCTTGATCAATAGTAGAGAAAACCCCAACTCTCCCTCTTTCACATCCTCCCTCCTAACCCTCCTCTTTGGAGGAAGTGCAACTCTATCCTCCACTCTTTCTATTCTACAATCTCTTACTCCATCAACCCAATAAATCATTTGTAGCCCCTCAATAACTTGTAAATACATCGTGATCTCTCTCATGGTTATGTTAATGATCATTAAATCATCTTCAAAACTTTCAAGTGTCGCAATTCGTGATGGTTAGCCAGCGTCTGTCCTCCCCTTAAAAGGTGTGCAAGAAATCAAGTAAGTGTTCTATTCTCAATTTACCATTGGTTTGTTTCTTCACACTTATTCAATTGGTCTAAAGAAAATTCTCACTCCAACTCTCTTTTTCTTCATTACATATGCATGTGGCTACCTCTCATGGTGATTTTATTTGTCACGGCATTGCATAGATGGAGATGAGCTCTCTATGCAAAGCGTGTTAGTTCGATGTAGGTGATTCTCTTGTGTGTTTTTAGAGAGGCAGGTCTTGTGTGCATGATTTTTTTGATGAGTCCTTGAGAGAAGAGGAGTTTGGATGTATCATGGGTATTCTTATGGGGAGAAGGTGAATGCTATTCCACAAATTGCATATTTACATTTGATGCACGACATTGGGTTGCATAATCGTTGATGGTGTCAAGTGTCCAAAGTGTACATAGAGTAAGGGTTCTCAAAGTGTGTTTCTTGAGTGGGTGAGTGCAAATGTTATTTTGATTGGTTTCCTTCTCCACTCCCAAAAGAAGGTGGTGCTCCAAGTAGTGTGCGTACCTCTTTACAAACATTTTGTGAGGGTAGGCCCATTGGTTTGGGTTTAGAGTCCACATTTCAAAAAGCTTGCCCTCACTGTTTAGTACATAAGTGGCACACATGATGGCCTCAAGCCAAAAAGAATGCGGCAAAGCTTGAATTTTGACCGTACATCATGCGATTTCCGTAAGTGACCTGTTTTTTTTCTCAACAACACCATTTTGCTGAGGTGTATAAGGCACTATACATTCGTGTTTTATCCCACGACTAGCCAGAAATGCATTGAATTCATGAGATATATACTCCCCCCCTCGATCGGAACGGAGGGTGCCCATAGCACATTTTGAGACATTTTCAGTCATAGCCAGAAATTGTTTGAAGCACAAAAAAACTTCAAACTTCGCTTTAAGCGGAAATACCCATTCATGCCTGGAGTAATCATCAATGAAAGTCACAAAGTAAATGTAATTGCCCAAGGACGGAGTTTGCATGGGCCCATAAACATCACTATGCACAAGCTGCAACCTGCATGTGGCCCAAACTGAACCATCCTTTGGAGACTTAGAACGCTGCATCTTACCCAAAACACAGCCTTCACAAACATGTTTGACAGGTGCTTCAAGAGCCGGCAAAGAAGCAACCATATCAGATTTTTGCAAACGCAACAAACTGGCAAAATTCAGATGACCAAAACGTGCATGCCAAAGTTTTGCATCTAAAATAGCCCTTGAATCTGCAACAGCATTTGCAAAATTTTGTCCACACTTGTCATACAAAGTGAGCTTATACAGCCCACGACACAAAAGGCCAGATGCAACAATTTCATCACCAAAACTGCGATCATGAATTGTACATCTGTCATCCACAAATTTGACTCCAAGTCCAAGTCTAGCAAGTGCGGATACAAACTAGAGATTCTTCTTGATCCCAGGTACATAAAGTGAATAGCTTCTTTGCTTTCTCCTCGATTTTCTACCCGTTGTTTTTGTTTTCTCATCTCATATCTTTTGCTTCTGCTCCTTTTGATTCTTTGAGAGGAAATTTTTGTATTTTTTGAATCATCTGAGGAGTTGTGTTTCTTTTTCTTGGCCTGGGCTCGAGTGATTACCTTGATTGGGACAATCGGTTCACTCTTTGATGAGCTACTAGGTATCACTTGGACTACGTTTACTATGGTTTTACCCTTGTTCACTCTCTGATGAGCTACTAGGTATCACTTGGAGTACGTTTACTATGGTTTTACCCTTGTTCAAAGGATTTTTTGGACAATTTTGCAACATTGTATGCAATAGGCTTCAACTGGTTTGAGGTTTTTGTCAGGCTCTGGATATTCATTTTTCCAATGATCATCAGCACCACAGTTATGACAGTTTCCTGTTCTTGGCTTCATCATGGGTCTTACCATGGGAGGTCGGACACCTTGATTAGCTACATAATACATTGGTGCAAGCTCTGGTGGAGCATAAGTCACTATTTCTTCCATTGGTGATGGATGTGGATTATACCAATCTCCTTCTATCATTACTGTAGAGGGACTAGGATCTGCATAAGGTGTAACAGACACTAATGCTTGTTCATCTATGACTCCTTCAGAGTACATGTACTTTACAGGCACTGCATTATGTCCTGGATACGGAGGTTGTTGTCCCAACACAGGTTGAGGTCTTTCCATACCCATTGGTGGTCTTTGAGCTTGGGCCATATTAGACTGATATCTGTACATGGGTTGTCCTTGTTGCCTCATGGGCACATACTGAATATTCCCATCATACTTTGGTCTGAAGTAGCACTCGTGGGTCTCATCGTTAGTCCATTTACCCTAGATTCCACACCATTTTTGTGGCCTTATTGGTTGTCCCTGTTGAGGTATCCCTTGTCCTGGTCCCGTCATAGGTGCTTTTTGCATGTTTTTCATCATGTCGCTCATTCTTTTAAGCATACCTTCGATGGCTGAGAGTGGTGCTGCAGCAGCCGTTCCCACTTGTGCTGGTTTAGTGGATACTGTTTTCTCACTTTGGTTATCCTTATGGACATCTTCTTCGTTGAAAATTTCGCAATTGTCTCCTAAGTCAATAGCATCCGACACACATGCTTTTAGGGTTGTATGCTTTTTACTATAGAGTACAGCATGAAGTTCTTTGTTTAGCATTCCCTCTAGAAACAAAGATACAAGTCGTTCTTCTGCAGGTATATCCAGCTCTGGGCATCTGACAATGTATTGTCTCATTTGAGTTGCACAGTCCCTAACAGACTCACCATGTTTCTGTTTAAAGCTGTAGATTTGAGCTACCGTATTATGTTTGATCCTTGTTTTGGAACAAGCAGCTAGAATCCTTGAGCTAATGTGTTCAAGTCCATGATTGACCTTGGTGGAATGTTTTGGAACCATGTCAATGATTTTCCTTCTAATATCATTCCAAACCCCTCGAATCAAGTATGGAAATCGAATATACGTTCTGGTCTTAGCACTTGCTTAAGGCTTGCTAAGTGATCGTATGGATCCCCTAATCCAATGTATTTTTTGACCCATTCTGAAAGTCAACTGGTTTGACGCGTCTGTTTGGTTCAACTCCAGGTCTTCTGACAGTTGGTCCTATTCCGAGTCCTTCAAACCAGTCTGTTGGAAATAGTGACTCATGTAGCCCTAGACTGGCCTTAGTGTCACCCGGTGATGAGGTGGTTTCTGGTTTCCTTACATTACTCTCAGATGATTTGTCACGGTGCTCATCTCTTGGAATTGTCTCTGCTCCTTGTCCCAATATCCAATCCCGTATGGAATACCCTTGGTATTTGGTTTGTTCTACCTCCTCAGGAGTCATCATAACAAAGTTGTTGTTATAACAATCCCTAAACAAGTAGGTTGGTAGGTTCGTTGATCCCTTATCTTTGATCTTGAAGATATAGATGATCTTCATGGACGTTAGTTGTCTTGGTTTGGCATGCAAAGTCCACAGAAAATCTTTTAGTGTTCTATCTTCCCAACAATAGACTCCGATCCTAGGATTATCTGTACTAAGCTGTTTCAAAGGCTTCAAGTCTACTTGATCGTATCCCTCGAATTCTAAAGTTGGTGGTCCTTCTTTTGTTGACATATCTGGGATTATGGTATTTACTTCTAACCCCCATTTGTCTATCACGTCAGGGTTTTCGACTTGTAAATACCGAGTTCTGTTTCGATCCATGTATATGTTTCCTTGTTTGTTTGCCCTAATCTCTTCTTCGAACTCAATACCATGGTCATCAATGCAAATAGCATACTCCTCGTTAGGGTCGAAGTAAACCTGGGCTCCATGACGGTTAGTCTTGTAAAAAGATAGTATATGCTTATAGCGCACCGTCGTTCCGGTTTTTGAGTGAGTCGAGTAAGAAGACATTTCAGATGTTGAATCTCAAAAAGTGTCTGAGACTTCTTCAAGAATTGTGTGCAAGGAATTGTCTTGATTCACGCTTTCTTTGGTGGATACTCTACTGGAGGTTTCCCCGAGTATGCTCTGATTTCCTAGTACACGACCAGATCTAAGGTTCATATAGATGAAGCCCTGGATAGAGTACTCACCTTTGGGTTGACGTGTCGTCAATTTTCACTTGATTAAATTGCAACTTTCTGTCAAGCCACTGATTCCTCGTCTGTAACTTGATTCCTGTACAAATTTGATCGAGTTAGATATTCTTCTATAAAAACAATAGAGCTCTTGATAACTCTCATGATTGGTCTCTGTGTATCACTTCAAATGGAGCTATGGGAGTCAAAATTTGACTTTCATATTTGACTTTTAGATTTGACTTTAGCAAAAATTCAAAGGTTTAATCTGCAACCTGGAAACTGAGTGTACCTGTACCAATTTTGATCGGATTGACCCAAAATTGCCCTGCGGCTTTATATTATGTTGGTCTAACACTGTATAAGTTCAAAAGTCAAAATTGATGTCTCTGGATAGAAGAATTATATAATCATGATTATTTACTTTTGTCAAATTTTTGCACTTTTTGGATTGGTTTAGCAAGTATACAACTTGTTAAAGTCTCTAGACAAGTTTCAACAAGTTTGGACAAAATCTGATCAAGTTTATCAACTGTTTTGTGTCTGTAGACTCTGATTTCGAGAATCTGGCTTAAGTATCACTTTTGTGATCCAAATTTCACAAAAATTGATTTGTGAAGTCCACTTGGTATGCTTGACCTTGTATACTCAAACTTGCAAATTTCTCAAGTTTTGAAGCAGATATAAATAATCACGATTATTTACTCCAGCTATATTTTTGAAACTTTTTTCCCCAACTTTGACACAGATCTGTTAAGCACCTCTAGTTAAGGTCACTAGCCAAGTTTCATAAAGTTTGGACAATTTTTGGTCAAATGGTCATCAATTATCAGTTTGCAGACTAACTTTGCAAATTTGGTCACAATTTTCAATCCAATGATCCAAATCTTACCAAATTTGGTTTGTGGGCTTATTACAACATGTTAAAACTAGTGGTATACTGACTTGGTCAAAAAAGTTGAAAAATGGGGCATATGTAATTAATCATGATTATTTACTTCTGACAAATTTTTACAAATTTTTGGTCAACTGAGCATGTACACATGTTTAGCACATCAACATAAGCCTATGAATCAATTTTCAACAAGTTTGGATAATTTTTTTTGCAATTTACAGTCAAGATTGAAAAAGTCAGTACAAACTTTAGTTTTTACCCAATTTTTTGTCAGTTTAGTGATCCAAATCTCTTGGGCCTTTACAAAAGTTGTCTGTACATATGCAATGAGTCAATGGCATGAACCTTAGTCAATTTAGAGCAGAAAGTTAATAATCGTGATTATTAACTTTAGGCTTGAAATGAACACTTTTTTGCAATTTTTTCAAAGACAGTCTTTATATGAGCTATTTTGAGCCTATGAATCAAGCCAAAACTTAATTTGGCCTAAAATGTCAAGAAAAAGTAAATAATCTGAGTTTTGGCCAACTCTTGAAATTTTTACTTCGAAGTGTCTTTGAGCTTACCAACTAGTTCAGACAACTCTTAAACTTACTCTCCATTCGGATCGAGTGGTTTCGAGTCTTTTCGAGCTATTTCTAGCCGTAGACCTGAAATTTTGCAACATACTGGGTGATACAATTTGGAAGCTTGTAGCCCCGGCTCATTAATTACAGAGTTTATCCGAGAAAATAGGAGTTACAATATTCCCAATTTATCAAAACAATAAATGTTTTACAAAGAGAACTCCAAAAAATGGTATCCGTGTTACCTTGCTACGAACACTTCTATTCTCAATATAACCAAAGAATACAAGAGGACAAGCGGCTGGCCATAACCTACCCACGGGCCACTCGCCTGTAATGCAACAATCTCCCACTTGAAGGCCAACGTGGCCCAAGTGGCCAAAGAATGAAGGGGCTATTATTTTGTACAATTGTACAAATGTGAAGCGTGTTTGTAGCTTCACCCTACGCCCATCATCTCTATTCAATGTGCGAACCGTTCTCAGGCTAAGCTCTTAGTTAGAGCATCTGCTAGGTTTTCATCCGTGTGAACTTTGACTAACTCAATGTGTGTGCTAACCAAAATATCTCGTACCACATGATACTTGATCTCTATGTGTTTTGACTTGGAGTGAAACACGGGTTTTTTGCTAACGCAATTGCACTCTGATTGTCAAAATGTACCACTACAGTCTGGTGTATACAAAGGTCTCCCACTAGACGAGATAACCACACAGATTCCAAATTGGAACTAGAAATTGCAACGTTGATAAACCACTTTTGGTTTGTACAAAGTAGTGCGTATATGCATTATCATATGTAAAAAAGGATGTAAATACATGAATTTTAGAGATTTGCAAAGTGGTTTTGAGTTTCAAACGTGGTGCAACGTGTGCACGTTGTAAATATCCATGCTTGTGTGCTGGTAGTCGAGCATACATACGTGCATGGACAGGGTGTTGGCACCTTAACTATGGTTTTAGATGGTGTCTTTTGGCTCTAGGGGATGTTTTTGAGATTTTTAGAATGTAAATACTGCAAGTGGGAGGTGTGGGCACCCTCATCCCGTCCGAGAAGTTTGGCACATGTAGTAACTATTTATTTACGGTGCCTGATCTGTGGTGATGCATGCACCACCCTAGAAGTGGTCAAAAATAGATTGTGAGGGTGTGGCAAAGGACTTTGGGTATTAAGGATCAAGCCTACAAAAATTGGTGAATTTTGGAGTCTATTGGGGATTTTTCCCGTGAAAAATGCCTGTCTCGGGTCAAGATTGGGAAAAACTGGGCCCATAAAAGTCAAAAAATGGTGTGAAAAGGCTGAAAATTGACACATCACTCATGGGGCCGTGAGTGTTGAGGCTGAGGGAGGACTTTTGAAGGGCAATTTCAGCACTTTCACCCCTCTGTGTGTGGGAAGAAGTAGGGTTCTTATAGGTGGTCTAGTGCAGTTCTGTCGCGTTCGCGTCCTGTTTTCGAGTGTGTGCAGGAGTGAATGAGAGCTTTCAATCTTCGATTTTGCACTTGGGAGACTCTATAGAAGTTCTGAGGTTTCCATGGATGTGTGTGTACGAGGAATTAAGGGAAGAAGGTGCGGTTTTCTGCAAGACTATGTGACCCTGTATCGGTGCCATTGACGGACGCAAAGCGGACCCCGAACCCCGATGGCCTCTAAAACGCCGGGGGCCGAATGGAGCGCCTCAAGCTTGCCACGGTAAAGTGAACAGGGGGAACCACCTAGCTTTGAGCGGCTAGGACACAAAACCACGATGATATGAACACCGCAAACCTACACACACACACACACACACACACACACACACACACACACACACACACACACACACACACACACACACACACACACACAGAGAGAGAGAGAGAGAGAGAGAGAGAGAGAGAGAGATTTGCAAATGATGAAAACCCTCGGGGGTGTGAGGGTGAATTATTTCTGCAATATTTACAAAGCGGCATGCCGTGGTGGTAGAGAGGTAGGGAGAGGAGGTGGTGCAACGTACTTGGTGCGTTCTCTAAGACGACTCAATGATTGTGAATACTTACGACCAAGAGCGTGCATATGTGTGTGCATCGACCATTGGAGTCGAGAGATGGATGTGGTTCCCTTTGCATGATGCAATTCCCAAGGCAAACCCAACATACAAGCCCCCTCCCCATGATGATGATAGTGTCAATCCTTCCCACTACACTCTACCAAATGTTTGGCTCCTCATGAATTGCCCCCCCCCCCCGATAGTGACCTCTCAGTGCCAATTTATAAGTGTTGGCTGCTTGGATTATGGTAATCCCAGTGTGGTTAGGGTAAGCTTAATCGGGGAGACAAAGCAAGTGGTGGGCCCGGTGTGGTTGACCCTTGCTTTGTTTTGGGAGGTTATTAAAAGATGGGAATCTCTAGGTGGGCCTTTGTGACCATCACCTAGAGAGAGGATGTTTACAAAAATGGAAATTTACAATGGCTCGGGTGAAAACTGAAGATAATGATGAAAATAACCTATAAATTACTGGGATGGCGTCGTGGTTGTGTGTTGTCGGCGAATGGTGTGCTGCTGGTGCGTCGGTGTCAAGCGTACTTCTTTTCGGAGTGGGCCGGGGCATGCCTTCGGCGCATTTTCTCTTTTTGTTGTTGGTGGCGCGTGCTTTGGATCCTTCTTCTTTATTCTTCGATGTCGTAGTCATTTCTCCTCCTTTGTATTTTTTTGGTGTGGTGTGTATATGCGTGTGTGTGTATGTATTCGTGAATGAGGGCGGGTGTGTGTGTATGTATATGTATGTGTGTGCGAAAAACGTGCGTGGGAAGGAGCTTTATATATATATATATATATAATATATAATATATATATATATATATATATATATATATAGTTTTTTTTTTTGTTGATGGCGGATGGCCTGCTTTCTACTGCGCGAGACGGAAGGGGGGGGGGGGGGGGGGGGAATGGGGTAGGGGTAGAGAGAGAGAGAGTGTGTGTGTGTGTGTGTGTGGGTGTGTGTGTATTGTGTGTGTGTGTGTGTATGGATGGCTTGCTGCGGTGCGTGAGCGCCCGAGTGGGAGAGTGGGTGGTCCTGCGGACTGAGCGCACAGCGCCGAAGGGAGAGAGGGGAGGGGGGGGGGTGATTGTGTGTGTGTGTGTGGGTATGGTGAGAGAGAGAGAGAGAGTGGTCTTATTGCTGCTGTCTGTGAGAAGGAGAGACAGAGAGATTTCCTCATGCATGGCCTAAGCGCCCGAGTGAGAGAGAGAGCGGTGTCCGCGGCCTGAGCTGAGAGAGAGAGATTGTGAGGGAGAGGGAGGGGTGAGGTGTGGATAAGAGAGAGAGAGAGAGAGAGAGAGAGAGAGAGAGAGAGAGAGAGAGAGATGAGGGAGAGGGAGGGGTGAGGCTTGGGAGTGGGGTAGGGGAGATGTGTGGGTGAGAGAGAGAGGGGGGGGGGGGGGGGGGGGGGGGGGGGGGGGTTCTACTGTCTTGCATGGGAGCTTGAGGACGAGGGGAGGGAAACAAGTCAATGGGTGGGAGTGAGGGAATATATCAACGGGCCAAGAGGGGGGGGGGAATGAGGCCGAGGGAAGGTGAGGCGAGCGGGTGGGGAAGAGGGTGAGAGGTCGGGGAAGGAATATTGGCGGGCCAAAAAAAAAGGGGGGAGGGGGGGTTTCCATGCGGCTCACACCGAGGGAGCACGAGAGAGGGGTCGGGGGTTTTTCCAAAGCTTCCGCCTTGCCGGGGGGGTTTGAGAATGGGGGTAAATTGGGAGAGAGGATATTAGGGGGCGGGGGTATGTAGGGAAAATGAGGGAGAGAGAGAGAGAGAGGGGGGGTGTTATTTATCCAATACCCGTCGGGTGGGAGGGGGAAATAAGCTATGAGGGGGTACTGAGAGTTGGGGGGGGGGGGAAATGAGTTTTTTTTCTTTATTTTATTTGATTTTCGAAAGTCGGCTATCATTAGCCCTCTCCCTTTGGCTAGAGGCATTCATGCTTCTAGCCCTTCTTCTGCTTCTTTAACTGTAGAGTTAGAGGGTTCTCCCTCTTCTGGAATTTCTAGCACGAATTCTGGGTCAAACCTAAGAAAATACCTTTTTAGCCTCCATCCATTGACCCTAGTCTTGTGAATTCTCCTATCTGCTTCCATCAGCTTATAGCTGCCGTTGTCATAGCGTTTCTTGATGATGAATGGCCCTTCCCATCTCGGTTGAAATTTCTTATCCTTCCTAGTGTCAAATCTGTTGTCGTATCGCAGAACTAACATGCCTTTTTCCATACCTTTTTCTTTAAGCCCTTGATTGAAAGTGAGCCGACGTCGCTCTACCTGTACTGCATAGTGATTGATTGCTTCTTCCCTATCCAGTTGGAGTCTCTCTAGATCCAAGATGTGGTTTCGGAGGTTTACAATTGGACGGTGTGTCTGGCTAGCCAAGACTCATAAGCTGGCTATTTGTACCTCAATGGGTAGAATTGCCTCCTTTCCATAAACTAGATGGAAAGGAGTGAAACCTAGTGATGTTCGGAACGTTGTTCTGTAGGACCAAAGAGCTGCCATGAGATGTTTATCCCAGTCCCCTGTGTAGTTGTTCACTTGTTTTGTGATGATTTCCATTTACCTTCTCTACCAGACCATTGCATTGTGGATAGTATGGTGTGGAATGACTACGTGTGATGTCTAGCTTCTTTATCAGTTCTCCCACCAAATCACCTCTGAATCCTGGTCCTCTATCTGATATTATCTCAAGAGGAGTGCCAAAACGGCAAACGATATACTCAAAAATGATTTTTTCCACCTCTTGGGCTGTAATGCGGGTAGTGGCGGTTGCTTTTGCCCATCGAGTCATGTAGTCTACACCCACTATGATGTACAATTTACCTAATTGGGCCCTTGGTAAAGGACCGATTGCATCTATTCCCCATTTCTAAAAAGGACCATATGAAATGATAGGGGTTCAAATGATAGGGGTTTGTGGCTCGTAGGTTAACGTGCGATCACTGGCCACTTGACAAGCCTTACATGTTTTACACCAATGGTGTACATCCCTGTTCAAACTAGGCCAAAAGTATCCTACCTGTAGAATCTTCCTACTGATGATATCTAGAGCAAAATGACCGCCGTAGATGCCGTCATGGCAACTTGAAATTACCTCTGTGATTTCACTGGAGGTTGGCACCCGCCTGAGAATTTGATCTTTGCCCTTACAATACAAGTGGTCATCTATAAGGTGGTACCTAGTAGCCCTCCTTACCAGCCATTGTTTTTGGCCTTTGGTGTGTCCTGCCGTACATTCTCCTGTATCTAGAAAACTGATGATATCAGGCATAGCGTCACTACCTTGGAAGAGGGGTAGTTTTAATTTGATTGCTCCTACGGGAACGTCTTGTATTCTTTCTTTAGCTAGTGAATCTGCCTCTTGATTTTCTGCTCTGGGGACATGGAAGAGTTTCACTGCTTCAAACTTCTTTAGGAGGTCTTTAACTTGGCGAAGTTGACCAAGTAAAACCTGAGTTTTGCACTCCCGGGTGCCATTTATCTGCCTTATCAAAAGCAAAGCGTCGCCGAACACATTTAGGTGCTGAATTCTTTGTGAAACACATTGTTCCAACCCAAGGATTAGGGCTGCATATTCTGCTTCATTGTTGGAGTGGGAGTGTAATAACTGCCCCATGGAGAATACTCTTTCTTGTCGTTCATTGAAAATGACCATGCCTGCTGCAGACTGATCCATTGTTCTCTTGTATGCTCCGTCAAAGAAAAGAGAGTGAGCTCTCTCTACCTTAGTAATTTCTATCGCTGGTGTTCCTTCCTTTGCTTCCGTGTTGACCTTCAGCTTCTTCTCATAATGGCGATAAGTAAGAATTCCCGCTAAACTAGCCCTGGTGGAGTTTTCTACTTGCATGGTGTAGTCAAACTCTTGTAGTCTAATTAACCACTTTGAGATCCTAGATGAGACATCCATGTGTCACATTACATATGGGAAAACCTTCTCCATTGTCAGGATTACAAAGGATATAGGCAGAGATAGGAGCGGAACTTTGTGGTAGCAAACATTAGTGCTAGAACCATGTGTTCTACTTTGGTAAATCCTTTTTCTGATGGGGTCATGACCCGACTAGAGAAGTAAATAGGGCGCATGAAAGAAGTTTTGGGATCCTTTTGGATTAGCACTGCTCCTAGTGTATCATTTCCCACACTAGGGTTCACATAAAATGGCTCATCCCACTTAGGAGGTGAAATAGTGGGAAGCTTAGCTAGGATTTGCTTCACCTCAGTAAACTGCTGCTCGTTCTCTTCACTCCATGAGAAGACATCCCTGTGGGTGAGTTGTTGTAGGGGAAGGACCACTTGAGATAGCAGGTGAATGAACGTGCTTAAGTATCTTACCTTCTGAAGGAAAGAAACCAGCTGCTTGGCGGTGGTGGGTGATGATAAAGATACCAGAGCTTGAATCTTGCTAGGGTCAGCCTCAATTCCTTTTGCTAAAATTACATGACCAAGGAGAGTGACTTTGCTCTCACCAATGTGACACTTGTCCACGTTGAGTTGGCCACCCAAGGTTTGCATCCTGGTTAAGCATCCTGGTTAAGCCATCATAGACTTTGCTTAAATGAAGGGCTCATGAGCTATAAATGCAAAAATCATCTATGAAAACCCGTATTGATGTTCCCAAGTAGGGTTGGAAGACAAAAGTTACATAGCATTGAAATGTGGCCGGGGCGTTAGTGAGGCCAAACGGCATCACTCTGTAGGCAAAACATCCCCAAGGTGTGATGAAGGTTGTCTTCTTCTGATCCTCCTTCGCAATGCTAATCTGGAAGTATCCCGAGTAGCCATCGCATACTGTGTAGCGTTCGTGACCTGCCACTTCATTGAGTATTTCATCTTGGAATGGGAGGGAAAAGTGGTCTCTCTTCGTGGCTGCATTGAGAGGTTTATAATCCACACAGACTCTCCACTTACCATTTTTTTTTTTTTGGTGTGACTACTACTGGGGAGACCCATTCTGAGTCTTCGACATGATAGATGAAACCTGCTTGTAGCAAACTTCTCACTTCTTTAAGCAATGCCTCTTGTTGGATTACTCCAAGTCTTCTGAGCTTTTGTACTACGGGTTTGCTGCCTTCCTTGAGCTTTATGTGGTGTTGCACTACTGTAATTCCTGTGATCTTATCATAGCCATCAATGAGAACAAAGTAGTGAAGTTACCTAACATGGAGACGTACTCCTTCCTTTCTTCATTGGTTAACTCATTTGAGAGCATTTTTTGTAGCTTACCTGCATCCTCCAAGGACTGCATACCTGATGATTCCTCTTGGTTTGCCGAGGTTGCTTCAGATTGTGTTAATCTGTTTGGGTCTTTAAGAATGACTCCCATTACTTTGATGCTACTGTCACTTCCGTCGGTGGTGGTCGTCTCTTCTCCGGAGGTAGACGAGTAGTTGCTGGTGACTCGTCTTCTGAAGCCTCCAAGATCATGTTGCGCTACTTTCCAATCTTCATGTCTTAGAATATGGACTTCCCTTTAGCATCCTTCATTTGGATCATCTCGGTGCTCCAGTCTTGTTTAGCTTCCATAGCCATAAGCCAAGGCCTTCCAAGAATGATGGGGTAGCCCTCCCCTTTGTGTGGCATGACGAGGATGTCTACCTCCACTTCTGTATTGAATGCTTTTACTTTGACCGCATTTACAATGCC